>NC_091431.1:30282297-30907297 GCF_032191515.1 Phaenicophaeus curvirostris | reverse complement strand
CCAACAGGCCATGTATGGGCACCAGCATTAACTGTAAAAAAAAACAGAGGTTAGGGAACATCTCTAATTTAATTGCTATCTGTCTTTTTCAAAGGCCTCAAATGTGCTGTTCCAGAAAGTAGAGAAGAGACTTTGCCACTCTCAAAAGATTCAGCTCAGCAGTATTCATATCATCCAAAATGACAGGAAATAAATGAAAGAGACAAAACACAAGCTCTACTCAAAAGCATTGTTCCATTTTGCTTTTAACGGACAAGCCATTTCTTGGTGGTAATGCCTCTGTTTTCTCCTGCTGTTTAACAATACCCAGTCAATTTCTTGTTGCTGGAGTTTCAAACAGATGCAAGAAGCTTTGGAACAAAGCTACTAAGCAGAAAAAAAAAGTCTCATTTCTACTAAAACAGCACATGAAGTGCTTTAACACGTGCAGAATGATGCTATTTGAGCAACTGCAGTAACATCTCTCAAGACAGTAGCTGCAGAGCCAACAACATATTTGTCAGTTGAGTGTGTAGATTTTTTGTAATTTTTATAATTCTTTTTTTCAAAATATGTCTATATTAATGAAGTTTAAGGGCAGAATTCAGAATTTGCCTCTTAGATCTTCTTAGATACCTGCACAGTTGGTCTTCATTCCCTTATCCACAGCTCACTTGTGAGTACACAGAGAGGTGTGAGGGAGCCAAGCACAGGAGCTGATTTGTGCCGCAGAGATCTGAGAGCAAGATGGCATTCCAAAGAAGCGTGGGGAGACATCAATGCAGATGCATATTGTAGCATTATTTCATTGAACTCATCCAGTCAACCCACTTGAGAGCCTGGCTTTTTCCACATACGACATTATAAATTTGAATTGCTTTTTGATTCATGTGGTTTTCCTTCTTCCAAGTCAAAGTATGATATGGAGCACCAAAAGGATTGAAAAAACCCTCCTATGATAATTTCTGTGTGACTGGAAAGGTTTCTCAAATATCACAGCAGATTATGCTCACACGAGATGTAAGCTTGATTTTAGAAAGTCATGCAGTCCAGATAGCTCTCTTTGGGAAGAGCTACTGGCATTTTCATCTAAGGATTAGTAATAGATATATTCCTGTAAACCTCCTGTTTTCTGGACATGGTTGATTGACCGGAATTAGACAGGGTAGGTAAGACCATCACCTAAAACCTAAGTCGCAGACTCTCTATCCACCTCTTGTCAGTTTAATGGCTCTTATGAAGGGGCAGGAGTGAAATTATTCATCACAGAAACATATAATAAAACCATCCATCTGATGCTTGAGGAGAGAAAACTTTAGCAGATATTTGCTAAGAGGGAGAAAGAAGTCCGTAAGCACCCTATTTTCACCAAACTGTGATGCTGAGCTAATGGGTTAGCCTGAAGAGCTATCTTGATCATTTTCTTATCATATAAGCTCTGCTCAACAAGCCTGTACTATTTCTTTACCTGAAGTTATTTCCTCTGATAAAGCAGTGTAATCTTTCTTTTTCCTCTCTAGATTGTCATGAAATAAATATGTTAAAGCACCTGTGAGCCTCCACCCCACAGCAGCAATACAAAGAAACTGTATGAGAAGTTTTCAAAGCAGAGAAATTCACTATTTATACAAAGGGATATGACAGAATAATGTGGTTCCTGGAAAACAGTCCTGCACTAAAACACAAAGCTTACTGTAAACAACTACTAGATATAACAGCTATGTAAGCAAATGCTGTCAGGTTCTTTATATGCTACCAAAAACTTAGATTTTCTGTCCAGAACTGGTCATCAGAGTTAGTCTTTCCCTGAGAACCATTAGTTTACATGGGGAGAGATTTCGGTTCATAAAGATCTCTGTTTTTTCCATACCCTTTACTGTTCTTTGTAGCACAATTCTGTTTATTTAATTGCATCAATAAAGGTACTCGTTATTCCTCCTGAAGCTTCTTCAGTTACTTTGTGCAGCAACCACTGAGTTCCACCACTTTATATTAGCCCTTTTTATTAAACTTGACCAGCAAAACAGAAATTTGCTCAGGAATTTGACGTAAATGGCAAAGCATTCTTTCAAAAATATTTACATTGTATTATCTTTTTCACAGAAATACTGTTGTTTAGACTAGTTGTAAGAGTAGGGCTGAAGCCTGATTGCCTCCCTTTTTTTCAGATTTGACTGCCAGGCTTGCAGGTTGCCTGAATTGCAAAGAGTTATGCCTATATACTTTCTATAAAGTGAACAACTTTACATACATACTAGAATTAAGGGTCATCTTCAGGTGGATCCAGCATGGACGCAGGATGAATTCAGAAGAGAATGAATGTAAAAGAACTGCCTTTTTATCTCTTAATGTTTTAAGGGGGTTGCTTTAAAGTGTGTGAAGTGCAGAGTTTGGTTTGTGGAACAGAAAATAAGTTTTTTAAGTCTTGCATGAGTATATCAGGAAGTTAAATGATTTTATCACTTCATTGACATGAGTTTGCAATGTGTATAAAATTACAATGTACCTATGAAAAAGCTGCTTGGAAAATTAAATAGGCCAAGACTGAATTTTCAGAACACATTCCTGGACTTCCTAGCGATCTGGGAAATAAGATGTCATTAAATAGTTCATCTGCCGTTTGTCAGCTATACTGCACAAACAGATCTGGCACTACTACCCTTTTTGAAACCAAAAACAGAATTTAATTTCTGTAAAAACCAGAAAATGTGCACAACTTCATGAAAAGACGGATCAAAATAGAATATCAAAATAGTATATTCATTACAATGAAGGAAATTTTCCAAAAGCAACTCAGAGGGATGAGTTGAGATTCATTGCTGAACCAAAGCGCTTTGCAGTGGTGCAAAATTCAAGGCAAATGTTGCATTAAAATCTTCTTATCCTGCTCATAGGACACATAAAGCTCAGCGGGACCTCTTCCACCACATAGCCCTTTTGATGTCCTGGACATGAGATGCCAAAAAAACCCATGATTCGTGTCTTCGGGGACAAGGGTTGCTCCAAGTAAGGTTGCTCAGAACCACCTCTGAGTGGTCCACAGCACCAACCTAACCAGCGCGGAGTTTGCTTTGCCAGGCATCCTTGCAGCAGCACTACAGTGATCAGGGTGCCTCAGAGCACATGTTGTCATCCTTCAATCTATTGCAAACACGCTCACCAGCAAAAGGAGGAGACAAACTGCCTCCAAACAGGAGGGTTTTTTCATATCATTAGGCCAGGTTTCAAACAGGCAAGTGGAAAATTAGGACAACTTAATAATACTAAAATATCACTAAAATCTTACATTCTTCTGTAAGCACATCTACTACTTCTGTTATGAATATACTGCATTCATGCCAGCCTGCCCACACAGCCTTTATGCCATGGACACTTATTCCCCAAGCTACAGACTTGCTGGTTCCACTTTCAGTTAATTCCCCAAGCCCAAATTCCTAGCTCCTTCTGAAGGAAAGCAAATATCTTAGAGCATGCAGCCTGTTCTTGCATCGGCAAAAGAACTTGCTGCAAACCCAGGGATATAAACTGTGTAATGAATGAGAGCTCGTCTATCCCTTATCTAGGCAATCAATTAAAACTTCTCTGTTATTACAGCTTTTTGCATGTTGCTGCTCTTGGATTGCTTTCTGAATATGAGTGTACAATACAACTGTCATCAGACATACTGAGGGACCTGTAATGCTGTTTGAAGTCCACAAAATTTCATTTTCTGAATAAAGGAGTGTAGTTGCTTTTCTAAGGCAGGTTACCATGAACCCTGTTTACTTCTGGTTCATTGTCTAAAGTTGAATGTTTCAAGTTTCAAACTTACTGACTTATTTAAAAAAAAAATACAAGAAAGGATGAAGCTTTTTAACAAGCTCCCTTAAATAAGGCATAACTAATGAATCAATAGTTTCAAGATTTGTTGGGCACCAAATAGGAGATAGGAGGGCACATTACACAAATTACTGTAACAAATGTCATTCTCTTCTGAACGTGTTGTATGTAGCAGCTATGATCTACCAGAAACTGTGTGTCACTTATTCCCACACTGTGTGAGGTTTATCTTAATAGTGTATTTAGTACAACAAGCAGGAGGCAACTGAGCTTGTTAGAGCTCCAAAACTGCTCCCAATAAAGCCTGTTTGTAGACATTGCTGCAAAACCCTGTTTGGCAATAAGCTTCTTAAAGGCAAGACAGAAGATTTCTTTTCCAGTTGGTGTAAACAGGCCAAATCTAAAGCAAGTATTTTGCACTGAAAAATACTAATATAGTGGGGCAAGTGATATTGTCTGTATAAGAGGTCCCTCTCTTCACTACACAAGTGCACGAAATTTCTGTCTTTCCAGCTAGATAAGAATTTCCTCCTTTATTGGCCTTTGTTTTTTTTGCATTCCTGGAAGTTATAGCACCCCTTTCTCACATATACACACATCCTTCTTAGTATATGGCATTGCATTTACCTTGTTAGTTAGATGACAGAACCCCTAACCTTACAACATCGCTACTGACTGACTAGGGAAAAAGAAGCAACATGCTATAACAGCCCCATGCAATATAGTTTCATTCCCTCTGATGCCTGGGTGGGAATCCAAACTCATTTTTGTACCGTGTAGAATTCCCAGAGGAGAAAACCACGTTATACAGAAACCTCAGGAAGACTGTGAATTTATTCCTAGTCGTAAAGTGTAGAGCCAATGTAAACAGCCAATATCATCTGTTACAGCTACTTTTTACTTGATTCCCAAGCAACCAGCACACATACAATATCCTGGGGAAAAAAATTACATTTTCCTTACATTTTCCCAGTCCATTGCTCAATCTAAACGGAAGTTTCACGATATTAAGAGCCAAAGTCAATTAGATATGCTACATGCACCTAACTCCTCACTGAGCATCTAGTGAAGTCCTGTGTTAGATTCTACTCCTGAAAAAGTTAATTTGGCTGACTCAGGGAGTTCCAATTTCACAACGCTGTGGTACCTTCTGTCTTTATACAGCCAGATACACACTAAGGAGAAAACAGATTTTGAGGGACACTGAAAGAATATCTGTCTTTATCTGGAATTTCACATAGTTGAGGTTGTATATTGTAGTCCTAGTTCAGTTATAATCCATACAGAAGGCTCTCTTAGTACCGCCTGTTGTGGTGCGGCTGATGAAATGACAGTGGACTTTTCATCCTTCCCACAGCAGATGAAGGATGTAAAATGGTAAATGAAGATGTAAGGTTTACACCGTCATGGCTGTCACCAGTACATGTATTCATCCCATCAACTCTTTTACTTCCTGATAAACAAGAATCTGAACTGGATTTAGGGAATATTTCCGGGAAATATCTGCAATAAAGATAGGAAGTTCTTTCTCTCCAGCACCATCCTGCTCTATGTGGAGTTCCTGTCTACACTTTCCAGACATCTGGAGAGTATTTACAGAGATCTGTCCAGGGTAAGAGGATCATGACCTGCAGTGTGCAAGTTTTACCAGTAGTTTTACCATGAAAAATGCTTATGAAGTTTTAGGCTAACTTTAAGTCAAAGACAGCTTTACTGCAGTGAAAAACAAAGAATCTCATGCCCTTTATATTCTTCTCTCACAAAACTATGCACAGTATATAGATGACAGCCTCTTGGAGAGAAAAGAAAGTAAACAGCGTACATCTTTGGATAGACCTGTTACCTGATGTGGTATTGGAAGATCAAATAGTACCACAACGAATAGTAGATAAGTACAACAAAGTCAATCAGGTCAACACAGTATCAGATCTTCAATACTGTGCCTTTTAGCTCAATATAGAGTGCCGAAAGGACTGATTTATATCACTGCTTCTCTCAGTTCGGCCTAGAAAGTACTGCCTAGGAAAAGACAGATGTATTGGCTGTTTTTTTCCTGCCTGCTCATTCCCTCCCTCCCAGCAATTACAATGCAGAAAGAAGAAGATAGTTTGTGATGCTGTGATTCTGCGTTCCTCCCAGCAGCCACTGAGATACAACATAAATTACAACCATCCTTTGTGCTAGTCTAGTGAGAAACAGTGGTCAGACTGGCCTGAAATAGCCTGGAGGACAAAAGGTAGGCAAATGATTTAGTATAAGTAGAAAACACAAAGTGTCAGGGACAACAGCATCAACTGGAAATGCTTCAAGGTCTTTAATAGTAAAGAAAGTTATTCCCTCTATATACAAACCCAGGAGTTAGAGGAGTAGAACGGGGCCCCCATGATCCAAGAGGTGGTGGTTAGAGGCTTGCTTGCCCAGCTAGACATGCACAAGTCTATGGGGCCGGATGGGATCCACCCAAGAGTATTGAAGGAGTTGGCAGATGTGGTTGCCAAACCCCTTTCCATGATATTCCAACAGTCCTGGAAGACTGGGGAAGTCCCACTGGACTAGAGGCTGACTGATGTTGTGTCCATCTACAAGAAGGGTCGCAGGGAGGATCCAGGGAACTACAGGCCTGTCAGTCTGACCTCAGTGCCAGGGAAAGTCATGGAGCAGGTGATCTTGAGTGCTATCATGAAGCACATGCAAGAGAAACGGGTGATCAGGCCCAGTCAACACGGGTTCACAAAAGGCAGGTCTTGCCAAACTAACCTGATCGCCTCCTATGACAAAGTGACTCGGCTGCTGGATGAGGGAAAGGCTGTGGATGTATCTTCCTGGACTTGAGTAAAGCCTTTGACAGAGTTTCTCACAGCATTCTGCTTGAGAAACTGTCAGCCTCTGGCCTGGGCAGGCGCACACTCTCCTGGGTGGAAAACTGGTTGGATGGCCGGGCCCAGAGAGTGGTGGTAAAGGGTGTGAAATCCATCTGGAGGCCAGTTACAAGTGGTGTTCCCCAGGTCTCAGTGCTGGGTCCAGCCCTGTTCAATGTCTTCATCAATGATCTGGATGAAGGCATCGAGTGCACCCTGAGCAAGTTTGCGGACGACACTAAGCTGGGTGGGAGTGTCGATCTGCTGGAGGGTAGGGAGGCTCTGCAAAGGGATCTGAACAGGCTGGACCACTGGGCTCAGACCAATGGCGTGAGGTGTAACAAGGCCAAATGCCGGGTCCTGCACTTGGGGCACAACAACCCTATGCAGTGCTACAGACTAGGAGAAGTCTGGCTAGAAAGCTGCCTGGAGGAGAGGGACCTGGGGGTGTTGGTTGACAGTGCCTGAACATGAGCCAGCAGTGTGCCCAGGTGGCCAAGAAGGTCAATGGCATCTTGGCTTGTATCAGAAACGGTGTGACCAGCAGGTCCAGGGAGGTTATTCTCCCTTTATACTCGGCACTGGTGAGACTGCACCTCAAATACTGTGTTCAGTTCTGGGCCCCTCACCACAAGAAGGATGTTGAGGCTCTGGAGCAAGTCCAGAGAAGAGCAACGAAGCTGGTAAAGGGGCTGGAGAACAGGCCTTATGAGGAACGGCTGAGAGAGCTGGGGTTGTTTAGCCTTGAGAAAAGGAGGCTGAGGGGTGACCTTATTGCTCTCTATAACAACAAAGGAGGTTGTGGAGAGGAGTGTGCTGGCCTCTTCTCCCAGGTGGCAAGTGACAGGACAAGGGGCAATGGCCTCAAGCTCCACCAGGAGAGGTTCAGGCTTGACCTCAGGAAAAAAAATTTTATGGAAAGCTTTATTTATTGGGCTGCCCAGGGAGGTGGTTGAGTCACCTTCCTTGGAGGTGTTTAAAAGACGGGTGGATGAGGAGCTGAGCGACATGGCTTAATGATTGATGGGGATGGTGGACTCGATGATCCAATGGGTCTTTTCCAACCTAGTGATTCTTTGATTCTGTGACTTTCCCTATACTATTGATTTGCTAAAAACAAGGCTTCCCTTACAAAAGTATTCACAGAGCTATAAAATGTCTTTCCAGCTTTTGAATCCACCCAGCCTGTACAAAACATCTCCAGACAGCCGCATCATTACAGTAGTCTCATGGAGCATACATCTCAGCTTTCGTATAAAGGATTATTTGAACAGAGTGAAATATTTCTGCTATAAAACTATCTGTTTGCAGAGGAAGGGCAGGGCTTCCTTGCTTCAGTGTGTTTATCTACTGCCAAGTGTATCACATTGGGCTAGAATGGCGCACTCAGACATATAAAAGTTTAACAGGCTCTTTCAGTTTGATCCCAGGGTGCCTGCTTATAACGAAGTACAAACTCCTTCCCATCATGGTCTTTCTGCAGAAAAACTAAGAGTATGAATGCTTTTCATGGTGGATTCATGATGGCAGGGGGAAAAATAAGAAATAAAATCAAAGCAACAGGAATCCTTAATAATAATAATAATAATAACAACAACAACAACAACAAAACAAAAAAAGCTTGACAACTATCACCAGCTAAGACTATTTGTAGCTATCAGTCTCAGTCAGATTTAAAGACAAAAATTCTGAAATCCGGTAGTTAGTCCTCAGATTCAGCATCCCATGGCAAAAATCAGATTGACCAAGGGAAATTTCACTTTTCACAAGATAAAATATGTTAGTCATATCTGAAATGTTTGACACTTATTGGTTGAAATTGGGAGCTAAAATTCTATTTATTACTTTGTTCTGTTGAGAAATGTACTTTTAAGTTGCAAAATAAGTCAACTCATGCGATCTTAAGAATCTGAAAGTGTGCGCTAGAAAGTAGAGCAGTCAAACAGACTACCAACACTCATAAGTATGTATTTTGAAAACTTAATGGTATTATTTTATTTCTTACATTTTATGTCATACCAATCAATACCTAATACGTAACTGAAGTCATATGTATTTCAGTCCATCCAAGATCAGTATATTTCAGTCCATCAGTATATATTTATTTTTTCTAAAATCTTCCCATCTGCAATACTACCTTAAAGTAGTTTGTGATAGAAAGCAGTAAATAGGTAGCTAAATTCAAGTAAATTATTGGTGTCTACTACATGCAAAAATACAGTAATTATAACCTGTGTGTTGTTTTCCTGAGATATGTAAATTACTGTTTCCATCTTGTTTATTACCATAAAGGACTGCTTGTGAATTTATTTTATTCAAGCAGGTATGAATAAAATACAGTACTTTTGCAAACCCTCTCTGCAAAACTGTGTGTCTGTAGCTAACTCCTCTTTAAACATCTAGGCAGCTGTGTGTACACAGATACAATGCAAAGACTGGAAAAAAACAGCATGGGGTTGGAGATGTTAATTTAATCTCTTTCTATAGTGATAAAATCTACTGCGGGGAAAAAAAAAAAAAGGTTTATATTCAGATATTGTCAACCTCTCAAGAAATTTGTTTGAAGTACTGAGCATAAAAGTCCTCCAGATTTCAGTTCAGATAACAGGTTATGGAAATATCTCAATGGCTCCTCAGATGCCGAATTTCCTACTTCAGCAAAGAACTAATACTTTCCACACTGACTTCGTCAACAACCACCTGGATGTGCCCACATCCTCAGCTTGACCCAGTTTAGTTGACAGCATTTTAAAAGAAAGTCCTAGGAACCAGGAGGAAGCTGTGACAACCCATGGTCCCAGCTAGAAACAGCAATTTAGGAAGTTCTACACACTACATCATGGAATGGATTAAAAGCTAGTAGATGAAAACAAGGGATGGCAACTAGAAATACTGGTTGCTAAGAGATTTGTATTCACTATGCCTGGTTTCTCTTTTGCTGAGATGCAGAGGAAAATATTAAAAACATATTTTGGACATAATTATGCTAAGAACGCTGGCAATATTACTTTTAACATTTAATAAGTATAGAATATTCAAATTTAAACTATTCAAATACCAGGTTTTATTTGAGTGGTAAATACAAATGACAATGGTAAATACAAATGCAAAAAAAAAAATGTTCTGTTCACCTGGCCACAATATTTTGTTTGTTGTTTTCCATTTTTGTTTTAATATTTTGGCAAACTTTTTTCTTCTTCCTGGTCTAGCATGAACTGGAACAGTACTAAGAACCTTATGACACTCAGAAATGAGGCATACCTGAGAACTGGAACCTTGCTGCCTGTATCAGGGGTTTAACCTTGACAACCGCTACCTAAAGACAGACACCTAAAGCTGCCTCAGTCTGCAAAGGAAGATTGCCATATCAAGATAAGGGCAAAACACTATAATATTTTTTTATAATTTTATTGTTTATTTTTTAATTTTTTATAATTCTAATGTTTACCTAGGCTAGCTCCAAGATGTGAAAAACTGAGGTCTCCTATGAAGATTATTTAAGGAATACTTCAGGATTTTTTTGTTACAATTTTTTTTCACATATCCTGTACTGTTTGAGGTACTATTAGCTAAAGGACATGCAGTGTAAAGGTAACTAGTAAAATTAAGCATCATCCCAGCTGGTTACATGTAAAAGATGCAACATATTTAAGACAATTCAACCTGCTGCAAAAGGGCAGTTGAATTCTTCTCCCCTTGCCAAAATGGGATTTTTTTCTGAGCCATTCATGTAAAATTAAGTTAATGTAGGAAGCTAAATCAGCTTGGGTTCTTCTCAGCTTCTACACTTGCATATGAGTGTGGCTTTTCAGTCTTTTTGTAGCTGCACCTACAGTCTGGCAGGTAAATTCTGCAGTCTTTAGGTTCTGGTTACTCATCTTGGAACATTTGGACAGGGCAGGATCACAACTCCTTTCTTGCCTGCACATGAAGTTGTTTTCAGAAAAAAATCAAAGCATTCAAAAAGGGATATGTCATAGGCCCAGGAAATGGAAAATGAGAGCATAGGTTTTCACAAAAGGAAAGCAGAGTTCAGCCTCACCTAGCTGTACTTGCTTTGAGCAGGAGATAGGGCCAAATAAGGTGTAGTGGTCCTTTCCAGTTTAAACTATCCTGTGATTCTGTGGCTAGTAGGCTGAGGAATCAAGTATTGTTAGGAAGGCGACTAGAGATCAACAGACTAACAGGGAATGTCTTCGTCATATGAACAAAAGTAGAGAGAAAACATCGTTAGGCAAATCAATTTATACATTAATCCTCACCTAAAGCCTCTACTCCATTCTGAAAGCAGTACCACAAGAATTTTTGTGACACCTAGCCATGATAATATTTCCTGTCCAGTTGTCATATTCTTCTCTATCTTGTACAGGTGGCTGTGTGGAGTTACTATAATGCTGTGTCACATTAGTGCAATATCAATAATTTTCTTTAATTTTTGCTTTTTAAATTGGAGGTCTGTGGCTTTCTGGAGAGGAAAGAATACCGTCTCTGTTCACAGAGGTCCCTGGAAGACACTGTGAGAGACAACTATCCTGGCAAAGTTCTTGTCAGCACGAAACACTTGGGAGAATCAAGCTGGTGCAGCCAAAAGTTTCTACAGAAACTGTGTCTACAAAGCATTTGAGAGAAGGCTTTTCAAAATCTCGATATGTCTTAAATAACTAGTTAAGCATTTGGTACCAAATTTATTGCAAAGCACACATTAACCCTGCAGACCTTTCAGTAAGCTTCTAGGCATATTAGAAAACACATGGGACCCACCACAGTTTTGCTGGTTAGGTTTGGTTTGTGGATTTTTTATTAAAAAAAGAAACAGGAAAAAAAGAAAAAACTTTAACCTCTAAACTATATGATTTTTTTTTTCTTATGCTTTGTGGTCAGAATCACAATTTTTTTTTTCATAATAAAGTGCGTTTCAAAAACCGTTCTCATATAAATATAGTATTGGAGTGTATTGATACTGTTTAATGGCAGAATTCTGAAACAGATGAAATTTGTGGTCCAGCTGCTCCTCCTAGGAAGCTTTTCTAGAATTCCACTCCTTCAATAGCTGAAAACCATTCCTCTGAATGACATCCACCTGGAGATATGATAAGATAGAAAGGTTTTAAATCACCTTTCAATGTTACTGCCAGGTACAATATAGACAGTTCTTACTCAGTAGGACACTGTTCCTTTTTCCTGGATTGTTAAAACTCTGAAGATATGTGAGTTGAGAAACTCTTTCATTTTGAAAACAAGATCATCATAATCTGACTGTTGATACTGAGGTGCTACATGATAGATAGGACATTCTGCGTATTCCTGCTAATCAGGGACAACAATCAGGAGAGACAGAGATGTCTGCCTCATCTCTGCATCAGGCTCTTGAAGACAGGTTCCTGCAACTTACTCTTGCCCCTTGTGGGGAAATAAATAGTCCAAAACTTCAGAATTCACATGTGTCTGTTGCAGTAAAATTAACTAGAAGACTATGGCAAAGACAACACATCAGGAAAACAAGTGTTTGCTGAAGAAATAATTTATTCAAATAGCAACTCCGTCTGAAATACCTTGGGACAACAAAAGCCCTAAAAGAGAACTGCAGATGCATTTAAACTGGATAATGAACTTGTATGTAAAACAGCTCTTACTGGCAGACTAGCAGAAGCAAGTTGCAGCATATATGAGTGTGCAGAGCAATCACTTTTTAACGCAGGGTGTGAGTGTCCATAATGGGGCTTAAAGATTTTCAAGTGTGGCTGCTATCTCGTTACCCACTAAAGCACCTTATCAGCAAGGTCCACACCATCAGCAAGGTCTACATGTGTCCAGGACCCACAGTTGCAAGTGGTAGTTGTGTCCATTTTGAGAAGGTTAATTTACAAATTTAGATCCTGAAAGACAGCCAAATGAGGCAATTTGACAGAAACATGTTTATTCTTACTGTTTGGCTAACATGAACAGAATCAGTGCCTTGTTATCTCACTGAAGAAAACTAGACCACAGGAAGGTCAGTGAACTAGTTACTCATGAAAAATGGCAAAGCCCCAGTCATCTGCATTCCCAGACAACACTGATAAACAAGATAATATGGAAGTATGAACCTCATCACAAATACAACACAATACTTGCACTAAGTGAGAGGGCAAGTTTTGAGGTTTATGACTCTTTGTACAAAGACCTACACCCATTGCTTAATATTTTGGGCATACAAAATGTTAATTCAGATAGCCTGGAAAGAGTTATCCACAAAATCTGTTCACCTAGTCTTCCTGTCACAGCTTACATGCTGATTTGTAAGATGAAAATGTAAACAGTTGGGGAAATAAATGTGATTGTCTGGTATCTGCAAGAACTGAAAACCTCTTCTTTGTGCTGAGTCATACCTTAGCCCAAGCAGTGTGACTGACTTGACAGAAATGAGTGACCTGTTTTAAGATATACAATACAATACAGTACAATAATATTAGAGTTCCTAAATGGCAAATACTAAAATTCAGAAATCTGAGTTACAAGGAGAACAAAATTTAGAAGTTACGTTAAGTGTTGTAGTAGTAGACTAAATACTGATTTTGAGATCAGATTGAACCAATACAGGAACAGCACAGCTGTGGCAGGTTATGTGGGTCGGTGTCCCACATATTCTTACAGCTTCCACTTTATCCTTTCAGAAGTGGATAATTTAAACTAGTCTAAACCATTGACTATACATCACTGGATGTAGCTGCAATATGGAAAGAAGAAACAAAAATATATCTGTTTAGGAGGCATGGATGAAAAGCTAGATACTCAGTCACTGCTACTTGCTCTTTCCAAGAGAAAATGAGCAGGTACATAAACTAGTCAAATATCAGTACCCAAAGTACAGATAACCCAGATAAAGTGTAAAACCGATAGCCTTAAAGCTTAGTATCTAAGTCTCAAATTAGTCTGGATACCTAGTGAAGGAATGTGGAGAAAGAATCTGTTCTCCATACACCAGTATATTCAAATATATTATCAGTTATCATAACTTTGTGAAGACGTTTCCACTCTAGACAAATTGAATCTGTTACCACTACTGACTCAAGTGTCCTATAAACATAGACCTTACTTTGATAGTAAAACACATGAACACTTACTACTCAGGTAAATATTTGCATCTCTCTGCAGAGCACACTTCTGTCAGTATTCTCCTAGTTAGATGACCATAGGGATATTGGGCTTACAGTTCATGTATCTAACAGCAGGCACATCCTTGCCAACACAATGACAGAAACAAACTGTGGACTATTAAAATTTACTCAAAGATTTGTTAAACTGAAGAGTGTTCCTCAACCAGAATAAATTGCCTAGAGGAAGATCTAGACCTTCATAATTTTTTGCTGCACCAAGCTTCTCCACTGACAGATAATTTTTGAATTTCAGGTCCAGAGAGATATATATTTCAAATATAAGGGGGGAAATGATAAAAAAGAAAAATGACCACGCTAATACACCTATGAAGAAAAAGGTAGGCCTGTGAACGTATTCCTGCAGGAGGTACTCTCTCCATTAAAATGTGAATTTATTTCATTTAGGGTTAAATCACGAAGTATACTGAGACATTTTATAGAATAACATGGCCTAGTAATCTCAGATCTACTCCACAAATCAGGTCTGTTACTCATTTTAAATTATTAAGTGCTAAGAAACCATAAAATTTCCTCAATGAATAAATAGTTTCAAGAACTCTGGTTAATGCTCCATCAACAGCTTTCCAGTTGATCCACTGAAATTGTGCTGAGCAGTGTTCTCTCAAAATCAATACCTTCTACCTCAGTCAGGCGAATATGGAAGCTTTTCTTTCATTGGCAGCTTGGTCCTGTTCCATCAAAGAAACGTGCCACATTGCACTTGATGGGAATTTGCATACTTTTTCCCCTTTAATGTTCTGATTGTGCTGTAAGAAAGTTTCCCCTTCCACTGCAGCTATAAGGCAGGTAACAAAACTGCATGTCAAGCAACAAATCCATGTTACCCAGAGTATGCAAAAAACCTCCACTGCCAAACCAAAGATTCTCTGCCATTAATAAAGAAAAGGTGTTCACTAGGTTTGTCCCATCACTTCCAAGCCTCCCTGCACTAAAGTGAAAACCAGCTAGTTATGCCAATTTAAAAACACACACAGCCTGCCTAAATACAGAAACAGAAGTGATCAGTTAAGATATAAATATAACAAGAAAGAAATAACTATAAATATCTGGCTTATAATATTAATGTAAAGGATGCTACAAACCTAAAGAAAGAGAAATGCTCATGCAAAAAAAAATTCTTGCAGAAGAGCTGTGTACAAGAATTCACAAAAAGTGTTCTGCAGCCTCAGAAGTTTAGATTGTATGACTTATGTTTCTTTCATAAGCGAAAGGTAGTTTATATAAAATCACCAAAGATTTGTTAACAGCAAGAATCACAAGCTAAATAACTATGTGTAACTACAATGTAATTACTGAATTATATTCATTTCAATGACATCCTTTCATGTGAGACCTTTGTGACACAAAGAAAAAAGTTATTTTTTAAAGTCTGGGTAGATTATTTGACAGGAATTACAGGATATAAAGAAACAACATCTTTTTGTCAGGATGGCATTTAACTGAGCAGGAGGTTAGAGAACAGTAATTAATTCCTTAATTGTTTTAAAAGGACAAGTATTAGAGAGTATGACCTTGCATTGACACTTTGTTGCAATGGTACATTAATTGCAGTTGAATTTCAGTGGGTCTCCGTGGGAACACATGACATTTGCATGAATACAGGACAAGTTTAACATGGTTATAGCTTTTATAAAAAAATGCCCAATGCTAAATTAAAGCACTATTTGGCTCTTGGTCTGATATGTCCAGAAATCTTAATAATATTTTCCTCTGCTCAGTATTTCTTGCATTTCAAAATTACTTTTTCCATCAGTTCAAGGAGCTGGCAACATGTCATTAAACATCTGTACTGAAAAAGACAAACTGGAGAACTTACATAGATTGGAATAGTCTTTTTTCAGCTGTCAGTTATATTTCTTTTTTAAAGTTTTCACAACACAGACACCAGCACTTCAGTTCTTTATTCCAACAAAGTCAAGGAATGACTCTTAGACAAAAAAGATCCTGATGGAGATCGCATTGCAGTAATACAGCCTGAAGGTAATGGCACTGAGGAATAAAATATGAGAAGGTGTGATGCAAAGAGATGATGTGATACAGAAAGGGTATTCATTCATGCAGTTGACTCACATGTTCTTTGCTGGTTTTATCCTCCGAATTTTCTCCTGCTCTTTCTACTCTAAATTAGCCATACCACACTCGCCAGAGAGCCAGAATGAAGAGGCTGCTTTACTAAGGAGGTTGAAAAATAGAACACCTGCACACAACCCGGAGCCTCCTATAGGAAAGGCTTTCCAAAAGGAAGAAAATAAGTCCAGCAAAATCTTGTCGTGAACACAGGGATATTTTGATCACTTGCTGGTTTTTAACCTTGTGAGGGGTCCTGAGAGTATCACACAATTATCCAGGGTCCTGTCCTGCTCATCTCTATGTGTTCTCTGAAAACATGAGACCTGGCATTTCCTCCTAATGTAGCAATAAGGACAATTTCCTCTGAAGAAAATCTATCCAGATGGAAAAATATGAGATTTGTGGGCATATTAATAAAGCATGGACAACCCAAGACTCACCTTTTGATGCGATATCCATGTTTTGATCTGTCTGCTCCCAAACACCACCCACAGCTGGGCAGGCAGCCTCTATAAGAGCTAAGACCAGCAAAGACTGCAGGTCCAAGGCAACACCTCCCTTCATGGCATTTGATCAGGAGTTCGATTCACAAGTTCAGCAGGATAACTTTGGACAAGCTGCTCTAAAGAGTTAGCTAAATCCTTTTCTCTCCACCTCTTAAGAAAGCAAAAACCACAAGAACAACCAAAGCATCTTCTGAACTCCTGGGTGAATTACACACTTTGAGTTATCTTTCTTGCACCACACAAAACTCTTCATATTACCTGTGTTACCCCTGCATCTTTTATCTCGAAAAGTTCTCAGACGTTTTCCTTACAGCACAGCACCACTTTTTTTTTTTTTTTCAATCACTAGCACCATGTTGCAAAACCTTGTCGAAGTGGACACTTCTGCAGAGAGCAGACCCTCCCCACTGCAACATGGTCAGGAATTTTAATACTTGTTTTCAAATCTTCCTTTTGAAGCATGCACAACATTTCTGTTTGGTACATAGTTGCTTTTCTTCTCCAAGGCATGTAATTACAGACATTTTCTTTTAAGCTTGATTCAGAAGCCAGGATGAATAGCCCATCTAAATAGCCTTCAAGTGGTAATGCATTCCATGCCTTGGCATACTAAGGAAGAAGTGTTCAGGCTGAGATTCCTATTTATCATCACCTGAAGGAGAACTGTGGAGGATAATGCAGCATCTGTGTGAGCAGCTAGAGTTCTTGCTGAGGCTACTGTATACGGTAAAGCAGCTGGGGCACAAAATAATGTTGGCAGATGTGGACAGGACAGGACACAGTGATAAGAACCTGCAGAAATAAGGCTGTGCTGCTCCTGCTTTGCTAGTCAGCCCATGTGCTTCCAGACAGTTGACTTCTCTCTCTTCTGCAAAATATTCATAAATTTTGTTTTCCTGTAAGCAGAGAATCAACACCTAAATTACAGTTTAAGGCTCTAATGTAGAAGTGCTATAACGTGATTTCTTCTTCAGCTGGGAACTGACAATCATCTTCCTAAATCTACTACTTGTATGCAAATAGCTGACATGTTGATGGTCAGATTATTTCTAATTCTTGAAATAGACTGGCCTTGATCTATACCTGTTTTCCCTTCTTTTCTTCTACACAAAGGCCTATAATTAGAGGCAATTTTCAGTTGATAAGTCAGTTTAACACCAGGGACCTAACTTCCTTGTATTTCCAGAGAAGAGAAATTCAGTTCCATAGGTGTTTGTGCAATTCCCTCTGTGACGGATACATCTCCACCAGCCACTGACATGCCAATAAAGGAGAGCTGTTGTTAATACTGAAATCAACCATTTCCTGGATGTAATCAACGTAATGCATTAAGGTTAAACAGTTGGTTTCAAAACTATGACCCATGAGGGTCCAAAATTCAAAATCTAACCAGAAAGTTAAAGAAGAAACAAATACTTCCCTATCACTTCAATTCAGTCTTAAGTGACTAGAATTGTGCTTATGTGAGCACTTAAGTGCTTACTACTGCCCTCGCTTCCTGCTCACTGATATTCCCTTTTTCTTTGTCTGCTACTTACTCCATTTTCCTTAATGCTTTCTTTAAATTGGCATTTGCAAACCAAAATAGAGCTGTCCCCACTGCTATAAGAAGCCCTTCTTATTGCTAATGCAAAAGATTGGAAAACTGTAGAAATTTATTATGTCCACTTCTGTATTTTGAAAGTAGCATAATTGTAACTTCTACTGCGAAGTTGAGTCCCATTTTGCAGGAGAATATTTCAATGGGTCATCAAAAATACTGACTTAATGTTCAATTTCTGTTCCTAAAAATAAAAGTCCAACTGCTTTTGAGATGGTCTCAGCATATCCAAAGAATATGAATATCTTATCACACATTAAAAGACATAGATATTGAGATATACATAAAGCATTGTTAGTCCTATAATATTAAATTGGGAAAAGTCCTGGCAGAGGAATAGAATGGGTAGGAGAGCAGAATCTGTCTAGCCAGAGTCTTCTTAAAGTGGCAGAGAAAGCCTGGGGCTAAAACAGACACAGATGCAGCAGAACAACACATCTGGAGGAGTGGTAATGCAGAACTTCTCTCTTTCAAGTCCAGTCACTGCTTTATCAACATGAATAATGAGAAGCAGCAGTTATCCCCTGCTATGTGCTATTCTGCCTAGATCTATGATTTATTAGTTACCTACAGTGAACATACGTACATTTCCTCAATTTCCTTTTAGGAAATTGCTGTAGGTTCCCAAATAATTAAATAATTACAATTGAACTAAGGCATCTACCCATAGATTGGAAAAGAAATAGAGAGGCTGAAAAGACTTAGAAATATCAGCACTAGCTTTGAGGACAATTAGGCCATGAAATTATTCTCTCAGGGATGACAAATTGTGTGATTTGACCTTGGTGTGTACTTTAGGAGATCCTTTAATGGAAGTAGTGACTGGATTTAAGCTAAAGATTAGATTGGGTTACAAAGTGGATAGACACTATGCCTGAGGAACTCAACTAGAACTGCAGCTACTGGCTTATAAACAAGTTCCACTAAAGTATAATCTTGCCCCTTTTAACTGTGTAGAAGCAGTCACGATTAAAGCTCTTATCACACACAGCACCTTGCCTTTGATGAATATGCCTATCCATGAGGTTTTCTAATGCTAATAATCCAGATGAACATTTGGGAATTTTTTGTTTGTTTTTTGGTTTAGGGAGAAGGGGTGATAGTTTCCTAAAAAACAAAGCTCCTAGAATTTTATTTTTTTTTTTCAGATTTATCGAATAAGAAAGTTAAAAACCATGAGCAGACTGCTCCTGGCTGACTGGCAGCTTAAAGCTTTTCTCACAGTAGTGCACCCATATCCCCCATGAAATCACACATGTGACTGTCAAGGTGTGTTCAGATTTCTCAAATCTACAGGAAACATTCTCCATGATTTAAACTATATTCCATGAACTTATTAAGAAATATAATAAAGAAACACAATGAACAGGGTCTAAATCCCCTTTTGCCTAGACTCTTGTGTCATGTTAGTTCACTTGTTCACCATTTAAGTCATAAGTTTTTATAACTTATAACCTGTAACTCTTAGTATTGTGCACCTATGAATAACAGGAAAGAATTATTTACCTATACAAGGGTTAAGAGTGTTCACCCTTCCTCCTTTATCACATGCAGGCATCCCCTGCAAAACACCTGGAAGCAGGGAAACCTCAGCTGTCCAGCTGCTGTTACACTTGAATCAAAAGCTTTTGGGGTAAATTTGTGTCTTATACTCTCTAGCTTGGAGGCTTGGTGCATACCGTTTCCATAAGTTATAGGATTCTGAGAAAACTACTGAACAATCTAATGTGTCCTAGAGATAACATGGTGATTGTGGCTGCTCAATGGCCTGTCAGATCTTCCTGGCCGCCTGCTTTGCTGACCCGGTGCACTTACTTTGACTTAAAGGCACTGCTCCCAGTGCACGTTACGTCTTACCGTGATATCTTAGCCAAACTCTAGGCAGGAGTTAAGTGAATAGTTATGGGATTGCCATTTACTTATGGCTCCATTTCAGACAAAATATGCTTCTTAGCAGTCAGCACACCAGCCCATTTCACATACCCAGGGCACAGTTATGAAATGTCCTGTAGCACCTTTGTCATAGCCATATCACCATACATACCAACATAGCATGGTCATTACTGATATACAGAGGGATTATCACTTCCCAAACCGACCTTCTGCCCGATGACCAAAGTAAATCTAGTATTTTACAGGTTGCTACTGATTGACTGCTCATTTAATCTTTCCATTTAGCCAGTGACACCTATGTGCTACCTCACCACTAACCTCACCACTCTCATGTTAGTCCCCTCCTACTTCTTCATCAGTCACCACTTCTTCACACATTAGGAATGCAGTGCAGTAGATTTCATTTTAAGACTGAGACACTTCTCCCATGGCTTGGAGACATTTAGACAAACTTCAATCACCTCTGGACATGGTGACTTGACTGAAACTCAGTTTCTGCACTCACAGAAGTTTCTTTTAGTCATGTCACAAGAATAAACTTGCTCCTGTTGTTCAAACTGATAGTTTTCTTCTAACACTTTAGTCATTCTGTTATTCATTTTTTATTATTACATGCAGTCACAGCTTGCTTGTTATGACATGTGGCAGACAGTGCTATAGACAATCCCCACCTCAATCAACGCCAAGATCTGAATTTCCTATTAAACAATTCAGAGTAAATTTTTAATAAGTACCTGTAAGTAAACAACTTGCAGCCCTGCTAGCTTTAATGTTAGTCAAATCACCAAGACATGAAGAGAGTATCCTGCTGATTAAGATTCTGCAAAAGACACCTCAGGGTATTTGCTTTCTTCCTCCTGGAATAAACCCAGTAAAACCTCAGATATAACAGCTGTTAAAGCAAGGCAAAACCGAGATGAATCCCCTAAATAATAGTAAGCCTATCAAGTTTGACTTCTGTATCTCTTCTGCTGTAGAGCTATGATATGTTTCCTTAAAAGTACTAAACAGACACAAAAAAAAAATGTTTTTTTCCCAGCATTTAGAGAAAGTCCAGCCCCAGCAGTCCCAACATTTCACCTAGTCCTGGAACAAGTAAACTAGGAATCTAAATCTTAAAATACTTTTCTTATTAACTGGATGAGCAAGGAACAGAGACAAATTCAGCTTTCAAATGACAGTGTTCAACTTACTGTTTTAGGCACAAATGCTGAACTAAACCATGTATACTCCATACAGATCCTGTTAGAGCTCAAGTCCAGCCCAAGAGTTAAATGAGCCAGAGGCTAATAGTAAGAATTAAAATGAGACTGACCTGCTTCAAACCCTTTGCTTTCTTGAAAAAACTCAAAGTGACACATTGGACCCATTAATTAATATATTGTTTGCCTAACTGCTGTTCGTGCAGTGAAATGCACTCTACAGAAACTGTAGGAGGAAGGAGCCCTACCCAAGAGCGGGAGTCATGCAAAGCTGCCTGTGAGTCACTGGACACAGAAGTTTTGTAAGGGAGGGAAAAAGAGAACAAACAGTCTGGTTTGAATTTTGAAGCCTCTCTCAGTACTTACAGATTACTGGCAGGACTCTTTACAAAACCGTTACTGAGGACTGCTGAGCTCTCAGAGGCTGGCTGGGGCTTAGGATGCTGTCAGGTGACCCATGCTGACCTGTGAGCAAAGTGCAGGGCAATTTCTAAGCAACTTCATGATAACTGAGTTTTTTTCAATCTTGCCCAAATGCTAGGTAAAAAATCAGTATCTTTCTTTGTACCTGGATTAATACTTCTGATTCTAGCAACAAAAACTTTTAAATATCCATCATGCTCTCCAACAATTTTATCTTTCCTGTCTGTCAGTCAACATACTGGAAATACAGTCCAATCCCCATCACAGCTGGTGGGAAAACTACAGAGCTTGCTTCCACACTATACAAAAACAACAGTAGTTGTTCAAGAGCAGTTGCTTCAGGAGTAGATTCCTAGCGTTTCACACTTAAACAACAGAGGTACCCTGCTAAGAGAAGAACTGTTAGACCTTCTTCTTGTGACAGCTACCGCCCATTATAAGTTACTGAAAGGATCTGTGCAGGGCGGCTAACCCATAGGTGTTTGGATTCAAATTTTTCCGGCTATTTTGGCCAAATGAATAAATACTGCGTTTTCCTTTTCCTTAAGGGGCCTTGCTTTTATACATGAGAGAATCAGAAAATTTCCCAGAGGCAAGCACGTAGCAAACAAAGCCTTAAATATTGATTCTGGGAGAACTAGTTCAGTCAAGTAATACCAATTAAATGTAGCAATTAACTGCTTGTAAAATAGAAAAGAGTAAAATCTCTTTAATATATGGTGTAGTTATATAAAAGACAGCTTTTGGCAGACTAATTTAGTTTCCCTCTGGTAGAACTGTTAGCCACAAAAATTTTGAGGAAGTATAATGCTGAAGATGAAAATGCAGTTACATACAGCTGCATTTCAGAAACCACTATGACATCTTCAAGGAGGGCAAAACAGTGTTGTATATGTGTGCCAAGCTCTTTTTAAAATGAAAAAAAAATAATTGAAAAATCCTGTGCAGTGAGCTGTAAAGATTTGAGTTTGCCCAAGTTCGTCACATAACCAAGTAATATCGCTGTATATTGCAACCTGAGATCTAATCTTGCAGAATACTCCGTATTTGGGATCTGGGACTGGTGAATTCTCACTGCCTCTGTGTGTGCGTCTTGCTAATTCTCTCCACAGGCTGAGGAAAACTACCCCCTCTGGTTAAATTCAGCAAATCCCCTGAAGGATGCTTTTTACTACTATTTTAACACAATCTTGTTAATGTGACAGATGCAACTTCAAGCTTCTTTCATGTAAACATTTTATTCTCCCTTTCTACCGTCTAGTAGGGTCTAATGAATTAAGCTGAGAAGCACAAATTGAATCTCTGAACTTACAGTGATGAAATGTTTCAAAGCAGACAGCTGGGGTACAAGATTAAGATCTTCTTTAGTAGTTCATCCCTACTTCTGTACACAAATTCCTCCAAGCTGTGCAAAACATACACACAATATAACATACCAGGTCCTGTTAAAGCAGTTATCAATATCATAAAGTGTGTCCTAAAGGTATTTCCCAAAGGACAGTGAAAAAATCCATGTCACACATTGCAGGTACACTTGGGAATTAAATCAAAAATAATCAAGCAGTATAAATGCATACGGTTGTCTTTTCAGTTTATCACAAGGCAGGGGAAAAGCTTCATTCATTTGTGCAAATATTTGGAAGAATTCTTAAACCAAGACTTTTCACTGGCAGGGTACAGATGCATCAGGCACATCCCTACACAAAGTCAAGCATGAGAAGTCCAGCTCTAGAAGCAGACGTGTGTAAATCATTACTGCCACTTGACAAAAATTTACTCCTGTCCTGAAAACTGATCCTAAAGTCAAAATAGTTTTCTTTCAATGAGAAGGAAGGAAGTATGAAATTCCATCATGCCCATGCAAAACAAAATCGGGTGCAAAGCACTAGTTTGTATCAGAAAAGGCTGACAGATGATTCAATGGGAAATGAGCACTATAAATCAAAACGACATTTCAGATAGTAATTTTTTCAAAGCAGAGCCAAATACTTCAACACACTAGTGTTTGCTGTATTCCTGTATAACTTTGAAAATGCTGGCCAGAGTTTGTGAAAATTGAAATTTTTTTCTAAACCAAATACTAAATTAAAAATTGCTCTTCTGAGCAAGTGAAGTGAGACAAAGCCTAAATAAAAGTCTTTCTGGGAAGACTGAGAATTCTAAAAAGCCTAAAGAACACATCCATGAGAGATTAAAAGAAAGTTGTGGAGAGGAGGGTGCTGGCTTCTTCTCCCAAGTGACAGGGGACAGGACGAGAGGGAATGGCCTCAAGCTCCACCAGGGGAGATTTAGGCTGGACATTAGGAGAATTTTTTTCATGGAAAGGGTCATTGGGCACTGGAACAGGCTGCCCAGGGAGGTGGTTGAGTCACCTTCCCTGGAGGTGTTTAAGGGACGTGTGGACGAGGCGCTGAGGGGCATGGTTTAGTGATTGATAGGAATCATTGGAGTTGATGATCTGGTGGGTCTTTTCCAACCTGGTGATTCTATGAGTCTATGATTCTATGACTTCAAAATAAGGATAACTGATTCCCAGAATCACAGAAATTTGAGTTAAACAGTTTTGAGACTGAAATGCTAGTTCTGACAAATTTGGAGACAAAAAAGAACTAGTTTTAGTGCATTCCATTACCATATATATCTATATCTATATATATCTATATATATATAGTATTGGCATTGCTGGCTAAAGGCTATAAATGTTATACTTAATTTGCAAGATTCAGAATCATAGAATCAAAGAATGGTTTGGGTTGAAAGAGGCATTAAAGATCATCTAGTTCCAATCACACTGCCATGGACACCTCCTACTAGATCAGGCTGCTCAAGGCCCCATACAACCTGGCCTTGAATTACAATACTTCTATGGAGGGCGCATCCACAACTTCCCTGGGCAACATGTGCCAGTGCCTCACCACCCTCATTGTGAAGAATTTATTCCGGATGTCTAAGTCTTACCCCTTCCAATTTAAAGCCATTCCCACTCATCCTGTCTCTACAGATCCTTGTAAAAAGTCCCTCCCCAGCTTTCTTGTATGTCCCCTTCAAGTACTAGAAGGCCACTATAAGGTCTCCCTGGAGCTTTCTCTTCTCCAGACGGAACAACACCAACTCTCTCAGCCTGTCCTCACACAGAGGTGCTCCAGCCCTCTGACCATCTTCATGCATCTCCTCTGGACCCATTACAAGAGTTCCATATCCTTACATACTTCAGCACTGAGGCTTGTCAGGCTTCCTCTGTCTGAACTTCTCATGGCCTGCCTGCAGATTCGTTTCATCTAGTTTAGTGGTGGCAGTAACTTTGCTAGTTTATTTCACTTTCTTCATATGGTACAATTATATCATTATACATGCAGTAGTAACAGGCACTTATTTTCTATACCATGAGCTATTTATGGTGTAGTGCGTAGAAATTGAGATCTCATAGGATAAATAGGAGGGTGCTTCAGAAATAGAGATGTGGTGCTGAGGAGAAGAGTCATGGAATGAGAAGAGGGAAGACAGATAGTTGGCATTAGAACCCCATGGGTGTAGCAACTTTCCAATGGTCACTTAAAGAAACACTTGAAGCCAGTCAAAACAGTGTTCAGGGGTAAAGATGAGAATGAAGAATTTTGTAATGGGCACTATAAAAGGATAAACTCAGACATAACATGGAGTTGCAGACCAATGAAGAAAGAACAAAGATTAAAAAGCATGTCAGCAAGCAAAGAAAAATGATCCCAGGTGAAACTTGGAGACCAAAGGAGAAAAAAAAATCCTGTAAAGATTGTATTCCTCCCTGTGAAGGACAGCAGATACTGATGACAGGCTGCATCATCCCAGCCCCAGGATATAATTTCCTTGGACTTTAGACACAGGAGTAACAGAGGAAGTAAAAGTGCAACACCAGGAAAAGCTGTACAAAATGATAAATTTAGTTTAATTCCCCCCAACTCCCTTTGCCTGCCCAGCAACTAGCTCTGGATAGACAGTGATTAGACTCTCAATTATATTAAGATTAATATTCTTGTAATTATATAAGGTGTATTTCCTGTTTGCCCATACATAAGATTTAAGCACAGTCACATTTTTCATTCATTCAGGTGTGTCATTAACATATGCAAGAGGAAACTTGGGCAAAGGTGATGACTGACTCTATATTTATACAGAGATGTACAAGATGCTGAAGGTCTCCGGCCAGACATAAACCCTTGAGGGCTGTCATAACGAAACATGCCATAATGAGATACTGGAAGGAAAAAAACACGTTGGAAAAATAAAGTATACAGTTGCATAGGACAGCAAAGCAGCATAACACACAAACATACACACACACACAGAGCTTACTTTTGCCTGTGACAATATCAGACATCTCAACTTTTGGGCATTGTTGTCTCTAGTAAGTAGAGACTATTGTGAATTTTGCAGCAGCAAGGAAAAAGTAGCCTCACCCAGCAGCATCCATCTCCACTTGTCTTTCCTCTCTCTCTGGGACAAAGTAAAGCCTCCAAGGCTTTTTCTCCTCTCTTCCATCTCATGTAAGAACCTTGCCTGCACACCTTCCACCTAAGGAAGTAGTATTCTAGGCTACATCCTAGTACAAAAAATTTCATCTTTATTTGAACTGAATAATGATATCATTCAGAGTGGATACATCCTACAAATATGCCCTGCTGATAACTTAATGAGTTTATCAAGTAATTATTGTAGACCCTAAAGAGATAAATACAGATATAAATAATAAATAAATAATAGATATGAAAATCAATAGAGGAAACAAGCAGAAATTGGGGTTTGTATGTTCTGTGTAAATGGTGTTAGATAGCTGATATTTCAATAGCAGTTGTATTGTACAAAGTCCTCAGCAGCTTGCTGTAGCTTTAAATGCATAGCAGATTCACCAAAAAGGCACCATTGCAATAAATGATGGCACGAAGGTTCTCTCTAGATCCAGAGTTGAATTCACACTGCCTTCTTACAGTACATGCCTGACAGTCATTTCTCATTGAAAAGTCACTTGTAGTGTATAAACTCTGTAATCTGCAGAGTTATTAACCCCTTCATGACACAATCACACCAAGAACTTCCTAATTATATCTTATTATTATGGTCTTCCTCAATTTTAAAATAAATTACTTCTCTCTCCTATATTCCCTCCCTCTTTTTCCTGACCATGAGATTCTCAAAATACTGGGCAAAACCAATAGAGGACAGAGCAAAGAAAAGAATAAGTTTGGAAGAAGTTGTGGAAAACAATAATGAGTACATAAAAATTATTGCATTTGGTGGGGACAATACCAACAGTGTTAGCTGAGAAGAGATGTTCAGTTTTCTTCTCTACAGTTGCATCCATGCATATCTCCAAAGCCTGGGACTTCAGCAATTTCTTCTTGCTGCTCTTCACAAAATTCTGATCCTGAACTGAGGCAATGAAACAGCCGTCAGGAGCAAAAAACTCTGCTACTGCTGCCTTTTAAATATTTTGCCACTAACTTGCCAAAATGTTGAGATGCTATTAAAATGATGATGAAGTCCAAAGTTACCTGTATACATATTTATGTATATAAATGACTATACTGAAGCAGTGTGTTGAATGCACATTGTCTGTGTTCCTCGTCTTTTCAGAATTTGCTGCCAAAAACTTTGGTCAAAGTCTGAGCCATGCGTTCAGGCCACAGAATACAAATTCACATTGTAGACATGCTGTCTTTTACAAATTTACCAAAATACTAGCAAGTTCTCCACCCTCTCTGATAGACTATTTAAGTGTTTAATTATCCTGCTAAAGATTTGAATCTTATTTTAATAGTGAAATGTCAAATTTCAGCTTCTAGACGCTGCATCTCATCCTTTTGTCTTGTAAGTTCTCTAATATCTGTTTTGTGCCTTGATTCAAGTCACCTCTACGCCTCCTCTGATGGTAGGAATTAACAGGGCTTCCCAGGCCTGTTTTCCAGTCTCAGGATTTATTTTTTTTGCCTTTCTTTTATACTATCTGGCACTGCTGGTGTGCTTCCTACGCTTCTTGAAATTACAGGAATCATTAACAGGGATTTTAAAATGCACTAGTGGGTCTTGTCAACTTCTCTTTTTCTAGCCAAGGAGTTAGATAGTTGGACCTCTAGTAGTTCACTGAAAGCTTACATTGTAATTCTTCTCCTAGTTTATCCTAACCTTGGGTTTGTGCCTCTGCTCTTAAAAGTAGTTCTCCGCTCTCAGATGCTTCTCAAGGATGGGTGGTGGAAGGACATGGTGAAGATCCCCAAGTACAATGAAGACATTCTGTTTCCAGTTCTCCGAGAAAGGTAACATAAGGCAGTACAACCAAGTGAAGGACTTCTTCCTCCTACTGAACGCCAACCAAGGTGCCCACTATTGGGTTTGCATTTGTTATTATGAAATTAAATTGGTAATTTGTGATTACTTAAACAACCAATACAGTTCTCTAACAGTAATATCATCTGCCACCTTATGTTTTCTATAAAATCTCTACAATTCAGTTTGTAGAAACACATATTACAGGTTAAGATAGGAACAATAATTAGGCCAAAATCTAATTCATGAGATGCCAGTGGTAGCATTTTTACCCATTGTTATAATTTGATAAAGACCATGAGAGAGATCACAAAGTGCCTTAATTTTAACTATATATACAGGGTTTCATAGGTCCAAAGTATTGTGAGCAATATGCACATCTACGGAAAGATGAATATATCAGTAGTTTCTCCCCTTAGTTTTTCCTTAAAACTACATACTTTAGGTGAAGTTAGTTTGTGCGAATATGATGGGAACCCATATAGAAAAATACTGCCCAACTTTATATGGCTGTTCTTTATGTTGGAATAAACACAAGAATTTTGACAGAGTAAAATGATAACCTCAGAATAAAAAGCAGTAAAGTGTTTCTGAGAAGGAAAAGGCAGGAGAGTCAAAAGGAGCAGAACAAATGCACCTCCTACACATGCCCTCAATGAATACCAAGGGGAAAAAAAGGGAGTGCTTCAAAACGCAAGTACAGTACACAGAGAACAAAGGCCATTCCAGTTTCACAGTAAATAAGCTCAAGAGGTATTTGTACATGTAAATGACCGTATGCAGAGATAATGAAGGTTAACTTTGTTAGCAATTGATTATCATCTGCACAACAGTCACAAAAGAAAAGTGTGGGTTCTAAGAAATAACCAGAGAAGGCACCGTGCGAGTGCTAAACTTGTCCTGTCAAGCTAAGTCATTATTAATGTAGATATTAATGTAGGGAACCTTGAGGAGCGTGACTTCCAGAGATAAAAATACTTAATCAACTACAAAAAAGAATGAAGACAAAAATCTCATTGAGAGAAACTTATGCAGCAAAACAGTGAGTACCATTTTCTGGCTCAGATTTACTCACCTGACAGCAAGAACCCTTATAGCATTGGAGTACAGCGGCCTTTGCAAAAATAACTTTTCAGTTATTTGGTATTTGGAATGATTGGAAGAGGATGGATGGTCAGCTAGCCAAAGCCAAGTTTTATGCTAAACTAAAACTTATGGAATGAATGCTGAAATAAGCAAATTTGTCTGAATGTGTTGACCAGTCAGCAATTTAGTTAAATCTATGCTCTGCTATCAAAGATACTTATGCTTTTTGCCCCAAATGAACAGTGCATTTCTATAAATGTTCTCCCCTCATGTCTCTTTATTACAGACTGCTTTCTGATGTCTAGAGAGTTCAGCCTATCTGCAAATTTGCTAGCCAAACAGAACTTCAGTTGCCGTTCATTTCATCTCAAATCCCCTGGCATTTATTGTACAAACTTCCAAATTGCCACAGTCCAAACACAGAAATAGTACAGTTGCTGCTCTGACAATTGTACTGGAGCAGAAACTGGTAAGGGATACATATCAAGACAACAGCAAAATGAACAAATAAAACCAGAAATAAAACCCCAGCACATAGTTGTACAGGAAGCTTCCAGCACAAGAATTACACTTGAAATAGATTCAGTCGTTCTCCATGCCCAATCAAAGCAGATTAGTGAAACCATATGAAACTGCAAAGTCTAGAAGGCAATGTCTGTCCAAAAGGACACAGGGAATGGTTACAGCCACACACAAATTTTACCAGTACTGTTGTAACATGTATTGTGACTGATAAAGTTTTTTTTAAAAATCAGCATGTTTTTTACATTTTAAGGTAATATTTAATATGTCTTGTGAAAAGTGAGTTGAAGCTGTTCTAATCACACCTTAGTCATAGCAAGACTACACCAGCAAAACAGCAGATCTAAAGCAGGGACTTTGCAACACTAACCTACCAACCCAGATTCTGCTTCTTTCTCTTCAAGAAAACCACTCAGCAGCAGAACTGCACAGAAAGATGGACCAAAGCCTGAGCTGAGGTGCCTCATTGCAGCTGCTCTCAGGACAGGTACATGTGTACATGGATACAAGGCATTGGTTCCTAAGGCATCTTTGTATACTCCGTGTAGAACAATGTATTGCTGTAGGACTCTGCCTGATGCATTGTTCATTAATTTGTTTTTCTCTTTATGCACAGATGTGTCTCTAATTCACCTCAAGGGTTACTGTAAAAGTTCCATAACATTCAGAAACTGGGAACTGCAGGACTGGAAAAGCTAATAAGATTTTTGTTCTTGTTACCAAAAGAAAAACTTATGCCTGATTTACTTCTTGGGGCTCATTTTTCCTTACCTACTCCCCCTCCCCAGCAAAAACAAGTATCTTTTTCACTATGCTTAGCCAGTATTTTGTGATGTTTTGAAATATCTACTCCCAGCATCAGGTATTTTCAGGCTTGTACGGGACATCTCTTAGAGAAAAAATCTAAGGAAAGCTCAGCCTCTTGATGAGCCTCTGGGATTCTTTGTAGTACATTTGTCAGCACCTCTTAAACCATCGGCATCTGTCTACTTTGAAGAGAAACCTCACATAGAATAGCTGTGTTTCCAAACAGCATAATATTTATAGCCTTGGCCATTCTGTTGCATTAGACATCATTGTATCCTTTAAGGACAGCTTCTCAGCAGTCATACAACGTATTTCCTCTGTAAAACTGGCAACTAACTACGTGCTTTTTCATTTAAAACCTAATCCTAAACCTAGATGAGCCACATTTTTTTCAAGGGCTCAGTTCACATATCTACCTCTACTGACTTCCCACAGGCTTGCAGTCAACTTCCAAGTCGTAGAATCATGAAATAGTCTGAGTCGGAAGAGACCTCAAAGATCGTCTAGTTCCAACCCCCTGCCATGGTCACTGACATCCCACTAGATCAGGCTGCCCAAGGCCCCATCCAACCTGGCCTTGAACACCTCCAGGGATGGGACATTCACAACTTCCCTTGGCAACCTGTTCCATTGTCTCACCACTGGGAAATTCTTCCTTAAATCAAGCCTAAATCTGCCTCTCTCCAGTTTATACCCATTTCCCCTCACCCTATCATCACAAGCCTTTATGAACAGTCCCTCCCCAGCTTTCCTGTAGGCTCCTTTCAGGTACTGGAAGGTCGCTATAAGATCTCCTTGAAGCCTTCTTTTCTCCAGGCTGAACAAGCCTAACCCTCTCAGCCTGTCCTCACAGCAGAGGTTCTTCAGACCTCTGATCATCTTTGAGGTCCTCCTCTGGATCCATTTCAGCAGTTCCTTGTCCCTCCTATGTTGAGAATTCCAGAACTGGACACAGTACTCCAGTCTCACAAAAGAGGAATAGGTGGGCAGAATCACCTCCCTCTGCCTGGTGGCCACGCTTCTTTTGATGCAGCCCAGGACACGGCTGCCGTTCTGGGCTGTAAGCACATATTGCCAGCTCATGTCAAGTTTCTCATCAACCAGCACCCCCAATTCCTTCTCTGCAGGGCAGCTCTCAATCACGTCATCTTCCATTGTGTACTGAAATCGGAGATTGGCCTGACGCAGGAGTAGGACCTTGCACTTGGCCTTGTTGAACCTCATGAGGTTTGCACAGGCTCAGTTCTCCAGCCTGTCCAGGTCCCTCTGGATGACATCCCATCCTTCCGGTGCAGCAACTACACCACTCAGCTTGGTGTCATCTGCAAATTTGCTGAGGGTGCACTCAATCTTGCTGTCAAAATCATTGATGAAGATACTAAACAGCACCCGTCCCAGTACAGACCCCTGAGGGACACCACTTGTCATAAATCTCCATCTGGACTTTGAGCCATTGACCACTACCCTTTGAATATGGCCACCCAACCACTTTTTTATCTACCGAACAGGCCAACCATCAAATCCATGTCTCTCCTATTTAGACAGAAGAATATTGTGGGAGACCATGCCAAAGGCTGTAAGGAAGTCTAGATAGATCACATCCATCGGTTTATCCATGTCCACTGCTGCTGTTAGCCCATCATCGAAAGCCACTAAGCTGGTCATACAGGATTTGCCCCTGGGGAAGCCACGCTGACTGCCATTAATCACCTCCATGTCCTCCACGTGCATAGCTCCTAGGAGGATCTGTTCCATGACCCTCCCAGGTGCAGAGGGGAGGCTGACAGATAGGTTCCCAGGCTGACAGATAGTTCCCAGGGTCATCTTTTCTACCCTTTTTAAAAATGGGCACAATGTTACCCTTCTTCCAGACACCAAAGACTTTTCTTGATTGCCATGACTTTTCAAATATCATGGAGAGTGGCTTGGCAACCACACCAGCCAATTCCCTCAGGACTCTGGGATGCATCTCATCAGGTCCCATAGACTTATAAATGTTCAGGTTCCTCAAGTGGTCATGAACCTGATCCTTCTCTACTGTACGAGGGACTTTACCCCCAGTCACCATCTTGTCGCCCCATGACCCAGGAGGGGTGAGGAGAGCAGTTATCAGTGAAGAATGTGGCAAAAAAAGTTGTTAAGTACCTCAGCCTTCTCCTCGTCTGTTGATATGAGGTCATCATTTCCAACCATCAGTGGGGGTAAGTTCTCTTTAGCCTTCCTCTTTAGATTGATGTAACTGTAGAAACCAATGTTCCTTTGCAACTTACTGGGCCTTTGATTTTAGCAATTCAACTTGCCATTGAGCATAAGCAGTTTCTGAACAACTTTATGTGACATGTAAACTTGTGGCTTCCAGTCTCAGATAAACCACAGTGAAAAGACAGTAGCAATACTTCTCTGAGAAAGCCATTTCTCAGCCGAGCTCTGCACTTACTGAAGGTTTAAGCCAAGCTTATGTATCTTGTTAAACTACTAATAAAAGGCTTAAAAAATCTAAGTGAGCAGGGCTGCATCAGTGAACATGGGTCACAGTTGACAGATTTCACATTTACCATAAGAAGCTAGCTCCATGCTTTTCAATCCATAAGAATATATAGAGGTCTTGACGTGTAAGTTCAGGAAGATTTATTATCACTGAGTTTCACTTACTCAAGCTGTGTAAAAATTCCACATCAAGTTACAAAATGCTGTTGATTTGACCACTAACTAATAAATAATCTCCCACTGAAGTTTTACCACGCATCACAAATGTGGCTGATTTGCACTAGCCTCCTGTGTTCTTTAGAAGGACTTCTTGCGCTTTATCAGCACGTGGTGTTTTCAGATACAGTTTCAGCTAACAGTCGTCACTGAACAGAGGAGCATAACAACTTTGGTGTCCATAAATACCATTAATAGATAGCACTACAATTAAAAATGAAACTTTCTATGCCATCTCTTTGAGTAATTAAAGTCTCGAAATGTGTATCACAATTTGTATTGCATCTTATGCATTGTAGATTTTATATTTTATGTAATGCTTGTCATGAATAATATGGTGTTCATTACATTCATTGTACTGTATGTAATGTACATGGTTTATGTAGTGTGTTATACTGTATTTTGTAATGCAGTGGATTTCTTCTTGCAACTATGTATTTTATGTAGTTTATGTTTTACTGGTTATTGTATGGTATATATTGTACTCTATTCCATTTTATGTGTTTGTAGTATGTATTGGATTGTATGTATTTTAGTATATTTTACATGTTGATTAGTATATATTGTACTCTATGTGTTGTAAGTATTTTAAGTGCTTTACTGCAAACGTTGCATTGTATTGTATGGTATGGTAAATACTGCATTCTAAGTATTGAGCTAAAGTGTATTTTGCAACGTATTGTGCACTTTATACATGGTATGGTATTTATTTAATGCACCTATTCTATGTATTGTATATACTCTATTGTAAGGTATGTATTGTGAGATATATATTCCACGCTAGATACTTTTCCGTTACAGTTTAAAATCATAGAATTATAGAATGGTTTGGATTGGAAGATCATCTAGTTCCAACCTCCTTGCCATGGAAAGGACACCTTTCACTAGACTGCCAAAACCTCTTCCAGCCTGGCCTTGAACACGTTCAAGGAGGGGGCATCTACGACTTCTGTGGACACCATGTTTCACTGCCTCACCACTCTCATAGTTAAAATACCTAATCTAAATCTACCCTCTTTCAGCTTAAAATTGTTATTCCTTGTCCTGTCACTGCACTCTCTGATAAAGAACCCATCCCTAACTTTCCTGTAGGCTCCCTTTAAGTACTGGAAGGCTGCTATAAGGGGAGTACAATGGTAGCATGTAATCAGAGGGCATTACAGAACTCTGGTTTTCAGTCCTATTAGAAAGGGCATGAGAAAAGTTTAGATTCCTTCATTCTTTTGTGCAGAGCCAGAGAAAACACTTCCACCCTTCTTTCTTGTGCCCAGCAGCCTGCATAGCATGTAGCCCCACAGGCTGTATAGTGTTTCCACATCCAATTATCTTCAAATATTTGTGTCAATGACATTTCAATTTTTAACAGAAAATTCAGCTTAGCAGAAGCTTTCTGTCTCAATGCTTATCGTTGGAGTGGGATAAACAAAGAAATATAGCACATGATAGTAAAAGAGAGCTATTGTGAGAAAACCACTGCTTAGAACCAGAACCAAAGTTTGTCAATATGATCCAAGGTAACAGAGTAGTTCTGGTGTGCAGTATACAAAGGGTGACTTCCCCTTCCTACAGCTCCAAAAGAAAATCAGCTGACAAATTTATTTGTTGAGTGCTGCATTAGGAAATGCTAATATTACTGCACAAGGGTATAGAAATAAAAGACCAAAAATTCACCTGACTAAAGCAGGTGTAAGATGCCCACTCTGCCCAGTCTTCTTGTCATGAGGATCCAGATAATGTATGAACCACTGAAGTCCTGTTAGAGAGGGGACAAGCTGCTGTAGAACAACTGAATTATATACAGACCCTCTGCATGCAACTGGGGACAAGGATGGTATAGCATGCGGGAGGGAGAAGGCTGACTGATTCACTGCAACCAAAATGCCTCTCTCATGTTATGGAAGACATTGGCAAGAGATTCAGGACTGGCCTAAGGAATTAAACTACTGCACTTCCATGGGGAAGGTTCCAAGGTCCCACCACCCCGAGGAAGAAGCTCTTAATAAAGCCTATGTACTTGGATGACGTTCCAGAGAGAGAGCTCAAAAATATTTACTTCAGTTCCAACTTCTTTGAACATAGTCAAGACACCAGCACAAGCTATTAGCCAAAATGAGACACAATCCAAGACAAAAAAGCCACAGAAATGTGACAGCTACACAAATGACTTAAAGAAGGGTAGGAGAGATGAATGGGCTACAAGCTACCTGAGAGACTGCAGTATTAAAGATATATCACCCACAAGACCTGCCTTTCTCTTGAGGCTTCGTTTCTGCAAAGAGCAACAACAACAACAACAATGATCAGTAATGCATTGCTGTATATTTAAGATGGTGAGAATCCTTTAACAATCCCAAAGCCCCTTATGCTATCACAGCCTGACTTGAAGCCTCAGCAAGCCTCCAGCAGCTTTCTATTCCTATAAAATTGAAGGCAAAAATGCAGTACCCAGACTTCTTCCAGCTGAGCTCCCATAGGAGCCTGGTGCCCAGCTGAGAGTCCAGCCCCAAACAACTGATGTCCCCTCCCTGAGCATGGGCAAGGGAAAGGAAATGAGATGAAGTGGTGAGTGTCAGGGGGAAAAGGAACTATAATCAGGGATACATGTCAGTTGGGACATGGGAAAGGAGCTTGTTAGTGCTGAGAGAGGGAACATACAGCCCATGAACTGCAAGAATTGAGCCACAGCCTCTGTCACTAAACAACCCACCCCCTCTGTAATGAAGCAGGTTAACCATGTGAGCCAAAGTGCACTCCATCTTCCCTCAGGTTCTGTTTCATAAAATGAGGGAATGTTAACAGCACTCGGAAGTGTTCACGTCAAGGCATCACAACTGTGCATCAACAAAGGATGAAAAGACAGGCATGGTTTGGTGGTTGATAGGAATGGTTGGACTCGATGAACCTGGAGGTCTTTTCCGACATAGTGATTCTGTGATTCTGTAAAAGGTTTAGCATGTTCATCACTATTATCAGAGCAAGTGTCTCACAGGAGGACTCACATCGTACTTATAGCAAAGCCTAGCTTCTGCTCTTTGTTCTGAACAGCACAGACCACCTTCAAGACAATATTTTTGTTGTGTTCAACAATTTCTGAAGTCCTATCCCAGGACAACAGTATCTCTCTGTTTTACACTAAGTCATTGTGCTATGTCAGTATCTTAAAGCACCCAACCTTCTGCATTAAAGAATTTTTCTGTTCCTGTGCAGAGCCCCTAGGCCAACTAATAACTTCACAGGTAAAGCCAGGTGACATTTTTACAGCACAGAGAGAGAGCACTCCATATTTCCACAGGTATATAAGCATCCATAGCCAATGAATGAATTTTGTTCACTTAGATCTTTCACTGGGAAAGAGAACTGAGGAAGAAGAATTTGCAAATCAGGAAGTGATAATTAAGACAGGAATTTCTTAAGAAGGTCTCATCAGCCTCCAATAAATGAGATTTTGCTATCTGCAGTGAGCTGTACCTTGAAGTTCTTGGAGCAGCTAGCTGAAACTGCTTGTTGTGCTGACTCAACATTTGGATGGAGAGCGGGGGAAAAAAACCCAAAGAAAACGAAGAAATACAGTGTCAAACTCTGCCTCAGAGTATCTCTGAACAGGATATTGTGTGAAGCAACACTAATTAACAACATATTGAACAGAAGAATAGCATCACTGAAAACGCACTCTGGAGAAGACATCAGAACTTCATGCAGTCTTGAAGTGATGTGTGTAAAACAGCACCTGGAAACCAAGTACTTGAAGCCAGTTGATTGTGAAACACCAGACAGCCAAAGAGGAGAGCTAACAGACAATATAATGAGAAAGAGAAAGAAGAGAAAGAAGAGAAAGAAGAGAAAGAAAGAAGAGAAAGAAAGAAGAGAAAGAAGAGAAAGAAGAGAAAGAAGAGAAAGAAGAGAAAGAAGAGAAAGAAAGAAAGAAAGAAGAGAAAGAAAGAAAGAAAGAAGAGAAAGAAGAGAAAGAAGAGAAAGAAGAGAAAGAAAGAAAGAAAGAAAGAAAGAAAGAAAGAAAGAAAGAAAGAAAGAAAGAAAGAAAGAAAGAAAGAAAGAAAGAAAGAAAGAAAGAAAGAAAGAAAGAAAGAAAGAAAGAAAGAAAGAAAGAAAGAAAGAAAGAAAGAAAGAAAGAAAGAAAGAAAGAAAGAAAGAAAGAAAGAAAGAAAGAAAGAAAGAAAGAAAGAAAGAAAGAAAGAAAGAAAGAAAGAAAGAAAGAAAGAAAGAAAGAAAGAAAGAAAGAAAGAAAGAAAGAAAGAAGTTGTAAAATTTTCTTCAGATGTAGAGGACAGAAAAAATCCCAAAAAAATAAAAAGGTCAGAAGAGCCTGTGCTTGCTGAATATTCGAGGGTTGAAGAGGTGGGTTAGCACTGTAAATTCTGACCGGATCCCTTGCGTAAGCCCAGTTTGGACGTGGAGGAGAAAGACCCATGAAGAATCCTGAAGACGACAAAGGGTCTTGAAAGGGAACTTGTCTTTGACATATCAAAAAGATTTGCCTAACAACAGAAGTTATCCAGTCTTGACAGAAGGCATCATTTCCTGAATTGCTGAATTAAAGAAGAAAGCTGATACAAGAAGTATCCACTCCTTTTCAAACCTCAAAACTGACTTTGCTGCTGGCAGGCATCTCAAAAACTGTTCCCCAAGATGTATGATGGGAGGACTGATAATATTACGCTGATGTAATTTAGGAATCTTTTTTTAATTATGTCCATTAAAACAAAGAAAAACCTTCAGGCCGAAGAGAATGTGGAGCTTGGAGCTAGAGCTCTCAAAAAATATAAACATATCACACAGGGCTATACATGCTCTAGACAATAAACACAGCCCAGCAAGCAAAAAGAATTACAACAGCTGTAGTGCGTCACAGTACTTTATAAGAGTATGCAATAAATTTGTCCATGTATGGACAAAGACAACAACAACAGCACTGACCACAGGGTCAGGAATTTTTCTAGCAGCCTGCAAGTAAACAGAGATCCATGCATTTCCATTTGGCTTCAAGAAAATACACAGATGTGGTGCTAAAAATACTGATGTCAATACTTGTAATGATTAAGGCATGGACCTCATAATGGGGGCAACAATCAAGATCAACTTTATTTAGAGAATGCAAATCTTATATAGGGCCTCCGTATGCAATAACAGCTATCCCAGTGAATTTCCACCTGTGAGAATCCCACACAGTGCAGCAACAGAGTGCAACCCTCCTGTTTTCCTCAGATGTGCCCCTTATCTTCGCGTTTTCCACCTAGTGCATTCCTCTCCTATTAACCCACAGGTCTTAATAAAGATTCCAAGGTCTCAACAAGCTAGCAAGCATCAGATCATCGGCCGTTCGCTCCCTGCTTGCTGCTAATATCACTGGTACACCAGGGCATCGGCCGTTTGCCCCAGCATACATGCAATATGCTAACAAATACTGAAGTGGAGCTACAGAAACAGAAGTTACATTCAGCGAAAGCCAGAGCCAGCCGTTGTGAAATTAAATAAATGCATTAAGAAATATTATAACAAGGTACAATGGAATCTATTCTAGCACTTTCTGGATGCACACAGGTAATTATTAAGCTGTTCATAAGCTTTTCAAACTGCACATAATATTATTGGGCAGTATTTTTATTTGCCTGGAAAGGAGTAGGCAGGGAGCTGCTCCTTTCAGAAGGCACCACACAAACCAGGTGACACTAGTCTCGGTGCAGAACACTGTGAGGGACTGTGTTACGCAGAGTCATCCAGCTGAAATGTGCACGCTGAATGAAAACCTTTCTGGCTCCAGCTGATTACTGAACTGCATACAGCTCACCTCAGCCACAGCACTTATATGTCTGAAGAGTTTTAGAGAGAAGAAAGCCTGAAACACTCCTCTCTCTATGAAGTGAGTGGAGATTTTCCCAGATAAGGAAGGAGACAGAGGATATATTCATAGGGATGGGCCTGGATTTCCCAGGAGATTCTGACCACCTCTGCAACCTTTTTTTCTTATAAAAACATTTATGTTGCAGCTCTCCACACAAATGGCAGAGGTTACTTCTAATGCAGCAAATTCAGGGTGTAACTCAGATGTGCTTGCATTTTACTCTTTCATTTAGGGACTAGGTACAGCAGTAAGACAAAGCAGGACCTCTTTTACCCTGCATAGGAGGCCTGTCAATGAGTCAGAAATACAGGTGTATTGGTGAAATATTTATGTCCAAGGGAACCACAGCATAAAAATGAAAATCTGATAGATCATCTGACTCTGAGCATTTGTAATTAAAAGATTTCCCAGGTCTACTGCCTTAAAAACAAAACAAAACAAACCATTAAGAAAGCCATCAATGAGATAAAACTACCCAGCTAGTGTTGTCCCCTGTTTGAACATGTTCCTAGTAATTGTGTAGGAATAATATTTTTTTTACTTTCCTTAATGAGCTGTTTATTTTCTAGAGACATTTTATGCATTAGTGCCCTATGTTTGTCCCTAGATTTGTTGGTTTTGAACAGCCTTTTTAAGTCACAGAGGAATAGTGAATCCCCATTTTCCATGACTCCCCATAGCAGCAGGCTTCCATTTTCCACTTAGAAATATTTTTAAAGTAGCAGCCACAGAAGAAACAAGAGCTAGAGCCTTTTGAACTTTAATTTCCAGTTAATCAGTATTCCCTTGAGTGGAATATAGACTATGGGTTTGAACACTTTTGGCATAGCAAAGAGTAATTACTGGACAGTGACTCATGGGGACTTGGTTACAGTGTGTTGGATTTTGTAATGGGAAAGGAGACAAAGACAAAACATGAACTGTTTTGCTTTTTTGCACTTTGCAGTAACACTCTGCATATGTTCATCCATCACTGTCATCTTTAAATAATTCCTTATGCCGAATGCAGTGATGTAGTCACAGCCAGTCATCAAAGATTTGTAAGATTACCCTAAAAACTGAATGATTTGCTCTAAAATAAATTATGCAAGGAAGACCAGTTTTATATCTGAAGGGCTAACATCACTCTATATCCACAGACATACACACAAACAAAATATTTACTCCTTCATCACTCTGTAAGATGCTTCACTTTAGGGAAGGAGAGGTATGCTTGGATACTCCATGCCACACAGAAGCCCCTCACTTTCACTTCCAGTGCTGGCCCATTTTCTGTGGTGGTGAGACAGGTGTTTCCTGTCCTTCCAGTTCTCATTGCAATTGTTTGCACAGGCAAAAGGCTGCATGCACAGGTGTATTTAGTCCTTGCACAAGGACATTTTCATTCTCCATCTTTGCCTGCATGTCTTGCAGGCCTCCAACAGTGGCATGCTGGTGAGAAACACCACAGTTTGGATAATACCTTTTATCCACCTTAAAGCACTATATGCCAGTCCTGTAGAACTGCTCTAGTAAAAGCACAGGACACCATTACTACATGCTGGCTCCCTTCCAGGGTTCCTCTTATTTCCTATGGGCAAAGAGAGGTTCATTCCTTAACTTGTATATATTTAAGGTTCCATATATTTAAGGTTCCTCTATATACTGAACTGAAGCAGCCCTTAAGAGATTTTTCATTTTCTATTGTTTCTATGTAAAAAGTAATAAAAAGCCACTACAACACCAGTATTTTCCACAGGAGAAACTGACTGCTTAGATAGAATTCCTACTTAAACAAGAGTAGTTAAGCAAGTTTTGGTATTTAATTCAGTCAGGGAATTTGATGAAGAAAGATATGTAGGGCCTGCCTTCCACTCCACAAATGTCCATTTATTGCACACATTTGTGTATGTCTGAATTATTCAAGTCTTTCTGAGTTTTATAAGTGGTTTTTAATTGGTCTGAAGACAATCTTTTTCCTTCAGCATATAACATACAGCTGCAGAGATGTCACTGCCAAGATTGTGCTAAAATCTGTGGCCTATGCAATACTGCAAATAGTTTACAATCCACTTACATGCAACAATTCCCGACAGAGCATTTCCCTGCCCCAGGCAGATATCTAAACAGTAACAAAGACCTATATTGCCGTTTGCTTCTGTCCAGTTATAAAAGAAATCACAGAATTTTAGAAAAAGGAAGAGGCACTCAGGATTCTTCACTTACACAGGATCCTTCAAACATCGTTTGTTTCTTACTTCAAGGAGCACTGAGGTTGAGAATCAGGGAGTCAGGCTTACTTTCTGATACAACTAGTCAGGAATTTTCCAAGAAAATTGAGGTTTGAGTTACTTTTTGAATTAAAAAAATATGAATTTGACATTTTTTACTAATTCATATTGTCTAGCAGAAGAGTTATTTAATACAGGTAGATTTCCAACAACGACTTCAATCCATATTAATATGCAAATTATTTATTTTGCTATGACATTCTATTCCTCTAACGTTGCTATACTTGGAAGTAGGGTTTCACTGCTGCTTGTTGGTTCATGCATGCTCTTGCAGACACAGGATGGTTAATGAGTCCTGGCAGGCAAATCAGAAAGCAGGCTATAATAAGAGGGCCATGGGCTACACTTCATATGAAGTAAGAATTTGATACAAAATGCCCTTTCACCCTTAGTATCAAGCCAAGATCAAACCTAAAATGCCCTTCAGCTTTGGTACAGAGTAGAAAACTGACACAGTCCCACAATTTAAAGTATTTTCTTCCATGTGCCAGTGCCCCATGACTCAGTGTAGATGGCACTGCCATAAGTCACAGTGGACTGAGGACTGTCAAAAAATGGAATGACAAAACAATTGTCCAAAAAATGGAATGGAACTGACTTAGGAAAAAGGCAGTGCCTGAAGCTCCAGATCTTACCAAGGTTACTGTGGGATCAGATGTCACTGAATTACAGTGTATTTATAGCTGCAAGCTGCTGAGAAAATATCCAGAAATGCATTAAGCCCTTGTAAGACAGTGGCTGGGCAAACATTTCTCACAAAGGCATAAGCTCAAATGTTTTGCCTTGAAAGGTCTGCCTAGTGCATGAACTGCACAGGCATAAGGGCTATAACCTTGAACGTCCAGCTCCTCTCCTAATGTGCTGTGCAGAGCAAGAGACACGAAGCAGCGCTGACACAAAAGCTTTCAAAATCAGTGTGGTTTTTCTCATTTAAGAGGTTTATGCCCCTGGGAGACCTCAGGGTTACAGAATCCCAGAATCACTAGGTTGGAAAAGACCTCCAGGATCATCAAGTCCAACCATTCCTATCTGCCACTAAATCATATCTCTGAGCACCTCATCCATCCGTCTTTCAAATACCTCCACGGTTGGTGACTCAAGCACCTCCTTGAGCAGCCTCTGGCAGTGCCCAATGACCCTTTCTGTGAAAAATTTTATTCTAATATCCAGTCTGAGCCTTCCCTGGCAGAGCTTGAGGCCATTCCCCCTTTGTTCTGTCCCCAATCGCCTGGGAGAAGAGGCCAGCTCCCTCCTCTCTACAACCTCCTTTCCGGGTCTAGCTGTAATAGCAGTGCAACCAATTTTGTATACCAACATCTGCTAAATTGATTTTGCATTTTAAAAACTGAATCCTGCAAGAAGTGATTGATTGTAACTATTAACTGTGTCAAATAATAAAAGCTTGTAATGTCAGCTTTAAGCACAACCAAAGCTGAACTGGGTAGCCAAGTAGCTACTCATTCCTTCTCTTGTGCCTGCCTAATGTATTATTTTCCTTTCTTCTCCTTGGAAAAGCTAGGGGAAAAAAGGAGCAGAAGACTTTTCACTGCCTGTGCAGCCTGTCTGCCCTAAAGATAGAAAACATGTGGGAGAGAGGAGCTGGACTACCCAGCCTGGCAGCCATGGCGTCAAGGAGATGTGGGTTTTTTTCTACATCTTCTGAAAGTTGCAGCTGGTGTAGCTGATAGAGACTGGTACTGTCAGCAGGTTCACAAATGGCTCTGTCATGGCCCTGTACAACAGGTCCATAAAGAGGTGCTACCAGAAACAGACAGGGGTGCAAAATTTTCACATGCCTGATTCAACAACAGTGGATGCCAAGGGAATACAAAGGGAATGAAACATGGAAAGAGGTAAAGATCCCACATTTCACAAAGCCACACACAGTGCCCTGTCTCAGCCAGGGCTAATCCCTCGTTGCCTTCTGGTAAGGGTAATGCATTGAAATGTGCAAATGACAGTACCTGTGGGGGTAGCAGTCATCACCTTAGGAGCAGATGTAACTGTGTTAGAGGCAGGCACCCTGCTCCTGCCCTAGAAATTCATTGCGTTGTCTCTCTGCCCTCAGACAAGTCCCTTGCCAAAGAGGATTTTCACAGGTGCAGGCATAGGGCAGACAATGACTGAGGTATGGGTTTCTTCTCACCATGAAGAAACCAGGACTTTCATCTTCAGTGCTAGTCCGTTAGCAAGATGTTTCAGTGGCAGACATGCCAGAACACAATGAAAGGGCTCCCCTGCATGCACCTCCATCTGTTTGCATCACCACTTTATGTGTAAAAGGAGACCTGGAAAGGGTATCCTGTAGCTGCAAAACTGAATTTGTTGCATGAGAAGAGAAGGCTGGAACCAGAAACAGTAAAATCCATTTTGTCTAGTCTACTGGCAGGCTTTAAATTGACTCTGGGGATCTGCAGTCATCAATGTCTTGGTAGATGTACTTGGTGGATGAGAGGAACCTAAGGTATTATTGTCCCATATAGCTTTGGGAGAATTGTTCAAAAAGTTGCTAGAAAAGTTTCAGAAGTATTTTGGAATTTTTCATCCCTTTTGATTTTGTTACAAACCCCTCTGAGAATCCACCACCACTCAGGGCTTTCATCTCAGCTGCTATAGATATATCACAGTGGATATCTAAACCCTGTAACTACTACTGATCTGAGGAATTTTACACAGCAATAGTTCATCTATGCCTATCCTATTTCTTGAAACTAGACAAGTAATAATACAAAGTCCTGGTCAGCACTGTTGCTGACTAGTTATTAGATTGCCTTTCATCTAACACTTTATAGAATGACTTCAATCAGCACTACAATCTATAAAACTGTTAAGATCTGCCTAAAAGTTATTTTTCTGTGGTGAACACTCAGTACTCATACACTAGCTATTGATGCAAAAATGATGGAAAAAGTAGTAGAGAGGTACAAATATAAGAACTAGATCCACCTCCAAACACATCTGAGTTTGGTAACATTAAGACCCACAAATTTAATTAATTGACCCAAAGACATAATGGCCATTTTCTAATCTTCCTGCCTTGTCATTCTTGGTAATCAAGTCACACTCAAGACTTTAATCAAATCAATCCTTTAAAATTCAATTAATTCTACTGAAAGGTGTGGGACTAAAACACTTAGTTTCCTTCACTTGATGTTCTTGGGCACCTGTGGGGAACAGCACAGGGATATTATCTGACAAACTAAAATAAAGAAATCCAAATTCTAAAGCCTAAATTCTAATTCTGGTTTCACAGCGATAACTTTCCTCCATTAAAAATAATTGCGTGTTTCACTGTAAAGGAGATGTTCCTGTCATTTCGAAGGCTATACATTTCATACGTGTCCTAGAGAAATTCTACTTTGTGAAATGTTCTTGCAATCAGACCAGAGATTTCATTGCACAGGAACTTTGGGGGGCTATCCATCTACTCGTGCCTTTGCTTTCAGGCCTGTAAACAGAGACTTGAGGCATGCCATAGTTATACATGTCTTCAATGTCTTATAAATGACAACTTCTGAAGGGAGGAGTTCTTTTAAAAGGTAAGAACAAGATTTGATTCTGGTAAGAGTCCAGGAAGTCCAATTAGAGCCTCTACATCTGTGATGTCTCTTTTTCTTCCATTTTTTCCATATTTTTTCATTGTTCTATATTCGTATGTTCATCACAACGCATTGACAGCATTTTGTACACTGTTTGCAGGTCCTTTAAAAATATTTTAATGATACTGGCATTAGCTCTGAGAATTAATCTACCTTTCAGAAGTACAGATTAATTTGAAGAATTCCTTCCCCCATCTCAAAGTGCATGTGGCTCAGCCAGAATGCATTTGTATCAGGTCATTACCACTCCTCACGTGAATTTTAACTACTGAGCTGTGGCAGAATAATGTCTTGAAATATCATAAAAATCAGTGATATGGAATCAAGTCACAACAGACTGAAGTTCCCCTAGAAGCTTATTGATCAAGAATGTCAGCAATCAGAGCAAAACTTTGGAAAATACATAGAAGAACACAGGTATTGACTGGATAACTAACTACATGCATCGATAGGCCTCTTCCTATAATATCGTAATTCTACCACCCATGAATCTAAGGCCTTATGTCCTTAACTGAAAACTCATTAAAATCAATAAGGTAAAAAGAATGGGGGTCTAGAAAATTCAAATCAGCTTTGAATTACTACTTGACATTACTGCTTTGGGTCTGGTCTGTAATATCTGGGTACACTTTTTGCAGAGATAAAACCAAAGAGAACGCAGTCTGAAGAACCTTGAAGTCCAGCTCATGCCACGGGACGAGGCACAGGGATGGCAGGTCATCCCTAGCTTCCCACAACACCAAGCCACATGTAGCAGCAGGCATCCTGCTTTTTTACCACATCATGTCTCCTTGTTTTTCTTAAAAACCAATGCATGGGAATTATACATAAACCTGCAAGGAATTACAAGGACATTTAACCCTGCAAGGCTTTTGTGGTAGCATAAAGCAGTGGTCTCACAAGGGACTCAGAAAAAGTCTTAATTTCATGTTCCTAACTTGTATAAACCACTGCAAGAAACTTGGAGATAATTTGGCTTGTAAATACTGACTGGTAATGCACTTAAGAGTCCTTAACTGTCAAAACTTCCTGCACTCAATACATAGGATAATATAAAGTGAAATTTTACCTCATGGACAGATACAAATAAAACAGATTTGCAACCTTAACATAAAGCATGTTAATAATTGATTTTCAGATTTCTGTCAAGTAAAAATAAGAAAAATACAGCTAGTTAAATAAAGCACTTTATACTTTTCAAAATTTAGATTTGTTTCATCTTTAATCTAGAAGATATTAAATATGGGGCTTTAAAATGCAATTATTCTTTTTTATAAAAACTCCATTGTTTTTATTTAAAGAATTGATATTTGTCTTAAAAAGTTGGCAAAAACAGTTCAGTAAAACTATATGAATTCTTGGAATCTTTGGATGCTGTCATATCCATCTCTTATAAGCATAATCACAGCTGAGACACTTGTTTCAATTATACATGCAATATCATAATGCATACATCCAGCTTCTTGCTTTCACCCACATGCCCATATAAGTAAATGTACAGCAGAAAAACCTTGCTAACAGACAAGTCTCTTAAAGAAAAATTATAGTACACTGTTGTCATCTCTGTGCCTCTCATGAATTTGGAGATGATAATGTGATTTTTAAGAAGCGCAGAGACACCCTGTGGAGGCTATGTAATTCAAGCAGGAAAATAGTGATTCATGGGATGTGTTATAATGTCCATGTCTTTGTTAGGCATAGCTAACAAAGTGCTTCATCAGAAATGGTTCAGGGTGTTGCTGAAACCTCCAGCAGAAGAGCCTGAAACTGAATTTCAGGAGACTTCTCTTAAGGAATCTATCTTACTTATCAATGTTGGCATAACTACAAAATTGAAGTATTTAATGAACCATAGCAGATTATCAATTCATGTCAGTGGGATCTACTTTAGGATATGACTATTCATGTGGAAGAGAGAGGAGGAATTTTTTTGCCACAGCATAAGCTCTTTTAGCAAAAATCACACAAGAAACATCAGTGCAGCCACAGCAGAATCCTCACCTGGTCAAGAAAATAAACCAATCAAAACAGAGTGGTCAAATTCATAGCATTAAATAATGTGTAGGAAATGGCTTTTAGAGAAAGATATGTCTTTTATTTTTGAGCAGATAAGATTAATAATATGGTATTTGAATTTAAAAAAATAAAATCTCTTCCACAATCACTTAACTTATTTCGAGTTATATATTATAGTTAGATATAGATGGTAAGTCCTCTAGAAATAATACACAGACATGTGCATAAACTCAGGAAATAGCCTAGCTATCTGAATTCTTTCTTCACCAATGGCACAACCCCCATTTCAAATTTCAAGATACTCCATTTTTTTCCAGAAGTATTTCCACCATACAAAAGCAATGGTGTGAGATTATGAACAAAACATGGCTCCCAGAAAGAAGTAAAATAAATAATTAGATTTGATTGGTTTTTTTTGATTCAAGAATTTGCTTCTTTATTTCTTTTACATGCAAGCTCTAGGGAGCATGGGACAACACTGTAAATACAAACTGAATTCAAGAAAAAAATGTAACAAATAAGAAAATTGCTCTCTTTGAAAACTTGAAAGCAGTGGAGAACATTAAATTACAGCTACATATGAGTGCAGATGAAATTAAATTCAGGAATGGTAATTGACAATTAGAAGATATAAATCGAAATTTTAGTCACAAATACAAAATAACAATGTATCAATAATGGCTTTGAAGTCTGCAGTCAAATAGCCTTATTTATGTAGAAATATGTAAGCAAATTGAGGCAGTGCTTAACTACACAGAGCTCAGGTCTGTAGAGCAGTGCCTTACTTTAAAAAAATAAATTAAAAAAACACTTTAGAGATGCAGAGTTCAATGGCAACATCAAATTGCAAAGCCCTCCAGGCAAAGTCAAGCACGTTTTTTTGAAGGCTGCTGAGCCAGTGAGGAATTAAAACAACTTTTAGCACTTTGTCTGAAATCATAGTTTGTGCAATTTATTTTGAGACATAAAAATATTTTTAAATGCTTTTTTAAGCTGTTAAATATAGAAGGTGTTCCAGACAGACTATCAGAAGCAGCAATTAATATGTTGCATAAGCTTTCAAGACATGAGATAAGAAAAAAAAAACCAAAAACATTCACACTCACAATTTACTATTGACTTTCAGTAAATTGATTTTATACTCTTTGACTGGGAAGTAAATGGGTCCACACAGAGAGTTACACCAAAGTGCCATAATTCACAGTTTTTTCTCATTTCAATCCATTTTTGGCGATAGGACCAACTTTAGTTTAAAGAAGCCAGTCAAGCTAAAATGAAAGCAATTGGCAGCTCCTAAAACCAAATGAAATTATCTGTACACAGACTTGTTGGTTTCTACTTTAGTTAAAGATCATCCATCTAAGGAAATCAGATTTATTAAACTGACTTCTCCTTTGCTCTTTTACTTTGCATTTAGTGATGGAGCTTACCAGCTCCTGCTTGGTTTGGATATTTCTCTAAAATTATGAGAACTGATTTCCAAGGGGAAAAAAAAGTATATTTGCACTGTTATTCCTGTAATATCTGAGGATAGGGTAGGCTTATCCAAGAATTAAATTCAGGGATTAAAATTCAGCTTTGCCCACATTCTGGATGACACATAGACCATGCACACCCCCGGAGCAGTAGCAGCACTTTCAAGTGAGCCTTTCCACCTGCTGGACTTCTAACTTGGCGAAGAAGCTATTATCCTTTATGTGTCTCAGTCTACTGGGCTGAAACCATAAGCCTAGTGAGATTCAATTATAATATTTGATGGTGAAGAAGGATTTGTGTAGAAGACACTTCTGCTCTTTCCTACACCATGGTAACTCCAGGGAGAAATCCCATCAGTGTTTTGCGAAAGCAATGGGGAGCTGTCTGACCTTAGCCAGCATTGACACTTAATTCAGAAAAAACAATAGGCAACTATTGTATGAGGCTAGGGTGAAATCACCCCCAGACATTCCTTTCAGCTGTGTCTGGTGAATTGAGAAAACAATTCATCCAGGTGTCTGCCTTGGGGCAAGGATCCTCAGGGCTCATGTGTGGCACTGATCTGCCCCTGGACCACTCCAAGAAGGACTCAACAGGGTAGCAGGTGGATTGGCCTGCATAGCACAGTGGCAAACCCGGCTCGTAGGAACAAGTGTTTAAAAAAATAAAAAAACTTTAAAATAAAAATTCCAGTAGTTATCTTCTTGTGAAATACAAGTTTAATTTAAAGGAAAAGCGTTGGGACATAATTATAGGAAAACTCGAAAAATCTGAGTAGAATGAGAGGGAGCTCTTTAGAAATGCAATGATAGTTGCCAGAGGGCCAAACTCAAGAAAGCGTTGAGCCCTGTAGCTCCTACTGACTTCAATCTTTTATTCTGGAATGTAAAGGCTACATTAGGATTTGATCTGGGTATAAGAATTTAAACACTCATTAACTACTGCTGGCATTTGATAGCTCCTTTCTATCAATATTTCATTTCTGCAGGATTCTGAACAGTAGAGTGAAAAGCATGCTGTATATTGAAAGAAAGAAGTGAAAGAAATGAAGGCACACTAACTGAACATTGTATGTTGAATGCATTTCTTTTTCCAATACTATATATCATTTCAGGCTACAAAGCAAATACTAATGAATAGTAAAACAAATTTTAATAGAATGTTGCATAGCAGAGGGTGTAGAACATAAAATAACAGGAGCAGCAAGTAGGGTATGAAATTCCAAAACACATTTACCTTCCCTCTTGAGTGGGTAGACATAAAATGTGCTTGTGATGTCTGATATTGTTATTACCAGAGAGGGTTCAAACATTTGAATGCTCCTTTCTTCTTGTTCCTCTAATATAAAAGAGTAAAGCTGTGGGAAAAATAAAAAGGAAAAGAAAAAGCTACTTTCCAATCTGTTCTTGGGATTTGTTTTCCCCTTTTAATTATTCTTTTCACCTTCGCAGAACTTAGTTTGTTCCTCACACAACAGGAAATATTCACCATCAGCACAAAGTACTGCCAGTAAAGACCTGATATTCCCTAGAACCATATTTACTTCCACTGGTGTCATGTTTTCCCCTCAGGAAAGTACTGAACCATATGCCTCACCCTAACACTGTATTTCTGTTTTCACATGTACTTTGGAATATGACCTCTGGGTTTGCGTATGACCTAAACACAGCCTAGGAGGTCGTGTCCAAAAAAAAAAATAGAAGAGCTTCTTAAAAAATAATATTCACTCAAAAAAAGAAAATTAAGTTCAATTTCCCTACCAGCGGACCTCTTAAGTCAGGAATAGACAAAAGGCAGTGGAAGGAGACATTCCATTCAGCTGTTTCTGTGATTCAGCAGGAAAAATTGAATACTTTACAATGAAAGATTGGATATAAAATCAGATTTTATCAGTGACTTTTTGGGCAACATAACAAATGAACTAGATCTTGCTCCATGCTAGATCAGCAGTACAATGAAGAATATACTACTCTATCTTTCACAATACAGCATTTTAAAGAACGCATTTATCAGTGTTTTGGAGAAATATTTTAAAGTTATTCTGTTCACAATTCTGCTTACCCACAGTATTTTTAGTATTACTACACATTTTCATGGAAAAAAAAGCAAGCACTATCAGCTCTTCAGGACTATGTCAAAAACCTGTGGAAGACAAAAATGACAAGAGGTGGCGTGTGAGTCATAAGGATAAAATTTTTCCACATCATTATTTCTGTTTCTTCATTAAAACCTATTGTACCTCTCCAACTCTGCTTCTTTCCCACCTCCACTTACATACACTTCACTTAACAGTGATCCTTTTGAATACAATAAAATTACTTACTACCTAGTAAATTACCTCTTTTTTCATTATTTTTTTAAATTAGTTTTTGTAATCTCAATTCTCTACCTTTCTTCCTTCATTGAAACAAAGGAAATAAGGCTGTGAGAGAGAAACAGAAACACACACTTATGTCCATATAAAGAAATTTTTGTCAGAAAATTGAGAATAGATAGGCTGACTGTGTCTTACTTACGCAGCTTCAGTAGTAAAAACTTCAAAATCACAGACACTGTTCCAGAATCGAAGGATAAGGAGGGACCAAAAGGTAAATATTAACTATCTTTTTTGTGCTATTTACAGACACATGAAAATGTTTCAATACTAGGACTTTCCTAGAGACTGCAGTAAAATTGGAAAAGTGTAATTTTGCCAAAACACAATCAAACCTCTGCTGAACACAAGCAGAATCCTCTTCACATTTTTTTTTCTTTAGTTTACTTATGTAATAAGATATTCAGTTTGAGTGTATCTAAAAGATTTTGCCTTTTTTCCAGTATTTCTGTGTGGAACCAGGATCCCCGCTATGTATATTACTGGCATAGCCCTACGTGACATCCACTTCAGCAGGTATGGCAAAGTCAGGGAGATTTTCTACGTTGCAGGATGCTTTTCTACATGACATGGTCATCCTAGCAGTGGGGTAGCACCATAGCATATCCTTGTTCTGTGGCTCAAATACACACATATGCAGCACATAAATATCAGTGAAATGCCTGTGTATACCCATCATGTAACTCCAAAGGTAAGCCCCCCTGTACTAAGAAAGATCTTGTACAAAATGCTGGCAGTGGATTTTATGGAAGCCTCAGAGTCACTCGATTGCTCTTTAACTCTTACCTTACTTTAACCCTTAAAAATCGCATAGAATATCCATTTTTAAAGTCTATCATTATTGCTGTCTCAAAAGAAGATGTGCAGATGCTGGCTTCCTTGAGGACTGCCACAGCGGTAGCACTGCTGATAGCAAATGACCAAACATGTTAATAGTGTATTGCTCAGAAGCACCTGGAAGAGTATCAGCAGCTGGTTAAATACAAAAGCTGTACTAAAACATCATTGTGGAAAGCCTCCCCACACGGAGGCAAATACTGAGATCAAGGCTTTCAGAGGCAAGAATGTTGAGCTAGGTGATGAAAGGAAAGTAGCAGGAAAGGAAAAAAATCTGGAAAGAAGGAATAGTTGTAATCGCCAATACTTTCTGTTATAAAACACAAAATCATGATGAATTTTAATCCTATTTGAAACTCATAGAAAAGAAATATTCCCAGAATATTATTTTGGATGGGGTGCCATGGTTTAGTATTTGATAGGAATGGTTCGACTCGATGATCCGATAGGTCTTTTCCAACCTAGTGATTCTATGATCCTATGATAAGGGGTAGATGAAGTCTTGTGGTTAGAAGAGTTGACTCAAGATTCTATTCTCCCTGGCAGCTGGTGATTTCTAATGTGATACTGGGTAGATAAGTCATTTAGCCTCTCAGTGGTTCATGTTCTTTATCAATGAACTGAAGAGACATTTTTGATGAAAAGTACAAGAGCTCAGTATTACTATTACCAGCTTTCAGCTTCAGCAGCTTTGAATGCTGCACAATAAGCTTAAAAAATGACTCAAACAGCAGAACCTCAGTATGCTGTGCAAGAGGCTTAAATATTTTCAGAAGGGCTTTAATGCTACACTGATAGAGATGCACAGCACGCTCCCTTGGTACTGCCAAAACCTGCTTCAGGCATTTGCCAAGTCACAGTAGCATCAGTTACAATACTTTTAAATCCAAACAACACATAATGCTCAGCTTTACCTTATTGTCTTAAGCCACATAACACTAGAATGGCACTTTTTCTCTTTGTTGAGATATTTGAGATGTTAGTCATAGTTTAATACTTAAAATTAACTAGTCTCATTTTCACAGCTAATTTACATATCAAATAGTCTCATACCCACAGGCAGTAGTTGTAGCAGCATTAATGGCAGATATTTACTATTTTTAAATCATAGAATCACTAGGTTGGAAAAGACCCACCGGATCATCGAATCCAACCATTCCCATCAATCACTAAATCATGTCCCTCAGCACCTCATCCACCCATCCCTTAAACACCTCCAGGGAAGGTGACTCCACCCTCTCCCTGGGCAGCCTCTGCCAGTGCCCAAGGACCGTTTCAGTGAAATATTTTTTTCCTGATGTCCAGCCTGAGCCTCCCCTGGTGGAGCTTGAGGCTATTTCCTTTCATCCTGTCCCCTGTCCGTTGGGAGAAAAGCCCAGCTCTCTCCTCTCTATAAATAAAACAGCTTATCTACTGGCCATGAAACTAATGGCCCTGTGCTCCTAACTCCATCAAAATACTCAATGAGAGAAGACAAAGAAACCTTAAGGGCTTTGGATAAGGCTTTGCTTCCCTGAGGAAAAACCAATTGGGCCCACTCTAAGTACAATCAGACATGTGCTAGCTACGGATACAACAGAGCAAAGAATAAAAGGATTGAAGTCAATGTCAATTAAATCAAAAGTCAATTGCTTAGAGGCTAAACAATTGATTAGAAATAGAGTGCAGCCGACTTGAAAGAAAAACTCCTCCCTCTACCAGCATAATCCTCAGCTCCTGGAATTCCTCATGCATGAAGAAGCCTGCTCATTATAATTGAAACTTCTTATTTATAGGGATAAATGAATATTAGAGTTGGTTTTGCTTTGTGTGGTTGTAAGATTTCTCTGCTGAAGTATCCCAAACTTTGCTTTTACATGCAGCTTAAGTGTAAAAGTTAAGGTATAAAGAAGGAGCTGGAAGGGAAGAGCAAAAATTGACAGGACTGTAAATATCAGATTCTCCTTGGCTTTCTTTAAAATTGGATCAAGCCTAAGGACTGACTGAGCATAGAAACACTTGCCCATTTCATGTGTTTACACAGCTGACAGCATTCGCTTCACCAACAAAGCAACCTCTCAACCATGGCTAGGAATTCTGTTTTCCAGTGCCTGAAGATGTCTTCAGTATTAAAGGGATCATGCTTTCTCCCTGTGATGGCAAAGCATTCAATCAGCCACCAGATTTCCTACAGGAGCAGAGGAAGCACCACATCTGAGTCTCACCTGTTGCCAGTTCCAGAGGTTCTGATAGAGATGAAATCTGCCCTAGCGCAATGGGAAGGCACTCAAGAGAATCATTTTCATCTAGGATAATGCAGACCCTGTAATGACCATGCCTTACTGACATATTCTGTATACTGTTTAAAGGTTATCTTCCTCTTCTGTTATTAATGTAGGGAATAATCCCTAAATACAACTTTAAATTTGAAGGTTGGCACACCCAAGGCACAGGTTCACTACTAAGTTCTTCCTAATGCACCTACTTTGAGCAACTAACACATCCCTGAAAGTTGCCTGGAGGAGAAGGACCTGGGGGTGTTGGTTGACAGCCATCTGAACATGAGCCAGCAGTGAGCCCAGGTGGCCAAGAAGGCCAATGGCATCTTGGCTTGGATCAGAAACAGCATGACCAGCAGGTCCAGGGAGGTTATTCTCCCTCTGTACTTGGCACTGGTGAGACCGCTCCTTGAATACTGTGTTCAGTTCTGGGCCTCTCCCCACAAGAAGGATGTTGAGGCTCTGGAGCGAGTCCAGAGAAGGGCAACAAAGCTGGTGAGGCGGCTGGAGAACAGGCCTTATGAGGAAAGTCTGAGGGAACTGGGCTTGTTTAGCCTGGAGAAGAGGAGGGTGAGGGGAGACCTTGTTGCTTTCTACAACTACTTAAAAGGAAGTTGTGGAGAGGAGGGTGCTGGCCTCTTCTCCCAAGTGACAGGGGACAGGACAAGAGGGAATGTCCTCAAGCTGCACCAGGGGAGGTTCAGGCTGGACATTAGGAAAAAAAGAGGTATTTAAAAGATGGGTGGATGAGGTGCTGAGCGGCATGGTTTAGTGTTTGATAGGAATGGTTGGACTCGATGATCCAATGGGTCTTTTTCAACCTAGAGATTCTGTGATTCTGTGATTCTGTGATCTCATCCTGCATTTCCCTGTGCTCATTATTCCTATGGATAGTTTCTAAACAGAAACCCTGTCACACCAGAGAGTCTGAAAATAATGGCTACACACCCATAAGCAGCATGAAAACACCTCTCATGCAACCCCACAACCTCAACCGAGCAAAAAGGATTTCCAAGCCTATAAATAAGCAGCAACTGTAACACAGCAAAAACATGATAGCTACTAGCACTGTAAACAATAGAGTTAGCATTATCTGAGCAAGACAGTATACAACAGAATAAATGGTGAATCACAAGCAATAATTTCACTGTCCTTCTTTTCTAGCAAGGCATTACTACATCTTTTCCCTGTGCCATTCTCACTGATTCTCACTGTAAGATTTAGTTTTCGTGCCTTATCTCAATGTAGTGGCATATTATCTATACTAAGTATAGGTGTGTTATATTCTGTAAAGAAAATATTGGACAATATGACTTTTTCTTTAGAGAGATCTGACTGGTATATTAACAGTTTGAAAAGCCACAGATAGTGTCATCTTTTCAGTGAAAATCATTATGACTTGACTAGTTAAACATTTGGACATTTAGCTTAGCATTGCAGACCTCAAAGCAGTGTTTTAATAATAATTCTGAGAAAGCAACATTGTTTTAAGTAAAACAATGTTGTACTTCAACAAAGTTGAAGTACTTTTTTCCTCAGCATCCATACTTGAATATTTCTAGTTCTAAACAGTAATCTTCTTAAAATGCAGATTGTGTTTTATTTTGTTTTGTAAAATTTGACCTAATAAGTGAGGTTTTACATTTGTACTGCATTTTATTAGTTGAATTCTCTTCTGACTTAGACCCTGAAGAGTACCACAGGACCACAAATCATTTCTTATTTTACGTTGTTATTTAGCATAAGTTTAGGCTTATGTTTACTATTCTATTATATACCGTATGTTTATATTCTGCTTTACATTTCTTTTATTGTTTGCTCTCCCCCTTGCTATAGTTTATTACTTTGTTCACTTGCAAGAATACTTTTAAAAAAATTTTTTTTTTCTATTCCTGTTTGCTAACACTTCAGAAGGACATGAAAGGCATGGGAAGAAGGCTGAGGCACAATCTTTGTCTCACAAGCATTAAGCAATCCAGAATACATCAAATATGAGTTTCATACACTGAAACAGCACACTTTTCCCAAGAGGAAGGGAAATAAGCACCTTATAATGAGGTCTTCACTCTATGTTTTCCTTCCGAAATTGTAAGAGACTTTGGGTGGCAGAGGTCTTTCTTGAAGGATAAGGATTTGCCACATGTTTACTCATAAAGGCATTCATTTATATAGAAGCCTTTCTTAGCCAGGTTTTCTACATACTTATCTAAATACTGGTGTTGCTGAAGGTCTCAGAGGACCAAGCTTTATTATGGTGGCTCAGACAGCTAGCAGAATCAACCCGGAACCTGTTTCTGTCCCTAATTCCCAAAAATGTGACTGGTTCACACCAGAGACTCTGCTTTAGTCTTCTCTTTTCCTGCCCCAGCCATCACAATTCTTCCTAAGTAGGAGCTTTCACCTTCTGATTCTATGGCATTTGTCCAGACCTGAGGGATGTTTCAGCTCCTCCTGTGCAGTTTAGTACATTAAAGATTTTCAGGCAAATGAAATATTAAAAGCAAAGTATGAGAAGCGTATCTTAAAATATCTGAAACTAAGATTCAAAAAGAGATGTCTTAATTGTGAGATGTAGGATACGGGTATGTACACTTACTAGCATAAATGATTCAGGTTTGTTTAAGAATGAGTAAGATCAAAAGAAGGAAAGAAGAGCCTGAGGAATGATTTGTCAGTGATGATAAAATCAGAGGGGTGTGTCTTCTTTTATCTTTCATAAAAGGAAATAATTAAAAATGGCAAGAAGCTTATGCTCCAAACCTGCAAAATCAGTTTCAAAATTTCAGCATGAGGAAATGTAATTATAAAAAGCCTCAGCAGATGCTACAGAGCCTTCTGCAGAGTTCTCCACACTCCCCAGGCAGAGAAAAATTCACATTAAAAGAAAATGAGATGAGAGGTAGAGAGAAAGTAAGTGCATGTCTTGCAAAATGGGTCTCCATGGGCTACTGTGCATAAGCAAGGCAATAAAGGAGAATCATGGCAATTTTAATCTCTCGTCTTGGAATCATTTATTTGTTTACTGAATTTAATTTTTGGCTCTTAATTTATGTGAAATTTCAGTGCTAGAAATGGTTTTAAATTCTTTTTAGAAGAAGCCTTGAAAAGCCTTTGTATAGAACTTCTTGCCTCAAAATTATGTACAGCAGGTCCCAAATAAGGTGTGTTACCAACAGAGTTGTTGTCAGATAGCAGAATAGTAGTAATAAATATTCATTGGTAGACTGTTGCAGATCTGAGAATAAAGTAAGAATGTTTTATTCATGTTTAAAATACCAAATTCTTCACATAACTAAAAAATTTATTTCCCTTAGATGTGTTTTTCTGTACATCTTTTGGTTCTTACAACAATAATGTCAAAAGAAAGCAGGTCTAGCCTATGAGTTAGGAGACTTGCACTGTTATGTATTACTTTATTGTATATCCCTGAGTAAGTCACCTAGAACAGAACTCTAGGAAACACTTGCCAAAAGTTTGGGACAGAGTTTCTGTTTTGGAAAAGCAGTAATGCAGAAACAGGGCATTTCCTATTATGCAGGCAAGTTTCAGAATGGCATCCTCAAATTGTGTTTAGCTTTGGGCAGCCATTTAAAACCAAAAAAGCCCCTCGGTCCTAATCTTGCTGAGGGCAAGCTGTGCTTACCTGCATTCTGCTAAGTGCTTTGGTGTTGTGAGATGTAGCATAAGTGCTTTGTGACAGCATGCTGTTAACAAGGGAGATTTCCTCCCATTTGATTGCAGTAGATTTATGTGCCCATTTTTGCTGGAACAAGACTATGGTGTGCCTTTGCAGCAGCAGGTGTAGCACTAAGTGTCTGAGAGGTGACAGGACATACCCCTTTGGACAGTTCATTGAGCTCAGGAAACTCGTGAAGGTGTTTTCATGAGCAGTTTCAAATGGCAGTCATTGCAAGCTGTAGAACTGAAATGTTAATTGCAGCAGGATCAAAATAAACTGAGCTGAGAAGATGGGTTTTCTTAACATCCTCAGTATTTGTTTCAAGAGCAAGAGCGTAACAGATTACATAATCTGATTACCTTCTCCTTAGCATTGCTACATGTCCATCCATGCTGTTCCTGACCTAGTCATCATTCAGCAACTTGCTTGGCAACAGTAAGAGTGTAGGACATGATAGAGTCCACTGGAATTTATCCCAAATACCAGTTAGGGATCTCACTAATCAGAGTCTTGGTTAATTATTTCCCAAAGCAGATGTAGGTCCTCCAACTTGGGAAAATAACTGTAGAAATACATCCTCCCTGCAAGCTACCTTCAAACTGAAATGAAAATCTTTCAGGTGTGATGGTGCCTGTTTAATAAGCTGGACCCACAGGTCAGACAAGTTGGAAGGAAACAGAGGGGGACCATGAGACGTACAACCACAACATGTATGACGCACTGTGGATCTCCAGTTTTCTCTGTGGCATACAACTAGGGTATAGCTTCTCAGTGTCCAACTGAGACCCCAAGTCTCAGGGTGGCTGCAAATAGAGGGAAAACACAAAAATATTTATTCTGGTTTTGCATTTCCTTGCTCTGCCCCTGTTCCTACACCAGAGGTAATGCCTGAGTAAACAATGAAAAAAATGCTCGGAGTTCTGGCGTCTTTTCTCACTGAGGTTTGCTAACTTAGCAGCAGGTCTCTTTTGGCCTTCCAAGCAAAAGGAAGGCTTGGAAATAAAAAGTTTTTTATTTCCTTTGTCTCCTTCTATAGCTCTGTTTCACGGTCTTCCTTTAAACTTTCTTCATCACCCTCAGTCTCAACACTTCAAGGAAAATAATTGGTGCCACCTGTCAGAAATGTAAAGTTCTTCTCAGTGTTTTCTGACTTCTTATTTCCTCTATTTCTCCAATGTTGCTCAAAGAGAGGAAGAGTTGGGGGAGAGACAGAAACAGAAATATTCAATATGGGCATAAAATAAGTAGCAGTGCAAAAATAAAATGCAGCAGTTATACAAAACAAGATATACAGCTGTTAAGCCGTGGTGCCTGTAAAGGTTACTGTGAATTCAGTTTTGAAGACAAGGCAATTATTCGCAGCTGTTTTCTGCATGGCTTTTGCATGAGGAACATCTAAGCTTTTTCTTTAAAGAGCAAATTATACTTATGTTTTCACAAACCAATCTTTTATTGCAGGTTGCATAATGCAAAATACTAGGTCAACATAAACCACTTTCTTATGTGAATTTTTTGAAGTCCTCTCTCAACTTCGTATTTACTTTTTGTTCAGACAGTCTTCTGGAATAACAGAAAGTTTTGAAAATAAAAAATACCAGAATAGTAGTGCTCTCTGAAGGGTTATTTCTGGTTTTGCAAAGATATTGAATAGATTCTGCAAAAGCCCTGTCAGGTTCTCAGTAGATTACACAGTAGTCAAGCTATAATTCTTCCTGCCCATGTTATGTCATGTAATTACTTGATGAACTCATCAGTGCTACTCAGACAAAGAGAAAGGTGCCAGTAGGTTCAATTCAATAAGTCTATAGCACTTCTGCTTGCATCACACCCAGGAAATTGAAAAACATCTGTCTTCTTCCCTGTTCTGCAAAGAAAACTTTATTTAAGAAAAGGTTTATACAGTATTAAAAAATTCCATGGAAAGACTCATTCATTAGAAAGCCCGTTAAATAGTTACTATATAGGATTAACCAGATACCAGTCATGAAGGGCTGACAGTTAAATTGAGCTTTGTATTTCTTGTTCACCTTGATTTGGGTACCTTTGTCAAATTCTCGGCAACTAATTTAATTTCACATTTGCATAAAATCAGTAGATCCAGCACTATTTGTAACTTCTCTTTGCTCACACTTCTTCAAAATGCAAAATATTTTTAATCTTAGTTTTTCTTAATAGATTTTTTTCATATCTTATTGAAACCTGTCAGGTCAACTATGAATAAAAGCATTTAACAAATGGAAGAAGAACTAGTTGGGCTGCAATGAACTTTTCAAATGCCTGCTTCTATTCAAAACAGGGAAAACAAACCTATGTGACTTTTACTGTTAAAACAATTGGGTTTTTTTGAAAGATCACTGAAAAATAATGCTCCTATGTGTTCCATTCACCTGGTACATTTCCTCTCTTACTTTTGCAGGTATGAATGCATCAGCTATCCCCATGAAATCCATTGGTTGTAGTACCTGCCCTTGGCACCACCAAGATTTTTCTACTCATTAAAGCATCAGAGAATTATAGAATCATTTGGCTTAGAAAGGACCTTAAAGACCCCTCTGACACAGGCAGGAACCCATTCTGCTAGATCAGGTTGCTCAGTGTCTCATCATATCTGGCCTTGAACCTCACCTTCTGATGCCATGGCATGTGCCCAGACCCGAGGGATGCTTCTGTTCACAGCTTCACTTGTGCAGGATGCTGGCTTGTGCACAAAGAGGGAGATAATCCCTCCAAACTTGGCATTTGGCCATGCTAGCCTCCAATGCTGTAATCTTCAGACAGATTGAGGTTATTAATATGATCTATAGACACAGTAAATAACAGTTTGGATACACAGCCACATAATGTCCTTCTATTAGCCTTCTGCAAAGTCAAAACTGACCTTTTACCCTCACTGCATTTGCAAATCCTTGATTAGCTTTGTACCTATTTTTAAACCTTCTCTTTACTCTCCTTAAGAGCTCTGATAAAGGTTTTGAGCCTTCAAACCATTTTTTGAAGGACATGCTTTGTAGACTGACACCTTTCTACTCACATGTCACAAGTGAAAAATGAAGCTAACAGAATGTTTTAACACATGCTTGGTGATTTAAGGTGAGATCTAGTGATGTAATAAAAAATTATTACATGTTTTATAATTGCTAAGCTCTAAACAAAATCATAATGATTAAATTATACAGGATAGTAAGAATTAATCCATTTAATATTATCCATACAGGATTTGCTGAAAAATCCTAAATCATCCTGAGACTGCTCCCCACTGGTGAGTCCTTTCCTTTCAGATGTTATTCCATGTTGATCATTTGCCATACTTTGTCTACTCCATTGTAATGCCAGGCAAGAATCAAACGAATCAAAAGCTGAGAAATTAAATTGCTTTAAATAACTTTATATTAACAGATAAATATATAATAAATAAAAGGCTTGTGGGAACAGAGGAGTCCCGTCAAACAAAACAATTATACCTGCATTTCCACTAGGGATTTTAGCAACTTACTAAAAGGGCTAATTGTTCAGGGAGGCAGCATCCCTGATATCCCTAATACAGGAAGTAAGTGTTTATAGTACGAGGCCAGTGTCAGAACATTGCTTTATTTATTCCTCTTTCCATTAATAAAGCCTTGTCATACAACCAAATAAAAACTCACTTTAAGGAAGAAGTAACTAACAAGAGTCAGTCACATATCTCTAATGCTGCTGAAATAAAATGTGTTTAAAAGTATGAAAGAATGAAGCACTTAATTTATTATAATTGCATGGTAAACAAAATATAACAAGTATACACTGGCAAGAAAATAAATAGCAATAAAGAAATAAAATAAATATTGTGTTTGAGCCAAGGAAAAGCTGGTAGAGTAGGATGAAAAGGAAAACTTCCAAACAGCCTGTTCACTGGTTTACATTTATGTCTTTAAAGGAGACACAAAGAATGAGACCGCTCATTCAGAGGAATCAATTGATGAATAACAATTCCTGTGTATCCCTTCAGGAATTCTTTTTTTTTCTTTTAATTTAGCAGATAGACCCTTTTCACAAAAAAATGTTTGAAGCCCAGTCCCCATTGTTTCTACTGAATTCTTGTCTAGTTCTTGTCTAGTTATAACCCAGAGAGTTATAAGCAGGACAGCCATTATTAGCAGAAGGCATCTTCGATGTGGACTTGAAAAGGCTTGCACTGCTAACTGTTTAGAAGTCAGTACAGCCTGTATTGATGGCATAATATTCAGCCTGCCTTATGCTGGTAAAGCATAGATTAAAAGATTTAAGGTATGCTTGGTAAGAATAAAAGCAGTTGGAGAAAAGAGGACAACTTGGGTAAAAATCCATCCCCTTCACCCTAAGGACAGGAGTCATGTTTACTTTCCAACATACACGAGATCCTGTGTCATCAAAGGACAAAAATCAATTTTTTCCCACTTCATATATTTAAAGGTGGTGTTATTTTCTGATAATAAAGAAAGTATGCGGCAGAAAGCACTGTATAAATTATATAACTATATGGCATGTTTGACCATGGCTACCAGCCAAACTAACATATATCTATCTGCATCACAAGTGAATTCAAAGGACATAGAGTACAAGGGAAATCTAAATTTCTCTGCAGAGCAGAAGGATATCTGCTGACTTTCAAAGTCCTTGGTCTACAAGATAAATGTTAAACTAAATTCAACCTTTTTGTACCGGTACAAGTTACCTTCAGCCATAAGTTTGTCTTCTGTAAGATAAAAGCACATATTTCTGACCTAAAGATGGGCTATTAATTTAAATGAAAAAAAAAGTTTTTTATTCTATTTTATACATTTTCATCTAGAACACGTTGGTATGACACTTTCTCTTTCCTTTAAATTAGAATTGAATTCATTCTCTGATGTTGTTGAGAATTCCACACAATTAATATAGGTTAGCAAAATCACACAGAAGTAGGTCAGAGACATACTTCACTCATCCTAGAAATTTCTCTTTGGATCCAAATTAAAAAATGTCAGGTGGCAACAGTGAAATAAAGTGTAATTACAACATCCTAAGATATCTCAAACTAGGCTTTTTTATTGTGAATAATGAATATTCTCAGTTACATTAATGAGGGGAACAAATAGTTACTCTCAAACTATAAAGTGCATATATATGCAGGATATTAAACTGACAGCTGCGAAAGGAGAAGATTCATAGAACAATAGAATTATTTGGATTGGAAGGGACCATGAAGGTCACTTAGTCCAACCCCTCACAATGAGTAGGGACATCTCTTAACTAGATCAGGTTGCTCAGAGCCTCATCCAAGTGGACCTTGAATCTTTGCAGGGATGGGGTATCTACCATCTCTCTGGGCAACCTGTTCCAGTGTTTCACCAGCTTCAGCCAAAAAAAAAAAATTCTTCCTAATATCTAGTCTAAATTTCTCCTCTTTTAGTTTAAAACAATTACCCTTAGTCCTATTGTTAAAGGCCCTGCTACAAAGTTTTTCCCCATCTTTCTTATAAGCACCTTTAAGTATTGAAAGGCCACAGTAAAGTTTCCTCAGAAACTTCTCCAAGCTGAACAACCCCAACTCTCTCAGCCTTTCTTCACAGTGGAGCTGTTCCAGGCCCATTTTTTGGTCCTCCTCTGGATCTGCTCCAAAAGGTCGATGTCATTCCTGTGCAAGGGGCTCCAAAGCTGGGTGCAGTATTCCAGGTATGGTTTCACCAGAGCAGAATAGAGAGGAAGAATTACCTCCCATGACCTGTTGGGAACACTTCTTTCAATGCAGCCCAGGATACCATTGGCCTTCTGGGCTGCAAGTGCACATTGCTGGTTCATGTCAAGCTTCTTATCCATAAGGACCCCAAGCTCCTTCTCCACAAGACTGCTCTCAATCTCTTCATTCTCCAGCCTGTACCAATTCTAAGGGTTGTCCCAATCCAGGTGCAGGACCTTGCATTTGGCCTTGAACCTGATGTTGTTTTCACAAGCCCACTTCTGCAGCTTTTCATTGACACCAAGCTGGGTGGTGGGATTGTCTGCCTTGAAGGATGGTGGTCATGAACCTCATTTTCTCCTACAGTAGGAATGACTTTTCCCTCCCAGTCCACATCTTGCCGCCCGAATCTCAAGAAGTGTGGGAAGAGAGGTTGCTAGTGAAGCCTGAGGCAAAAAAGTTGTTGAGTACTTCAGCCTTCTCCTGGTCTGTTGATGCCAGCCTGGCAGTCTCACTCATCATGACAGGTGCACTCTCTTTGACCTTTCTTTTCTGATTTACATATTTGTAGATGCACTTCTTGTTATTCCTTACATCCCTCTTCAAGTTCAGCTCCAGTTTGCCTTGGCCTTAACCTTGCCAACAGCTCGCTGTTGCCTACAGCTTACCATGTTACTCTTCCAGCAGATGGAAGAAAGGAGAAAAAAAAGCCCAAACATAATCATCTCTCCAGCTAACATAAGAGTCTTATTTTCCATGGCCATTGGAGCTATTTCATAGAGTTATATTTAACTCATTTCTCAGGCCTTGTCACCTGGGGTTTATATTCTGCTTGCTGAGCTACTTTCTATGCCATGCAGAGCGCCCTGACAGCAAGATGAATGAGCATAAGCCCTACTGCATCTGGCTATCAGCCCATGTCACAGAATACGCTTTCAACTATATGGAACAGCTTTTATAACAGCTGGTCAGAGGACTGACTACTGGGATGGTCTTCCTGTGCTCAGGTTGGTGCTGCTTTTCAAGTATGAAACCACAAATTTAACATCCTCTCATGGCAAAGGAGACCAACAGCCTTCCAGGTTTCATTAGGAAAAGCATCACCAGCAGGTCAAGAGAGTGACACTTCCCCTCTGTTGCCACTGGTAAAGCACTTCTGGAGAGCTGTGTCGAGTTCTAGGCTCCCCGGTAAAAGAGGAAGAAAGACCTACTGAAGCGAGTCCAGTGCAGAGCCTTTCAGATGGTTACAGGATCAGAGTATCTCTCATATGAGAAGAGGCAGAGAAGTCAGGAGAAGAGAAAGCTCCAGGGTACCTGATCAATGTGCATGAATAACTGATGGGAAGAAGGGAATGAAAATGAGGAAAACAGACTCTTCTCAGTAGTGCCAACTAAGAAAACAACAGGCAATGGTCAGAAACTGAAAAGAAGAAATTCAATTTGAACACAAGAAAACTATTTTTTACTATGAGGGAGACTGAACAGTGGCACAGGTTATCCAGACAGTTTATGGAGTCTCCATCCTTGGAGAGATTCAAAAACCAGCTGGACACAGTCCTGGGCAACCTGCTGTAGTTGACTCTGCATTGAGCAGGAAGATTAGGCTACAGGATTTCAAGAGCTCACTTCCAGCCTCAACAATTCTGTGAAATCCTTAAGTGTGTACCCAAGACATTGTTTCTGCTTCACATCTCAACAGTAAGTCAGTATTTTCATCAAAATACCAAAATCTGTCTCAGGACTATTAGGTATCCTGGGAACTTGTTCCTAAAATACTTATGAAGGCCTCTTACTCATTCCTCAGAATGGAAAATCTGGGTGAGTGATCTGCCAGTACAGCTTCCAAGCTCATGTCCTCTCCTCCCCATCTCCTCCCACCCATGCCAGCTTTGTTTAGAGCTTTCTACAACATTAATGTATCAGTAAGTGCAGAGGCTAATTCACCTTTTCTGTTGCTTAGTTATTAAGGTAATTTATGTTTTGTCCATTAGAGAATTCACCCAGAACTCAGTTCAGGACTAGGCAGATAGAATGAGAATCATCGCTTAAAAAAAAATGTGTATTTTCTCTTCTGGAGTTATCTTGCAGAGGGATGTATCAGGATGTGTATCAGTTAGATGTTTTTTTATCAGACCTGTAAGCAATTTGATGAAGAAAGAGTAGTAAAAACTTAAAAACTGAAAAATTCCCTTGTTAGAAATGGCAAGGTATCCTGCATATATTTTGGTCCCTGAAGATCATCTCCTCTTCCACTGTATTCATCATACTGGACTTCTTTTTGTTCCTCCATGCTGCAAAGACAGGACCATGAATGTGATGTCTCTGTGCAAATAAATAAATAAACAAACAAACAAACACAATAAGTGTTAGCCTAGGCTCTGCAACTTGCACTGCAGAAACTCATGACCCCTTGGAGGAGAACAGAGAGGCTTTTCCCTAGATCTGCCATGCCAAGGAAGCTCTGAGCACTTTGTCTTAGCAAAGCAGTCAAGTTACCAACATGCTTTGCACGTGCTAGACCCCAAAAAGCCCGGGGGGCAGAAGAACACTGAGCTTCAAGAGTGGTAACACAACATGATCTGCACATCATGATACTCAACGCTGGTGTATTACTCCCTTCTCTTGGCAGCAGTCATGCTGAACACACTGGCAAAGCTGGCTCGCAATCAGATATTCAATATTCTGCTTGTAAGTTACCCAGGGCTTTTCACAGTGAGACCAGAACTTCCTTTGGGGCACTTCCCTGATTCTCACCATCACTCTCATCCATACTGCCACGGTGCCAAGCTACTTCTAAGGATGGATGGTGGTTCAAAAGCCTTGCAGACCCTCCCACTCCCTTTTCTAGCCCTCTTGGATACAAGTGAGTGTGTGGGTGGGAATGGAGTGCAGAGGAACTTCCTGTTTCTCTTCCAACTGAATGATTTTTTCCAAGAATTCGCGTTACTTGGCTTGTGTCCTCAGGATGATCTTAAAAGTAAATTAAGATAACACATCAAACAAACAAAATCCCCAGCCTCTTCACAGAGAGTTTTTATAAAAGCACATTAAATGTCCTTGATCTTCTTTTTTCCTTTTTAGAAAAAAAAAGACTAAAAATAGACTCTGATTACAATGGGAGACCTGTAAAGGGAATGCTTAATAGTCTGTACAGCTCTGTCAGCCCAGAGATGAAATGAGTCATAGATATGAGTCAGAACATGGCACCTACTGCTTTTTCACTGCTCTGACAGGAGGGGAAGATTATCATCATCTGTCTAACATTCTAAGCAGAGGGCTCCTATCAGCATCAGAGGCCGTCACTACAGACAGATCACTAGCATTTGGCCAACAGCTTCGTACGCAACAGCAAAAGAGTGCAAGATGCTTTCTTATTATTTTTGGTAGGCAAATGGTAAGTAATCTTAATTAAACAAAGGAAGAAAGCTAGGACTTCAGTGTTGATCCCTGAAATAAGTGCTTCCTGAGTTATTACAGTAATGCCAGAATTTTTAAATGCAATAGGGAATTGTTGTGCCAGATAATTGAGGATTATGGCTGTGAAAAGAATTACATCAACCTGTACAGAAGAATTTTCTGGTACAGAAATTCTAATTTTCTACACTCAGATTTACTTTGCACTGTTTACTTGTCAAAAACACAGTAACATTTTTTTTAAAAAATCTTCACTAGAAATCCTTGCATTCCTGTTTCTCCCGTAGGAAACACACTTCATTAGACAAAGAGCAGTGGCTTGTAGAAGAAAAAATGCAGCCATAAGGCTTAAGTGCTTCAGTTTAAAGTCACATATTCAGAAGACATCAGCTTCCAGCACAGGAGAGTGTTCTCCAGATCTTGGATAAGAGCAGAGCTGTAAAATTTAGCTCTTCAAAGAAGTTTGACTTACCAAACATAATTGCAGGATTAATGGATATGCTGGCATATGTAAGTAAAGCTGCCAGTGGGAAGCAAGTGCAGCTGGGGATTACAAAAACCCACCACTTTCCAGTAAAGACTACAAACTAGAGAATAAGTCTTATGAGGAGTGGTTGAGGGAACTGAGGTTGTTTAGTCTGGAGAAAAGAACATTGAGAAGAGACCTTATCATTCTTTACAACTACCAGAAAGGAGATTGTAATGTGCTGTATATGTGTCTTCTCCCAGGTAATAAATGATAGGATGGGAGAAAATGGTCTCCATATGCACCAGGGAAGGTTTAGACTGGGTATTAGGAAAAATTAGATTACTCAAAGAGTTGACAAGAATTGGAATAGGCTGCCTAAGGAAGTCATTGAGTCACCTTCCTTAGAGGTATTTAAAAGACGTGCATATGTGGTGCTAAGAGACATGGTTTAGTGGTGGAGTTGGCAATGTTAGGTTAAGGACTGGACTTGATCTTAAAGATCTTTTCCGACCTAAACAATATGATCTGATTTGATTGTATTCTAAAACTGGGGTAGGTCCCACCATTACCTGCAGTGAAACCCTGTGTTTGAGGCTTGGTAGTGCACCTCATCTTTTTTAGCACCAGCCACTTTCAACAGGCAGTGCAGGCCAGTATCTGAAGATCAACACTGGAGCTCTGTGCACACCTCTGCCATTGACCTGCTCTCTATCCTTACTTAGGCATGCAGTTGGACATCACCCTGCTATTTAATCTGTAACACTATTGGCATTGCAGTTATGACAATGTATTTTTATTTTGTTCTGCCAGACAGGATGTGATCTCGGCTGAGAACTGCTGACACTACAGTGAAATAAATAACTTAATAATTCAGAACAGAAATATAAATCCACTTCTCTCTTCTTTTCCCAGAAAACTGAATAAAGTGTGCTTTATATCACCCCAAGTGATAACATAATCTAATAAAACCATGCAGTCAATTGGACAATTTCCCATCTCCAGCCCTCTGAGAGATTGCTAAACAGCAAGAACTCTCTCCAACAACTACCTTAAAGAAAATAACAATGAGTTGTAGTCCTCCTAGCTATTTCTGCCTTCATTGCTGAGAGATATTTGGAGCAGATCTGTCTCTCCCTTTCCTGCCTTCCACCAACTAAAATGACTTAGCATAAACTACACTCTGTATTACTTACTGAATATTCCTTAGATTTGTTACAGAAAAAAGAAAAACTGCTATGTATTGTCCTTTTTAGAAACTTAGGCTAAGAAATAATACAGTTTTTTACTCAAGCTCATAGCATGTCAAAAGTGTGCCCCACGCTGTTCAACATCTTCATGAATGAGCGACGAAGCTGGTGAGGGGGCTGGAGAACAGGCCTTATGAGGAACGGCTGAGAGAGCTGGAGTTGTTTAGCCTGGAGAAGATGAGGCTGAGGGGAGACCTCATTGCTCTTTACAACTACCTGAAAGGAAGTTGTGGAGAGGAGGGTGCTGGCCTCTTCTCCCATGTGACAGGGGACAGGACAAGAGGGAATGACCTCAAGCTCTGCCAGGGGAGATTTAGTCTGAACATTAGGAAAAGATTTTCCATGGAAAGGGTCATTGGGCACTGGAACAGGCTGCCCAGGGATGTGGTTGATTCACCTTCCCTGGAAGTGTTTAAGGCATGGGTGGACGAGGCGCTGTGGGGCATGGTTTAGTATTTGGTGGGAATGGTTGGACTCGATGATCCAATGGTGATTCTATGATTCTATGAATGATTTGGATGATGGGATTGAAAATACTTTTACTGAGTTTGCTGATGACGCCAACCAGGGTGGTGAGATGGACACATCAGAAGGGAGAGCCATCTTACAGAGAGTACTGGGCAGGCTGGAATAGTGGGACAGAAAGAACACTTTAGCAAAGAGACATGCAGAGCCCTGTACCTGGGTCAGAAAAATAGAAAAGCCCTGTACAGTCTAAGGTCTGTATAGCTGGGGAGCCGCAGATACCACCTCCCTAGTCTCTGAGGGCCCCAGTGGACATCAACCTGAACAGGAGTCAGCAAAGTGCTGCTGCAACAACAGCAGTAGATCAGATCCTGGGCTGCATCCACAGAAGCATTACTAGCAGAGACATCTCAATATGCTCAGCACTTGTCAGGCTGCACCTGGAGTATTGTGTCCAGTTCTGGTCCCCACAATTTAAGAAAAATGCAGACAGACTGTAAAGTGTCCAAAGGAAGGCCAGAAGATGACCAATAGACCGGAGAACCATCATTTCAGATGAAATCTACAGAAATATAACCATGCAATACAGTCTTGTCATATGGGCATGGTCATCAGAAACCTATGATTTCAAAGTGAAAAACTGTAGCTAGGGCATTCATTTGGGGTAGTAAAAACAGATGCCTTGAGTAACAAAGAGGTTGAAAGAGAAAAGATGACCACCCAAGTTCTCTGCTCCAAACTGCACCTCTAAGATGACGCAAAATGCAATGTAAATGCCCTAGCCTGCCTTAGGTCATCATCAAGCAAACTCTATTTTCTGCCAGCAGGCATAGTACACTACTTCAGCGTTAAATGTAGACAGATTTAGCACTGCTCTGTGAGTCTCCAGCATGGCTGTCAAACAATTTTAAAGCCTACTGGAAATTAAGCACCAGAAATATCTCAAGGAAAAGTTTATGACAGGTGTTCAGCATCCTTTCCAGCCACATAAAAGGAAGCATAATGCGAAGGATTAAGGGACAACACACAACCAGTATGATCAAGTGAAGCCATTTTAATCAGAGTTCACAACACATTTATACCTCTCTTAGCAGAGGCAAGCCATTGTGTTACAAGCTGATTCGTCTGTTCTCCTTTAGCAACAAATAATCATGGTTTACATACACTATTATGCTTTCCCATGAGAAACAGCTATGTGAGCACTCTGGTCTACAAAGTAACAAGTCAAGGACTATGGAGGAAAGCTTCCCATGAGGAACAAGAGGAGTACAAGACAGAGCAGCGTTCTAACGATACAGAGAGAAACCTTAAAGACAGTAACTGCTTCTTTTGCAAAGTTAGCTTTATTCAGGTGCAAAACCTGGGTTGTGCACGTCTAAATATCCGTGCCAATTTTGATCTAAAAATTCCTCAACAGCATAAAGTGACTTATGGTGAAGGGGTATTGGTGAAAGAAAAAGTTGAAACTGATCCAAGAAAATGCAAGGATATATCTCAAGAAATCGAAACGTTCACATTCTAAGTACTGCTGTTAGGAACCTAATCAAAATTGAAGCTCAGTTCCTAGCTGAAAACTCCAAATATATTGTTTCTATAAAATTATGGCCAATCTATATTTTGTTGACTTTGAGAAATAAATTACATTTATGTATCAAAAAGTACATTTAGCCCTGCTGTCTAACCAAGTGTGTGCCATTCTTTCTTTAGCATGTTGGTGACACCATTTTTTTGCAGATAAACGGATTAAAAGGCATTGGAGGTGAACAGTGAATTACCAAGAGAAGGTGACTGCCTACATCATCTTCTCCTTCTCTGTCATCTATGGTGCTTCATATACCTTAAAATGATTCAAAAAAATGCCCACTTGTTCAACAGTTAACTTTTCAGGGGTAATGTAAGACACAGAGAAGGACATCTTCAAACTATACTGTTGATGGTGGGAATAAAGACAGCTCCTGGAGAACGTATCATACAAAACAGAAAGCATAGCTATAAATTAAACGTTCTCGGAATGAAATCGTTGAACACATAATAGAAGAACCTCTTCTTGAAAAATAATGCTGTGAAGATTGGGAAAGCACCAGACAGGCATATTATAATTATAGAAATTGAAAACCAGCTATCATACAAATCATGCACAAATATCTGAATAAAGGATATTGTTGCTTTAGAAGGTGGCTGTTAGGAAAAAACAGGGGCAGTAGGAAGCAGGTAATAACAAGAAGACACTAAAAAATGAAATAGTGTATTGTCAAAGTGGTACACCTGCATTTTAAAAGGTGTTTTCACATAAAATAAGAATGCTGAAAAAATCATGGGGAAAGATAATTATGTGAGCTTATGTATAAAAAATAAAGAAAATTAAACATTCAGAGAGGAAAGAAGAGAGTCAAGATGACATGTCCTCAATTCCTTGTCATGAAGCACACACAAATAGAATTGTACACCAGCATGGACTGGATGATGGAGCATTATGAGAAGTATGAATAAGTTACTTCAGAGGAAGTCTCAAGAATATTTCTCAGAAACTAAATATAACCTTGTAAATCTCTTCTTCCAACTCTTTTATAGTTGTGCTATTTCTAAGGAATATATAAATGTATCCAATAAAATGTGAAGACTTGGTGAGAATAAAGAATATATCCAAACAATAAAACTAAGAATAATAGCCCAATGCAGCAGCTGAGCGTCACTACAGAGGGCAGACATAGCCTTTGGGCTGAAAACTTTGAATCAGAGGGGTCAAGGGAACAACCTTTATTCACAGGCAGAGTGAAAGCAGCCAGTATCTATTACATTCCCTTTTCCGTTTTATTTCTATTGATTACGATTTTTGAACTCATTCCTTTTTGAAAGGCTAACAATACATTATGTTAGTCTTCTAGAAGCCATTGAAATTAGTTCTGGATAAATATTCACAATTAAGTCAGTGATAGAAAAGCAGTGGTATATGCTTCTGAATTACTATTTTTTTAAATGAAAAATGAATCCTCAGGATCTATCAATCTGCAAGCTGCAGATGGAGAGGCATTGAAATCTTTGCAACCTTCAACCATCCCACTCCACCTCTTACACTATTTTTTTAGACCATTAAGGACAGTCAGGCACTCTACCATACCTATAGATCTATGAAAGTCAAGTTTCAGCTGTGACAACCTTAAGCAAAAGCTTTGGCAATTCCTATTGGCTGCTGGGAGGAGGATGTCAGGGGGAAAGGAGTGACAGGGCTGGGGGAGTGGGAAAGAACTAGCAGCTGCTGACAATGAAGTTCTTACTTGATATTTCATCTGTGCTACTACAAAAATCCCAGGTAGAAATCTAATCATAGGCTGAAGTTTGATTAAGACACTTTCAGGTACAGAATGGAAAGCACAGAACTTAGGCTGGTTCTTTCATACCAGATTCTGAATACAGTTGCCCCCTCTTTCAGGCAATATTATCATCATGCTTGGTGCTGCAGTGAAGTGCTCAGATTATTTCCCAGCCACTGGTCAAACTCACCTAAGCTATGCCACTGGTTTATTTTTTAGCCTCGTGACAGCAAAAATCCAGGTTAAGGGAAAGAAGGCATGGCAATTTTTGTCAAAAAATCCTGAATTACCTTCTAGTCAATATCTCAGAACACTGCAGGGGTGGCTCGGAGTCTTTTATTGCCATGGAATGTCATGTCATACAGGAACCTCTGTGTTAGAAAACCAGGTTCAGAAAACCACTGGCTTTAAAGTGAAGACCTTAGAAACACACCCTTGCATAGGGAATCTGGCAAGAAACTGCAGAGAAAGGTGGACTTGCTAAGAATATAAGCAAGTAAGGAAGGGTAGGTGCATAGGTTTCTTTGTGCCTCACAAATTTAGCAGTTCAGGACAGGTTGCTTCTGGGGCTAAAGATGGCAGAACCAAATTTCACATAAGTGATTCCAGCCAGAACCAATTAGTTTTCAGACTTCCCTTGTTGCAGAAAAACAGCTTTAAGAACAAAGTAGCATAAAGAATTTGGGGTTGAAGCATTTGAACTTGAAACTGGTATCTCAACAATTAGGATGATAACAGCTTGTAAAACCCAGTGTTTGTTCAGATGAGGTCATTAAAATCAGTCCGGATTTTCCTCTAGCCTTTGCAGTCCTCCATGGTGGAGCTTTTCCTTTGTAAAAGAAAAATATTTGGATTTGTCTAAATTGGAGATCACTTATTTTTAGGTTTGATTTTTACGACCTAATATTTTAAGTTAAAGACAACTGAAAAGCAGAATACATTTTCATATTACAGTTGACCACCAAGGCACGAAGAGGCATGTAAGTGCAAACATAAGCTCACAGAAGCTCACTTAACAACACCAAAACAAGGCAAAATCAAAACCCTTTCTTTGAAAGCTGGAATATCTCTCCTCCAAATAATATTTCTGACTGAATCAATGTGAAGAAGGCAGAAGAAGTGAGCATACACAAGCAAACCACTATTTACAGAATTTCCTAATATTGCTATTCTAAAATAAAGTGATTCAAAAAATTGCTGCCACAAACACACTATGCTAGAGTAGTAGTAACTCAGCACAGTTATTTCCCAGTGACAGGTGATTATTGCTTAGCAGACTGGTCCTCTAATGTGAAAAATCTTGTGGTTTGGCAGACTGTGTTTCAGGGTCCATTTTCTACTATTGTTCTTAACCCTACAGCTTTAATTTTTATTTTAATTTGCAGGCTTATTGTAGAGTTTTTCAGTCCCTTGTACTATAGATTTGCTTATTGCTAAGAACTGGAAATCAGATCTACATAAGGATAATTATTGTTAAGATTACCTATTCCTTTTTTTCCAAGTTGGTGTGTCATACTTCTAAATTTTACTCTTTTTATTTTATTTTCTGTGTTTGCACCCAATATTTGAGTTAAGGATAATCTTACTTCTTACACATAATTTGGCATTTCCTACTGGTAGAATCACCAGTGTTACTAAAAAAAAAAAAAAGAAAACAGACAGAAAATCTAATCATTTAATTTTTAAGACAGTGGTCCAAAATAAAACCACTAGGTCATAATGTTATCGGTCTGCTTTTCTGGTTTGCTGACAAGGTGCTTAATGTTTTATGTTCTGCACTTACTATTCACTCTGTGATGCCCAATCTAGGCTGCATTGCGTGCACACAGTGCTCTGCAATTAGCAGTGAGCGCAACAGGGTTACGACTATGTGTAATCATACTGCCAAGGCAAATCGCAAAGCAATTACAAATATTGCACTCTAAGCCTCACCATGTCATTGCTGTAGTTCTAGTTGCTGTTTTCCTTCTCCCATTCATTGATAAGCTTGTTGCTATTACAATTTGAAATCTGCATGGCTCTCCTAGGCCCAGCAGCCATACACCTACCCCCAGGGACTCTGAAGACATGAACTAGTGTGGAAACAAAACCAGAGTCATCATCAAACCGAAATACAGAAGCTAAAAACTCCAATCTTGATTCTACTTTCTCTGATCTCTATATTAAGCCCTCACATTTATTTCTGGTCCCTGGTCTGTAAACATTTAAAAGATGGCTCAAAGTTCTGCTCCAGTTGAATGAATTAGTATTTTTTTAAATTAACTTCTCCTTTTGTTACTTTTCACAAATTGTTTGCAACTATAGCATAGATTTATTCATTATTCAGAGTGATTCACAATATCCTTTGGTAACTACTTCTTAATGAACCAATATATTTCAAATACTGAAATAATAATACTGGAATAAAATATACTCTCTGAAACCTTTTCCAGGTTGATTAACTCTGTACATCAATCAGTTAGAAAAAAAGAAAGTAGTTGTGAGATTTATGGAGTTTGTCAGAGGAGAGTAAGATCAGAATGCTGAACTTTCAGTGTCAGTATTAAGAAATTAGTATATTATTACAATTCACTGCAGATGCCTGCTCTGCCAGGCAGCCAGGCAGCTTCTAGATAGGGAAAGCATTTTTTTTGTGAAATTTCCTGTTAGAGATTATAAATCCATGATGCCTGATCCTGGAATGGAGAAGCCACAGGTGAAAACTACACAGATTCCAGGCAGCATGTTTAAGAAAAAAAAAATCTCTTTGGAAAAAATATTCCTCTCATTAATAATGAATCATCAAAGTTCAGATGCTGCAGTCCTGACTCTTGCTCCAGACCAAGCAGATGCCACTCCACCAGGCATTAGCTTCCCAATGAGTCTCTGAAAGCATGCAGGATGATGCTAGGATGAGATCTGAGTCTGATGAAGGACAAAATTAGAATTCACAGTGACCTTGGTGGACTGAAAACTTGGTCTAGAAAAAAAGAAAAAGAGGATGCAATTCAGTTAGACAGATGTGCAGCTCTGTACTTTGTGGGGAATAAGCAGATTGACAAACAAGAAATACCAGATGGCGAAAGACTGACAAATTAATAGATCTTCAAAAAAGATCCTCAGGACCAGAGCAGGCTACAGTTGCAGATGCATGAGCAGTGGTAGGCTATTAGGAAAAAACATCAAAGGCTAGACAAACTTACAAAGAGGAAAAACATCATCAGGCACAAGAATTTTTCCATTCTACTCACCACGAATAAGAATAGAGTTGAAGTAGTCAAGGGTAATGCCCACTTTTAGGCATCAGACTTCAAAAAATGTGTCTCAAATTGAAAACAATCCAGAATAGAGAATGATAAGGCATCTGCAAAACACAAATTATGAAGAAAGACTGAAATAATAAGACTGAAATAAAGATTAAGAGACTACATGAACCAAGGGTGCAGAGAGGTGGAAAGGGAAAAGGGTAGAGGGAAAACTGCAGCAGAATCTAAATATGAAGAGGCTGCTTCAAATGGGAAAAAAGAAATTACATACACTCTGTGTAAAAAAAAAACCAGGCCCATGGTTCAATAAGAAAGGCTGAACATGGACTTCATGAAAAAACTTCCCAGTGTAAAGACAGGGAAGTACTACAATAGATATCTAAAGGAAACAGGATTTTTGCCTAAAAAACTAAATCTTTTAAAAAACAGATTAGGCAAATACATGCCTGAAGTAGACAAGCATTTTTAGTCCTTTACAGACTTCTTTTCTGTCACTGTGATCTTCTGTGATACACGGCAGATATCCTGTGGCCCTGTAAATTGCCTTGACTACAGTTATGTGCCTGTATTTCAATTCATTTATTTATCAAGAAAATTTGCAGCAGTGTCCTTCTTATCCACTGTCATGTCATGACAAAGTTCAAGGAATACAGAAGGCATTACTGATGCAAAATTTTCATGACAGTGAGCAACTAAACACAAACCTTTCACCTGTTCTTTATCAAGGACATGCCAGATGGAAAATAATGAAAATACATCTCAATCATCCAATAAATAATTTATATAGTATCAATTAAATCACTCTGACAAAAGGTGAAGAGATCAGAATCTTGATTCTGGCAACAAGCCAACCAGCCCAGTAAACACACTTCACAGCACTGTTTCTCTGTTTGTATCTCATTTATACAGACTGTACAAATGCTTTGGAGTATTTTTTCTACAGATGTGTTGAATGAGTTTACTTGTGCTTTGATTTCAGCCAGGCATTAATGTAATGCTAATAAATAATTAATTAATAAATAAAGAAATAATTATTCATGAGGGGAGGGGGAAGGGGAAGGGGAAGGGGAAGGGGAAGGGGAAGGGAATTGCCACTAGCAATCACATGGAATTGTCTGAACAAAATATTGCACATAACACAGAACAACATGCAGTTGTGGATGGCCTTATTTTTGTTTGTACACTCTTCTGTTTTCTTAATGATGAAGTGGATCATAGTCCAGTCATTCTGTAGTTTCTGTGACTAAGAAACCAAACAGATTAGAGCACCCATTGCATAACTCCCCTTTGGGTATTCCCACTTTACTCTGGCCTGTTGACTTCAAGGCAGAAAGAATCATGTTTGCTGTTTTGCTGTTCTTTGACTAAATATTATGACTGTTGTAAGTACAGTCATTAGAAATTAGATCATTCTCCAGCTACAGCCTTAGGGCAGATATTGCATTTTGGCCATCCTTAAGCTCTCTCATGCCAAGCATCCAAATAAGGTCAAAACTGATAAAATAAAAAGCACTAGCTAACTTCCTGCTACAGCCACTGAATTGGCAAGGCTGTAACAGCCCAGAGGATTTGCAATCAACATGGAAAAAATTCTGTTTATGTGTTAATATGGAGAAGTAAAATTCTACTAAAAAAAAGAATATATATATTCTCTATACTTGCCAGAAACAGTTTAATGTCTTTTTTGCAATGTAATTTATTTTAAGTGCTCACTTTGGCCATCTGTACATCCAGGCTGAGGAAGAAGTAACATGTAGGTCCCTGGAGTTGGGTCAAAAACTCCTACGAGCTTTTGTGGACCTGTAAGCTGGAGGAAGTAAGGTTTTCCTTTTGAGGAAATTCACAGCACATTTTTCATTCTAACTGGTATAAAACCAAACAAACTAGAAGTGTTTTGTGGATGAATAATTCTTCATATTTCATGTCATTAATTCCTTCACATATTTCTATGGCTAAATTACAGCTTTTGTACATACTCATGAGGATAGGGACTAGCCTCACCCACTCTAGGCAGCTTCAGCTTTTCAGATTTATTATTGCTATACCTAATACAATCAGGTGTCATTTGTTAAGAGGTCAGAAGGTTTCCAGATGAATAAATATTCTTTATATAGATATAGGATCCTGAAGACATCCCTCCCTCTCTATTCTTATGGTGTGTTTTCATTATACCATATGTCTTTTAACCATCTAGAAATCACATGCGTTTTGTTGTATTATCAAGGCATAGAAATGTTATTGACATCTCTGTCTGGGTAACAATATTGTTGTGTTTATTATAACGAATATGAGTGCTATTCTTTTTATTGCCATTGGCATTGCTTCTAATGATACTGTTATTTGGCTGTAATTGTCAGATAAATAGGACAAAATACATATATGAAAGAAGGAAAACAGGGAAGAGAATTTGGCTCTGTACTGCACAGAATTTGGAGTTAGACCTTGAAAAAAGCTTTTGGTTTAGTATTTGTCTGACATGAACCCCTCACAGCATTTCTCTGTAAAACATTAACCCTGAGTTTTCATAAAGCCATCCATGATCTGATATATTCCATATATCAGCAGCAGAGAACTGAGCAGGAGTGTAGCATGGAGAAATGTTGTGTTGCACAGAGCGCACTTCTTCAGCTTTCATCTCATTTCTGCTGCGTAACTGCCAGTGTTTTGAGAACTGTAATGTGGGCTTAATCGGTATGCTCAGCCTAAAGTAGGACAGCATACTTGTGAATAAAGGGATATAAGTTAGCATACTGATGCTTTTGTTCCAAACACTTCTGTGTACATTGAAGTTCTATCTAACAATAGTTCAGGTCCCCTGTAAGATGCTAGGAATCAACTCTTCTTTTATTCCAAGATGATGTTTCACTCCAAAAAAATATGCTCTATAACTGTATAGGACAGGCAGCCCTGGCTAGTTTTGGCAGCTAAAACCATGCAGCTGAACCCCCTCAATTCCCTTGTCCCCACCCTCAGGGGAAAGGGAAAGGAAAATGAGAGGAAAAAGGCTTGTGGGTTGGAAACTTTAACTTTAATAATAGTAGTAGTAGTAGTTGTAGTAGTAGTAAGAATAATAAAACAATAAAATATGCACAAATATATGAGATCACGCCCTCACCCCACCCTTCAATGACTATATGTCACCACAAATGCTGCAGAGCAGACATGAAGGAATGGCCAGGAGGGGGCTGGACTCAGAAACTGGATTCAGGGTCACAAGGATCCGGAATTAGAGACCAACAGGCAGAGGAGATCCTCACTGGATGTTAGCCATTGCAGAAGAGGGCAGACAGTTATATACCAAGTATGACATGTATGGGATGGAATCCTCTGTTGGTCAGATTGGGGTCACCTGTCCTGTTCAACCTTCCTTGCAGGTGTAGCCTTTTTCCACCAGCTAGAGGATGACCTTGATTACTATAGTGACAACTATAAGCATTGGCTTTTCTGCATACCAATGCCCTGTGTTACCACTTCCAGTGAAGAACACTGTCTCAAAAACATGCAAAAACATGCATGTCTCAAAAACCTTTCAGAGAATAAAGTTACCTAGAACAACAGAGTTAGTCACAAAACTGACTCTACGTTAGCTCAAGCTACAGAAGTGTTGTATATTGTATTGTGTTGTATGGTACATGTTGTATATCATGTGGTACTGCGTTTTGTTTTTTATGGCATTTTGTACTATGTTGTATGTAGTGCTTTGTACGGCATATATGGTATATATTGCAGATATGGTAGCTAGGGTAAGGTGGTTTCTTCTATTGCATGGTATTTTCTTTGATGGTATAGCATGATATTGCATGGTGTTTTATGGTTTTTGCATGGTATCATTGGGTATGTATTGTCTGTGTTCTGTTCTCTGTGTTCTGTGTTGCATTGTATTGTTTGGTATGGAATTTACATATTTTCTTTACTGTATTTATTGTATAGTTTAATTTGTATTGTGCATTGCATGTTGTATTTTACCGTGTATGGCATGTTGTTCTTATCCATCCGAGGGTTTTGAGGGAGCTGACGGATGTGCTTGCCAAACCCTTTTCCATCATCTAACAGCAGTCCTGGAAGACTGGGGAAGATCCACTGGACTGGAGGCTGGCTGGTGTTGTGCCCATCTACAAGAAGGGTCAGAGGATCCAGGATCCAGGAAACTACAGACCTGTCAGTCTGACCCCGGTGCCCAGGAAAATCATGGAACAGGTGATCTTGAGTGCAGCCATGAAGCACATGCAAGAGAACCGGGTGATCAGGCCCAGTCAACACGGGTTCACAAAAGGCAGGTCTTGCCAAACTAACCTGAGCGCCTTCTATGACAAAGTGACTCGGCTGCTGGATGAGGGAAAGGCTGTGGATGTATCTTCCTGGACTTGAGTAAAGCCTTTGACAGAGTTTCTCACAGCATTCTGCTTGAGAAACTGTCAGCCTCTGGCCTGGGCAGGCGCACACTCTCCTGGGTGGAAAACTGGTTCGATGGCCGGGCCCAGAGAGTGGTGGTAAATGGTGCGAAATCCATCTGGAGGCCAGTGACAAGTGATGTTCCCCAGGGCTCAGTGCTGGGTCCAGCCCTGCTCAATGTCTTTATCAATGACCTGGATGAAGGCATTGAGTGCACCCTTAACAAATTTGCTGGAGGGTTGGGAGGTTCTGCAAAGGGATCTGAACAGGCTGGACCTCTGGGCTGAGACCAATAGCATGAATCATAGAATCGTAGAATAACCAGGTTGGAAGAGACCCACCGGATCATCGAGTCCAACCATTCCTATCAAACGCTAAACCATGTCACTCAGCGCCTCGTCCACCCATGCTTTAAACACCTCCAGGGAAGGTGAATCAACCACCTCCCTGGGCAGCCTCTGCCACTGCCCAATGACCCTTTCTGTGAAGAATTTTTTTCCTAATGTCCAGCCTAAATCTCCCCTGGTGGAGCTTGAGGCCATTTCCTCTTGTCCTGTTTCCCATCACTTGGGAGAAGAGGCCAGCATCCTCCTCTCTACAACCTCCTTTCAGGTAGTTATAGAGAGCAATGAGGTCTCCCGTCAGCCTCCTCTTCTCCAGGCTAAACAACCCCAGCTCTCTTAGCCGTTCCCCATAAGGCCTGTTCTCCAGCCACTTCACCAGCTTTGTTGCTCTTCTCTGGACACGTTCCAAAGCCTCAATATTCTTCTTGTGGTGAGGGGCCCAGAAGTGAACACAGGATTCAAGGAGCGGTCTCACCAGTGCTGAGTACAGAGGGAGAATAACCTCCCTGGACCTGCTGGTCACACTGTTTCTGATCCAAGCCAAGATGCCATTGGCCTTCTTGGCCACCTGGGCACACTGCTGGCTCATGTTCGGTCACTGTCAACCAACACCCCCAGGTCCCTCTCCTCCAGGCAGCTTTCTAGACAGACTTCTCCTAGTCTGTAGCACTGCATAGGGTTATTGTGCCCCAAGTGCAGGACCCAGCATTTAGCCTTGTTAAACCTCATGCCATTGGACTCAGCCCAGCGGTCCAGCCTGTTCAGATCCCTTTGCAGAGCCTCCCTACCCACCAGCAGATCAACACTTCCACCCAGCTTAGTGTCATCTGCAAACTTGCTAAGGGTGCACTCAATGCCTTCATCCAGGTTCAGTGCCTTCATCCAGGTTCAGTGCCTTCATGAGGTTCAACAAGGTCAAATGCCAGGTCCTGCACCTGGGGCACAACAACCCTACACAGTGTTACAGACTAGGGGTAGAGTCGCTAGAAAGCTGCCTGGAGGAGAAGGACCTGGGGGTGTTGATTGACAGCTGACTGAACATAAGCCAGCAGTGTGCCCAGGTGGCCAAGAAGGCCAATGGCATCTTGGCTTGTATCAGAAACGGTGTGACCAGCAGCTCCAGGGAGGTTATTCTCCCTCTGTACTCAGCACTGGTGAGACCGCTCCTTGAATCCTGTGTTCAGTTCTGGGCCCCTCCCCACAAGAAGGATGTTGAGGCTCTTAAGTGTGTCCAGAGAAGAGCAACAAAGCTTCTGAAGGGGCTGGAGAACAAGTCTTACGAGGAGCGGCTAAGAGCTGGGGTTGTTTACCCTTGAGAAGAGAAGTCTGAGGGGAGATCTTATTGCTCTCTACAACTACCTGAAAGGAGGTTGTGGAGAAAGGATGTTGCCCTGTCTTCCCATGTGACAGGTGATACGACTATGGGCAATGGCTTCAAGCTGCACCAGGGGAGGTTCAGACCGGATGTCAGGGCAAAATTTTTCACAGAAAGTCATTGGGCACTGGAACAGGCTGCCCAGGGAGGTGGTTGAGTTGTCGTCCCTATAGGTATTTAAAAGATGGGTAGATGTGAAGCTGAGGGACATGCTTTAGTGGCGAATAGGAATGGTCGGACTCGATGATCCAAGAGGTCTTTTCCAACCTGGTGATACTATGATTCTATGATTGTATTTTGTAGTACATGTATTTTATTGTATGGTATGGTATTTACTGTGTTGTATGTATTGTATTAATTATATCTATTGCATTATATGTTATATATTGTATGGTATTAGTATGGATTCTATGGTATGTTACATATACTATGGTATTTACTAGATTGGATAGTATTTATTACTTTGTATTGTATGTTTTGCATTATATGGTATTGTATTTGTTGTATTGCATGTATTTCGTATCTTGTATTATACATACATGATCCGGTGGGTCTCTTCCAACCTGGTCATTCTATAATTCTATGATTCTATATTGTTTATGGAGTGTATGACATGGAAATTTTTTTATTGTATGCTATGAGCTATGCATTGTATTGCTTGTGTTGTGTTGCTTGTATTTCTTATTGTATTGTCCTACTGTAATGTATACATAGTATGGTATTCTAGGTATTGTATGGTATGATATTTTATGTATGGTATTGTATTTACTGTGTTTTCTATTTTATTGTACTTTGTAATCTATAGTATGCATTGCAGTTTGTATTAAGTGTACATATTGCATCATATAGTAGATGTTTTTATGTGCTGTATTATATTGTGTGTTTTGCTAGTATGTGTTACATTTTGTGGTATGGTATCTATTGTACTATATGTATTTTAATCTAGAAGGTTGCATTTTAGGTATTGTATTGGACTGTACTTGCTTTTCCATCACACTGTAGTTTATTATGTATTGACTACTCTAGTTTGCATAATATTGTATAGTGGGTTTTTATTTTATTGTGTATTGTATGCATGGTATGCTATTTATTTCATTATATGTATTGATTTGCATGTATCATTTTGTAATTTGTATTGTATTTTGCATTCTATTGTGTTTTGTATATATTGTATTTTGTATCATACTGTATTGTATTTTTTATGGCACTGTGCATTCTACGTATTGTGTTTTGTACTATTTTTACATTACATTTTATGTATTGTATGGCTTTTCATGGTATGGTTTGCACTATATTGTTGTTTGTTTCATCTTGTACTGATGCAGTACAATATTTTGTATTGTACTGCCCCACCCCCCTGCTCATCCCAGGCAGCTCTGGCACCCTCCAAGAGCACCTCCCAGAAGGCTCACACACAAAGCCCTGCTTGGAAACCAACACCACCCACTGCAGGTGAGCGCTCAGCTGGCCCTGCTGCTGCCCTGGACCCACCCAACCAATGGGGTAGCTGCAGCCCCACAGCACCCACCTCTGTCACCTCCAATAAACACCTTGGTGCTCTCTAGGGCACGTGTGTATGGAATAAATTTGACTGTATAGTTTGTAATGTATGTGGTTTTGAATGTATTGTATTGTATCAGATCATGAAGTGTGATATATGTTGTATTCTAGGTAATATCTGTACTGCAGGTATTATATGTATTGTATTTTGTATTGTATTGTATTGTGCTTTGTATTGTACTGGGCGTTTAACCACGCATTCTCTGTATGGTAAGTTATGGTCTCACAGGGAAACATTCTGTTCTATCGTAAGTAAACATTTGTGGAAGCTACTGAACCAAATGAAACCAGAAAGTTGAAACCTTCTGGAAACTGTTGCATCTTTGGAAACCTTTACCCTTTTTCCCACTGGCAATGCTTTCTCTTCCAGTACTTTAGCCAGTGATATTTGTGCTCTGTTGTTGGTCACTCATATCTTGAAGACCTCCAGGCTCAGGAATCCCACAACCCCTCTGGGAAAGCCACTCCAGTGCTTCATGATCCACACAGGGATCTTGTTTCTTCTTCCTTTCACAGGTAGGAATTTACAAAACTTTAGTTTAGCAGCAATTTAGAATTTATTGACAATTTAAGGTAGATATATACATATATTTAAGTATCTTTTTCCCAAGTGCAGCAGTTTTAGGTAGGCCAATTGGGTGCTCTGGCATCCCGAATGACTGCGTCTATGCAGTGGGAAGACTTTTCCCCAACACGCCTGCATCAATACGAGCATGGTTTCCACTGGATCAGCAGGTGGCCTAGGGATGGGTGGAAGGTGTTGTTTCAAGTTTGTCAGAAGTTCTGCTGAGTGGCCTAAAATTGCCTGTGCAGCCTAGTACGGGGGAGGGAGAAATCACACTACCACACTTGCTCATCTCCAGCCTGAACCTCTCTAGCTTCAGGAGATGACACTGTCCCTCACACTCCCATGAGGCAGTGCTGCGAAGAGCTTGCCCTCATCCCCTTGATCCCTTCCCCAGAAGCAGCGAGGTGTGCTGGTAGGCACCCCAACACTTTCTCTGCTCTGTGCTGAACCTGCCCACACACTTTCCTTACTTCTGCAGCACCTCTCTGGGGTGCCAACCTGCCTCCAGGACACCAAATGGGACACAGTGCCTGGATGAGGCTTGATGGGTGCTGACCAGAGAGGATCACCCTTGTGCCTCCCAGATAGAGGAGAAAGACAGGTGAAGACTCGCCAGAGAGAGCCAAGTGCTGCCTGTGACCTCTGTGGAAGGAAGCAAGCCTCCAGAAGGACAGCTAGCAGTGCTGGAGAATGAAGACAGCCTGCAGGACTTTGTGCTGCAGCTTCCCAGGAAGGCAGGAGGAGTTACTAAATGAACCCTTTCACGATGTGTGCCTGGACACATCTGCGAAGGGTACAGCAGTGTGACAAAGTCCTGTGAAGACGCAGTTGAGGCCACCATAACTGGTGAAACACAGAAGAGATGGGTGGACTGGACAGTGGAGTTGCAGTAACTCCAGACATATGGGCAAGAACCATAGACAAGGACAGACCATTGTGATGTCCCGTCTGCACTCCAGCTAAGCAGTCTGCAAGGTTGGAGTGTTGAGCAAGACATTGGTGCTGATGTTGCACTCAAGGGGTTATTCATCCTAACTCTTCGCTCCCAAACCCAGAGACATGAAAGGATTTTTCTCAGCCCTGCAAGCTTCAGGACGTGCACTTGCAGTATTAGAGGTGAGCTGGGAGGAGACGCCTCACCCAAGTGCTTGCTCTGCAAGAAGATGATCCTGTCCACCTTGCACTCAGCGCAGACGGACAATGGCTACATGGATCATGTCATCATACCATCCAGGACAGGTCTGGGACAGATACAGTAACACATTAGACCATACTCTAAAAAAAAATTAAAAATGCTTATCTGCTGGTAGGCAGAGATTTAGAACAGCGATTTCCTCTACAGCTGATACATCATACTTGGCTATGAAGAACAAAAATATTAATTCAAAGAGGTAATACTTCTAAGTTCTTCAGACTGAAGCTAACCAAAATTACAAAGAGGTGGAAGCTAGTAGTAAAAGCAACACCTTGCAGTTAGCACTAAGTCAGACTTTGTCATTTCACTAAGTAGTAAAGAAAAAATTGCTCTCTGAAAGCTGGAAAAGTAACAAGGGGGAAGATATTAATAATTACAATAGAGCAGGTGAGAAATTCTCAACTTTTGCACCCAAAAGAGCATTTCTAAACTATTTATCATCCTTAAACCTCTTCACTACAAGACAGAATAATATTATCTCCACGATATAACTGGAGGAACAGGCTAAGGAAGGATAATCAACTCAGCCAAGGTTGAGAAGGTGTAGAAATAAACCTTATGGCTTCTGATTCTGTATCAGCTCATCTACATAGTTGATACTATGTGGCCTTAGCTGTAAAATTACCTGAGACTATTGACCTAGCAAACACTCTGAAGTTCTTGAGGAATGTTTCCAAACAGGCTTCAATCTGCTTTTATGTAGCTTGAGAATGCCATATCCAGGACCTTAAGCACTATAATTTGTTACCAAGAAGTTATATTTGTGACAATAATGGCAAAAAAGTTCTGTTAAGTGTTCACCTTAGCTCAAAAAATTAGCTCAAGCATACTTTTGTGATATTAACTCATTTGTTTCACCCAGCTTTACTCTCAGGGATGTTCATTCTTAAACCTTTCCCTGCCAGCTAGCCTGGAGAAGCATGGACCCCAGTTCCCATGGAGAATGACCACCTCTGTGGTGCATTTGTGGTGGTATTACTGGAGTATCACTGCTAAAAAGTTGAACAAAAGATGTCATCAGAAAAAAATAACCCTAGTTTTCATCACCTCAAAAGTTTATAGTGCTGAATGAGTCAATTGTAAGAAACCAAACCCAGAACAGTTGAAACCCCAACCAGGAGCTCAAAAGCAGCTCTCACACCATCAAGAATCTTTCACCAGTGGCCTCAATCCTGACTAAAAGCTCTGGGCAGTACCAGACCATAAGTGAAAAGGGGTACAATCCATGAAATATTACTTCACTGAAAGGGTTGTTAATCGTTGGAGCAGGCTGCGCAGGGAAGTAGTCAAGTCCCCATCCCCGAAGGTATTTAAAAGACACATAGACGTGGTGCTTCGGGATATGGATGAGTTGGCAGTGTCAGGTTAACAGTTGTACTCTGTGATCTTCAAAGTCTTTTCCAACCTAAATGATTCTGTGATTTCTCAGTGAGGGGATATGGATTACCTATCAGGAGTCTTATAAAATGATGGGATAAAAGAAGCTTAACAAGAGCTGGAATTAGCTGAAATTTTTGGCATATTGATCTTTTGGTGTGACAGGGAACCAGCAATAAGGGGTCCTGGTACCAGGGATGTTTAGGCTGATGACTGAATAAAATGAAAATTGTAGTAGTTTAAGTGTAAAAATCAGAAAAATCCCAAGTGCTAGAAAAATCCCAAGACCAGACTCTTTGGGGAGTTACCCTGTAAAAGTCCTTTCAGCTGAGGTTTAACTGACTTTTCTTTATTGCCCAAAGGGCCTGACACATAAAACATATTAATATAAGAAAAGCCACTCAAGCAATCAAATAGCCAACACAGCCTCTATGGACTTTAACTATAACCGCCATTGCACAGTTACGTGGTGACAATAAATCACTGCATCAGTATAGCCACTGGTTAATTTAGTATCTAATTTGCAGCCATATTTCAAATCTCAGCCTAGGAGTTACATTCCTGGGTAACATTCCTTTTTCACATAAAGAAAAACTTGTTTGCATACTTTAGCTTACAAACCTTGAAGAATTATGAATTTTGCTTCTGGCTTAATAATGCCATATACTGTCAATATGAATATAGACATTTCTGGATACATTTGTCAAATCTCTGACACCTGAAGTGACAGACTCAGACCTTTATCACATATCTTTTTTGCATGCTTCCTGTCATGCCACTCTCCCTGACATACTAAAACAACTCTGTGCTGTATATTTAATGCACTTAATTAGAACTGCAAATGTCATTCTAAATGGTGAAGAACAAAAAAGAAAAGAGAATAATTAAAAATCTAATTAAACTCTACTAAATTTTCAAGTTCATTGACTTGCATAACTAAGGAACACCTAATTTTCTTGTGTAGGCAATACAACAAAAATGTGTAGGCAATACAACAAAAATGAGGATATATGAAAACTTATGACTGCACACTAGATGATACCTTCCATCCAAAGAAAACAAACAGGGAAATTACCTTAGAGTGTTTTCCACAGTTTGGCTGGCCCTAGCATTTAATTAGTTTGTTTATGTTTATGCAATACTTACTTTTGCAAACTGATCTACTACTATATCTGAAAGTATTATGAATGACATTTACCATAGCCAGACAAAGCTGGAATAGGATTTTTAGCAGGAAATATCCAGATGCATCAGAAAGTCAATGACTGACCAAATAACCTTACAAAGTCCCTTGTCTACCTGCCCTACACACACTGATTGGTTTTGATTGTTTTTGCTGTTCTTTTTTTCTATTATGTGCACAGAGACTATACTAAGATATAATCCTGAATTCCCTATTCCAAGGCTTTTAGAGATGAAAAATTTAGAGAGGCAAGGGAAAAAAAAAGAAGCTTGAGACATGTTGAGATCATGTTAGGGCTCTCAAAATGCTTTTTCTTCCAGTTATTGAGAACTGTATGAAAAGAAAAAAGATTAACAAAGCTACACCCAGGTCAATTTGCTGATTTGTCACAGAACAAATCCTTGTTTATCTTTATGTCATTTAGTCATTGAAATTTGTACTTAAATCTGTCTATAGGCAGATCTGACCTTTAGGTCATTTTCTGTTCAGATGCAAGCCCCTTATTCGAAATAAAACATTTTCATCACTTGTGGGTGGGAGAGGATTAATTATAACTCTGAAGGAATGTTGTTTGTGGGTGTGCTGGCACACAGAAGGTGCTTGGCCCTGCCTGCGCCCTTTGCTTTGGTCAGCATGAGTAGGAGTCATTATCCCCCTGGCTCTCTGGATAACCTGCACGTGATAAAGCCAATGTCAAATGTCAAATGCTGCATGAAAGTTTTGAAACGTTTGATTGAGAATTCTGGGACTTAATGGGAAAGTAGCTGCATTTGGGGTGGTGGTGAGGGAAATTAGATTTCTTTTCTCTAGACTAGGAACATTTTCAATGTTTTACAGCCTCTCATGGAAGTCAGAACTGTCAGACTGAGAAACAATAAACTGTAAGATGATTACATTTCATCTCCTGTATTTGTACTCAGTTGTACACTGATTGTACACAGAAAATGAAGCTTCCAGAGTCACCTTCAAGAAGGAGCCCAGGACTCAAAAGCATCTGCCCTGACCTCTTAGTTTCTTCCCAGAGATCAGAGCCTAAAGCACCCATGAAGACTCTGGCAACCATAGAGGAATATCCAAAAGAACAATCCTTGCAAAATGACACATGCCTTCTCAGAATCCTTACACAGTCACAGCTTCACTGGCTTGAGAAACAGCTCAGATATCCCTCAAGAGTACGGAGAAATGTTAGTTATATAAGATCCTGGCCAGATTCTTCTGTAAATTGGGCTGGAGTGAAGGAGGAAAAAAGGAATAATTTAATTGCTTGTCTGTTAGTAGGAAAGGAATGGCTACAAGGAGAAGAGCAAGTTGGATAGTAATAGATTCACATTTTAAAGAAAGCAACAAAATCAGGACAAGCCTTCAGCCTCTTATCTTCTGCTTGTTTCCCAAGGTATAGGGATCAGAAGGAAAGAAGGACAAGAAAAGGCATTACATTTACTCAGAATTCTGAAAAACTACCATTTAACTTTAAATCAAATCCTTCTGAAATGTAAAAGAATTAATCAGGAACAAGATGGCATTTAAACTGGGTTAAGCTGCCAAAACAGCATGACATCCACAAAAAAAATTGCATGGGTGTGAAAACACTGAAGCAAGAGTCTGACAAATGGCCATTATGAAGAACTGGACTTTATCTCCTGATCCCAAACATATATGCTATCACGATCCTGCCTGTTATCTGGCAAGGTCAAGAGCGGTCATTACTTTTCTACTAATTCTGCTGCTCTTGGCTTCTAACAAAAGTTATTTAAATTGTTATGGTATTTACCTAGACACAAATGATAACCACAGAAACACTTTCATCTTGATAGGTTCATCTATGTGGTACAGAAAACTTAAGTGCTGGAAGTAAAGCTGAGTACAAAAGCTAACATTTAATAAAGTTCTCCAGGCTGCGTATGGGTTACTAATACTTTATGTGTCTCTGAAATTAGAAACAAGAATTTAAAAAAATGGTCTCTGTTCAAGAAGGAATAAAAAGTTCGTAATGCCAGCAGGCAGTAAGCTGCCATAAGATAGGAAAGAAATCTTTTCTAAACCTATGTGCACCAGATGATTGCAATAGTCCAACATTAAAGAGCTTTACACAGCAATACTATGTTAACAACAGATTTTTATCATTATCATTAACAGGCAAATCAGCTGTCTGACAGCAGCATATAGCTCAGAGAACTTAATAACAGTAGAATTTTAAAGTTATAAAATCATTTATGATCTAGAGGATCTGAAAACACTTTACCAACTTAGGGATCATTCTATTCATTTCAGAGTGAAAGCATGTCTAAGAAACTAAACAGACGCTTCACAATTAGAAACAAAGAAGACAGAACCATAAGAACCTCTCTGTGCTCAGTAAATATTGTCATGGTTAGTGCTGCATAAGTTTACTTGCACTGCTGTAAATGCACTAAAATCTTCTCAATCATGAAATACTTAATGAGGAAAAACACTTAAATAGTATATTTGCCTTAGAAATTATTTACCTAATGAGAGGGAATGGCAACGAATGCTGCTTAACTAGAACAGTATTAATATATATCCCACACCACAGTACATACTTAGTCATTAGCAAGGATTTCTGTGGTGTTTAATAAGGTGTTAAAATAGCTGCAACATTTTAACTTTCCATCAATTGATATAAAAGTTGCCAAAAAAACCCTACAGTTTAAGTGAACAAAATGTGACTTATTTTCTGCATTTCTACTAAAGTACAGCATTTTATGTCAGCTGTCTCCCTGACTCTAAAATCAGACTCAAAAACTAAACGCTAGGAAGTATTTGGCAAACACTATAAATTCCTACTTGCACAGCCATAGAAACTGCACATGCAAGAGGAACATTGGTCCCAAGTCTTCACAGATTTTATTCTCAAAATATCTTATAGCCATAAAAGCCACTTAATTAGGACTCCGGGATCTAATTTAACTAGATTTCCCAATTACCATGATACAAAAGTACCCCAAACCAGCTTAAGTCTGAGGGTAAAAAGAAACAACATTGCAAGCGTGTTGCCTTATCTCTACCTGAGGCTGCCTTGTGAACAGCTGAGACCTGAGTGGTACTACTGTTCACTTGCGGGACTGTAACATGAGACAAAATGATGGAGCCACCAGTTCACTTTGTGAGGAGGCAAACCAGCCAGCCAGGCTACTGAAGCAACAAGGCACTCACTGTGAGCTGGAGGTGAGATATTTTCTGGCAAACTATTTTGGACTATAAAGACAGCCTACCTCCAAAACACATTTTTAATATACACTTCTGCATTTAAAGCCAGAATCTTTTCCCATTTCCAGTTGTGCTACGTTTTTACCAGCAGGAGAAACAATTCTAAGAAAACAGCACTGCGGGAACTGCCAGAAGAACCCAAACTCACTCACTCCTTCTTCTACACCACATAGTGGGCTCAAGATAGTTTACCAATGGCTAGAGCCATTCCTGCTGTACCAGCGCCACAAAATCCTTCTTTTGGTATTTAAAAGTAAGGATAATAGATCCATGGGGTGCCATGGTCTTACCCTGTCTCTGCATCAGACCACCCTGTCCACAGATGAAGTCCATATCTATGACACACTTCCTTCTCAGTCTCTCATCTCCATCATTCAGAGTCCACTAATGAATACTGACCGGACAGCTAGACAGACGCTCATGTAAGACAGCTTCTTAGAGCCAGGGGCTGGCTTCCACAGTGTCTTCTGGATGAAAGCAGGCAGAGAGGAAGGAAAAAAGATTCTGCCCTTACACGAAAAATCTCTCTACATTCATTTCACAATCACTATCATATACCAGGATCAGGGCCAGCAGATTCCTTGAAGAATCCCATTTGCTGCTGAAGCAAGAGTCACCCATCCTTGTCCAGGGACATCTCTAAAGTGCTCACACGGCAGTTAGAAGAGACTGGAACAACAAATATGTCCGTACAAAGGAGCTAAATGTTCCCTTTTTCCTGAAAATAATTTGGATAATGTTCTCTTCTGGATCAAGATGTGCTGAGTGTACACTGTGATGGCTCCTTGTGTTCAGCACAGGCTAATATCTGAGGAAAGACTACCTCAGACCTACACTGAAACATTTCAAAAGCCAGATCCCGTATGACTTCATCTGTATGCAACTGAAAGCTGAGGACAGACTTATGATCTTAAAAGCAGTGCTGTGCTCACTGGGGTTGTTTTATATCACCCAAAAAATCAGCTGCCTGAACGGACAGCCCTCAGATTATTGCTTTAGAGGTCAAACTGTGGCTTATATACAGGAGACAGCCTTTTCTGCCCATTGTGACTTCTACATGATATCAGGACTCTTAAGGTATCCCCTTCTTTGATTAAAATCCCTGCAGCTGGAAAAATAAACTTTACTTTGTCCCGCAAACTAACAGAAGATTTTTTTTTCTGGCATAGGTATGGTGCATGTCACTTTTACATGTGTTTTGCCTCTTGATCTAGTGAAGTGATTGTATTCCTTTAATAAGACTTTAGCAATGCATCTGCATTTTCTACCAACAATTTTACTGAAATAGAAGTAATATAACCCACTTGAAGCAGGCTTTCTGACCAGTGCAGGAGTTGTTCTACCCCTTGGCTCCACAAGCTTAAATACAATCCTGAGGACAACACTGAGCTCCTCTGTCCTGATCTTTTCCATTCCTCATGCAGGAATACCAACGCTTATGCATGTATTACAGAATTTCTGTAGTCTTTTTAGTATTTGACATACACCATTAAATCTCCTAATGGAAGTCAAGGTGGTAGTACAAAAATATTAGAAGAGTTTACTCCTTGTATATCAAAAAATACTGGTGCTACCCTTTGTAACATACTAGCAGTCCATTTAAAACTGTTCTATCATGAATTCAGGAAGATTCTCTGTTCTTTAGGACTAATTCACAAGGTTTTGTTCCTTAAAAGCTATCATCCTTCAAAGCTATCATCCTTTCATCCTTCAAAGTTATTTGGATTTGTGTTTCTAATAAACTTTAAAATGCACAGAATTTTGCCTTATTTGAGTCTAAGACCTCAGCTGAGAAATCCGGTGCGAATCTGATGTGCTCTGGAGTACTTCAGCATTTAAAGCACCACAAAGGGAGACTGAAAGACTGCAACACACTACTGCAACAGCATCAGAGACAGATAGAAATGAACAAACAGAGTTTCTGCACTTGTTATAATGTCAGATTACTGATTTCTCCTCAATAGCTAGAAGAATAGCTCTAGCTAGAAGTCTCCAAAACCAAGTGAATCATGTAAGTCATGTCTGCATCACGCTGTGGAGTGAAGCATAGATGGTAGAGTGAGTGAAAAACACACTGGCTTCAGAAGCTGACACAGGATAGCTGTTGTAGCACAATTTCTTCCTCAAGCTGCAATGCCCATTAGCTAGAGCATGGCACTACGCTAACACAGCTGAATAGGAACAAGGTCTTACATGCAACACATTACATGTTTTTATGAGCAAGGCATTAAATCTAAACAGTGCTGTGCTGCCCTTCATGATCATAATGTGCACTGGAGTCAGTTTTAAACTTTATTTCTAACAAAAAAGTTCACTGTTGCAGAAAAAAAGCAGGGTTCACATAGAGAATCAATGTTTTTATTATGAGATGTTGCCCCAGAATGGAAGGGGCACTGTCTCACAAAGCTCCATCCAAGCCTTTCTTTTCTTGTGGATTCAGTAAAGAGACTCTGTTGAAAAGGAAACAAAAAGAAATCATTGTGGGAGATAAGACACTTATAAAATTTAAAGTGAGCAGGAGGCCAGTCAGCTACCTGCTGTGTCACACTTGAAAAGTCTTCATCTGAGACCAACGATAAAAGCCAGTACTCATCCAAACTTCTTTTACAAGCAGCACTGTGATCCACTCAACATGCTTACTGTAAAAAAAGGAAAAAAACCAAAAAGGACAGCAAAAAGGAGCCGAGCTCCCAAGTAGAAATGAAAGCAGTATAAAGAAGAGGAAGTTCTAATAAAAGTCCAGAAATTCAGGAGCTTTCTTTAGAGATAATTTTGCAAATGGATGTTTTCTCAGGAGGTGTAGGAAGGAACACTCTCTTGTGCCTTCTGTGGTGCACCTGGTAAACATGACATCAGTGTAGGTGTAACTTGTTCTTTACAGCTCTATAACTTGCTGTCTTTAAGGTCTTAGGCCTAGTTTAGCCCAAGAACAATAAATGACTCTGTGTGTGTGTGTGTTTGTGTGTATACGTGTATGTATGCATGTACATATATTTATTGACATGTTCATCTATATATTTCAAGACTTAAAATATGAATGCAGTTCTGGACATAGAAAGCTTCATGTGTCCTGTAGACATGCACATGGGTTGCAATGTTTCATATGAATATAGTGTTATTCAGCTGGTGGAATTTTAAAATTTCAAATTCATGGATCTGTATGTAAAAAATATAAGTAAGAAAATATAAGTAAGTTTAAAAAACTATTCCAGTGTCCTCTCTTTTTTTTGTTATAAATGTGATTTGAGGGTGAAATCCTTGCACATACAACAGAAACTGACTGTCATACATGTGTGACCCCATATAGTCTAGACTCAGCTTTTCAAAGCTCTAAGAAACTTCATACTATTTGTCATCTTGTAAAAATTCAGATATAAAAGAAATATTTGCCATTTCTTGCATAATAGGAGAAAATGTCAAAAACCCTTGTCACTTATGGGTGCCAAGAAGATCCAAGTTGCAGTCCTGAAGAAGCAAAAATGTTCATCTCTGTTATGACATTGCTCTGCAGTGCTAAAACTCAAAATTTTGAAAGGATTATTTTGTTCTGCCAGATATCATAAATACAACATGGAACAGCCTGGACATTCAGAGAACCCTCTTCTTCAAAGTACCTCTCTAGGAGCCAAAATATCAGCTTGTAGAGTCACAGAAATGCAAAATGTTCCCACTACTACTTCACTTTAATGTAGAACCATCATAAGGAATCTATTGCTTCTCCTGTAGGATATGCAATGCATATAGGAAAGCACCAAGTAGTCTGTAGATTTCAGTGGCTGACCAGAAAACTATGGTACAGTTTGTTTTGGTATTCATTCACATGACAACTCTAAATCTGAAAGACAGGAATTTAACCAGGTTTGGGTTCAAACCCAACGTTTTGCAAAGCTGAGACTCATCACTGGTCAGAACAGACAGTGGGTGTTTTCAGTTTCTCCTTTTGTTAATTCCATTGCTGCAGTGGTAAATCCTCAGCTCACTGCCAAGTGGCCAGTAGCCTCCAGTGTAGACTGGGTGCTTTCGAGTACAAAGAATGTCAACCATTCAGTGCCTTAACTGGCCTACGTATGCTTACAAGCAACATGGACTAAGATAACACAGGAAATCTATAAGTGACATTTATTTTCATGCACCTGTATATCTGAAAGGAGCCTAAATGAAATAATGCTACTTGTAAAATTACATTATTGGGGGTCCTGGTGGACACCAAGTCGAACATAGGCTGGCACTGTGCCCTTGCAGCAAAGAAAGCCAATGGCATGCTAGGCTGCAGTAAGGAGGAGTGCTGCCAGCAGGTCAAGGGAGGTGATCTGTCTCCTACATTTAGCACTGGCGAGGCCACAGAGAGAGTCCAGCAAATGATCATGAAGATGATGGAGAAACTGAAGCATCTCTCCTGTGATATTTTCTGTAATTCAAATATAAGTAAAATTATGATCCCAAGAGTCTAAACTCCAGCACTGGGTAGGTAAGTCCGCATATCTCCAAAATAGCATCTGTTGGAATACTAAAAGATGCCTAAATTATAGCAGCACCAGTAAGAATCTGTGAAAGAAAATCAGGAAAAATTGTGAAGCTGTAAAGATGAAGTATGAGAAGTGGGAAAATTATTAAAAGTTGTTATTGAAGTTATTAAAAAAAACCCAACTTTTAAAGTCATGGCCTCCCATTGCTAAGGAAACACAGATGTAGGGCCACTTTCACTGTACATTATCTAACGCCTACTTTTATGTCTGAAAGTAGGCTGACACTGCCAAGAAAATCAGGCTTTGAGAATCAAACACTTCAGCTAGTTCTCTTTCATTCTGTAGTTGCATTTGGCCAGGTAGATGCAGAGCTGCAGTTTATGATCTTAATTTGCATCAGATACCAAAAAGTATACTGCCTGACTTTCACAGTCATACTCATGTAGTGCTTGGTACCTGTTCAGCCTTAATGAGAAAACAAACTGCCTTCCTCCAGTATAAATAAAAGTTTCTATTCTTCTGTTCAGGCTAGTTCTGGAGCCAAAACAGTTCACTGTCTGACTCCATTACAACTAAGAATAGATCCTAGCATAAACCAGGTCAGTCAAACACAAGCTGTGTCTACTTTCTGTGTAAGTTTAAAAAATATCTTCGGAATATTCTTAATGCAGACGAGTAACTGATGCAGGGAAGAATAGATAGAACCTTCATAAACAGGTAAAAACAAAATCATTTCTTTATCTTCACATTGTTTCTCATAGTACATGCAGTATGCAACAGTCATGATGATCAAAACTGCAAAAATAACACAGCTTTCACATAACACCCTGCAGTAACTCCTTACCACTTTGGCACAGGGGTTCTCCCCTTAACACCACAAGGCTTTCACCTCGAAAATGTCTGAAGGCCAAGTCTTCAAAAAACATTTATGCCCCAAACAGTCAACTGCATATACCAGGGTGCTGATAAAGGAAATAACTGTCTGTCTCCTGCAGAATAATCTGATTCTAGTAAGTGTCAGGTAGTGCTTGCTTTCAGTAAAGGATTTAATGAGCAAATCATTTCTTAGTTAAAGATTTCAGATCTGAACATTTCACAATCTTTAGCAGCAAGGATACAGGAAAACTTCTTTTGAACTTTCATACATAATATAAAGAGGCATTCACAGAGAGGAAGTGATGGAGAGCACTGCTATTAAGTAACCTTGTGTTTCTGGGAATATATTAAATGGCTAAATTTACAGCACAGGCTTAAGAGACATAGCATTTCCTATTCCTTAGCAGCCATGATAAAATTTTGGTGACAAATTTTCATTTTGCTCATTCAGCCATAATGTTCTGGCTTCATTATTTCAAAGCCTCAATCTTCTATCATACCCACAGGCAATCCCATTAACTTCAATGGGATGAGAACCCACATCAAACTAACTAGAAGTGGAAATGTCTCAAACACAGAGATATGGGGGCTGAAAAGAAAAACACACTGAATTCTTGAATGAACCAGGTGGTTTGAGCTGCAAACCAACAAACTACACTTTAGGCACAAAGCAGCTCCTTTCAGTCTACGCCTGCGCTACCATAGCAACAAATTCCACTTTGCAGTATATAACTATTCTGCAAAGAATTCATTTATTTTCTCAGCTTCTCACAGTGCCATTAGAAGCACATGAACTGATAGGTTTCCAGTGGACAACCTCTGTGTGCTGTCCTGGCTTCCATTTCATTCATTCGTTCATTCACTCACATGTACATAGTATTAAAATGCATTGTGTTCCATAAGTTAGCTAATAGTCGCATATTCTTAGATTTTTCCTATAAGCTATGAGCCTTCCCCCTTCTCATGAAGGCTTCATGTCCTTAGCATGTATTTCTGAATGCATGCCAGTAAAGTTTACCATTGATTTGAGTATGATGTAATACCAGGATTTGGGTCGTGCCTTTACCAACACAGAGTCCTTGTAATCTCCAGGGGGTAAACTCTGTGCCAGATTTCTCACCTGTGATGAAAAAGCTGATTTGTTGCAGAGAAATAGACAACACAGAAGTCACTTGAAAAAGGATGCTGTTGGGAACAACTTTGCTTAAAATTGAGGTCATATAAAATACTTTTTCTTACTATGTAAACCTCCTAAATATACTTCTAAGACTTTTTTCCTGTTGTTTTTCTAAGTGCTTTTTGTCCACTTACAAACAACAGCAACACAAACCCAAGCTTTCTGCAGCAAAGGCAAAATCCAGTACTGTTGAATTTCACTTATACTGGAGGACTTAAACTCCTCTTCGAACACTAGTACTGGAAAAAATGTATTGACTAGACTCCTCTTATTGTCCACATCAAAAGGTGACATCGCTTTTCCCAATGCAGATATTACCCTTTATGATAGCAGGAAGGATAGTCACATTCCCTACAGCTAGAAAGAAAGTCTTTGTTTCACTTTTTATAGTGAAATATCTATTCAGCAATCAGATTAGTTACTTCTCATTTCTTTCACATCACTTCAAAAGGATGCTAAGACCTAAAGCAATCACACTGCAAGTGTGTAATCAGTGCTTCAGTATCTCAAATGAGGTAAGAATCACTGTATGAAGCCAAGGGCAAGGTATGGCAAACACCCCTAGGAAATATTGATGTCTACATAACATATTCCCAAAGATTCTTGATAGAACATGCTATTGAGAATAAAAAGAGAAAACAAGATAGCAGTGTTCTTTCTCCATTTTAGATATCTTACTGGAAAATATGTGCAGACTCATTACCTGTTCATGTGAACAAGCTGAATGTGAAGAACACTATGTCAGGTTGCTGGATGTATGTTTGTTGAGTGAGCTGGGTCAGCAGCAGCAGTTGGCATCCCTGCCTTCCTGCACTGCCCCAATTCTGAGGCTGGTGGCTCACTGCAGTGGTGGCAGAACAGCTCACACCTCAGCCTCTGAGCTACGCAGTCCAGTGCTCAGCAGACTTGTAGCAACTGAGATCAGCTAGCATCCTGCAACCTACTGCATTATGAGTGCAGCACTTCCAGAGCTGACTCATGTGTCATTCATCTGTCTCTCTTCTGCAGGTTGTCAAAGGAGGGCAGGGAGATCTGGTGGCTGTAGTTAATCAGCTCTCGGCCGTACAACTAAAGGAGTTTATCTGAAACTCTAAGAATGGTTCAAACTGCTACCACTCTGGATAGTGCTGAAAGCACACACAAATACATATAAAAACATTAGATCATCATTAGCATGTACATATCAACATCCTAAAAGAGTGCTGAAAAACAATGCTTCTGTGTGCACAAAGCTGCCTCAAGCACATTATTTAGAAAATGTCATAGGATGTCAGCCAGTTGGCTGACGCTAAGATCAGGCAGTATAGCAACAACAGGTAGCCAGAAAACACTCCAGTTAGAATAGGACACTTATGTCAAAAAATTCTGAAAATCAGCAAGACTCAAGATGGAATGAAATGCATAAAGAAGGGCAATATAGAAAAAAAGACTAAATCTACAATGACACACATGGGCTTTTGTTCTCCTTTATGTGCCTAAATATAGTAAATTAATTGCAGTGACACTTGCTTTGGGGCTGAAGTGATACAATGTAGCCTTAATGCAACTGTGCATCTCATACCTTTACATCATCACGTTTAACTCCTCCAGAACTGAATATATTTTCTCACTCAGGGGACTGATTTTGAAGGTAATTCGGTTTTTCTAGTTTGACCACATATATGCAGCAGGCAAGAGCGTGGATTAGAAATCCTTGACAGCTTTTCACTGCAAGGAAAACCCTGACAAAGCCTACTGCTGTTTTCTGTTAATGTTAAATTTTATATGTGATTTAGAGAGACATGAACAGTATTCACTGCCACATATCAACACAGCAGTTGTGTCTTTTCCTAACACAGACACCCAGACTATGAATTACAAAGAACTTCATAGGCTGCCATTTATGGCTGGAGGGGGTGGATGTTTTGAGACTGAGTCCTTGCTCAGTGTACACCAACTGAATCCACCTTATGTATGCCAGGTTACTCAACATTGCCCCTTCACATTTATTATGCTTCAACATATGTTCAAAACAAGGAATTGACATGCCCACCTCAAAATCTGCTTTGATGCAGTTCTCAGACAATCTCACTACATACAAGCTGCTGCTGTTGCACAACCGTAGCATTTGGAGCTTCTGGTGTAACATACCATTCAGGTAACATAACTGCATTATTTGTCTATTACACAGAACATCACCAATGCCATATTAACTTTTGAAAGGTCTAAAATAGTTCTGTGACACTGGAGTAACAAAAAAAACCCAAACCTATTATTATTACTAAGTGCAGGCATGCTTCCAGAATTTGTAAAAGAGGATGCCAACAAATTGAAAGGGTCTGTTCCTGTATTTGCTATGCTGCAGCAGAGCTGCAAAATACCCTTAGACACAGGCTAATAAAACTATTACAGACTGCTTCAATGCAAATCTGTAAGAACTAACTACCTCTTTGCCTACTTCAGCGAGCTAGATTTTGTCTTATCCAGCACAGCTAGCCAACACATGCTGCACTTGACCTCTTTCTCTAGTTCCCACCTGCACAGCTAAATGCAGAAGCCTGGTTACAGCTACTGTTCCTGTCTCTACATTCATGAGAAGGATCAAGGTAGATGAAATCATAGTATCTCTCAGAAGCAAGAGCTGCCCTTCAAATCCGTCTCAGTAGCATCAGAAGCAGGATGCCCAGTTTCTCAGCTGGCCATTTGTCCCAGATAATTGTTTTGAGAGAGTTTTATTGTTGTTTGGCCTTCATTCTTGGTTTGTCCATATTCACTTTTACATTCCTGAGAAGCCTATAATCAGCCCAGCAAGAACAAAATGGGATGGAAGAGATAACAGAACAACCATATGGCTGTAGCCCATCAAGTGAGTGAGGGAATACAGAGTGCCCTGTGTGCTGCTTGTGGAGGAGAGAGAGAGGCAAAAGAAGCTAATGGCTTTTTCACCCTTCCCCTGTCACTCAGTGCCTTTGTATTTTATCTAAGCAGCAGCCCTTTTGTGCAGAATTTAATGCTATCCACATTCAGCAAGTAAGAAGTGCCTAGCACAGAATACTGAGTAAGTACAAAGTTACTCATGCGAGCAATGCCTACAGCACCAGCAGACTCAATGAAAGTATTCAGGCATTTTAAGATACTAACGTGACTACTTGTCAGATTAAACCTGAACTGAGGCTGGCTTGAAATTTGATGCAGTACCTCAGTATGCCTCTGCCAGATTCAGAGAAAAATTGAAACAGCAGGAGCCAGTTAAATAGTGTTAAAAGTACCACCTTCACATTCCCAGATAAATATCTTCTAAATACATGTGCTCACAAAATGCTTAAAATGTATATAGATTTACTATATCTTTGTAAAGCCTTAAAAGATATTTTCTCTTTACCAGCCAAAACTCACTTCCCATAACATCAGTTTGTTTTGTTAGTGTAATGTAATCCCATAGTAGAAAGAATACTTTGTCAAGGCAAATATGCTTATGATCACCTTATTCATAAACCTGGAAGGAACATTCTGTCTAAGATCAAGATTCAAACTCTAGCACAAGGCTATTCCAGTTGTACATTTAATTACAGGCTGTGCAAAATCTGCACATGGTAGCTCTCAGAGGAATTACACTAGTGGGAATGCACATGGGGAGACATTTCTGTAAGCACTTTTATTACTTGAACATTCTTTCTATAGAGCAAGTTCTTACTGCACACTTCTGGCAAGATAAAGAAAAAGCTGCCACATCTTACACAATAAATTCTTTCCCAACTTGCTCTTATCATTACATTGTTATTTTATGTTCCCATAATATGATTTTCAATTCCAAAACACTTTAAAATATTAACACAGAATTGCAAGGAAAAATTGCATATCCCTAAAGCATTTTGGGGTAAACCCAGAAACGAATACCACCAAAAGCTCACAAAAATCCAGAAGAGGAAGTACAATGCTGCAAACAAGTAAGAAAAATCACTTGCTGTTTTACAACTGCATGGAGATTAAAATAAGTTTTGAAAAAAATACAGGGATGTTCTGGCCACACAAAAGTCTCCGAACTCAACTGGGGTCGAAAATTTACCCAGCACTGGTAAACCATATGTTTTCTTCACTGAAGCAGACCAATGACATCACCCTGCATGCAGCATTGGTTAGGTACTTATCCAAACTCATTGTGTCCATCTCCTATTGCAGCACTAAGCAATGCAAGATTGCAAGCTCTGCCAGGCAACTATTTCAATACCTCTGCACCACTTAGGTTAGTGGATTGAAGTTGATCTCATCATTACTAGGCAATACTTCACAGTCTTTAAACAGCTTGTTACAAAAGGCATCTGGAGAGTTACTTGCAAATTGCATGCCTGTTTACATGGCAGCACATCAAGAAATAAAAAAGCATTCATTCTTAGCTGGATTTCTTTTAGATTGTTTGAATTGCACTTAGTCTTGTGATAAATAATAAAGCCTAAACAGTCTAACTACCTAACAATAGCCTGCAAGTATTTTAAGTATTTAATATTTGTATTAATGAAACTTTTCATAGATGCAATAGAAATTTCTGCTCCTCTGGACAGAAGGCAGGCTTTCCATTATGGCATCTGAGTTGCAAAGTCATTATTTATTTAGAGGCTGTGTAAAATTGCATTTTATAACTGTAACCTTTTAATAGTTTTCAATACAGATCATAGAATCATAGAATCATAGAATAACGAGGTTGGAAGAGACCCAACGTATCATCGAGTCCAACCATATCAAATACAGCTGCAGCTTACTAATATTGATTGTTGCGTGCAAGGAGAAGGAATGAAATAAGGATGTTTTCTATAGCTCCAGTACTAGAGATCTAGGAAGAGGAAAAAGAAAAGTCTGTGATTTTAAAATTTTTCCATTAGCAGAATTAATTAACTGGATTAATATCTAACATAGCACCAGCTAAACTGGGCAGCTGTATCTCAGTGTCCCACCACAGGGAAAGGGGAAAGGGAAATGAGAGGGGGAGACCTATGGGTTGGAAACTAAAGCTAAAGCAGCTTTAATGAAACAACATAATACAAACGAAAATAGCAATAAATAGGAAAATATATGCAAGTAAATTACCCAGATGGCAGTATGTCACCACTGACACTGCAGGTCCTGGACTAGACTCAGTGGCAGGGGGAGCTGGACTCAGCAAATGGATTTAAGAATGCATGGATCAGGATCAGGGACAGAAAAACAGACGCAGTCCCCACTGAACAAATGAGAACAGTACTATTAACTCCTACTGTAGGCATTTGGCAGCCAGAAAGTAAAATAGAGTGATCAAATCAGTCTTCCATAGATCACTAGAAAATGTCCCATAGGACCTAGCAACATGGATAACTCCCTGGCTAATAGGGAAGCACACTGGACTCCCATTCATCAGAAACAGGAAACTCTGGGCAGCATGGAAGTTTTACTCCAGTAACGGTAGTAGGAAGAAGAAATTTTAGCTACATAAAGATGCTCCAGAAATACAATCCTATTTCAGTTTTGTAGAAATTTAAAAGCCAGAATTCTCCTTCTGAAAGTTTAGCTCCATGCTGTGCAGGGTATTCTCGAATGCTGATGTCGCTTCATCCACCATCCCAAAATGCCAGCATCCTTTTAAGGGTACTCTTAGAAATGCCATGTACAGGAGCAAATCCTCCCTCCCCTTGCTGTTTAAGACATGTTACATCAGCTGCTGACTTTCTTTGCTCTCTCTCACAGGGCAATGTTCTTTCTCCACCCTTTGCAGCCTTTCCTTCCTGTAATTGCCTGCAACATTTTCAATACTGAATTGAAAACCTGACTTTCAGGACTTCCTAAAGACCCCTTTAGCAAAAAAAAATATATCAGTTATGCTGAGTTTACAGGAAGCAGATGCTAACTTGCAGCTTTTTTCAGCAGTAAACTACATTTCCTTTTATTTTTCAGGGGTTTGCACTGTAGAGAGATCTCTAAGACATTCCTGCTTTCAAAGCTAGTCACAAACAAGAGATCCTGGACTGATCAGCTACTTCACTGTAAAAACATAAAGGCAATTTATTCTCACTTTATACGTATTATAATGACCATGGCCCACTACAGTATTATTACCAGCATGAGTTCAAGAACCATGAGTTCAAAACTGCTAGTAGCAATTCTTTTACCATTGTAGACTTTAATTCTTTTTTTTCTTTTCTTTCTTATGCAAGTTATTTATTAAGTTAGCTTGACCTTGTGATTAATGGCATCCAGTGTACAGTACAGTGTCTATGGTGCCATAGATATCATGTGGATATTTTGTGAATGCAGTAAGAATTTCCTGGAACATGTTGGACCAGGATAGGTTTTGTGTAAACAGGCCCTCATTGCCTGCACTGTAAGACAAGATAAAATCATATAAAGAGAAAGGACTAAACGATCAGAAGAAGGATAAGATGAAAAACCCTCATTAATTCATGGGAAACCACCAAAAAAAACGATAACGAGAACTTCAAAAATGCCCAGACAGGCTATGATGATGTAGTACTGGGAGAGATCAATGTAAATAATTTCTCCAAAATAATCACAATATGTAATAGTTTTCCAAGAAATGTTAAAGAATATGTATCAGTTACCTGATTTAAGGAAACTGAAGTCATGATATTGGTGGATGTGATTCAGCAGAAGTATTCTCATGTGCTTGGATCCATAATAAAGCCATGCTCACTCTTTCTCACTAGTTGCTAAGCAGTTTAATTCCAGCAACAACCCTATCACCTGTCAGGTGGCCACCCAGGCAGACCCAGAGACGTGGTAAGAAAGTACAGAGATGCTTTGCAAGGCAATGAAGGGTAGGGTGTGAAAGAGGAGAATGGAAACAGGCCCTAACATAGTTTGGAAAGATAGTAGACATCATAAGAGTGTGGGGAGGTTGTTTGGAATATTGTGTTGGGACTTCTGTACGAGAAAACAGAGACAGTAATGTTTGATGGCTGGATAACAAATACTTTGTTCTCAAGTAACACATTCAGCTTTTGCAACATACAAAATCAATGTAGCCTTCGTTTTCTCTATGATTACCTATTAAATTTCAGCTGCATTTTGCATTAAAATTCTATGGTGAATGAGTAGTTAGAAAAGAGGAATATAGATGGAAGAAAATCGCTTTGATAAGCCAGTCGGCACAGTGCCTCAAGAGTAAAAGTTATAGAAAATATGAGACTTCATACAATGCTGCAAAACCCTTTTCTCTGTTTTTTGATTTAAAGATTAAATGAAAGTATATTTCTATTTGCCATTTCATTCAATTTCTACAAAGTTTGATGAGAAAAGATAAGGAAACCCAAAATAGTGGTTTAGGACACCATTGCTGTATAAATACATAGGACACATCATCTTTCCCATTTACAGAATTACAGAATCATTTAGGTTGGAAAAAGACCTTTAAGATCATTGAGTTCAAAGATTAACCTAACACTGTCAAGTGCACCACTAAATCATGTCCCTAAGTGCCATATCCACACATCTTTTAAACACCTCCAGGGACGGGGACTCAAGGACTTCCCTGGGCAGTCTCTACCAGTGCATAACAACCCTTTTGATGAAACAAATCTAAACCTCCCCAACACAACTGGAGGCTGTTTCCTCTCATCCAAGTACTTCTTACCTCCTTTCAGGTCGTTGTAGAGAGCAATAAGATCTCCCCTCATCCTCCTTTTCTCCAGACTAAACAATTCCATTTCCCTCAGCTGCCTTTCATAAGACTTTTGCACTTGATCATTCACCAGCTTCATTGCCCTTCTCTGGACACACTCCAGCACCTAAATATCTTTCTTGTGGTGAGGGCCCAAAACTGAACACCATCTTTGAGGTGTAGCCTCACCAGCATACAGGAGGACGATCCCTTCCCTACTTATGTTGATTATGTTATTTCTGACGCAAGCCAGGATGCTATTGGCCTTCTTGGCCACCTGTAAGCATTGCCAGCTCATATTCAGCTGGCTGTTGACCAACACTTCCAGGTCCTTTTCTGCCACGCAGCTTTCCGGCAACTCTTCTTCCACTGTAGGCTTGCATGGAGTTGTTGTAGCCCAAATGCAGGACCCAACAGTAAGCCTTGTTGAGCCCCATACAGTTGGCCTCGGCCCATCAATTCAGCTTGTCCTGATTCCTCTGCATAGCCTTCTTTCCCTCAAACAGACTGACGCTCTTGCCTAACTTGGTGTCATATGAAAACTTACTGAGGTTGCACTCAATCCCCTCACTCAGGTCATTGATAAAGATATTAGAGAAACATCCCAAAGACTGAGCCCTGGGGAACACCACTTGTGACCAGCCACCAACAGGATTTATCTCAAGTCACCACAAGTCTTTGGATCTGGTCATCCAGACAGGTTTTACCCAGCAGAGAGTATGTCTACACAAAACATAAGCAGCTAGTTTTTCCCAGGAGAATGCTGGGGGAAATTGTGTCAAAGGCTTTACAACAGTCTAGGTAGACAACATCCACAAGCTTTCTCTAATCTACCAAGCACATCATCTTGTCACAGAAAGAGATCAGGTTAGTCAGACAGAACCTGCCTTTCCTAAACTTACGGTGACTGGGCCTGACCACTCTGTTATCCTGCACATGCCACATGATGGCACTCAGAATGATCTACTCCATAAATTTCCCTGGCACTGAGGCTAGGCTGACAGGATTGTAGTTTCCCAGATCCTCCCTCCAGCTCTTCCTGTAAAGAGACATCACATTTGCTAATCTCATTCAAGAGGGACCTCCTTAGTTAGCCAAGACCAGTGATAAATGATGAGAAGTGGCTTGGTGAGCACTTCCACCAGTTCCTTCAGTACTCTTGGGTGGATGTCATCTGGCCCCATATACTGATTTGTGTCTAGGTGGAGTAGCAGGTCACTCACCATTTCCTCTAGGATTATGCGGACTTCACTCTGTTCCCCATCCCTGTTTTCTAGGCCAGGGGGCTAGGTGTCCAAGCATTACCCCAGTGAAAATGCAGTTATTTTAAAAAATGAGTCTTTGTGGTTGTTTTAGTCAGCTTTTTTTTTTAAGAGGAAACTATGCAAAATGAAAGAAAGAGAAGAGACCATAATACTCCTGTGGGAATGTTCAAGGGACAGTGACTGTGACATGTAAGTTGGACATGATAGTTTGATCTGACCAAGAACTCCCATTCAAATGAAGACTCTCACAATAACTTTCAGTGCAAAAAGTCTATTCTTTGACATAGAGCTGAAGAACGGATTGATGAGGTTTCTTTCCTTGATAATGAAGTATCAAAACACTTCAAAATATTAACTGTCAGAAACAAAGGAAAAAAATAATATTAGGATAAAAACAAGTTTCCTTTCCTACCCAGTATAAGTAGGTGAAACTGTTGCTACAAATAAAAACATTCTTCTCCTAGAGGAAGCACGAGCTGAATAGGATGATACATTTCTGTTCTTATTTTCAGAATTTGGTCATAAAGTACAAAATACGATCAGCAAGAAACAGGATGAACTTAACTTTCTAAGACGGCAAAATGGAAAAGGCTTACCCATGCATTTTCATACGGATCTTTGTGCCTGCAATGGAAAATCTGATGGGTAAAATTTAGCCCTTATATTTTCTGAGTGACTGCAGCAATCATCAATAAGTACTGAATTCCAAAACCATCACCAATAAGACTGTGAAGGTGATGTATATCATATAGTGGTCTATTGTCAAAGCATGTCAAAGAAAACACTATGATTCGTAATTAAGTTTATATTACAAAAAGGGAGTAATGATAAAAATATTTTCTTCATGTCAATAGGAGGCTTTCTGAGGGGAAAGAACAGACTTGCCTCCTTCTATTCCATTCATATATGACTATTCTTCTGACTAATTTTCAGATTAATTTTTTAATTTTTATTTTATGAGTGCTTTGTGGAACAGTTGCACTTGTCAAAATTATGTTTCTGGATGATACTTTCTTAAAGCTTAAAACACTAAAATATTTTACAGTGTTCCAGAACCATGTTTTTTTAATGTTTCCTGGAAAATGAAGTGTTTGCTGGACTGGATAGATGAGTATACACTAATTTTGGATTGAACCTGATAGTTTTATGCCACCTAGAAGAAAATATCTCTGAAAGGATGTCTTCTATTTCTCTTTGGACTCATGAACAAAAGCCTTAAATTTGACAAAGGCAACACAGATAAAACACTTATCTGCTTTCAATTTATCACTTCCATTTATTCTCTTTTCATTAAGGATTTTTCACCATTTTTCAAAACATTTAAAGTGCAATTCAATTTCCATTATTTTTTGTTTGTACTCTTACTCTAAAATACAAGTCTTTTGGCAGGAATGAACATTTCTACAGCATGACAGAGGCTATAAGTCTCTCTGTTTTGCAGTATCTTTCCCAAGATATTCCATTATAAACCAGAAAAAAAATGCCGTTTTATTGACTGAAGACTGTGAATACACAGAGAAGCATGTTAGCTTTTAAAGCATGTATATGTCAATGAGTCATGCTTTTACTTAAAAGAAAACAAAAATAGAAACAATTTTCAATATCAAAAACATTCTCTTTTTCAGAACTCTATTGCCAAATCAGTTCAAATAATTTACCAATTATGTCTACACTTTGGAGAACAGACTCCTTACTGTTAGCTGTTCATAGTATTTTGTGACGCCTTATAATGTGGCATCCCTTTCTATTTGAAAAAAAAAACCAACAAAACCAAACAGTCCAGTTTGATTCCTATAGGGCATGACCAGATTGGTTTGGGATTTTCAGAATACAGCAATAGCTCTGTTTTTCATTCCCCTGGGAAGTAGGCTTAATCATGCCAAGTCTCCAAGGATTGTAGACTTTCTTCCAGAAATCATCTTTCACATTCTGGAACTTCAGCCATTCACATACTTTTGCCCTTGCTTTTCTTAGTGTAGTTATCCTTAAATGCATTAGATTGAAAGCATATTAAAAATAATTAGACTGTTTAACTAATCTTCTATAAACAAATAGGTAATCAGCTTTGTTCAGAACGAAAGAAATCACCTGTACATCTAACTAGACCCTGGATAAGTTTTTACATCTCATTATAGGACTTCCGCCAAGAGAAGCTGTGAAGTTTCTTCTCATAGCTCACTCAAAATTTTGTTTGGAATGCAGGGTTTTTAAAAAACCAGTAATTGCCAATGATCCATTTTTAACAGGCTTTATCACCAAAGCTACAGAAAAAAAAAGTCAAGTAAAAGTAATAAATTCCATAAATTCCAATCTCTTCTCCTTTTCAGAACCTAAAAGTTTAGAGATATTTCAATTTTTATTGTTTTGGAGAAAAATACTTTGAAGCAAGCCAGTCCTCCTCTGTAGACAACTAAGCATTGGCCAAACATTTATTTATAATCTATAAAGAGTTGGCTGATCACAAGATTAAAGCTCTTTTCCTTGTTAGTAGATGTTAAACACAAAACAAATGGGTGGAGGCACTAGAGGGAAAAGAAGTAGACAGTAAGATTTATAATTAAAAAAAAAAGACTAAAGTAATGCATGATCTAAGTATGCCAAGAATACATTAAGTACTAGTTCAGCATTGTTGTCTCCAAACATATACCACAGTTGCACAGGGTGTTTGAAGGACTTCAAAAAAAAAGGGAGTGATGCAAAAAATAATATAATCCTTTGAATTAGCACAGTTTGAAGAAGTACCTTGCAGTCCACATGAAGCAGTAACTAAAATTAGACAGGATAAATCCAAGTTGAAGTGCCAGATTTCTTTCTTCCCAGATGTTTTCATAATTACTACATGAATGTTATTCTTAAGTACATTCCAGTACAGTGTGGCAAGAAGCTAAATTTACAAAGGAGATATTCCAATTTTAATTCTAGGCCAACAGGCCACAAGGTTTTATGGTAAACTAGTTCACAATCATGTGAATTCTTGTATAAAAACTTTTTGACAATATAATAAATTGTATTTAACTGGTTTGGGCGAAATTTCACTTTGGGCTTGATAACAGTTCAGATCATGCCATAAAACAATAAGGAAATATATTTCTTCTCATTCCCATGTGCTTTTAATGACACTGGGAATTTCACAAATTTGTTTAATGCTTACAAATTTGCCCTACAGCTACCTCTCCTATAACAACATATCTACATCCAAAGTAGCTGTAGCTTGATATTTGCTTGTATGGACAATCAATGCTATCCACCCAATTATGCTACTAAATCTGTTCTAGAAACTGATATTTTAACATAGAAAAATGATCATGATCAGCAACAAGAGAAAGATGCATTTCATAGTGAAGAGGATCCTAGAAACACGGAATAAATATACTTCTATGAAATATTACTTGTTCAGTGCAAAGGAAAATTTAGGGTATTTCAAGTAACAAAATAACAATCTAGTACTTATTCTAATATATATTTTAAATTCCATAGGTTATCATCAACCTTTGTATCTCTTGGCATGCTTTCATCTGACCATTATCCTTCTAGAAACATGCACTTAAAGGTGAAGCCTAGAGTTGGGTCTTCTGTGGCAGATCTTAAAGAAATTACTAAAATTAATAATTAGATACAGCCAAAGATTAAATACCCCTGGAAGTGTCTCTTTTGTCTTCAGATTCACTGTCCAATATTGCATTGCTAAAGCAATCTCAGCATTAAAGTGGCATTAAAATATTAGCCTAAGCAAAACCAAAGTTTGCCAAATAAAGAATCATAACATCATAGAATAGTTAGGGTTGGAAGGGACCTTAAAGATCATCTACTTCCAAATCCCCCTGGCATGAGCAGGGACATCCCACTAGATCAAGCTGCCCAAGGCCTCATCCAACTTGGCCTTAAACACCTCCAAGGACGGGGCAGCCATAACTTCCCTGGGAAACCTGTTCCAGTACCTCACCACTGTCATGGTGAAGAAATTCTTCCTAATGTCTAGTCTAAATCTGCCCCTCTCCAGTTTATATCTGTTCCCCCTTGTCCTATCACCACAAGCCTTTATGAATAGTCCCTCTCCAGCTTTCTTGTAGGCTCCTTTCTGCTATTGGAATGTTGCCAGATCTGTGGATAACTCCAGTAAAATCCAGTTAGAAGTGTCAACAACCACTCTCCTTACCCCTCCTGGGCCATGGGACAACAAGACAGTGACCAGGGGAGTAAAGCCCCTCCCATAGTAGGGGAGGATCAACTTTGTGATCACCTGAGGAACCAGAACATTTATAAGTCTATGAGACCTGATGAGATGCATCCCAGAGTTATGAGGGAATTGGCTGATGTGGTTGCCAAGCCACTCTCCATGATATTTGAAAAGTCACGGCAATCAGGAGAAGTCCCTGGTGACTGGAAGAAGGCTAACATTGTGCCCACTTTTAAAAACGGTAGAAAATAACCCTGAGAACTACTGACCTGTCAGCCTCACCTCTGTGCCTGGGAAGATCATGGAATAGATTGTCCTATAAACTATGCTAAAGCACACGGAGGACGGGGAGGTGATTAATGGCAGCCAGCATGGCAAATCTTGTATGACCAACTTTGTGGCTTTCTATGATGAAATAACCACAGGAGTAGACGTGGGTAAACCAATGAATGTGATCTATCTGGACTTCTGTAAAGCTTTTGACACAGTCCCCCACAACATACTTCTCTCTAAATTGGAGAGATATGGATTTGATGGGTGGACAGTACAGTGGATAAGAAACCAGTTGGATGGTCATGTTCAGAGGGTAATGGTCAATGGCTCAATGTCCAGATGGAGATCCGTGACTATTGGTGTCCCTCAGGGGTCCGCACTAGGACCAGTGCTGTTTAATATATTCATCAATGATACAGACAGCAAGACTGAGTGCACCCTCAGCAAGTTTGAAGATGACACCAAGATGAATGGTGCAGTTGCCATACTGGAATACTCCCTCTGGAAGTTATCCAGAGGGACCTGGACAGGCTGGAGAAGTGGGCCTGTGTGAACCTTAAGAGGTTGAACAAGGCCAAGTGCAAGGTCCGACACCTCAGTTGGGGCAATCCCCGATTTCAGTATGCAGTGGGGGATGATGTGATTGAGAGCTGCCCTGCAGAGAAGGACTTGGAGGTGCTGGTTGATGAGAAGCTCAACATGAGACAGCAATGTGTGTTTGCAGCCCAGAAGGCCAACCATATCCTGGGCTGCATCAAAAGAAGCATGGCCAGCAGGTCAAGGGAAGTGATTCTGCCCCTCTGTTCTTCTCCCGTGAGACCTCACATGGAGTATTGCAACCAGTTCTAGAATCCTCAACATAAGAAGGCTTTACTGGACTTCATTAAAGCCTTTGACAGAGTTTCTCACAGCATTCTGCTCAGGAGACTCTCAGCCTCTGGACAGGCACACACTCTCCTGGGGGCAAAACTGGTTGGATGGCCGATCCCAGAGAGTGGTGGTAAATGGAGTTAACTCCAGCTGGAGGCCCGTTACAAGTGGTGTCCCCCAGGGCTCAGAGCTGGGTCCAGCCCTGTTCAATGTCTTTATCAACGACCTGGATGAAGGCATTGAGTGCACCCTTAGCAAGTTTGCAGATGACACCAAACTGAGTGCAAGCGTGGATCTGCTGGTGGGTAGGGAGGCTCTGCAAAGGGATCTGAACAGGCTGGACCGCTGGGCTGAGTCCAATGGCATGAGGTTTAACAAGGCCAAGTGCCGGGTCTTGCACTTGGGGCACAACAACCCTGTGCAGTGCTACAGACTAGGAGAAGTCTGTCTAGAAAGCTGCCTGGAGGAGAGGGACCTGGGGGTGTTGGTTGACAGCCGACTGAACATGAGCCAGCAGTGTGCCCAGGTGGCCAAGAAGGCCAATGGCATCTTGGCTTGGATCAGAAACAGTGTGACCAGCAGGTCCAGGGAGGTTATTCTCCCTCTGTACTTGGCACTGGTAAGACCGCTCCTTGAATACTGTGTTCAGTTCTGGGCCCCTCACCACAAGAAGAATGTTGAGGCTCTGGAGTGAGTCCAGTGAAGAGCAATGAAGGTGGTGAAGGGCTTGGAGAACAGGCCTTATGGGGAACGGCTGAGTGAGCTGGGGTTGTTTAGCCTGGAGAAGAGGAGGCTGAGGGGAGACCACGTTGCTCTCTATAACTACCTAAAAAGAAGTCATGGAGAGGAGGGAGATGGCCTCTTCTCCCAAATGACAGGGTACAGGACAATGGGGAGTGGCCTCAAGCTCCACCAGGGGAGGTTCAGGCTGAACATTAGGAAAAAACCTTCCAATACCTGAAGGGAGCCAAGAAGAAAGCTGGGGAGCTACCATTTACAAAGTTTTGTAGTGATAGGATGAGGGGCAATGAGTATAAACTGGAGAGGGGCAGATTTAGACGAGACATAAGGAAGAATTTCTTCACCATGACAGTGGTGAGGCACTGGAACAGGTTGCCCAAGGAAGTTGTAGATGCTCTATCCCTCAAGGTGTTCAAGGCCAAGTTGGATGAGGCCTTGGGCAGCTTGATCTAGTGGGATGTCCCTGCCCATACCAGGGGAGTTGGAAGTAGATGATCTTTAAGGTCCCTTCTGACCCGAATTGTTCTGTGATTCTATGATTCTGTGATTCTATGATCCCATGATTCTGTGATTCTAAGATTTGTTTCCTATCTGCCAAGATACTACAGCAATAAAAAACTGCTACAATTAGGGCAAAAGTACATCACTAGTTTACTAGAAAAAAATTATTTTACAGTCATTATTATCATTTTTATCTTTAATACAAAATTAACTGAAAAATATTTACAAGCCCTAGCACAGTATCACTGATAAAATTCTGAGAGGTCCAATAGACAAACCAGAAATTTCTCTACAAGTGGCTTAACATAGTGAGCTAAAGAAACCTGCTGGGAAGCTCCTGTTCTCTCCTTGACCCTTTTGGGATGATTGCCCAGCATCTTCACTGTCCCTCAGTTTGGCTCAATTCATGAATGCCACAGCTCTCCATGCATTTGAGAGAAGTTTTGATGCATAAACAGGTATGAACAAATTATTTCATGTCATAAGCACAGTGGCAAAAGACACACCAAAATAGAGGGCAACAGAGATGGGATTTTTTTCCTGGCTGATTTCTCTAGTCATGCTGGTATGGCTTCTCCTCTGCCTGAAGAAGCCAATCACCATCTTTTTCCTGGCACATTCATTTGTCACTCCTCTGTTCCACCTCCTGAAGAATGGTGTCCTTCACTTCTTTATACAAAGACAGATTTACCACTTACTCTCTCTCAAACTCTCATCTCTCACTCCCCTGCAGCATTACAGAACAGTCACTTTAGCAGATTAGCAGAACAGTCACATTAAACTTCCAGAGGGCAGACTTCGGACTGTTCAGAAGGCTGGTTGCCAAAGTCCCATGGGAGACAATCCTTAAGGGCAAGGGAGACCACGAGGGCTGGGAGCTCTTCAAAAAGGAAATCCTAGCAGCTCAGGAGAAAGCCATCCCTGTGTGCTGGAAAAGGAGCCGGCAGGGGAAAAAATTAGCTTGGTTGAGTAGGGAGAGCTTGAGAGACATCAAAAAGAAGAGGAATGTCTGTAAGCTTTGGAAGAAGGGACAGGCATCTTGGGTGGACTACAGGGAGGAAGTGAGATTGTGCAGAGAAAAAATCAGGAGGGCTAAGGCTCAATTAGAAATCAGATTGGCAAAGTCTGTGAAAGATAACAAAAAATCTTTCTATAAATACATAAACAATAAAAGGAGGACTAGGGAGAATACTCAGTCCCTGTTGGATGCAAATGGAACAACTGTGACAGGGCATGAGAACAAGGCTGAGGTACTTAATGCCTTCTTTGCCTCAGTCTTTAATAGTAAGAAAAGTTGTTCCTTCTGTGTAAACACCCAGGAGGCAGAGGAGCAGAACAAAGCTCCCATGATCCAAGAGGAGGTTGGTTAGAGCCTTGCTAGCCCAACTAGACACCCACAAGTCTATGGGGCCGGATGGGATCCACTCAAGAGTATGGAAGGAGCTGGTGGATGTGTTTGCCAAACCCCTTTCCATCATCTTCCAACAGTCCTGGAAGACTGGGGAAGTTCCACTGGACTGGAGGCTGGCTGATGTTGTGCCCATCTACAAGAAGGGTCGCAGGGAGGATCCAGGGAACTACGGGCCTGTCAGTCTGACCTCAGTGCCAGGGAAATTCATGGAGGAGGTGATCTTGAGTGCTATCATGAAGCACATGCAAGAGAACCGGGTGCTCAGGCCCAGTCAACACGGGTTCACAAAAGGCAGGTCTTGCCAAACTAACCTCATCGCCTTCTATGACAAAGTGACTGGGCTGCTGGATGAGAGAAAGGCTGTGGATGTATCTTCCTGGACTTGAGTAAAACTTTTGACACAGTTTCTCACAGAATTCTCCTTAGGAAACTGGCTGCCTTTAGCCTGAATAGGTATACACTCTCCTGGGGGCAAAACTGGTTGGATGGCTGATCCCAGAGCGTGGTGGTAAATGGAGTTAACTCCAGCTGGAGGCCCATTACAAGTGGTGTTCCCCAGGGCTCAGAGCTGGGTCCAGCCCTGTTCAATGTCTTTATCAACGACCTGGATGAAGGCATCGAGTGCACCCTTAGCAAGTTTGCAGATGACACCAAACTGAGTGCAAGCGTGGATCTGTTGGTGGGTAGGGAGGCTCTGCAAAGGGATCTGAACAGGCTGGTCCGCTGGGTTTAGTCCAGTGGGATGAGGTTTAACAAGGCCAAGTGCCGGGTCCTGCACTTGGGGCACAACAACCCTGTGCAGTGCTACAGACTAGGAGAAGTCTGTCTAGAAAGCTGCCTGGAGGAGAGGGACCTGGGGGTGTTGGTTGACAGTGACCGAACATGAGCCAGCAGTGTGCCCAGGTGGCCAAGAAGGCCAATGGCATCTTGGCTTGGATCAGAAACGGCATGACCAGCAGGTCCAGGGAGGTTATTCTCCCTCTGTACTCGGCACTGGTGAGACCGCTACTCGAATCCTGTGTTCAGTCCTGGGCCCCTCCCCACAAGAAGGGTGTTGAGGCTCTGGAGCGAGTCCAGTGAAGAGCAATGAAGGTGGTGAATGGGTTGGAGAACAAGTCTCATGAGGAGCATCTGCGGGAACTGGGGTTGTTTAGCCTTAAAAGGAGGCCAAGGGGAGACCTCGTTGCTCTTTACAACTACCTAAAAGGAAGTCATGGAGAGGAGGGAGCTGGCCTCTTGTCCCAAGTGAGAGGCGACAGGACAAGGGGGAGTGGCCTCAAGCTCCACCAAGGGAGGTTTAGGCTGGACATCAGAAAAAAATTTTTCACAGAAAGCGTCATTGGGCACTGGAACAGGCTGCCCAGGGAGGTGGTCTTCCTTGGAGGTTTTAAAAGGTGGGTGGATGAGACGCTGAGGGGCATAGTTTAGTGATTGACAGGAATAGTTGGACTCGATAATCGTATGGGTCTTTTCAAACCTAATGTTTCTATGATTCTGTGATTACAGTTCTTTCCAGTTCCTAAAGCCTAAATGCCACAGTCCACAGTCAGAAAGGCCTAGTGAAAGCATAGCGCAGATTACCAGCACAGGAGGGCTGATGACATACATCGACACTAGGAACAGGGAGCAAAAGCCTCTTCTGGGCATCATTTTGCCCCACGTAAAGATATTCCTCTCACATGCCAAACCTCAGCCTCCTTGCTTCCAATATCCAACCTATGGTTTCTTTCTGGGCACTCCTAGTCATACTACCAGTGTCTGTAAATTCAGACATTAATGAACACACTACAGGAGGGCACAGATTTGCCATCTGCTCACCAAGTAGAAGGAATAAGGAGATGCTATTACGCACAAAGTGAATAAATGCAGCTTCAGTTGGTATTCATAAGGTAAAATTTGTGTTTGACAGACGAGGTTGCTTAAGCCTGTGAAAGTTGATTAGGATGTTTCCTCTCTGACCCAAACACACTGCTCACCAATCAGCCCATAAAACAACAATTTGTAGCCTAGTGTTCAATACCAAGCAAAACTCTGTGAAATTTACCCTGAAACAAACATCATGCTGTACACCCTGCAGCACTTCAGAAGCTTATTGACAGCGTCTCATACATTCATGCAGCAAGGACAGAGCAATCTCTAGAGGACACTTTTGTCTCTTTTAAACCTGAGATCCAAGCACAGATCAATGTGCTTAATAACTTTAGCAGATAACACCAAGATTGGTAGCAGTGTTGATCTGCTTGTGCATATTTAGGCTCTACAGAGGGATCTGGACAGGCAGAATCAGAAGGCTGAGGCCAGCTCTATGGGGTTCAACAAGACTCAGTGTCAGGTCCTGCACTTGGGCTACAAAAACCTCATGCAATACTACAGGCTTGGGGTAGAGTAGCTGGAAAGCTGCCTGGCAGAAAAGGACCTGGGAGTGCTGGTCAACAGCCAGCTGAATATAAGTTGGCAGTGTGTACAGGTGGCCAAAAGAGCCAATAGCATTCTGGCTTGTATCAGAAATTATGTGGACAGCACGAGTAGGGAAGAGATTTTGCCCCTGTACTCAGCATTGGTGAGGCCACTTCTTGAATACTGTGCTCAGTTTTGGGCCCCTCACTACAAGAAAAATGTTGAAATGTTAGAGCATGTCCAGAGTAGAGCAACAAAGCTGGTGAAGGGTCTAAAGTACAAGTCTTATGACAAGCAGCTGATGGAACTGGGGTTGTTTAGTCTGGAGAAAAGGAGGATGAGGGTAGACCTTATCACTCTCTACGACTACCTGAAAGGGTGTTGTAGTGATATGGGTGTTTGTCTCTTCTCGCCTGTTCCAAGTCCCAGTTGGACAGCCTAGTCAAGGAGCACCTTCATTGCACACAAGTATCACTCTTCCTTACTGCCCTCTGACTTACAATCTACCCAGTACTTCAAGGAGACTGGTGGCTGTGCAAGAGTTTGCGCTGCTCTCAGCAAAACTCTCAGTAAGCAACCCTTCCTGAAGGATCCCTAAAACAATCCTACAGAGCGGAAAGCTACTCGGCTGGACATTGAAGTCACCATAAAAAGTTCATCCGACCACTTGTCATGTAAACCAATGAATGATGCACTGTTTTATCAGTGCTTCTGTCTTCTCCCGCAGAAAAAGGTGCTTCCCCATGTGCATTTGCTCAGTCTCACTTTCTTGTTCATACGTTGTGCTATCTCTACCTTGAAGCAGTAGCTGCCATCAGTTTTAACACTCACAGAAAGGATTCTCAGATACCCTGCAGGAAACATATCCAGCATACATACTGTCAAAGACTGATTTTTTTGCTACTCAAATGTTCTCCCTTTGCTAATTTGGTTATGAATGTTATGAGTGCAGCAGAGCAGTGACCTTAGCAAGTTTGAACCCTTAGCAAGTTTGCAGACGACACTAAGCTGGGTGGAAATGTCGATCTGCTGGAGGGTAGGGAGGCTCTGCAAAGGGATCTGAACAGGCTGGACCGCTGGGCTGAGTCCAACAGCATGAGGTTTAACAAGGCCAAATGCCAGGTCCTGCACTTGGGGCACAACAACCCTGTGCAGTGCTACAGACTAGGAGAAGTCTGTCTAGAAAGCTGCCTGGAGGAGAGGGACCTGGGGGTGTTGGTTGACAGCCAACTGAACATGAGCCAGCAGTGTGCCCAGGTGGCCAAGAAGGCCAGTGGGTTCTTGGCTTGTATCAGAAACGGTGTGACCAGCAGGTCCAGGGAGGTTATTCTCCCTCTGTACTCGGCACTGGTGAGACCACTCCTTGAATCCTGTGTTCACTTCTGGGCCCCTCCCCACAAGAAGGATGTTGAGGCTCTGGAACGAGTCCAGAGAAGAGCAACAAAGCTGGTGAGGGGGCTGGAGAACAGGCCTTATGAGGAGGGGCTGAGGGAGCTGGGGTTGTTTAGCCTGGAGAAGAGGAGGCTGAGGGGAGACCTCATTGCTCTCTATAACTACCTGAAAGGACATTGTAGAGAGGAGGGTGCTGGCCTCTTCTTCCAAGTAACAGGGGACAGGACAAGAGGGAATGGCCTCAAGCTCCGCCAGGGGAGGTTTAGGCTAGACGTTAGGAAAAAATTCTTTACAGAAAGGGTCATTGGGCACTGGAACAGGCTGCCCAGGGAGGTGGTTGAGTCACCTTCCCTGGAGGTGTTTAAGGCACGGGTGGATGAGGTGCTGAGGGATATGGTTTAGTGTTTGATAGGAACGGTTGGACTCGATGATCCGGTGGGTCTCTTCCAACCTGGTTATTCTGTGATTCTGTGATTCTGTGATTCTGTGACCTTCAGCACCTCATCTCTCGCAAGCAGCCTGGCTGTTCTGCTGCCCAGAGGTCATGTTGTAATTCCGCCAGTAAGGGGAGCAAGAGCAGAACAACACTTAGGGCTCAATTCGGAGCCTAGAGCCCCTCTAAGCCCCGCTAAAAATTGGTTCCAGAACCTTGCAGAGAGAGCGCTGCGCAAGTCCATGGGGAATCCCTCCCCTTTGACACTTCAATGTATAAATAACACTCATAAGACTGGGAGGGAACACCATTCTGGGAGGAGAAGAAGAGCGCCCAGAGCCTAGGGGGTGTCCTTGCACTTGTCTCTCTCTCTCGTTTTCCGTAGTTTTCTCTCCTCTCTTTCTTTCTTTTCTCTGGCCATAGATTTAGCAGGCCCATGACAATCTTATTCCTAAGATTGCCCATACAAATAAATTCCTTTTTTGATCAACTTCTTGGCATCACTTTGACTTCAGTGGGCAGTGAACGCATAGATTTTACCATGAGACCCAGGGTTTCACCCTAGCGACCCCTGGACTGTCCAGGCTGAGTTGTGACATATGCAAAAATGTAATCTTCTCCTGGTTCCTTTAAAAAGACATTATGAAATGCGGCAAAATGCCAGACAAAGGCAGCACTCAGCTAAAGCTGCAGATCACTTACTGGAGTAGGTGCCATCTGTCTTGATCACAAAGCAACATTTAAATTGCTGTTCAACTGTGGGAACAGAATTTGCAGCAAGACTGTGACAAGGAGCAGTGTACAGTGCTCGAGGAGCAGTGTACAGTGCTCGAGGAGCAGTGAGGGAGAAAAGACTTTCTTACTGGAATCCATCTGGTTTCTAGATGCCTAAAAAAGTTGAAAATGCACAGAGGCAATCCTTTTCTTACTGTAATGGGAGGCAGAGAACATGCTGTACTTTCTGACATAGATTCATAGAACCATAGAATGCTTTGGATTGGAAGGGACCTTTAAAGCCCATCCAATTTCAACCACCCTGCCATGGGCAGGAACACCTTCCACTACACCAGGTTGCTCAAAGCCTCATCCACCCTGGCCTAGAACACCTCCAGGGATAGGGCATCTATTACTTCTCTAGGCAACCTGTTCCAGTGCCTCACCACTCTCACAAGAAAAGAATTTTCGTAGTATCTAATCTAAATCTTCCCTCTTTAGCTTAAAACTATTACCCCTTGTCCTATCATTACACTCCCTGATAAAGAGACACTCCCCATCTTCACTGCAGGCAAGACACATAAGGAAGTGTTGCCTGTGATTCCCATGCAAGAAGTCACTTCTAATTTGGAGCATTTCCTGCTGCACCATCTTACCATTTCCAAGCCTTATATATATACTTATAATACTTCCTGGAAAAGAAAACAATCCTCTAACAAACAAGAATACAAGCAGCTCTATGATGTATTTATAACTCATGAAGACAAGTGGGCTTTGACCAAAACCCCATATGAGAACACCCACAGGATCTGCGGAAGTTCTGATCAAATATGTTGCTGAGCTCTACAGAAGCAGGAGAAATTCTAATTCTAAATAAAATCAGTAGGAAAGTTGTTGCTGTAACACAGGATGCATATGAATACTTGTCTGTTACTAACAAAAAAGAATTATCAACTATTTTTACAGTTACACTTCAACAGCTAAAATTCCTGTATTGATCCACACAGGCCACTCAAGTTGCAGGCTTCATAGACAGAAGTAGGTAATTCACTGCCACCTGAAAGCAAGAAGAGAAAGTAAAAGATAGCAGTTTTAAATAATTCTGCATTTTCAATAATGTTATTTTTAACAACATTTTGTTTTATTATCTCAGTTGGTATACACTATCAACAACTGGGTTTTGATTTAATCCATCACCTCTGGAAAACCAAAATCAAGGCCTCTCCCAGCTCAACATAAAACACTCCACGGATCAGGTTATCATAAAGGAACTTGGTTTACTAATACCAAAGTCAATGGAAGTTTTGGCATCAGAGCCATTGGATGCATATATAATTGTACACCATTATATAAGTGATCCTTTCAGTAAGGAGAATTGCCTGTTTTGCAAACTGTAAGCCTGAAAAATCAGTGTATGTGGTCCAGAGGAGAGACAGTGTTAGAGACTAAATGCAGCTGGAGAACATACAAGAAGATATTTCTTCTTAAGCTGCAAAAAAACCTTAGTGTCAATGAGGTCAAAGACAGTCTAAATAGAGTATCTTTCTTTATATGTCATTATGTACAGAGTGGTGTCAAAATGAGTCTCTTATACTTTATATCTAGCTCTAGCAGCAGATGTTGTGACTATTTTCTCCAGTAGAAGCACCTTTTCTTGGAAGACAAGGAGAAAGCAAGGGCAGCCTTCCTTGGACTGGACAAACATGTATCTGTTAAGTGTTTTAAAGTATACAGCTGCTTGTTTACCTTAGAATATGTTTCAAGATACTTAAAAAAGCAAGTCCTTTTTCAGTAGGCCAACATCATATTTGCAGCTGCAAAAAGTAAAAAACAAAAAACAGAGAAAATGAAACTGATCCATAGCCATCTATAAACAGGTTTATCTCTGTTTGTAAAATTGTTTTTGAGATATTTACATCCCTTCCTGGAAAAAGAAATTGTCTTTAAACCCCCAAAGATAATTTGTTTTGGAATGTGAACACTGGAAAATATCAGTGTAACCTGTGTTTTGTACGAACATTAACTCTAGACATTAGAAATATTAATGCACTTGGGAACTCTCAGGAATCTTTGCATGAGATTTACTGTTTCCAGATGCACAGATCTTCTCATGGCCTTTGCTTATAGTTTCCTCTTCCAGTAAGAATTTGAATTTCTATGTCACTCTGAATGTACACTGGGTTTCATAAACAAAGGAGAACTGCACTTCAGTGCAGTTATTGTTGGACTTGATGATCCGGTGGGTCTCTTCCAACCTGGTTATTCTATGATTCTATGATTCTCCTGTACTCCAGAGGCCCAACATTTAACAAAACAAAATTACACACAAGATCAGAACATCTACTTTCTGTGCTACAGGTGTTTGATTACAAATGCATACACATAGACTAAAAGTAATGAAATTAGAAAAAGCAGCAGCTTATTTTATTGCTTTCTTTGTTTCCAGACCATTTACAAAACAACAGGACAAAATCTCCAACACATAGAGCTGACCTAAAGCCAGTCCCAGTATCAAACACTATGCTGGACCACCAACCCTGCAGGACAGAGGAAGTTTAGCTGCTTGCATGCACACTGTCCTTTTTTTTTCTGTGACAAGTGTTTCTAGGAATAGGGATTTGCATCAAAAAGGTCCTGGTACACTGGTAATTTTTGATTCCTGAGGCAAAAGTTTGCAGCACTGGAATGTGTAAAAACCTGCAGTGGCTGCATGTAAACTGGCCTAGTGTTTGCCTGAAGATGATGCATTGCAGTGATCACAGGATTTTGTGTGTCTAAGGCACATTTCACTTTTTCTAACCAGTTATAGTTATCTTCCAGGTGCAGACTGCAGCCTTATAAATTCACAGTTGGAAAGCCTAAAAGCAAATGAGTCAACAGAAAAAAACATGACTCATGGCAAGCAGTGAAATGAATGGACAAGGCATATAAGGTCAAACTCAAAAGAACAACTTTAGAATATATTCTAGATAATAGTGGTTATGTGCCTGGGAACAAGAACACCAAGATATTTTACAAAATCATTCAATTGCATATTTCACCTCTTTCAATTAGGGTAGGGAAAGCTAATCTCAAACAAATGTAGTAGGCTACAGGACTTTTCCTAAGGCTGCTTCAAATGTCTGACTACTGCATTTGAATGTTTGCAAAGCCTTTCTAATTGTTGCTTCAGTGTTCTGCAGTTCTTGAATGCAAAAGTCCACGTGACCAGAAGTGGTGTCATGCTCATTTATGGGCTTTTATTTGTTTCTTACCCCATTCCAAAGTCAAGATACAAAGATGCAAGCTCATTGCCTCCCTCCAGGGAAAAGGAAGAAAGTAAAAGTGTTTGAAAAGAGCTGATATTTGTAACGTATGTTTACTGAGATTGTGGTAGTATCAAGAAATATGAACCAGAACCAGAGGTCCATTTGCAGGATCTTTAGGTTCAAACTACAAAGGCATCAGGATCCTGATGTCCACCTCAAATCTACTAGATAAGTAGCTCTGGCTCATATTTAGCTATCTTCTCACTTCCTGAAACCCTCATCTAAAAGCTTTATCTCATCTCACTTCTGACATCTGCAGTACACACATTTTAAATTGCTCATGACTTCCTTCACTGCCCTGGGCAATCCATAGTTACATGAGAATAACTTTCTCTCTTTTCTTGAAAGAAAAGACGCCATCCAGCTTGTTACAGTCACATGGATTTGTAGCTATAGATCCCAAACAGAAGACACAACCTCTCTCTACTCTATGGTTAGAACTTTAACATTTCTTTCCAAAAGCAATGAGAGTCTTGTTCCTTTCCTGACACTTCCTCCCAACAGATTTAACCAGCAGATTGAATCAATGTATTGATTTCCATAAAGCTTGTTTTTTAGGCTATGTATTTTTCATATACATGACATAAAAAGAGCATAAAAGAGACTGGGCAGCAGCCATTTATGAGCCATATTATGAAGCCTAAATTCCACAGTTATGCAGCCATGCATGGGGCACAAGGGGGATTTTTCCTCCAAGCTTGCACACCAGGCGTTCAAGCCAGCACATTTTTATTATGCTATGTTATTCATATTTATTGGGTTAGTATACATAGTCATGACTTTTCCGAGAAGTGGGTTGGGTTAGTAAGATGAGTTCCAAGGATTTATTAACATATATCTCCTCCTCCTTGCACATGCGCTCCTCCTAGTGATAGTGGTCGATGAGGGTCTTTGGGGATGAAGGCAGGCCGTCTTCGTCACGTCGTAATTTTCAATTTTCCTTCTTGCTCGTGCTCTTAGACTCTTTGGGCATCTCTTCAAGGTTGCATCTGGTCCCAGCTGGTTCTTCTTCCTCTTACCATTACACCAGTCCTTGTTATCTGGCTTAATTAGATACAGTCACATTCTTTCCCATTCTTTCTAACTGCAGCTTTGTTAAAATTCCTTATATAAGCGTTAGTATCCAGGTTCAGGCTAGCTAGAAGTTATTGTTCAAGCTAATTCTGTATTTTAGTTCTAAAATCACAGAAACGATACATAATATTCAAACTTACAATAGGTTAGTAACTGATAGCAGATGATCTCTTCTTTCAACAGGACAGTAAAATCAGGTGTTACCGTAAAAAAGGTAAGTATTCCCTATTTCCATATAATACAGAAACCTAAGGGCATCAAATTAAACTATTAAGTCTTAGGTTTTAAAACATTTTTTAGTTGTTTATTAGAGGTATTTTACCCCCTACATCACAGACTTACAGTAAACTGAGGAACTCAGTGCAGCAAAATGCTGAAGATACCAAAGGCATATTAAAATCCAAAAACCAATTGGACAAATCCATTAGGGAAATAATAAAGTGTTTAAATACAGTCAAAAAGCCCTAAATGATATTATTTCTTAAGTCCTTCAGCCTCAGACTGAGAGAAAAATCATATTGAGGAAGTTATCACTACACATCTTTCTGCATTCCTTAACTTTTTCATAAGCATTGGCCATTTTAAGGAACAGAGTACACAGGCAGCTGAATAACAACTTATTCCAGTACTTTAAACTTCAAATGTATCTTGAAAAGTTTTACTCTCTTCTTGGCTGAAGAAATAGCACTAGAAAAGAAAAATCTCAAGGATGATGGAAGAAAGATGACCTTACATACTGGGTTCTTCAATTCATTCATGATGCTTCAATGGTTTGTTTAGAAAAGGTTAATTAATGCAGTTTCCAAAAAAGCTGGTCAAGATCATAAGATAGAAGACACTGAAGAGCTGATTAAATATTCAAAGAAAATATTTATAGGAGTGAGCAGCAGAAAACTTGTCAATGAGATTAAAAATCATGTTTTTGAAAATAAAGCAAGGCACATGCAGTCTGGTTCATATTTTAGTCAGAAGCTTCAGAGCACTGAGGTCAAATTGTTTTTATTCGCATCTTTTCATAAGAACAACATGTGTATATATACAAATCTGTGTTTGCGAAGAATCTCCTCAGAAAAACAGGCACAACACAGATCTGAAGAGTTAAATTATTTTGTCACTGTTCTTTTATGTTTAATGCCTGCTACGCTCCCTACAGGATTAGACTCAGTCCTGTTCAGTCCCCTGCAAGACTGTATTAATTGTTTTTTCTGAGCATCTGGAATTCACACTTACTTGTTGCAGCACCTGCAGAAGTTTAAGTTGTATTATCTAGCTAAGGGCATTGAACTATTGCATGCCATAGCATTGAGCAGCAGCTTAAACAGTTTCTAAATGCCGCCACATCAACTAACATCAGAACCTGGTAATGACAGGGTTGTTATAACGCCATATACATGTTCCACTACCCAAAATTTCTCAATAAGTAGCCTGAGACAAGGGGACAAGACTCAAACGTCACCTGTTACTTGAAGTGCACTCCAATGTGGCTTGCTGGCTGCAGACCACTTAGTATCTACACCAGCAGCATGGATGAGGATGCCACACCACTCAAAGCTGCAAGCTAGTAACACTATATATGGTTGGACTCGATGATCCGGTGGGTCTCTTCCAACCTGGTTATTCTATGATTCTATGATTCTATATAGACACATCCAGAGAAATAAAGCCCAGATCACTTGCCTGCCATAAAATCAACAGCCTTTGTCTCTGCCCACAAAAATTCTCTGCTATTCTACAAAGGCAGGGCAAAGATGTAACACACATCTCCTTCATTTTGCATTTCTGTCAACATACAAAAAGTAATTGCATGATTCATTAGTGAGCCATAACTTTCAACAGAAAGCAGGCAGATCCACTGCCCAGTTCGCTCTGTGGAAGAGGCAAGGCTCTAATATATTCCCTGTTTCCTATTGATCTAGTGTCAAAAATTGCTGCAGTGTTGGGTTGAATTTATATTGTCCTACATAAATTATAATGTATATTAGGTAGTACTAGGTACTCTTTGCAAAGCTGAGCAAATTACTGTGACTTTTACAGCCATATTTTTTCTACTTGGTTGCCAAGAATAGTGACAATACTGCATATCACTAGAAAGAAAAAAAATATAATTAATATTTGCAGGTGACCATCTGTCCACAAAGACAGCTATGGTGCACAAGGAAGGCCTATTAACTTCATCGCAAGGTGTATTGCTCCACCTACATCTAACACAAATACTGTAATTTCCTCCACTTTAGAAATGTGTGAATTACCAGTCTTGAAAACAAAATCCTAAAAAAGGACCATTCTCTTTGTGCCTTTATTAACATATTTGAATTACAACATGATGATATTGTTTCAATAGGGTAGACATTAGTTCTTAATCAGAAAAACACTCACTCTCCCCAACTTTTGCTTCTTTGACCTCTGAGAGTTGATATTTCCACAAGTGTAGAGACATCAGTGCAGATCAGATTATCTCTGTGCTCCGTCCCATGAATTATGGATGTCCAGAAGCCAGAAAGAAGAACTAGAGCTTCCTTACATACATCCTGCAACTTTAACTTCAGCGAAGAACTACAGCAAGCACAACTATGTCTCCAGCATTATGCTATTTAACAAATATTTTAACTTCATTTCCCTCACTCTGTTTCCTAAAAACTTTGGTTTCTGTATTTTCTTCTGTGGCTGACTGATGTGGACAACTATGAAAGGCACCCTGATCATTTCAAACAGCTGTGGGCACAAGAGCTAATTCTAAAGTTGCTCCGTGTGTATAATAAGAATTAGAATTATTCTTTTATGTAATACACTTTAAAAAACACTTGTATTCACTCAGAGATTAGCCCTAATTAGGTATAAAAACACTAAGAACCAAGCTTGTTCTAACACCTTTCTCTCCTATTTGAACTCCAACTTTCTTTCTGCAGCTGGCAGCTGAGGCACTTTTCAATTATTTGTGGTTTGACCTCACCATAATAAGGCAAACTACTGATCTAGAACAGAATCTGACAGGCAAGGCATAACCTTAAGAAGCAGAGTACATTGCAATACTGCTCCCCAATACAAAGAAGGAAAAAGGCTAAGTGACACATTCTTACATACTGTCAAAAAGCTATCAAAAAATGTTCACAAGGATTGAGCTAACCAAAGAAATCTGCGTAGTGTTAGCAGTATAGATCTACTTAGAAGTTCCTAGAGATCTTCTTCAGAATATAAAATTATCTTTTTCTTTTTTAAGCAAAAGGGTTTCTGAAGTAAAATCTCTCTGACATTTAAAACTTCAATCCAGTAAGGTATATGTTTCATGTTAAGTGCAGTTCACCAGCAGGCTACCCTAGACTTAGGAAGTACGCAGTTAGTTGAATCAGGGTCTGCACACTGAGGCCAGAACGCACAGCCAGCAGAAACATCACTGAAGTTGTCCTGAACAGAAAGCAGAGTTCACCAGTTTTTCCAGATCTCAACAAGAATAAGATTAATTAAAGAATTTTTATCTTAAAAAACGCAAGTAAGAGAAGGTGGGGCTTGAGAAAAATCAAAGTTAGAGAACCAAGGTTATTTAACTGAAGAAGTCAAATAAGTTAGAGAACTACCCAGATGCACTCCCTATGACTAGTCTTGCATAAAAATATTTTGCAAGGGATTAAGGCTTCAATCTAACCTGAACACTAGCACTACTTTACCAGTACTTACATAATTAGACAGATACATCACCTTCTTGTGCAGCAAACTGTACAAACGTAGGAAGAGACAGCCTTACTAACATGAAACTAAGAACCTTAATGTGGTCTATAAAAAGGATGGTGCAAATTACTCAAAATCACATAGAAAACAAAAGGAGAGTGTTAGGTTAATTCTAGTTTGCCCAGCCACATACACTGTCCCATCAGACACAACAGTGTCTCTGTACTTGCTGTTTTAACAGATCAAAGTTTTTGCTGTCTTGAGGAAAAAAACCAAGGAACCAGGAACTTGATGTCAGTTCTCCCCCTCCCCTTTTGCCATCACCCAAAAGATAATTCATTCAATGACAAAGTGACAATAAGTATATAAAACGAATAGTCTGTGAAGACTGTGCTTTATGAATAGTCCAGCTATCCGCAGTGCATCTGGCATTATGAAAACATTATGTATTCAAACCAGTAAAAACTGTTCATATAACAACTGGAGGACCGAAGAAAAATGAGTGACTCTAATTTGTCACCTGCACTTTGCTTTAATGATAACAAGTCATTTAGTGGGTCTAAATGCACTTAACATATTCCAGTATTTCCAGTTTTTACAGAAGCAGGAAATTACAAAGGTTTATATGACAAGTATTACTTATCATCTACATCTTGGGCAAAGGTAGCAGTATGGTGTCACAGCAGCCTCAGGCATTTTAAACCCTAGAAGCAATGCTCCTGGCCCATCTTCTGACCTCCTCTTCTGCACTGGCTCTGTGTGGTAAGCCAGTGCAGGAAGCAAACTGGGAACAAGATAGATATTTTAGTGGTGGCAATACTACAGTTTTTAAGCCTGGACACCTTCCATTCATGATGTAATGGAACCAGTGTGCATACTAGCACAGAAAAGGCACCATGAAAGCACAAATAGAAGCAGGTGAGAAACATGACAGCTCATATGCGGAAGGCTTACACTTGTACACTTAGATGTACCAGCACAACTGAGAAGGTGACTGGCGTGGGGCACATGAACTGTTGGTTTTGGCCAACAAATCCCATAGCTGCATCTCTAGGTGTCCTGCGATTTTTGAAAAGTAACATAGAAAATCTGAGCCAAAGTCAGAATGGACAGCCCAGTGACTAGACACTAGTTCATTATGCATTTCTTTAAATTTTAAACTAAACTAAGCTAAACTAAACAATAAAATAAAATAAAATAAAATAAAATAAAATAAAATAAAATAAAATAAAATAAAATAAAATAAAATAAAATAAAATAAAATAAAATAAAATAAACATTTATTACTTTCTTATGCATGATTCTCTTGCTTAAAAGACTAACACGTTCATCAGTGCTACTCCAGAAAATAAGTTACACACCGAAAAGGTCAGTGGACTATGGACATGACAGATCCACAAAGAAATGAATGTTAATGGAACACAAACACTGCTGTCTTGGAAAATACCTGAACATATATTATTATAGGATTGAAACTTAGGACACAAATAGAGTGCTTCCAACAACTGCAGTATTACAAAATGAATTCTGAAGTGTGTCCCACAGAGTTTGCCAAATCTCATCTAATTCACTATCACTTGAAGATGCTCAACGTCTTCCTTTAATTTTCTGAAAAGTTTTGACTGGACAATGTTTTATCTCCCTGTTAAAGAATTTTTGTCTATTGGAATGTTTTAAACACAAGCTGCAGTTTCATTCTCTTCAATGGGATGAGCAGTAGCCTGAGAAAGGCTAGACTGAAAGCTTTCTTGGCCTTCAGTAACAAAAACAAAGCACAGAAAGCCTTATTATTCTACCAATACTTTCGCAGAAAGCAAACCTTACCAAGTTGTTACACTATGTTGGAGTAAGCATGAACATCACTCCTTGCCTGAATTCCTCACATTTCTGACTGACATTTCTCAAAAATAAGTCACACTTCTGCATTTAACTGGAGGATCAGAGAGCAGAGCAGGTTCATTGAATATATGTGGAAGAGTTACACAAAAAAATTATTCCTAAATGTTCTCAGTAGGTTTTCATTTCTGCATGTGTGAAATTGCTGCCAGATATTAAAGATACACCTTAAAATTGCATGTATTTGACTAGAATCAGGTTAGTATTAGGAAGAATCACCCCTCAATATAATTATCCAATATTCCTTACTTTCTTCTGCATAATTCTCTTGCTTAAAACTCTCATTTAAATTTTATGTTACTTAATTGGTTATTATGCAAGTTTTCATAAAACACCAAATTTTTCTAAATTGGAAAAAAATTGGAACAGTTTGCAAAAAAGATCATTTTTTAAATAATTCTAAACACACATTTAGAACTCAGTTGTACAAGAGCACAAGTGATACATTCAAATCTTAAAAATATATTCAATTACTTATGCCCATTTTACTGTCTTTCTGCTAAAAGGATTTCAAACAATTCAAAATTAGTGTCTCCTTAAGTTGGATCACTAGATGATGTCAAAAATAAACAACAGTGGTCAAAAAAAGAAATTACTTTTGGTCTCCTAATGGACAGCAAAAAGACTGTCTTCACAGAAGTAAAACAGAGGTATGAAAAATACAATGAAGTTAAACTCTCATAATAAGAATAACACACTGAAAGGAAGATCTGACAGCTCTGATAGGTGAGTCATAATAATATTAAGCCCTTGGCCAATATACTTACATAACCCAAATAAATTCTATCTATTCAAGCACTTATTCCTCTTCTACACATGCCCACTTTAAAGTCACAAATGAATTCTATAACTCATTTGAAGTATCATTTGTCTGGAAAGTATGCAAAAATTTCCTTAGAGGAAAGCTAGGATAGGAGCTGAAATTACCTGCTTTCAGTGGAGGCTGTCTCTGTTTCTGGTGTTGAGATAATGATGTTCAGTCTTACAAAGGTAAGTTCAGAGTTAACAACAGTTCAGAGCTGACAAAACAATAGTCAGGGCATCAAACTTATTTCGCATAATAAACTCAATTCTTTCTTACTTCACCAGTCATCTAGATGGACTGCTTCAGTGACTTAACCAACAGAAGGAAACATATCAAAAATATTTGGAGAAGTCCAATATATATTTTTCGCAGCACCGGATCACAGAAACAACACAGTTTATTACAGTGGGTTCAGTACAAACAGACACTGTGGTCCATGAAGCCCTTAGGCTAGGAAATATTCAAGCTCACAGCACATCTTAGTCAAGTACCATGTTAGAGGGATGACGCAGCTTTTGTCTAACAGTAAATTTCTGTTGCAGGATGGTAGGAGTTAGTCTCATTCCTATAACACTGAAGTTTGTGTAATTGTTTTATTTCCACCTTGACACTAGTACTATGTATGAACAATCAGAAATCAGCTGTGCTTTCTGTGTATTAATTAATTTGCAAGAAATACAACAAACAAATGTTCATATCTGAATCATACAGTAAACTTCAGCTTCAATATTTTATTTGTCTTCCTTACCTAGGGCTCTCACTTGTGTCTGAAGGAAAGCGCACTTCATGGTCTATCACACCAGATTATAACAAAAAAATATTTCCCTCGAGTATGAAATTCCTTCATTTTTGCCAGCGTAATAGGGCATAAAACCTTCTCCAGATTAGAAAACATAGTTGCCATTAGCCTTATTGGAAGAATCCCAGTCACAGTGTCTTCCTGCACTACCACTGAGCTTCACTTAAAGAAACCTGCTATGAGGAAGTTGCTGTCAATAACACAGGCAGATTAAGTGTGGCCTTAGAAACTCAGCAAGACACAGTGCAGCTCCTGTGTTAAGCATGATGCAGAACTAACTGCCTATAAGCAACAAATACCCTGGGAAAGCATGTTAAAACTACCTGAGAACACTTTTCAGCCTTCTGATTCTCTGCTGTATTCTGGGAACTAACAACGACTTTTCATAAATTAAACAGCCTTTGTTGTTCTCAAAATCACATTAGCATCTCCAAGCTGCTTTAACTGCAAGTTTGTAAGATGGGAGTGGAGCCTGGTTTTGACATACGTTCCCAGCTCCCAGCACCACCTCTGGCTTACCCCAAATATCACTAGATGGGGTCCTCCCATAAACTGCCTGATGAGGGCATTTGACAGTCTGACACAGGATCCTTCATGCTGTCCTGAGCCTTCTGATCAGCCCATACAAGTCCAGATGAACCTAACTCTTTCTTCTATACTTTTTAAGTGACTACATCCCTGAAAAGACGGTCAAAAATAATTCACCTATATCAAACAGACTGGCAAACTTTGTCACTGATGCTACATTACCAGGTGTGGCAGACCGGTTAAGAAGTGAAGCATTAATTTACTATTCACACCAATCAGGTATATCAGGAAGCTGTGTAGGGAAGCCTACATTAATATACTTATTTACATATAGCTTAGCAAAATCTTTCAGAAGGTCAGCCTAGTGGTCATCATCTTCGAATTACCCCAAACTAATTCCAGTTACATAAACAGAAATTAGCAGTGAAGCACGTAGTATTAAATCACATGCCTGGCTTTCACAGTAGTACTTGTTACTTTGGTATACATGGACACATCAATGTGCACATTAAAAGCAGCATAAATAGAAAATCCATAGCTTTTATGTGTGTGTAAAAGTCCTGTTTACGATAACTATCTGCTGTTTTCTGGAAAAAGCAGCAATAGCTGTAATATGCAAAACACTCTTAACCCTGCTAACATCCTCTTTATTGCAAGTGCTTTAACTTCCACTAAGAAGCAAGACAAAGCTCTTATTAAGGTAATTGTCTCCTTTCTGATCTCAAATAATGCTCTACTCATTTCCCTGCTAGGATCAGGTGTTAGTAGGGTGCTGGTTATTTTCATTTATTAGCAGGGTTCAGTATATCTCACAAAAAAATTCTTGTAAGCAAAATTTGCTTCTTACCTGTAAATGCACATTTTTTTGACACTTCTACAAAGGTAGCCTCGTGAAAGCTAGCAACGGGATATAACAGAGAAATGCATCCTGCCTTCCTACAGAGGCACTCTGCTGTATCTGAACGCAAAATTTAGGAATCAGACAATAGCTTAGTATAAAAATTAACTCAAGTGAGGATGAGAAAAAGTATTTTCTATTTTAAAAGACAAATTGAATGCAAAGACTATCCAAAGGCTGCCTACTGAAAAACTGATTCCTGTACTTCTCAGACAGATTCCTGTACTACTCCAAAACCCATTTCCTGTAAGAGACTAAAGTTTGGTACGGTCCAAGGTCCTGTTTGATTCAGGGCATACCTAAAAAACCAGCAAATTGTGGCAGCAGTCTAGCTCAGGTCCACATCACAGGGTGAAGAAAAAGGAGTACAGTATCTTTAAGTATTTAGTGATGAGCACTTAAAACAACTGTAGCATAGACAAAGTCAGTGCTTTTCAAAAATGAGACAGAAATGAGCAACAGTTCAGAAACTCACACATTCCAGAAAGATGTGAAACAGAGCTGTGGTCTTCTGACTGATTTTTTTCATGGGAGAAAAGCCAGAAGGTTAAGCAATCCTTCTTTAGGTCAGCACGCAGTGGTACTGCCTCTCATGACTCTCCTCTTTTCTGGATTGCCAGGCATCTCAAAGCTGCATTGTATTTCCCTAGCGTTTCAGTGCCCTCATAATGTATTCAGGTATTCTAGGTAAATAAAAAGTGACTGTTCCTGAATTAATTTTCTTTTTTCCATCTGTCATCCATATCTCTTCTCTGGGAAAACATAAAAATAAACTTAGCTGCAGCAGAGCACTTTCTCCGTTATTAAGCTAAAACAGTGGGTTGCTTTTTTTTTCTTCAGCTTGCGTTTAATCAATCTTATACAGAAATCTAAATAAGAACATACAGCCATTTTATACTTGCAGTTCATTAAACAGCTTATTACAAACTACATTCTTTAGTCATGGTCTCAGACAGTAATTAAAATATATTTGATTCCTGCTAGTGCTATTACAAAGCTGAGAAAACCTCAGAGTTTTTGCTGTTCTAACTAGAGCAATCACAGCTATACTGAGCAAAATTGTGGAAATATGACTTTGTTAACATTTCTGCTAATTCTCATGTTCTATTCTGTCTTGTTTACTTTTCACATATATTAATTCAAGGATTAAATTCCACACCCATACACGCTCAAAGAAGGCAGATCTTTGGTGTATGTATGAGATAAAATAAAGCAAGCATCTAATTTAACCTCTGAAAAAACACCACTTACCTACTGATGCCCAGTCACGAGCTGCATTCCAATCAGAAAAGGCAAGCACAACACTGTGCCTTTTCAATTGGCCCATCACAAAGTACTGGTAGGAAGCTGATAGCAGCCTGGGCTGCAGTGATCGTGCCCTGGTGGAATTCATGATCTTGAGGTATGTGGACCAAGTAAAAAGTATAATTGAGATCCTAGACATTAGGAAAGTGAACTTTCAATTGTTTAAGGAACTAGTGTCTTGGACCCCCATGGGAAACTGCTATCAGCCTATACTCCTTGAATAAGCTGGTAAAAGCTGGGAAGCAACAGGTCCAGTAATGCATCTCCCCTGGGCTTTCTGTAACAACTAGGTCATTAATGCAGGCAATCATATAGAAGAAGGTGCTTGCACAAATACTTTTACAGTTTTTACACCAAACATGATGAAAAGCTGCTCTGTTTCTTCCCCATATCATCTGCTTTAATTAAACACTAAAATCTCCCCACAAGCCTTCTTATTTTATTAACTACTCTAATTTGTAAAGAGGCATGGGCTATTTTTGAAGCAGATCAGTAAAATTAAAATTGTAAGCTCTTTCTTGAAGGCCCAACACTTTAAGGCCCAACACTTTAAGGCCCAGCTATAATTAGGCTTTCACTCTCAGTTACCTACTGCACCAATCATGTACAACCAGGAAATACTAATACACACAGACACCGCAGCAGTGATTTTTAATGGAGTACAAGCACTACAAAAGCTAAGTGGGAAATATTTTTCCTGAGCTGTTGTTACACCTCAAAATTGAATGTTTTACAGTTTTGCCTATTTCCCAAGTCTTCATTGCTTGTCACCAACCACTCTGTGATATTCTGAAAGCACCTGCACTACAGAGAATGGAAGATATTGTACAGTGGATTAGAGTATTTAAAGCAATGCATTTTCTTTCAAACTATTAGGAGTTTTGTTGAGTGCAGGACACATACACAAAGCAAACAGCAAGCTCTGAAGTTCTCTGCAGATCGAGTGTCTGAAAAAGTTGCAAGGAGTCAATAGATTCCCATAGTAAAAAAGGGGAAGCCACAGGAGAAGTTATTCCTTATTTTGTAAGGCAAAACTGTGCATATCAGGTTTCACAACATTTTACACATTCAAAGTTGAATTATTTCTTCCCTTTGTTAATTGAAGTGTTTCCCTGTGAAATACACAGGATTGGTTCCTGCTTCAGTAAGGTTCCAAGGCATACCTGATACCACCAGCAGTCTAAATAAAAGCATATAGGAGGATGTCCTAGTTTTGGCTGAGATAGAGTTAATTTTCTTTCTGGCATGAGAAAGGAGTTAGTGAATCAGATAGGAGAGGCTCGCTTTGAGGAGGTACCTAACAGACAGACCCAAAAAGAGTTAAGAGTCAGTGAGAGTCAAAATACCCTTGACAAGAGGTAGCACTTAGTCCCTTATTTTATACTTTAATGCTCCTCCTGATTGAAATGCAACAGCTCCATCTAAAGAGTGATCTAAAAAACACTTGATCAGTGTTAAGCAACTGACAGCACTATTCAGTAATTCAACACTATTTTTTATAATACTGTGTATAAATCCAAAGCATTTCTGAAAAACTGCATTGATATATAACTACAGTAAAGACTAAAAGTACAGTTAAGTGTTTTTTAGTCTACCTCTGTTTATTACTCAGAGATTTTTTATAACCCTTTTGCTGTGAATGTTCTGAATGCAGTCCTAGAAATGTAATGATACACTGCAACAATCCCATAATTGTCTGAAGAATGAGACAGCAATGACAGCAATTTCCTTTCTATAGGAAAGTGCTGTGTAACCACCTATGTTTTATGCACATACAGTGACATGAAAACAAGTTTTTACACATTTCACCTCCAAAATATGAATGTGACTGTAATTTCCGTAGCACTTGCACTGATACACTGCTTCTTCGGCAGCATCTAGCAGCAGGACGGTGAGTTCTGTGGTGGGGCGGACGTTTTGAGGCGGTGGGAGCTTCCCGGAGCCGGGAAAATCCCAGAAAAATAAAAAAACCCAGGCGGGGGTCCTGACAGCCCCACACGCCGGTCCCGCGCGGTGCCTGACGGGAGGGGGCGGTCCCGGCAGCTACCGCGGGAGATTTAAACGCGGAGCAGCCATTAACACTGCTTCTTCGGCAGCATCTAGCAGCAGGACGGTGAGTTCTGTGGTGGGGCGGACGTTTTGAGGCGGTGGGAGCTTCCCGGAGCCGGGAAAATCCCAGAAAAATAAAAAAAACCCAGGCGGGGGTCCTGACAGCCCCACACGCCGGTCCCGCGCGGTGCCTGACGGGAGGGGGCGGTCCCGGCAGCTACCGCGGGAGATTTAAACTGCGCCCCTGGGAGCACCGCGACCTGGAGCACGGCGAAGAGGAGCGGGGCAGTTTGAGCGGCAGTTCGAGCGGGCAGGGCGAGAAGGCAGGGCGCAGAGAGGACCTAGAGAGAGGACACCGAAGACCATGGTGGCCACCCGTCAGAAGGTTAAAGCTGCTCCGTGTGCTGCAGCAGGCAGGGTGGATGCTGCCACCCAGACGGAGCCACAGTGGGTGCATGCAGCTACCCAAACCCTGGGCTGCAGGCAGTGCCCCCCTCCCACACTGGCTCGTGCCTCTGGTCCTGGCTCCACTTGTGAAAGCTGTGCTCGAGTGGGGGAACTCCTTCATATGGTGGAGGAGTTAAGAGAGGAGGTGAAGAGACTGAGGACCATCAGGGAGTGTGAGAGGGAGATTGACCAGTGGAGCAGGGCCCTCTCACAAACTCAGCAGCCTGCTGGGGCTGGAGTGTCCGAACATCATCCACCTGCAAACTGCAGGGTTGGGGGAACAAGAGATGGGGAATGGCAGCAAGTTCCTGCCAGAGGAAGGAAACCTACTCCCCTCACTCATACAGCAAAGCCCCAGATCCCCCTGGCGAACAAGTACCAGGTGCTGCAGGTGGAATCCAGCCCTGAGGATGAGGATGGTGGCTCCCACAGCCTAGAATCCTTCCCTAGGCTGCACCATTCTCAGAGAAAGATAAAAACATCCTCCATCAAGAAGAAGAGGAGGGTGATTGTTGTAGGGGACTCCCTCCTAAAAGGAACGGAGGGACCCATTTGCAGACCGGACCCGCTCCACAGAGAGGTCTGCTGCTTACCGGGTGCATCAGGGAAGGAGGTGGCTAGAAAACTTCCTTCCCTGGTTCACGAAACAGACTACTATCCTTTGATAGTGGTCCAAACTGGTAATGATGACCTAACAAACAAAAAAGCCAAAGCCATCAAGAATGGCTTCAGGGCAATTGGGAAAGTGATGGAGGGCTCTGGGGCACAAGTAGTATTCTGCTCCATCCCAATGCTAAATAGAGAGGAGGGGGAAGCCAGGATGAAGAATTCGATTAATACCTGGCTCCGAGCCTGGTGCGAGGAGAGGGGCTTTGGCTTTTTTGATCATGGGGGGGCTCACGCACCCCCAGGCTTTCTCGCTAAGGGCGGGACACATGGGTCTCCTGGGAGGGCTAAAGCCCTTGCCAGAAACCTAGCCAAGCTCATAAATCGAGCTTTAAACTAGATGTGAAGGGGGAGGGGGTTGAGCCCAGGCTAGACAGGAACGAGCCTGGATGTGGGGAATTGGTGATTGGGAGAGGGTGCGCGGGCGAGGACCACCAGTACCTCACCGCACAAAAAGTGGGGGAGAACACACCTCGGGGTGTTAAGGGAGATGCAGGCACTCTGGTGTCAACTACTCCAGTTACCAGGCAGTTGGGAACGAACCCTGTTCCCTCTAGGAGGGCTGAAGGCTCGGCAGCTCAGCTGAAGTGCATTTACACCAATGCACGCAGCATGGGAAATAAGAAGGAAGAGCTGGAAGCTGTCGTAGGGCAAGGGGCCTATGATGTCGTTGCCATCACGGAAACGTGGTGGGACGACTCATATAACTGGAGTACGGCTATGGTGGGGTATAAGCTTTTCAGACGGGACAGGAAGGGTAGGAGAGGAGGTGGGGTAGCCCTCTTTGTAAGGGAGGACTTGGACATCACTGAGATGGATTGTGGAGATGAGGAGGTTGAGTGCCTGTGGGTCAAAATCAGAGGAGCCCACCAGAAGGGAGATTTTGTGATGGGAGTCTGTTACAGACCACCCAACCAAGGAGAAGCAGCTGATGAGCTCTTCTATAAACAGCTGGGGTTAATCTCTAGATCGATGCCTCTCGTTCTGGTGGGTGACTTCAATCTGCCTGATATCTGCTGGGTGTACAACACAGCAGAAAGGAAGCAGTCTAGGAGGTTCCTGGAGTGCGTGGGAGATAACTTCCTTGCACAGTTGGTGAATGAACCAACCAGGGAAGGTGCCCTCCTGGACCTCCTGTTGGTGAACAGAGAAGGCCTTGTAGGGGATGTGGCGGTAGGTGGACGCCTAGGACTAAGCGATCATGAGATTATAAAATTTTCTGTTCTAGGTGAAGTGAAGAGGGTGGTTAGCAAGACCGTAACATTAAATTTCCAGAGGGCAGACTTTGATCTCTTCAGCAGGCTGGTTGGTGAAGTCTCATGGGAGACAGTACTCAAGGGCAAGGGAGCCCAGGAGGGCTGGGAGCTCTTCAAAGGGGTGGTCCTAGCAGCTCAGGAGAAAGCCATCCCTGTGGTCCGGAAAAAAAGCCGGCAGGGGAGAAAGCCAGCTTGGTTGAATAGAGAGATCTTGAGGGATATCAAGAAGAAAAGAAATGTTTATGGCCTCTGGAAGAAGGGACAGGCCTCTTGGGTGGACTACAGGAGGGAAGTGAGATTGTGTAGGGAAAAAATCAGAAGGGCTAAGGCTCAGCTAGAAATTGGATTGGCCAAGTCAGTGAAAGATAACAAAAAATCTTTCTACAAATATATAAATAATAAAAGGAGGACTAGGGAGACCATACAGTCCCTATTGGACACAGAAGGGACAACAGTAACAGGGGATGAGGAAAAGGCTGAGGTACTTAATGCCTTCTTTGCCTCAGTCTTTAGTCGTAAGGAGGGTCGTTCCGTCTGTGTACAAACCCAGGAGCTAGAGGAGCATAATGAGGCTCCCGTGATCCAAGAGGAGGTGGTCAGAGCCTTGCTAGCCCGACTGGACAGTCACAAGTCTATGGGGCCGGACGGGATTCACCCTAGGGTACTGAAGGAGCTGGCGGATGTGCTGGCCAAACCCCTTTCCATCATCTTCCAACAGTCCTGGAAGACTGGGGAAGTCCCACTGGACTGGAGGCTGGCTGATGTTGTGCCCATCTACAAAAAGGGCCGCAGGGAGGACCCAGGAAACTACAGGCCTGTCAGTCTGACCTCAGTGCCAGGGAAAGTCATGGAACAGGTGATCTTGAGTGCTATCATGAAGCACATGCAAGAGAACCGGGTGATCAGGCCCAGTCAACATGGATTCACAAAAGGCAGGTCTTGCCAGACTAACCTGATCGCCTTCTATGACAAAGTGACCCGGCTACTGGATGAGGGAAAGGCTGTGGATGTGGTCTTCCTGGACTTCAGCAAAGCCTTTGACACAGTTTCTCACAGCGTTCTGCTTGAGAAACTGTCAGCCTCTGGGCTGGACAGGCACACACTCTCCTGGGTGGAAAACTGGTTGGATGGCCGGGCCCAGAGAGTGGTGGTAAATGGTGTGAAATCCAGCTGGAGGCCAGTGACAAGTGGGGTTCCCCAGGGCTCAGTGCTGGGTCCAGCCCTGTTCAATGTCTTCATCAATGATCTGGATGAAGGCATCGAGTGCACCCTGAGCAAGTTTGCGGACGACACTAAGCTGGGTGGAAGTGTCGATCTGCTGGAGGGTCGGGAGGCTCTGCAAAGGGATCTGAACAGGCTGGACCGCTGGGCAGAGTCCAACGGCATGAGGTTTAACAAGGCCAAATGCCGGGTCCTGCACTTGGGGCACAACAACCCTATGCAGTGCTACAGACTGGGAGAAGTCTGTCTAGAAAGCTGCCTGGAGGAGAGGGACCTGGGTGTGTTGGTTGACAGCCGACTGAATATGAGCCAGCAGTGTGCCCAGGTGGCCAAGAAGGCCAATGGCATCTTGGCTTGTATCAGAAACGGCGTGACCAGCAGGTCCAGGGAGGTTATCCTCCCTCTGTACTCGGCACTGGTGAGACCGCTCCTCGAATACTGTGTTCAGTTCTGGGCCCCTCACCACAAGAAGGATGTTGAGGCTCTGGAGAGAGTCCAGAGAAGAGCAACAAAGCTGGTGAAAGGGCTGGAGAACAGGCCTTATGAGGAGCGGCTGAGAGAGCTGGGGTTGTTTAGCCTGGAGAAGAGGAGGCTGAGGGGTGACCTCATTGCTCTCTACAACTACTTGAAAGGACGTTGTAGAGAGGAGGGTGCTGGCCTCTTCTCCCAAGTGACAGGGGACAGGACAAGAGGGAATGGCTTCAAGCTCCGCCAGGGGAGGTTTAGGCTAGACGTTAGGAAAAAATTCTTTACAGAAAGGGTCATTGGGCACTGGAACAGGCTGCCCAGGGAGGTGGTTGAGTCACCTTCCCTGGAGGTGTTTAAGGCACGGGTGGACGAGGTGCTGAGGGATATGGTTTAGTGTTTGGTAGGAACGGTTGGACTCGGTGATCCGGTGGGTCTCTTCCAACCTGGTTATTCTGTGATTCTGTGATTCTGTGATAATTCTTGGAAAGGATGCTCCAGAGGCATCAAGTTCATGCAAACACAAGTGTACACAACATATTCTCAAGGATAATCAATGCATGATGCACAAGGACACCACCAGCAAGATCTTTTTTATGACCTATCACACAGCAGCTCATAAGATTGTATCAAGCTAATTAAACACTAAAATGCTGAAAAAGCCTATCTAACAAAGTCAGCTATGCTGGACAGAAACACGTTGTTCTGCAAACACAAAATTTTGTGCATCAGAGAAGAAGCCATCTGAATCGTTGATATTTACAACGTTTGTTTACAACATTCACATTTTGTTACAATTAAGTGAAAAGCCAAGATGCTCAAGGCCCCTGTGGAACCACAGGAGGCTGAATTTAGCCATGGTCATAGGCTGCCCTCCCGGGGCCAGGTCTGAGAAGTGCACCTTTGCTCAGGAATTTTCTGCTCTTCTAAGGGATAATCTTTCGCTGAATGAAAGACAGTATGCTGATTGGTAACAAAAACACAAGGACTTCACTGTGGATGTTTGGGGGAGGGCGGGGCAGGGAGGGTGTATTCATTTTACCTGCTTACCAAATTACACATTGTTTCAATTATAGAACATATACTAGAATCAGATATCCTCTATTGTGTACCAATATGTCTTACACTACCACAAGACTTTATATTTTAATGTGCACTGGTGCAGCTAGACAAGACATAAGAAATTTAAGTGCTCAGGGATGGCTGAATGTGGCTCCCACTCAAACCAGTGGAAGTTTCAAAGGCAAGAAATTAAGAGCATTTGAAAAATACTTCAATAAAATATACATAAAAATTATACCGCAATACATTTCTACCACAGTATAATTATACTGCCATTGTAATCCAATACTCTGACATCTGGACTGGAAGTCAAGTTCAGTAAGCCATATTTTTTTAATCTCCTATCTTCCAGTCTCTATTTTCCCATCATCCCATTATCTGTCTTGAAAGTTACCTTCTTCCTTTTAATTACACTATATAATTATTAGATTTCTGGTTGCCCTCGTCTTTCTTATTCTATTTTGTTGTTATATGTTGTTCCATTTACCACACATTAATTTTTTTATAATTTTTCCCTCTTTTTGTCACATTACCTTTGAGATACAACAGATGCAGTTAATTTTGTAAGTTTCAACAGCTCAAAATAAACAACTAATATAATATTTCTTTGTGAAAGACTGACTACAAGTTATTTTGTTTTTGAGTCTATCCCAGTGCAAGAAAGTTCAGGCTGATCCCAGTGAATTAATGTTTTACCACAAGATGCTTAGCACAAAGTACAATCAGCATAAAAGCCCAAACTCTTGAATACTCTGTGAAGTCAAGTTTTACTCAACTTATTACAGCAAGACAGATAACAAATTATTAGTAGTGATCAACAAGCTAAGAGTAACAGCTTTTAAAGGCAATGCACAGGAAAATAAGTATAGTACTTACGGTAGATACATCATCAGTTGCCTTCTCATCATCATCATCCAGCTCTGCAGTAGCTGAGGAGCATCTTTTTCACAGCAAAGATTTGGTGAGGCTATCCCAGCAACTGGGGGTCCCACACAGTGCATCCACTCGTAGGTGAGGTCTCCAGCCATTGCTGCAAGGGGTCTATATCTTTGGGGGGCTTTTATATTATTGAATAAAACAAATTACATCACCCCAAAACCGCATTCTCTAGCCCCAGCTGTTTACTGCCTCTCTTTTTCACACTCTCTGCAGCAAGAATAGCACAGCACAACTCCACTGAAAACAGCAATGTGAGAAGTTACAGTTTTAACAGTACACCTAGGAATCTGACATGAATCATCCATAGGTCACCTATATTGTTTTAGGCCTGTGGATCAGGCCCTGTCACTTCATTTAGAAAAGGAACAATTTTAATGGCTGTCCACAGGAGTCTAGATTAGCCAGGGAAATGCCACAGTTCAGTTCCTTCAGGGCAGCAAACAAACTTTTAAACACCTGCATCTACCAAATACTGTCCTTTTTAAATTCCTTAATTCAGGTAAACAACATGGCCTTCTGAATTAAAAGTCTGAAAGACAGAAAAATCCAGATTAAAGAGGAAATAGTAATTTACCCTGTTTGATTACATCACAATAACAACTAATAAATTAACTATGTAAATCTTTGCAGCACAATGTACAATACTGGCAAGTATATTTACATCACAAGTATACCTTTGTTTCCACTTTTTCTCAAACATGAGCAAAATACGATGTACCTTTTCTAAATATTCTAGATATAAGAAAATACAAGAGGACTAAGACTCAACCTGAAGTTTGGGGTTGTAATTTCAGACTCCAATACTAATAGAACAGTTTTTAATAAAAGTATTATGAAACAAAACTACATAAGAATCCACCCTTTTAACCACACGTAGTCATCATTTTTTCAATAAAAAATTACCATTTTGTTAAGTCATAACATTGAAATCTATGCAGCTATATAAAATAGAGGCTTAAAAAAAAAAGAAAACAAAAAAAAACACCAGACAGAAATTTTGACCTGAGCTTGGCAGCTCATTGATGCAGGCAACCTGGCAGGCAGCACAGAACTGGCTTCTTGCCACCCGAACAGTAATCAGTAGAGACTGCTGCGCAGCAGTAAAAGTTCAGGCACTACTGTATAAATACTTGCATTATATAAACACTTAAGTGTATAAACATTTGCATTACATTCTGCTTTACTTATATTTTACACATATATTTTAAACCAAACAAGCATCTGAGAAGGGCACCAGCTCACACAACTCTCAAAAAATGTATAAAATGAAAACTTTAGATAGGCTACATATTGTACCATTTTAGGTTTGTGTGTTGTGTTCTCAGACACAACTGCTACTTTTCTGAACCTATCAACAGCAGTGTCAGCATAGTCTGACATATCAAAGTCTATCAGTTGAGAAAATAAGAGAGCTCATTTCCATGTACTGAGGTTGAAAATTGCACACAGGGATTAACAGCAGCTGATGAACATCCCAGGACACTTGCAACCCATTGGGGGATAGAACAGGGACAGGGGACATTATCCACATTTCTCTTACCACTTACATCCTGTAAAGCAAGACACAACTATGCATTTTTCAAGACAGAACATTTAGTCTGTTCACAACAACTTGAATCCTCTTTTGTTCCATTTATTTTCATTTAGTATTTCAAAGAAGTGTGTTCCACATTCTGATTAAGAGTTTCCAGCCACTGATTTCCATTTACTTGTGGCCAACAATGAGCAGCATAATATGGCATTTATCCCACTCTCAAAAACATGTCATATATTCTATATAAACATATGAAACCTTTTGAATACAAATTTATGATTCAAAAATTACAGGACTTCAAATGCAAATGACTCTTCTCTCATATGTGCTTTTTATTTCAGTTCTACAATTTTAGCTTTTTGCTCTTTTGCCTTGTGGCTTCACTTGTTTTGAATCTTCTTTGAAGATGTTCATGCTGCTCTTAAGGGAACCACAGCCTTTCGAGACTGTCTAGTCCGTTTTTCTGCTTAGAGGAGAGACAAATTTGAAGTCAGATCCATATTGTTCAGGGCCTTGTAGAGTTGCGCTTTGAGCATGTCCATGGATGAAGATGCCACAACCTCTTTGAACCACAGGCTCCAGCATTTAACCTTCCTCACTGTGAAGAATTTTTTCTTAGTATCTATACAGAATTTCTCCTCCTGCAACATCATTTCTCAGAGTCACTTTGTACATCATGGGCTTTAGCCTGCACCTCAGCAACCCACCACTATACTCTCTCCAGTATGCCTGCATCTTCCTTAAACTGGTGAGCCCAAAACCACACATAGCATTTCCCCCAGCTAATCAGTCATTCCCTTCCTCAATATGGTGTGATTTGCGAACTTCCTACAGGTGTACTCCATTTCTGGGAGACTGGAGAAGACAGTAAATGTTAGCATCCCTAATATAAATCCCTGAGGAATTCTAAGCCTAAGCATCCACTATATGAACTCCTCCTCTTCAAGCCCACTTGTCTAGCCAGTTTCCCATTCTGCCAATACAGTGCCTATTTCTCCACTTCAGGTACAAATAGGCTGTGACAAAAGTTTTGCTTTCCCTACACTCACACCACTTATTACAACATTGTATAGGGTAATCAGGTTGGTCAGGCACACTTGCCCAGGTAAATCTGTGCTTGCTGTTCACCTACTCCTGATGTACCTGGAAATGGCTTCCAGGAAGGCTGGCTCAATGGTCTTCCTGGGGAATTTGATAAGGCTGCCTGGCTGAAGTTCCCCAAATCCATTTTACCTTTCTTCAGGATAGCTTCAATTGCCTTGCAGTCATAGCATACTTCACCCAGCCATCATGCCTTTTTGAGCATCACAGAGAGGTGCTTTGCAAAGACATTCCCTAGTTCCCTCAGCAGCACAGGATGCATCCCACTCAGTCACATGAACTTCTGTGTATGTCTAGATTGCTTAGTAAGTCCCTAACTCAACCTTTCTTTACCATGGCCCAGATTTGGCCTGTAGGCACAGGTCTAGGAGACCTGACAGCAGACCTTGCCAGTAAAGAAAGAGGAAAAAAACACTGTTGAGTAACTCAGCCTTTTCTGCTTCCTTGGTCACTAGGCCTACCACCCATTCTTCAGCAGGTCTACATGTTCCATAGTCCATTCTTGCTGCTTTGGTAGCATTAATAGCCCTTCTTGTTGCCCTTCTCATTCACCACAAATTTCAGTTCCAGATGACCTTGTTTTTTCTACTCTCTCTGAGCAATGTTTATTTCTTCCATGTAGCCCACCCCCACTTCCACCTATGCACAAGTGCATTCTGCACTTGAGTTCAGTCAGAACTCTTTATTCAGCCATGTGGACCTCTTGCCACACGCTCTCAGTCTGTGAACTTGCAGTTTGAATGACTAAAGGGGTCTATTCCTGACAGTCAAAAAGCTGTCTTTGGCCTCTAAACTCACTACAGCTGCCTCCCATGGGATCCAATCTACAAGCTCACTCAAGAACATAGAGGCCATTCTTACGAAGACAAAGAGTCATTGTTCTGCTACACCTTCTCTTTTCACGCAGTAATATATGAGATTAACTCAGAAAATCACTTTCTTAACATACTGATGAAGTGCACTACTAATCATAAATACAATCTAAACCAAATCCTCTGACAGAGGTAAATGTACTCACGTCAAGGTCTCAGTTTCATAATTTTTTATTTCTCTGCAGTAGATAACACATCCTTCTAATTACACTGATCATATCTGTAACACACATGGCCTCTCATTCAGCTCTGAAGATAATGACACTAAAGATGACACAGCTACATAGCTCACCCCTGTCCATTTGCCCTGCAAATGCTTAAATATGCAAGGAACCCACCTGTTTGACCTGGTTATCTCAAGAAAGCTTCCATGTTTACCCATATTTTTTTCAAAGAAGGTGAACGTGGTAAGCCTGCTTACAGCATACCTTACAAACAGAGATACATACACAGACCAGACAGACATCACACACACCTGCATCCCACCAACAAGAGCAGGACACATCACAAAATGCAGTCAGAACTTTTTTTTCTTTTATTATGAAATACTGCCTGAAGGAAAACAATAATTATTACAAAATGTCTAGCCATCAGACAGAGGACTTGAGTTTAAAGTACAGAAATATAATTCTACTCTGTTCTTCTTCCCAGCTTCCTTTGCAAAATGGTCACGACAACCTGACCTTCATGCTGGTGTTCAATACCTCTTCTGGGATCAAGACGACAGTGTTCTCCGCAATTCTCTAAGCTGAGCTTCAATGGTTATAAATTACTGTTGTAACCACTGGACTAGAGTCACGATGCATCTTGTTTGGCCACAAAGCTCAAATTCCATTCTCTCTGCACAGAAATAACAGAGGAAGGCTCTAGGCTGGCTTACAACTTAATGATAACTGGAGACTCCAGGGAGACTGAGATGCAATCCAGAGGTGCCCCAGAGTGAAAAGTGAACTGTACCATATCTCCCACTTACTTCATATCTTCTGATTCAAAACCTGAATGTTTCTTTGTCACAGCTGGAAATGCAAATGAATGTTGTTTGCTCTACTGTGAAGGAGCAGAAGGAGCTTTGTGGACACCACTGAACTGTTAAATGATAAAAAAGCTACAACATTAAGAATCAAATGAGGTTATTTCTCACTACAAAAAAAAAAAAGCAGCCATGAGTTAATTAATTCCTTGAAGCATAAAATCAAGTTTTCTCACTAAACTGAGACCCATTCACAATTTATAAGGTAAAGTTTCTGGACTAAAAATTAAAACAAGTTAAATCCTTTTGCAGAAATTATTGTAAAGAAAAAAGAACAAACACTATCAGTAAGAAGCAGAATCATTGAATGCATTCCAAACAATATACAGAAAGGATGACTTAGGTAACTACTGTGATGTTAGATTTGTCACCACAGCTTATTGGAACGTCCCCTCTGTGCAAGAGTAGAGAAATATTATAGACCAGTGACTGAGCTCTGATGCAAGTCAAGGTGCTGAGCCTTCCTTGGCTTGCATTGAGTTATTCAACAGAGACAGACCCAAAAGACTGAGATGAGTCAAAGACAAGCAACCACTCTCTAGAGCCATGCAACTTCATCTCCAGATTTCTACACTTGCACACTGGGCACAGGGCCCAGAGAGAATAATACTGGGAACACACAAGTTCCCAGTGCCACTAAGAAAGAAGAGGCCTTTCATGTGAATAAGCTGCTTTCTGCCCTAGCACAATATAAACAGGTATGGATTTTCACAGCAGTATCACCCTATTCAATCACCACATTCAGTTTACTGAGGGTTTTTTCCCTCACCTCTCCCCTTACATTTCTCCACAGTCATTTTCTTCCTGAAATGAAGTTTCTGGAATTCTAATTCCATTCACGTCACATACACAGTAGTCTAGATCCTACTGTGCCAATAAAACAGAGGTATAGGGATAAATAGCATTATCTCAACCCTGTAAGGGTAAATGTAAGGGTAAATGGCCTTGAACACCATGGCTCCAACAAGTTGCTTCACTAAGTGCCGGCTGCTGTGGTGGCCACACTGACCCTTGCTGATATAGTAGAGTCAGTCCAGCTACTCTAGGAGAAGAAAAAAATAGTACCTGCAGCACAGATGTACATTTTATGAATGAATTGACAGAAATGTTCCGGTTTTGCAAGAGACTACAGCTCCAGGGCCCTTGAGAGCTTTAAACAAAATATAAGCCACAAGCAAGGGCGTACATTCTCCCTTCTCCCCAATACAACAGAGTAAGGTGGGGCTTTTCCACATGTAGTTTCCATCTTTCAACAAATGTACACTATGAATACGATGTTTTATCAAATTTCTAGAGAAATCATTGTCTTTTTCACAGTAAGAGAATTTTTACATTGAAAAGCATTTGGCAGAAGCACAGCTACCACTACAACAAAATAAACCAAACCAACAGTACAAATTCTTCCTAACAAAGCAATCAAGAACTACAGCTCCAGCCTCACTTATTCTCCCTTTGCTCTTCACATCCTCACGGAATAGTCTCCTGTAAGACTGTGTTTTGACCAAAGTTAACAAGACCAAATTAACCAAGGTCATAACACACAGAACATCCAACAGGCTAACACTTACACTTTTAACCCTTTGCTCTTTTTCACTTCTACCACAAGTTGAGAAGAGGTAAGCTCTTTCTTCTGGAACCTCTCAAGGCTTTTTCACTCAAGGTCCTCCTGTCTATCAGGTAAAAAAAAAAAAAAGAAAAAAACCACACACAAAAAAAACCCCCAAAACCCAAAACATTTGTTCTCTTGAATCTCCCCATTCAAATGGGCTGGATCCTCAGGTATTTCCCAATTTTCTTCTCTCTAAAGATTCATCTTCCTACCCCGGGAACTAAAGCAGCGACCTCACCTTAAACCACCACCACCACCCCCCCCTTCAACTCCTACACAGAAGACTCTGCATTTTCGGCTTAGCTGCAAGTTTTTTTCCCACCTGGCAGCCATTAACTAGCCCAAGTGTCAGATGTATGCACATCACAGTCAAATAAAGCCTACATCTCCTTTTCAACTCCTTCATGTCCAGTACAGTACATATACCTGATGGCCAACCCTGGCAGACAGCTCTGCTCAACAGGACAAGCCTAGGTTTTGATTTTCCTCTAGCTTCTTCAGGCTCAGGTATGAATTGGCTAGAGGATACTATTACAGCTTGTTGAAAGGATGAAAATTTGTAACAGGAAAGAAAAATAAAAAAGGATTACATTCTGCCAAGTTTGTTAAAGATATTGCCTGCCTGTTAAAATCAGAAGAAATTGTTGCCATGGTCATTTTTTCCCCCAATAACTGGAGAAGAAACAGACAAAATGAAGGAAGAGCTCTGTATATCCATAACAGATAGAGTCAAAATCAGGTAAAAGATTAATATAGTCAGTGTTCTTGAGATAAATTCAATCTGGTCCACAGAAAGGAGTTTCAATACACAAGAAAATAATACACAAAAAGGGGAAAATAAGGCAAATGTAGCCTAAGTCAGGATGGCTTGTCCAAAGCTGCAAGTTACTGGCATGGGATTTTCAAGAGCTGTCTGGGTACGTGCTTGGCTCAACAAAACCATACAACTCAATACCTAAAAGAATAGAAAATTTCATGCCTAGAAGTGTTTCTTCAAACTCAGTGAATGACATTTTAAAAACTGACATAAATATCACACATGTTGTTTAGCACTCTCTCTGGGACACTCATCAGTGGGTTACCTGGTCTTTGTGTAATTTTAAGTACCAGTCACTAGCTTTAAATAAAAAGTAACTCTTGTAACTCTACAGGAACCTGCAGCTAGCATGGACCCTTCAAAGTATTCCATAACTCTTTCAAATATATCCCTGTCATTCACTCCTGAAGGTATCAACCTTTTCGCCAAGTCTAATTCCTAGGAAACAAATACAAATAAATCTAAACAAAAACATGGTTTGAACACAGCCATGTTCTCATGACTACAACAATTACCTTCAAGCTGGAAAAAAGTAATAAATTTGATATAGCATTTCACTCCCTTGAATGTATTCTGTGTTGCTATGCAAGGTGGCGATGCATCCTTTAAAGTTGTCAGTTTGGTCTCTGCATTTTTCAGCTGCCCTGAGGACAGGCAAAATATTTTTAGATCAAGCTCACCCTCAACATGTGATTCCCCTCATAAAACCAGAGACCTCCTCATCCCATGATCTTCCCAGTTTCATGCTCTGCTTTCTGTGTAAGCTTTACCTCTTTTTCATAGCTTTATTGCCATCTCCATGGATGCCACCTTTACTAGAAATACATCAGCAAGCAGTGCAGATCAGCAAGAGACAATCTGTAAAGCTAATGTGAAAATCTAACATCCATACTACACATATTCCAGCTTTTGGGTTTTGTTCTTGTGTTTGGACACACAGACCAAATGTCTATTAGTGGCCAGAGCGTATTTGGTCTGTCCTGACATACATCTTCTGGATCATTCAAGAATCCAAACTCACTTTGACAGAACAGTTCCAATCCAAACCAAAATACTGACATATATATACCTCTTGATTACTCTTTAAAATCCTTAAAAACTGAACAAATAGATGTGATCCATAAGCCCTGTCTACCAGTAATTGACCCTGCCTAGCTCTTTTTCGGTGGATTATTGTTTAATATCCATTTGTTATCTCTGATTTGAAGCAATGTAACAGTGGTGTTATCTGCAAGATGAGACAGAAATTGCACTAGAGACCACTAAAACTTACAGTAATAACTCAATCTTCCTGAATTTGTAAGCCATATCTAACTACGTAAAAATTCTCCCAACAATTTTGCAACACACTCCCTGCCTCTGAGAAGCAGAAACATCTACAAGACAACTCAGGGAGTTTAAAGAGACATAACAATAGATGCTGCCTAGCCCAATCATTCAGTTAATGGACACAAACAGTACACCACTTCAATTTCAGACCATACATCAGTTATCTAGTTCAGGCAACTCATTATGCCTAAGAGGATGAAATAGAGGTGGAGTTCCTTGGGTTGCTTACAGGCTTTTGTCATCTAACGACATCAGAGAAATAGAAGAGACTAAGATATAGAATCATACAATCATAGAATAAACAGGTTGGAAGAGACCCACCGGATCATCGAGTCCAACCATTCCTATCAAACACTAAAACATTCCCCTTAGCACCTCATCCACCCGTGCCTTAAACACCTCCAGGGAAGGTGAATCAACCACCTCCCTGGGCAGCCTGTTCCAGTGCCCAATGACCACTTCTGTGAAAAATTTTTTCCTGATGTCCAGCCTAAATCTCCCCTGGCGGAGCTTGAGGCCATTCCCCCTTGTCCTGTCCCCTGTCACTTGGGAGAAGAGGCCAGCACCCTCCTCTCTACAACATCCTTTCAGGTAGTTATAAAGAGCAATGTGGTCTCCCCTCAGCATCCTCTTCTCCAGACTAAACAATCCCAGCTTTCTCAGCCATTCCTCATAAGGCCTGTTCTCCAGCCCCTTCACCAGCATTGTTGCTCTTCTCTGGACTCACTCCAGAGCCTCAACATCCTTCTTGTGGGGAGGGGCCCAGAACTGAACACAGTATTCGAGGAGTGGTCTCACCAGTGCCGAGTACAGAGGGAGAATAACCTCCCTGGACCTGCTGGTCACACCATTTCTGATACAAGCCAAGATGCCATTGGCCTTCTTGGCCACCTGGGCACACTGCTGGCTCACGTTAAGTCGGCTGTCAACCAACACCCCCAGGTCCCTCTCCTCCAGGCAGCTTTCTAGACAGACTTCTCCTAGTCTGTAGCACTGCACAGGGTTGTTGTGCCCCAAGTGCAGGACCCGGCACTTGGACTTGTTAAACTTCATCCCATTGGACTCCCTAGTCCTCCTTTTATTATTTATATATTTATAGAAAGATCTTTTGTTATCTTTCACAGACTTGGCCAATCTGATTTCTAGTTGAGCCTTAGCCCTTCTGATTTTCTCTCTACACAATCTCACTTCCCTCCTGTAGTCCACCCAAGAGGCCTGTCCCCTCTTCCAGAGCCCATAAATGTTTCTCTTCTTCTTGATATTACTCAATATCTCTCTGTTCAACCAAGCTGGCTTTCTCTCCTGCCAGCTTTTTTTCTGGAATATGGGGATGGCTTTCTCCTGAGCTGCTAGGATTTCCTTTTTGAAGAGCTCCCAGCCCTCATGGGCTCCATTGCCCTTAAGGACTGTCTCCCATGAGACTTTGCCAACCAGCCTTCTGAAAAGTTCAAAGTCTGCCCTCTGGAAATTTAATGCTACTGTCCTGCTAACCACCCTCTTCACTTCACCTAGAACAGAAAACCCTATCATCTCATGGTCACTTTGTCCTAGGCGTCCACCTACTGCCACATCCCCCACAAGGCCTTCTCTGTTCACAAACAGCAGGTCCAGGAGGGCACCCTCCCTTGTTGGTTCATTCACCAGCTGTGCAAGGAAGTTGTCTTCCACACACTCCAGGAACCTCCTAGACTGCTTCCTTTCTGCTCTATTGTACTTCCAGCAGGTATCAGGAAGACTGAAGTCTCCCACAAGAACGAGAAGCATTCATCTAGAGATTAACCTCAGCTGTGTATAGAAGAGCTCATCAGCTGCTTCTCCTTGGCTGGGTGGTCTGTAACAGACTCCCATCACAAAATCTACCTTCTGCTGGGCTCCTCTGATTTTAACCCACAGGCACTCAATCTCCTTATCACCACAATCCATCTCAACAGTGTCCAAGTCCTCCCTTACAAAGAGGGCTACCCCATCTACTCTTCTACCCTTCCTATCGCGCCTGAAGAGTTTGTACCCCACCATAGCTGCACTCCAGTTATGTGAGTCGTCCCACTACGTTTCCGTGATGGCAACAACATCATAGGCTCCTTGCCCTACAACAGCTTCCAGCTCTTCCTTCTTATCCCCCATGCTGCGTGCATTGGTGTAAATGCACTTCAGCTGAGCTGCTGAGCCTTCAGCCCTCTTAGAGGGAACAGAGTTCATTCCCAATTGCCTGGTAACTGGAGTACCTAGCTCCAGAGTGCCCCTATCTCCCTTAGCACCCCCAGGTGTGTTCTCCCCCACTTTCTGTGTGGTGAGGTACTGGTGGTCCTCAGCAGCACACCCTCTCCCAATCACCATTGCCCCACATCCAGGCTCGTTCCTGTCTAGCCTGGGCTCAACCCCCTCCCCCTTCACATCTAGTTTAAGGCTCAATTTATGAGCTTAGCTAGGTTTTTAGCAAGGGCTTTAGCCCCCCCAGGAGAAACACATGTCCCATCCTTAGCAAATCTCTTCCAGTGGGAGTCCCAAATCCACCAGGAATGTAGACATGGGCTATGTAGGATAACCCTACTTTCCCATGTCCACCTTCCCATTTTTTTTAATATCTAAGATGAAGTTTGCTGTCTCCCTGTGATGCAGTTAACATATCTCAATTTGGAACCAGCTTTATAAATTACAGGACAGAGTAGCTGTACCAGAGCTGACTACTTAGCCACAGAAGTACCAGACTGCATCTCAGGCAGAAGAAAATTGATGGCAGAGAGGCTGCCTTCTAGCAACAAACTGACAGGTGCTTTTAAGAGCTAGAAAAGGGCAATTAATATCCAGTTCTCCCTCTTCCTGAAGGTTCAGTGATCTCTTAACAGCCACAAGTTGTGGAAAATAAAGTTTTCCTTCAACTGTATTTTTCCCACATTGAGTTCACCATTGTCTGACAGGTTTCTTAAGCTCACTATTACCTTTCTCCTCATTTGACCATCTGTCTTTGGTTTTCAAGGTACTGCAGAACAAATTGATCTGAAAATAAAGCACAACTAAACTGGTTAGCAACCTCAGCACATGGCTACCCCTGCAAAAATCACATGGTTCTGCTCTAACTTGGAGTTCTTCTTACATGCCTGAAACACATACACCTGCAAGTCAAATTCCAAGTAGAGTAGCAAAAGCTTTACTGGGTTACTTTCACATAGAGTGCTGCAATACAGCGATTAACTTCACTAGCCATGCTTTGATTCACAAATGCCAGTGTTGGTGTAAAGTACACATGTAGGAGAACCAAATCACAGAACAGTCAGGATGGGAAGCAACCACTGGAGATCATCTAGTCAATCCCCCAGCTAAAGCAGTTTCACCTCCAGCACGCTGCAGAGAACACATCCATGTGAGTTTTGAGTTACCTCCAGAGGACACTCCACAATCTCTCAGCGTGGGAGCAGAGCCAAGTATATGGAAGATTAATCAAGACTAAGATAAAAGCATGAAGCTGATGCCAAGTGTATAAGAATAAACATGATTAAAAGACCAGGTGTTCCAAACAAGTCACACAGGATAATGAATCTTGGATTTGTAAGAAAGTAAGATTAAAGTCAGTGCTGATTACAATTACTTAGAGAAACTATCTGACAGGTGAGTTTGCTCTTTTTTACTCATATAAAATTTTTGTGGCCACATTCCTTAGACAGAAACAGTAGTGCCTGATGAATGGGAAAGCCACAGGATCATATTGCAATCAGACAGACAGTTTTGCAAGAGCACAAGCTACATTTAAAAGTGCTGCAACCAGTATGGCACGCCAATGGCTATCATGTAACTGAAAAACATTTAGCACAACTATTACTACTGGTAGAAGAACATTGTAATTTGTTCCCGGTATACAGCATTTTTTACAGTGCAATGTGGGAGTGAGAGGGGGAATGCTTGCAGGCACAAAAAACATTAGGCTTTGAGATTCCTGATTTTGTTATTGTGACATGGCAGTTCTTACCCTCCGCATTGGCACAGCTCAGACGTTCAGAAGCTACTGTTAAACAAGATAGAGATGAAGGCCAAAATGCATATCATCAGGTTAAAGATGTCCCAAATGACTCTGAGTCTGAAGACTGTTTTGATCCCAGGCTGGTTAATGCAGAGGCAGAACCAGACTTATACCCTCCAGTACCCCCTCCTGCTTTGTCAAAATTTCCACCTCCACTGCTGTTAACTCCTACATTGCCTATGGTCATTGGGCACTGGAACAGGCTGCCCAGAGAGGTGGTTGAGTCACCTTCCCTGGAGGTGTTTAAGTCACAGGTGGACGAGGTGCTAAGGGGCTTGATTTAGTGTTTGATAGGAATGGTTGGACTCGATGATCCAGTGGGTCTCTTCCAACCTGGTTATTCTATGATTCTACTAACCCTTTTATGAAGAAGCAAAACATGAACACACCCTACCGAAACCAGAATCCCACTATAGTGTCATGGACCCTGCCCCTGCAGTGACAGGGACCCCTCTGAAACAGGGAACCCCCCCAAAACAGGGCCATCCCCCATGGCAAGAGACACCCCCCTAAAACAGAGACACATTCATGAAGGTTTGCCTTACCAAGTTTTTGAAGAGCTTAAAAAAACATATTACGGAAAATGGATTACAAAATAAATTCAGTGTAGGAATAACAGAGGCGATAGGTGCGGCATATATAATGACACCATGGGATTGGAAAGTATTAATGAAAACGATATTATCCTCAGTGCAATACGCAGTTTGGCAAATAGAATGCAATAACTTACTGTCAGACAGACAGTTTTGCAAATAGAATGCAATGACTTACTAACACAGAAAGTGATGCACAATTTGAGCACAGGAATACCAATTCATCAGGATATGCTAATAGGCACAAGACAATACATAACTGCACAGAAACAGATAACCCTGGATAGGCAGGTTTTTGAACAAGCTTCACATATTGTGGTAGCTACATGGAGATAAGTGCCTCAGGGCAACATACAGGATCTTGTACAACACAGAATCATAGAATCACCAGGTTGGAAGAAAACCACTGGATCACTTGAGTCCAACCATTCCTATCAAACACTAAACCATGCCCCTCAGCACCTCATCCACCCGTGCCTTAAACACCTCCAGGGAAGGTGACTCAACTACCTCCCTGGGCAGCCTGTTCCAGTGCCCAATGACCGTTTCTGTGAAAATATTTTCCCCAGTGTTCAGCCTAAACCTCACCTGGCGGAGCTTGAGGCCATTTCCTCTTGTCCTGTCACTTGGGAGAAGAGGCCAGCATAAGACAAGTTTCTCAGGAGCCCTATTTGACATTTATAGATAGATTGCAAGGGGCAATTACAAGGCAAGCAGATAACTCTGAAGCCACTAAAGCTTTGCTATTTCAGTTAGCTTTTGAAAACACTAACAGTGACTGTGAAACAGCACTAATACCATTGAAAGGAAAGGCAACTGACACAGGAGAATATATTAAAGCACATCAAAACATTGGAACCGCAACTCACAGAGCACGTCAGTTCTCACTACTGCATTATCTTAATTGCAAATTAATCAGAACACTGTAAGATGATATAATTGTGAAAAACAAGGACATTTAAGCAGGGAATGACCTTAAAAGCAGCAGATGTGTAAGAATAAGAAAACTGCACAGCTTTGTCCCCGATGTCAGAAAGGATATCGTTGGAGTAATCAATGCAAACCTGAACTTCACAAAACTGGGCAACCTCTCTTGGGAAATGGGAAGAGGCCATGCAGCCCAGTGCCCCTCAAACCAACACGGTTTGAAAGCAAAGACTGGCTGCAAAGTAATGACAGCCATCAGTACCGTACTGAGTTATCACCCATTCACATGTCCAACAAGCCAATATCGAATTGCCTTAATATGGAAATTTCATCTGTTCTATCAACACCAGGAGAGCAGACAAGGAGTAATTAGCAATTTAACGTTTGTCTCTGCTCCCAGAATAGCTGATGGAGGCATTGTTTGAAATACAATCATGATTCCCCCTGCAGACTTACCTTTACGTAAGATCCCCAGAGGTAACAAAAGGGATGTGATAAATCTTAACCGGGCACCTTGTAGATGATCAGAACATGTCATACAAAGCAAAACTGATTTAAAATTCTGAGACTGGGATCCTCACAGAAACCTCATACATAATTCCTTGAAAGCTGTACATTTTTCTGGGGTGACTTAACGAGATGTTGAAGTGGTCAGAAGAAGGTCTTTCAGGACTTGTGCTACATGCCCAGGTTAATGACAGTTTTAGTTCGAATTTTGTGAAGCTTTGGATATTGGTCTTGCCATTTAGACTCAGCACATAGAGTCTATACAAAAAAATAAAACTCAGTATTCTTTAAACTCAACCAATTTTCATGATGACTCTTGTTACTTGTACCTTATGTTTTTGTTGCTGCATCTTGGATTAGTATTTCCAAAACAAATCCTACCTTTAAACTCACCTTACAGAACACATATTATTTTAGCTGCATTACACAGGCAAATATCTCTGAATTAAACAGATCTGCCATAATACCAATGAGACGAAGGCTGATATGTGGCTCCCTGGAAATATGTCTCAGCAGAGGGAAGAGGATTCAGGCCTAAGTCAATTAGCAAAGGCACTTAAACAACCCTAACAATGAAGAATACACTTTATAGGTTGGCTCGTTTCATTTATAGTATCTGCAATGATTATCTTAGCTACTGCAGCTATTGCTACTACAGCTTTAGCAGTCTGTACATACTGCACACAAAATAGCAGGAGTATCGAGTAATGTAACACAAGAACTAACTATGCAAGTAAATATCCATCAGCAAGTATTAATGCACTTAAGACTGGAAGCAGGCATGATATGGTTAGGTGATAGGCAGAGTGCCATGGCTAATCAAATGAAATTACAATGTGATGGGGAATGTAGAGAAAAAAATGTGAGTGTTACACCATTAGTGTGGAATGATAGTGTATATACACGGGATCAAATTAAACAGCATGTTCAAGGCACTTTTTCAACTAACATAGATGGTATGGTTCAAGATCTGACCCTTGCTTTGCTAGGACAAGCGGCAGCACTACAAGAGTTAGTACATTAAAGCGTAACAGATGACATTTCTAATAGTGTCAAATGGCTGAGCCCCAAAAAATTGGTGTACCCAATTAAATTTACAAATTTCGGCATTTGTTGGTATCAGCTGCACCTATGTTGTTTTTATGCTTGTAGCACTCGAATCACCTGGAGAATGATGAAAGATCTCAGAAGAACTGAAGGTCCTTTGATACACTTGCTGAGAAGCCAATGGTCCAAAAAAAAGGTCGGGAGGGGAGATGTGGGAGCAATGCCAAGTATACGGAAGGCTGGGAAAACTCCCTGGGAATGTATGGGTATGGGGACGTGAATCAAAACAGTCACAGGTGTGGGTGTGAAAAAGAGCAATGTTTGACATTCTGTTTGGCTTCAGTTCAGGAACCAGGAAGCTGTATAAACTGGCCTGAAAAAGAGGAGCTAGTGCGCTCTCCTAATTTTTGCTTCTGCATGCCGTGCCGATTAAAAGAATATACCTAGAGAAAAGATGCAAAATCTGCATCTCCTTCATCACTGCACTCAGGACAGCCTGTTCCAGTGCTCTGTCGCCCTGAAAATAAGGAAGTTTTTCTTCATGTTTAGGTAGGGCTTGCTGTGTGCCCGTTTGTGCCAACTGCCCCTTGTCCTATCACTGGGCACCACTGTAAAGAGTCTCGTACCATCCTCCTGTCAACTGCTCTTCAGACATTTAGAAACATTGACAAGATCTCCAGGCAAAACAGACCCAGGCTTCTCAACCTTTCCTTGCAAGAGAGATGCTTCGGTCCCCTAAGCACCTTTGGGGTCTTCCACATACGTATATAGTATGTATTAATGTACTATGTACACACTGAAAAGGTATACATACTACAGTATGCGTTTATGGGCCAAGATGAAATGTCTTGAGCATCTTATGATACCCTACAGACAGCTCAATATTTTGAAGTCCTCAGTTCCATTAAAATCACAACTTCAAAGTAACTATGAGCATGCTATGGAATTATCAGTGCTACAGACTAGGAGATGTCTGGTTGGAGAGCTGCCTGGAGGAGAGGGACCTGGGGGTGTTGGTTGACAACCAACCAAACATGAACCAGCAGTGTGCCCAGGTGGCCAAGAAGGCCAATGGCATCTTGGCTTGTATCAGAAACGGCATGACCAGCAGCTCCAGGGAGGTTATTCTCCCTCTGTACTCAGCACTGGTGAGACCACTCCTTGAATTACTGTGTTCAGTTCTGGGCCCCTCCCCACAAGAAGGATGTTGAGGCTCTGGAATGAGTCCAGAGAAAAGCAACAAAGCTGGTGAGGGGGCTGGAGAACAGGCCTTATGAGGAGCAGCTGAGAGAGCTGGGGTTGTTTAGCCTAGAGGAGGCTGAGGGGAGACCTCATTGCTCTCTACAACTACCTGAAAGGAGGTTGTGGAGAGAAGGGTGCTGGCCTCTTCTCCCAAGTGACAGGACAAGAGGGAATGGCCTCAAGCTCCGCCAGGGGAGGTTTAGGCTGAAGACTAGGAAAAAGAATTTTACAGAAGGGGTCATTGGGCACTGGAACAGGCTGCCCAGAGAGGTGGTTGAGTCACCTTCCCTGGAGGTGTTTAAGGCACAGGTGGATGAGGTGCTGAGGGGCATGGTTTAGTGTTTGATAGGAATGGTTGGACTCAATGATCTGGTGGGTCTCTTCCAGCCTGGTGTTCTATGATTCTATCACAGCCGCCATTAAGACTATTGTTCTACCTCTCCTCAGCAGAAAGATGGCACCTTATAAAGCAGCCAACAGGAGCTGTATGTTTCCAATACACTGCACTATACTAACACAACCCCTGCATGGTATGTCCAGAATTTCACATACCATGCTCTTTAAAACAGTAGCAGCATCTTTTACTGACTTTAGTAATATTTACATACCACATTCACATTTCTTCCCAAAAGACACGAAAACTACTAAACAATTGTATCTTCCGGTTTCAAATGCCTTGGCAAATCACCGTCTACAGAAGAGTGTTAATAGCAGACTAAAATAGTGTACATACTTAAACTCCATAGAACACCACTTTAACTTGTCTCAGTAAGACACATCAGACACAGAAGATTCCTGCATGCTGCATCTTTATTGTGCGAATATTGTTCAGAGCATTTATCACCCATCATTTGACACAAATTGAGAAGAAAAAAAAAAAAACAACACATTAACAGTGGCTACATTGATCAGCAACATATTAAATCTATTTGGTGGTGATTTATATGCATGCTGTTAACTCTTGTGGTGTAAAAATCTTAGCCAGGAGGCCAGCCCAACTGACGACCACCCAGAACATGGAGATGTACATGATAGACAGACTGCCCACCCTCAGGTCCTTCATTCACAACCATCCGGAATCCATTGGTGAGGCCCAGGTTAGCAGCACACTTCTTGCCAACAATCATTAAATGCCCAAGAAGCTGGAGAAGGGAAACAAAAAAAAAACCAAAAAACAACAAAGAAAACACACAAAAAGGGGAGAGGGCAGGAAAGGAAGGAATGAGAGCAAAGAACCATTCAGATAAGCCAGTAAGGCAATTCTTATTAATTCAGCTACTGCTCTTCAAGTTGTCTGCCAGCAACTGACACTTTCTAATAGAAGATATGAAGTCTTACTATGCATAATACAGGGGAAAAAAAAGCTAAAGAATTTTTTCAAGCTAGACAGTAACAAACTGCAAAAGTGTACAGAAGTTAAATTTATCTCATGGTTAAAGCCCCCACTACTACTTCATGCAACAGATATACTTCCAGTGGAAAATAAACTTTATCTTATTATGTAAAGGTTTGCTAACTTTCCCTTTCTTCACCTTTGACTGCCAAAACCCACAAGCTCACATTAGAGTAAGTACTGCTGTCTGTAAAGAATGAAGAGAAAGGCTGTACTTCAAAGTAAAGCATTTTGCACTGCAAATACAAACCCAGAGATACATTTTGCTTAGTATCACTACTTTTACTGGAAAACCTTAGCTTTGCTCCCTTTCTAAGCTACAGGAAAAGGATTACAGTTATCAGAAAACTACTTTTCCTTTTGAAGTGTCAAAGGAAAAGAGGGAGAGTCTAGTAAATTACAAACTAATCAGAGGTATAGTTTGTTGTTCAGAAAGCTTCTAGAGTACTTACAGATTCATCAGAATCTTCTGCTTCAGATAATCTCACAATTGGTTTCTTAGGAACCACTAGGAAATGTGTTGGAGCTTGGGGTGAAATATCGTGGAACGCGAGACACTGGAGGAAGGACAAACAATTAAAACATAATTTCCTTCAGAAAAAGGCAGGAGTATTAGCAAATCAATATGCCCTATAAAATACACATTTAAGCAGATTATCAGATACCCAAATATAAGTAGAGATGTTGACTTTTCTTAAGTGACATATTATTCAAAGTCCTCCAATTTCTAAACTCAAAACACCTACTTACTAAGACCTGCCAGTATGAAAAAGATAGTGATTATTCTCTGTTAAGTATTATTTAAAAGCTATCGTCTTCTCAGCAAGTTAATATGCAGCTGGGCTCAGGATTTGTTATTTCCACATATCACAGAATCACAGAATAACCAGGTTGGAAGAGACCCACCGGATCATCGAGTCCAACCGTTCCCATCAAACACTAAACCATATCCCTCAGCACCTCATCTACCCGTGCCTTAAACATCTCCAGGGAAGGTGACTCAACCACCTCCCTGGGCAGCCTCTGCCAGTGCCCAATGACCCTTTCTGTAAAGAATTTTTTCCTAACGTCTAGCCTAAACCTCCCCTGGCGGAGCTTGAGGCCATAAACATATATGCATAACAACTAACAGGCTTGATGGCAAGCATGCCTATAAAAATACATTTATGCTTATTTTTTTAATTAATGCCTCAATTAATGAAGCATATAACAAAGAGTTGCTAATCAGCTTCCAGTTATGTCTGAATACTGCCTTGGGCAAAGAGAGAAAGGCAATTTCAAAGAAGTTGAAGCTATGTGATTGAGTTCATATTACATTTCTGCTCTCAATAACATCAAGTATTTCAGAAAAAAGATATTTCAAAATAATGTATTAAGGCTGGCTTCTCAGCCATTCTCAAATTGAGGGAAAGGCATCACGTTTGGAATACGAACTATCTGTAATAAGTAGTTGATTCCCCACTAATTCTATGTAAGTACCAAAACTAATAAGAATTTGCACGGAGCACCTAACTACATCAAATAAATCTCAAATTAGAAACTTCCAATAGATAAAAGAACTAGAAGAGAAAGCAAACAAAAAGGAAGCACATAAATCAGGCAAGCAGCACCTTCAGTGAGTCTGTATTCCACACTGCAGCTGATCCCTCATTTCAAAGCCGAAAGTCCCCATTAATGCTCATTATTTCAATGAAAAGAAAAGAAGGGCTTATACTGGATACTAAGCTAGTTTACATCTCGGAGATAACAGATGCATTTTTTCATACCTTAACCATTTCACTTTGTTCCTAGCAAGCTGTGGTGCACCAGCATCACTGAAACCCACAGATCCAAGTCACCACAGAAACTGATTTTTGCAGCCTGCAGGATGACCAGTTCCAGACTTTTGTGAAGAGCACAAAAAGCTGTAATTCTCTTTAATTCTTTAGTTCAATAATCGTTTCGGAAGTTCATAACCACAGGCTGGCAGTCACAGCTGCATAATCTCCATAACGCCATGGAGAGGAACATCACGATCTGCACTTTGTATGTGCAGAAACAGCTGGCTATGGCACATTTTAGACATACACTCCCAGAATGGACAAGGACTCTGTCTGCAGGACGTTAACCCCAGGTTTCACGACCACGCTCCTACCCAGGGCGCAAGGACCTCTAACCCTCAGCAGTAAAGCCCATACAGCTTGCAATGCCGCAGTACTGAAAACGCCAGCAAATAAACACCCTAAGGCTGGTTTTGAAGTTTCATTTAGCAAGCATCCCTTCTCATGCCTGGGCAACGTGAGGGAGTGATCTCCATCAATCACGTACAGTGAGACATGAGTTGGAAACAGAATATATTTCCCACTTACACATGTAAGTTTTCCCAGAAATTTTACACATATTCTATTACTCTCTAGGGACTAATTTCAGTGTTATAATGAACTTCATAACAGTCAAATCCCTTGCTAATTTGGAGCTTTGGAGCCAGCTCTCTGCCTGACTTTGCAGTTGAGATAGGGAGAGACTGCATGCAGAAGTGACTGAAAAAACACATCCATTCAGTACAGATTGTACTTAACACGGGATATTATCATCTCCAAAGAATGACCAGTGTCTGGAAAAACACTACTTGAAAAACATGCTGTAAAAAAAAAAATGCTATAAAAGACATGCTATATAAAAAAGAAAACATGCTATAAAAAAGAGTTATACAATCATAGAATGGTTTGGGTTGGAAAGGACCTTAATGATCATCTAGTTCCAATCCCCTGCCATGGGCAGGGACACTTCCCACCAGACCAAGCTGCCCAAGGCCACATCCAACCTGGCCTCGAACATCTCCAGATATGGGGCAGCCATGACTTCCCTGAGCAACCTGTGCCAGCATCTCACCACCCTCATCGTGAAGAATTTCCTCTTTATGCGCAGTCTCAACCTTCCCCTCCCCAATCTACTGCCATTCCCCCTAGTGCTATCACTACAAGCCTTCGTAAAAAGTCCCCCCCCAGCTTTCTTGGATGTCCCCTTCAGGTATTGAGAGGTCCCTATAAGGCCTCCTTGGAGTCTTCTCTTCTCCAGGCTGAACAACCCCAACTCTCTCAGCCCGCCCTCGTACGGGAGGTGCTCCGCCCTCTATAACGCGATCTAAGAACGCAAAAAACATGCTCTAAGAACCCAAAAACGTTCTATGAAAAAGTGCTATTAAAAACGTGTTATGAAAATTGTATTTTAAAACATGCTTACGGAATGCTAATAAAAAAATACTTAAAAATGCTAAAAAGGTGCCTTAAGGAAAAAAAAAAAAAAAGCGGTGTAAGCAGCATGCTAGGAGAGGCGGGCCGTGCGCCCTGCGCGGCTGCCCTCGCCCCGCGGCCCCGCGGCCCCGCACCCGCCCGCACCTGCTCGTCCTCATAGATGATGTTGGCGGGGATCTCCTTGCGGATGATCTTGCCGAAGATGGTGTCTCCCCCGGGCCGGGCAGCCTGAGCCTTGCTGATCTCGTCGGCCATGGCGGCCAGGGCCGTGCGCAGCGGCGAGGGGCGGTGCGCAGGGCCCGGCACCGCCCGGGGGAGGCGGGGCCACACACGCGGCGGCACCCGAAGGCCTCGTTCCCCCTGACCGGGAGGTGACCTCTCCGCTCCCGCCGAGGCCCGCATCGCCATCCTATAAGCGTGAGACACACTCATTTACTGGTAATATTCTGAAAAGGACAAAGTCTTCAAAGGAAAGACAATAACACTTTCATTTTACAGTTCAGCGCTGAACAGGATCCTCTTCTAAAATAAGCCGTTCTATCATACAAAAGCAGTGGTTATATAAACCAGTTTTAGACAAAACCATGTAGGTCCCCAAAGAATGCTTATTTTTTCAGGTTATCCAACCATGCCTGGAGACTACCTTCAGGTTATCTCTTGGCCTAAGACAACTACATCTTACAAGAAAATTAAGCATATCGATAACATTCTTGCAACTCTTCAGAGAGTGTTTATTCTTTCACATTATTTATCCATGTCTGGAGACTGTCTGCATATTACTTCTTGATGCAAGACAGGTTTATATGACAAGATAATTGAACATACAAACCAGCTACAGTAAAATGTATCAATTAATTCTCATATAAGTCTTTGTGAGGGACTGTACCACCTGTCTGGAGTTCAGTGATAAACTATTTTTGGATGTTACGAGGTTGCTGCAGGTGAAGTTTTTGCGGATACTCTGGTGCTCAAAGGGATTGGAGCCATGATGTTATGTTGACATTAGTGCAGTCCCAGACCAGCTGAGAAGGAGCTCCAGTTATGATCTGCTCCTGCATTCTCTTATACTCTCTTCTGGAGTGATAACGTTTGGGGTATCAGTCAGCCCAGCTCCTTGTCTTCTTTACCTTTCATCAGTGGCACCAGTAAGAGACGCAGTGGGTTGCTTTGTCCCCTGCCAGTGCAACCTCCACCTATGCATAGGGATCCAGAAAACTCCAGGGTCATACATTAAGCCATTTGCAACACACGAATCCCACGGTTTCCACATCCATAAGTCATCCAACTACAACATATATTGGTCTCTATTAATAGACCTTATTAATACTTCTGGTTTCAGGATCACCTCTGATTCTTTGTTTTGTGGCTATGGTGAAACTCTGCATACCTGAGTCGATATGCAGGAGGTGGTGACCAAAGGCCGATTTGGTCATCCTGATAGGCAAATGAGTGGTGAAGACATAATGTCTAGCCCATTCCCCCCACTCATCCTTGCTGCACACATGGGCTTTGATGTGGCCACTGATATGGAGTGGCCACCAGACCTTGGTCTCACTCCCCTCCACCCCGTCACTCAGCAAAGCAGTAGCCCTCTTCAGCAGCTTCAAGGGAAGTGATATGTCAGGCTAATAAAATATGTGGAATATTTTGATTTAGGCTAGGGTACAGTTGCATATTGTCTAAGCTGTTGTGGTTTTTGGAAGTTACACAAAATGTCCTCAAAAAATGTTTATTTTTTTAGGTTATGCAACTATGTCTGGAGACTCCCTTCAGGTTATCTCTTGACCTAAGACAACTACATCTTATTAGACACCAGTTCCTAGAGGTGTTTCCTGTTTTTTTTCCAAACCTTCAGGATCAGTGACCTTGGTACAATTGTTATTATATTTGGACCAATACCAAGGTTTCTTTTCCAGGCCACCAGGTCCCGTGGGTATACACCCATTTACAGGGGTTCTCTCTTACCCACTCTCCATACCTTATATAACTTAAGTATTCTGTACAAATTACTTGGGAACTTAGGATCCACCCCAATGGGCTCGTCCTTTCTTCTGAACTAAATGAACGATTCCATTTTAGTATCTGGAGAGGACCCAGACTGGTTCCTTTCCAGGGTCATTCTTCAGTCATTAAAGGACCTCCATATTCCCAACAACCAGACACATTTATTTCCTTGTCTATTTTTTCAGCCAGATCTACGAATAAATTATTTCTGAAAGTGGGGAATCCTAGTTGCTTTTGCAATTCCTCTCGGATTTCATTATATAATTGCTTACTGTCTTTTGACTTCTCCAACTGGTCAGAGTTTGCTAATCGGTTACTGTCTTCTGGTTTCCCTGACAGGACAGAGTTTGCTAATTGCTGTGTCCTTTTAGTTCTTTATGGATAGTATTCTGCAGAGTTAGATAGCCAGCTGTACAAGTTCCTGTCCAGTTTTGCAGCAAGGTTTTCTAGTGTATCCCTCTCCACATAAACACCAGTATCCATACGGTAATTTACAATATGATTGGTTCAATAAGGATACTCCTGCACCTACGACATCAAGTTTATGAGACATTGATGAACTGCAGTTTTCTCCCTGTACCCACGCAGCAATGTGACTAGTTATTTTCCCTGGATTATCAAGATCCAAACCGCAACCTGTTCCAGTAACATTCCTAAATCCTATTTTTCCCTATATCGCTTTGCTCTACAAAAGGAGTCTGACTGGGATTTAATATTATCAGATCAAGTCTTGGCCCTTTGCCAGACACTACTTCTTTCCCAAATTTACACTGCTCATTCCTTATTAGGGTCAACCACACCTCTGGACCACATGTCCAATTTGAAGATGCCACTCCAAGCAAGAAAATTTTCGTATTTCCTTGAGGGAGTTTTATACATATCCAACATTCAGATAAGTTAGCAGCGGTTACAAGTTGTTGAGTCGTATTAAGATACACATTTTCAATCCAAGCAAAAGCACTTAAAATATTAAAAACAATCACATAAAATATAAACATTATTAGGTTCATTTTAAACACAGCTTTAGTGGTCCTTATGAAATCACTTTCCAGTGTAAAGATCCTTTCCACTTTTCTGCCACTTGCTCACATAAACAAAAAATTTTAACACATACCCAGTCTCCCAGGTTTAAAGGGGTTGATGGGATAATTCAAGCCCCTTGCCCTGGTACCCAAAATATTGATTTGTTTCAGCTGTTTTCCTAATGCCATTATACATTGTTTTCCTAATGCCATTATACATTGTTGTTTTATCAACAACAATCAGATGATTCATTTTCTCCACCTGGCCACTAGACTGTGATCAGTATGGAGTGTGCAATTCCCAAACAATCCCTAATGCTCTACTAACCTATTGTACTATTTGTGCACAAAAACGAGTTCCTCTATCTGACAAAATAATCATCTGTACCCTGAATCAGGATATTTCATTCAACAAAACCTTTGTCACTTCCCCTGCCTCATTTGTCCAGCAAGGAAAGGCCTCTGGCCATCCAGAAAAGGTATCTGTGAATACTAACAATTATCTGTACTCCCCTTTTCCTGGGAGTTCAGAAAAATAGATTTGCCAACCCCTTCTAGGCACGTTTCCTTTCCTAATTATTCCTAATGGTATTACATTTAACATATTTCACACTGTTGAGTCACTTGCTGAACCATGGTAAATAAAATTCCTCCCTATCCATTCCTGATTTAGGTATTTATATAAAGGGTCTGGTTCTGAATGGGTTTTATCATGTTACAAGTTCCCAGACCAAGCTGGCAGGTACAATAGTTCTGCCATCTTTTAATTGTGCCCACTTCTGGGAAGGCACGTGTCCTCCAAGTTCTTGTATTAATTCCCGAACAGACATGGAGTATCTAATATCTTCCTGATTTTCTAAGTTTTCATTTCTGTTATCTAGGATTAGAGCTAAAATTTGCCCTTCTTGCATTCTTTTGCCGCTCATTTAGCCTAACAATTGGCCCATCTATTACCTGTTTCCTGGTCAGTGTTACCTCTCAGGTGCCCTAGACATGGCATGATGGCAACTTTGGTTGGTAATTGTACTGCCTCCAACAGGCGAAGTATTTCTTCAGCATGTTTAATCTGTTTTCCTTGTGCTGTCAGTAGCCCTCATTCCTTTCCAAATCACTCCATGAGTGTCGGAAACGACGGGAGACATGCACATCAGATGATGATCAACAAGTCTCAATTTATTAGGGATAAAGCGATGACATATATACACTAGTTAATTAGCTCATACATATTGCAAAATAAAGGCTCATCATTGGTTACATTATTTTAGTCATTTACTACAAAAGGTCTAAATATAACACAATACTGCATTATTCTGTTACCACGGCTATTATAATTATCTAAACATCAGGTTCTTAAAAAAGAACAACTACAAGCATGATTATCTCAGTCTAACTACGTTCTGTACTATGATCTAAGCGGCTTTGAACTTGCTAAGCCTTGCGTTTCGGCCATAACTATTGTAAAACAATAACTAAGCTTAGGTAGCCAAGCTTCGAGGGGCCTCATGACCTTTTTCTTGTAACCAAGTGCTCACAAGGTCATCCACATTTCCCCCGTTTTCTTTAAGTAAGAAAACATTGGCCTGTGACTTGTGGATTAAGTTGAGGACTAAGTTCTGCAAACAAGTCAGCAAACAAGGTAACAGGATGATTATGAACAGTATCACAATCCCTACACCTAATGCATACATAATAAATGTTCTGAGCCATGGACCCAGTCCAAAAGAGGACAACCACTTGTCTAAGGGATTAGAGACCACTTTGATATTTCGTGTGTGATCTCGTAACCATTGCAGGTGCTGGTGAATTGACTTAGAATTAGAAGACAAATTAAAACAACACATTCCCTCAAAATCTTCACAACCATGACCTTGAGCCAATAGTAAAAAATCAATGGCAGCTCTGTTTTGTAAAATTTGGTGTCTCAAACTATCCATATCTTGTGCCATTTCAGACAAAATTTCAGTAGTTACATTAGATTGTTTTACAATCCAACATGCCAATTTCCCTAAAGTATTCAATGCATGTGCTGTACCCACACCAGGTACAAGGGATGCAAAAATTCGGGCTGTCGGACCCCAAAGTTCCACTTGATCATTACAGTCAGGTGATAACGCTGCTATGGAGCGTTTGAGACGATGGTTAGGAAAAAGAGAATGAATTTCAGACACATTTGGGGCAAATAAAGCCAGTTTTCCTAAGTAACAGGGGCCTCCCATAGGGTTTCGGGGAATTCCTTGCCAAGCACGGTCCCCACATACCAAATAAAGATCATGGGGCAATTTCATCGCAGTGCGGTTTGCCCAAATTATGGTCTGATTCTTCGCCCATCCATAAGAAGGTCCACCACACATATATGTGGCATCCCAAAAAGGCCATTCTTTAGGTGTTAACCACATTAGTTTGTCAGTTTTCTTATAAATATAAAACCCTAATTTAAAACATCCATATTCATTGGCTGTTCTATTCAACATGCGACTGCCTAACAGTTTGATCTCTTGGGGATCCCAAGGTAAAGAAACATTTAATCCTGCTAACAAACGGGCAGCACATTCATCCTGCCTCGTATGAACATCACAATTCCCTCTGGTCAGACCCTTAAAGTCTGACCCGTTGAACCCCGGAATTCCAAGTAGGCAAGTTTGAAAAGGGTCGGTGGCGGATGCCAAAGAGAGACAAAAGGAGGTTACACCCGTTTTGTTTGCCCAAGTTTCCCATAAGTTAGTTCTTGGACTGATGTGACCTTGGGTCGACGACACAATCATGAGAACTAGGATCTCAATCCACGTCATTATCAGAATTCGGGAGCATGTTTTCAGTAGTTGCAACATTCGGTGCAGCCTTCGGTGCAGCCTTCGTCCACCTTGCTGGGACCCAGATAGGACCTGTAGGGGAAGACACACAAAGATATCCTCTGCCCCAATAAATTACTTCTGAAGGACCACACCATTTACCATCTTTGGGATCCTTATATAGGACTACAACAGGTTTGCTTGGTTGCACCTTTTCGTGATGGGCATCATAATGTAAAACAACAGGAGGATCTTTAGAATCTCCGAACACACATAAATGATTTAACACAAACAACGTTTTTACAAGTTTCGTTGAAATGTCAGATTCCTGACAAATTTTTAAATAACGTTTCAGCGTATTGTGAGCTCGCTCAATTATTGCTTGACCTGTGGGAGAATTTGGGATACCCGTTACATGTCGTATTCCCCACTCCTTCAAAAAACGTGAAAGATTCTGGCTGCGGTAGGCAGGACCATTATCTGTTTTGATTTGATGGGGCACCCCCATGACTGCGAAGCAGCTGGAGAGATGCCGACGAACATGGAGAGCTTTTTCTCCGACTTGGGCTGTAGCCCATATATATTTACTGAACGTGTCAATAGTTACATGAAGATATTTTAATCGTCCAAATTCAGAGACATGAGTCACATCCATTTGCCAGATTTCATTAGCAGTAAGGCCCCGAGGGTTGACGCCTAATCCAAGGCCTTGTCCATAATTGTGATAACTACAAATTGGACAAGCCCGTACTATAGCAGTTGCTTCAGAATGTGAGATTTGAAATTCTCTGACAAGGCCTTTTGCATTTTGATGAAAAATGGCATGTGCTTCTCTGGCTAATTTTTGACTATTGATTGGGGTTCTGGTAGTAAATGAGACCAATTTATCTGCTCTATCATTACCTTCACCTAAACCAACATCCCATTTGTGACTACGAATGTGCAAAATACAAAATGCATTTTCCCTTTGTTTAATTGCCCTTTGTAATTGGAGAAATAACTCATATAGTCTTTTGTTTTGAACCACTTTGATAAAGGCGTCTTCAATACGTTCCACAATTCCTGCAACATATAATGAGTCTGTGACAATGTTTAGAAGATCAGTCAAAGTCATCAATGCCCAAATCACAGCAGATAGTTCCAAGGTTTGTAGAGAGTCTGTTTCTTCTGCAGGCAAAATATGATGTTGCCATTTTCCGTCTTGCTGCCACGTTATGGCTGCAGTTCGAGATTTCCTTCCTGCATCAGTATACGCGGTGATGGCTTGGGGAATTGGATCCCGTTTTCTTTTTGGACAGGCAAACCAGCGCCATTTCCCCATCCATTGTAGCAGGGGTGATTTAAATAAATTGATGTTGACGCTAGCTGAGGTACCCAAAAGGGCTTCCTGAAGGTCTTCGCTGTTGTCAGGATACCACTGGAGAGTGCCTTTAGAGTTCATCGGGATATGTATCGTGGTAGGTTCACGACCATGAAGTTGCAAAACTCTTTCATGGCCTCTTTTAATAAGATGAGCTAATACTTCAACTTGTTGGACTAATGTTTTCGTTTGTTGTAGACTTGGAGACATCCATTCTAAAACACTCAGTTCTGTTCCTTGTGATGAAATCTGAGCGATGGCTCCTAATAAATGATGCTGGCCCAGCCATATGAGTAGGCTGAGTTCCTGTGATGAGATAAAACGAGACGTACAGCCAGTTGTTATCCTATCTGCTATTTGCTGTATGACACACTTCTGCTCTGGAGTTACTGAAATTGCTTGAGCAGGATTTGTGCCTTGTAGTAATGGTCGTAGAGTGTCTAAAAGTTCATTGGGAATGCCCACAATAGGTTTCAACCACTGTAGGTCTCCCAAGAGACGTTGAGCATCATTTAATGTTTTCAGATTCAAATTCAATTGAATCTTTTGAGGAGATACTGTACGTTCTGTTAAAGTCCAACCTAAGTATTTCCATGGCGAAGAGCGCTGTATTTTTTCAGGAGCGATGATCAATTTTGAATGAGCAAGTGTTTGCCGAATTGTGTTTACTTGTTTGTCTGTAAAAGGTCTTGCTTGTGCAAATAATATATCGTCCATGTAATGGTAGATAATCACTGATTTCCAATGTCTCCGGAGTGGTTGAAGAGCAGCATCAACATATAGCTGGCATAAGGTCGGGCTATTTCTCATACCTTGAGGCAATATTGTCCATTCAAAGCGTTGATCTGGACCTTCTCTATTCAAAGAGGGTAATGTAAATGCAAAACGTCTTTTGTCTTTTGGGTGCAAATCAATAGTGAAAAAACAATCTTTCAGGTCAATGATCAGTAGAGGCCAATCTTGAGGGAGCATAGATGGATTTGGGAGGCCTGGTTGCAAGGCCCCCATAGGTTCCATTTGCTCCTTCACAGCTCTTAGATCATGCAAAAGACAATATTTTCCTGACTTTTTCTTGATAACAAAGATAGGAGTATTCCAGGGACTAGTAGATAATTTTAAATGTCCTTGCTGAAGTTGTTCCTGCACCAAATGATGTGCTTGCTGAAGGCTTTCCCGTTTTAAAGGCCATTGCTTAACCCATACTGGTGTATCAGTTGTCCAAGTTATGGGAATTGGGAAAGACCAAGCAATGGCTACAAGGTTAAAGGGTGCTCATTTGTGAGAACCAGTCCCAATTGAGTGAGAATATCTCGGCCAACTAAACATTGAACAGTAGGTGGCAGCTGAACTATTGAAAAAACAGCAGAGACTTTCCAGCCATCAATTTTTACAGTCACGGTAGGTGATTGTTGGGCCAGTGTTAGACCCCCAACTCCAGAAACTGTTACCGTAGCTGGCTGAATTGGCCAATCAGAAGGCCAAAATTGTGGGGCAATTATACTAGAATCCGCCCCAGTGTCAAAAAGTCCTAACAGTGTAGTATGAGTTCCTTGATAGGTCACTGTAACTTTACATTTAGGACGCTCTGAGAGGTTCATTGTTAACAGCGTGAGTCCTCCTGTAGAACCAAATCCTTTGTCTTCTCGGGGAGAAGTAGAAATTGGAGTCAGCTTGTTGGTTAATTGTGGCATTGGTATCAATTGAGCAATTCGTTGTCCCTTGCAAATACAAACAGGTGGAAACGGCGTATGGGCCATAATCATGATTTCTCCGGTGTAGTCAGCATCAATGAGTCCAGGGAGTACGAAAAGTCCCAACATTGAAGCGGAGGATCTCCCAATTAACAGTGCTCCTACTTGTTGTCCATCAATTTTTAGTGGTCCGATGATTCCAGTTGAGATCTTGTGTGGCTGGTTCGTCAGCAAATTAGTATCTACTGAGGCTGCCAAGTCGAGCCCAAGGCTGCCTCGGGTTGCTGGTGAAAGTGTAGAGGCAGTGCTGGTTGAGCAGCGGCCACTTGTGTCGTCGCGCAGAAGCTGCGAGTCGCGCTCCCATTGAATTTTCCCGATCTGCGGCGACAAGCTCCAGTATTGTGTGTATCAGATCGGCATCGGGCACACCACATTCCTGTTGCTGCACATTCTCGCCGAGTGTGTCCGAGCACTCCACAACGATAACATTTCGGCCGGCCTCTGGGTTGTGCATTCCTTGTTTGCGCAGCTGACACTTGGAGAGGTGCAAGAGCAGCTAACACTTGTGATTGAGAGGCTTTTGCCTGTTCCTGTAATCCCTGTCCTAACTCTTTAATAGCTTCAACTACAAAGGCTTGTGGACCCACTGGAATGTGAGACATTTTCTCTAATGCTTCCTCAATGGTCCAATTAGCTCCCAACGTGTTTAACACATTACGTGTAGTGGCATTACAATTTTGCAAGGCGCATTGTTTTAACAATGCTCCTTTCATGTAATCTTGCACTCCTGCACGTTCAATAGCAGAAGCGACTTTGTCTATAAAGGTACCAAAATGCTCATCACGACCTTGTTTAATTCCCATGTAAACTGGTACACCACCCAGACCCTTTACACGAGTAATTGCCAACCGAACAAGGCGCATAGCTTCACGTAGTTTATCTGGGCCGATAAGTGCCTGAGCCTCCGTTCGCAAAAATGGTCCCAGACCCATTAATTCCTCCATAGTTATATCATGAAGGGGATCTGCTGGGTCTCGCTGCACAGCTAGGCATTGATTTACCAAAGTTTGCCAGTGAGCATTAAAAAGCAGTTGTTGATGTGGTGAAAAAAGGAGGCGAACCACTCCTCTACAGTCGGAGGGCAATAATAACTGTGTATCCCATATATAATCTAACATTTGTTTAACGGGTTCACTGCTCACTCCAAACTGACTAACAGTGGATCGGAGCTGTGATAAAAGCTTCCAGTCTAGGGCTGTTACAGTAGCATTCAATCCACCGCCGGGCAAGGGCTGATAAGTTACTGGGCACGCCAACTGAGCAGCCGCGTGAAACACATCAGCATCTCCCGTATCTACACGCTCTCTAGCTAAAGTTGCCCATGCTTCTCGATGCTCCCTTGCCATGGCTTCGGCCAAATCCGATTCAGCACCAGGCAAGGTATCACCCTTCGGGCTAGGAGACGTGGTAGATACCTTGATAGGGGTTGGAATAGAATCAGAGGGGAGTGGATCTGGCGGTGAGTCTACTGCCGGGGAACTAGCAGCTGGCAGAGAATGTGGAGGCACCGCCGGGGGCGCAGAGGGAACAACTGCATCAGGAGGTGGAGGAGGTTGAGGGGGGGGTAGAACAACAGTATTTGTGCTGGGAGGTAAAATAGGAACCTGCATCCAGTCAGAGATATAAGACTTATTTTTATCTTGCGCGGCTGTGGCATGTACGGCGGCTTTTTGTTCTGCCTGGTACTGTAACAGCTCATTATGTATAGTTTTCCATGCTTTACCGAACTTCTTTGCGGTTTTGTCCCCATCAATTGCTGCCTCCCATAATTTATCTCCGAATTTGCGCCATTCAGACAACTCGTGTACAGTATGCGGGTTTTGAAAACAACCCTGCTCTTGACCATATGCTAATAAATTTGGAAGTTCCTTTTTTAAATCTACATCTTTGACCTGCCGCTTAGTTAAGAAACAGGTAAATAAATCATATGCTGCTTGCCTCTCCATACCTTAAAATGTCAGCGCTGTTGTGGCTCTCCAAGGTCTCGGCAGCACGTATCGACCAGGCTCGTCTATACGGTCACCTGGGGCTCGGCGCGGTTCCTCCTGCGCTTATAGCCGTCCTCGCCACGTAAGGACTCGAACCACTCGTCGTTCCGCCGTGGCAACAAGGCTCGTATGTACGGTCACCTTTATCACGTCGGGGTCACCATTTGTCGGAAACGACGGGAGACATGCACATCAGATGATGATCAACAAGTCTCAATTTATTAGGGATAAAGCGATGACATATATACACTAGTTAATTAGCTCATACATATTGCAAAATAAAGGCTCATCATTGGTTACATTATTTTAGTCATTTACTACAAAAGGTCTAAATATAACACAATACTGCATTATTCTGTTACCACGGCTATTATAATTATCTAAACATCAGGTTCTTAAAAAAGAACAACTACAAGCATGATTATCTCAGTCTAACTACGTTCTGTACTATGATCTAAGCGGCTTTGAACTTGCTAAGCCTTGCGTTTCGGCCATAACTATTGTAAAACAATAACTAAGCTTAGGTAGCCAAGCTTCGAGGGGCCTCATGACCTTTTTCTTGTAACCAAGTGCTCACAAGGTCATCCACACATGAGCATGAACAACTCCAAAGGCCTATTTAGAATCTGTCCATATAGTTATCTTTTTCCTTTTCACCAATTCTAAGGCTCTGATCAAGGCAATAATTTCAGCCTTTTGAGACGAAGTCTCAGCAGGTAATGGTTGGGATTCGGTTACCTTGTTCCTAGCAGTTACTACAAAACCAGCTTTACAGATACCTTGTCCACCTGAAAATCAGGAATCTTGTGCATACTCCAGAGGTTCTTCCTTCAGACCTGGTCTGCTGGAACATACAGCTTCTAATGTTTCAAGACAGTCATGTGTCAGTGGTTTGGTTGTTGTTCCACTGAGAAAAGAAGCTGGGTTCACAATGTTGGTTACTTCAATTTCAATATTATCTGACTTGACCAGCATGGCTTGGTATCTCAAAAACCTAGATGAGGCATCTTCTAGTCCAAAGTGCCTTTTTAAGCATCTTAAATGCATTTTTAACCTCCTTAGACCATGCCCGTTGGGGAAGGTTGGTTTTAAAAGTTCATATAACAGTTTTACCATCACTCCATAATTGTAAATCCATAAGCAGCACCAACCTGTCATTCCCAAGAAGGCTCCAAGTTCTTTTACCGTCTGTGAGGGTGGAGTCTGACACATGGCTTCCTTTCATTCAGTTCCCAGTTCTCGTTGTTTGCTGGACAATCCATATCCCAAGTTTGTTGCTCATTCTTGCACCATTTGGGCTTTCTGTTAAGAGACTTGATATCCATTTAATTCAAGAAAATTAAACAAACTCACAGTCCGCTGAATGCACTCAGGTCGTGTTTCAGTTGCTATTAAAAGATCATCCATATATTATAGAAGGATTTTATCTCTAGAGGGAGAATCCCATATTTCAATTTCTCATGCTAATTAATTTCTGAGATTTGTTAGGCTATTCTTAAAACCATGGGATAACACCATCCGAGTAAGCCGGGTTTTCCTACCAGAGGTAGGACTCTGCCCTTCAAATGGCATCTCCTTCAAATCAGCAATCCCTGATTTCAGTACATGATGGGAGATGATGTGATTGAGAGCTGCCCTGCAGAGAAGGACTTGGGGTTGCTGGTCGATGAAAAGCTCAACATGAGCCAGCAATGTGCACTCACAGCCCAGAAGGCCAACCATGCCCTGGGCCGCATCAAAAGAAGCGTGGCCAGCAGGTCAAAGGAAGTGATTCTGCCCCTCTATTCCTCTCTTGTGAGACCCCATTTGGAGTAGTGTGGGCAGTTCTGGAATCCTCAACATAAGAAGGACATGGAACTGTTGGAACAAACCCAGAGGACGGCTACAAAGATGATCAGAGAGCTGGAGCACCTTCCAAACAAGGACAGGCTGACAGAGTTGAGCTTCTTCAGCCTGGAGAAGAGAAGGCCCCGAGGAGATCTTGTAGCAACCTGATGGGGCCTACAAGAAAGCTGAGGAGGGACTGTTCTCAGAGGCTTGTAGTGATAGGACTAGGGGCAGTGGCTATAAACTGGAGATTTAGACTAGATATAAGGAAGAAGTTCTTCATTATGAGAGTGGTGAGGCACTGGCACAGGTTGCCCAGGGAAGTTGTGGATGCTCTGTCCCTAGAGGTGTTCAGGGCCAGGCTGGATGGGGCCTTGGGCAGCCTGATCTAGTGGGATGTCCCTGCCCATGGCAGGGGATTGGATCTAGATGATCTTTACGGTCCTTTCCAACCGAAACTATTATTTGATTCTATGATTCTAAATGCTTTTGATTTTATTTGGCTCTTGGCAGACAGAAAAATGCATCTTCTAAGTCTAACACTGTAAACCATATCTGGTTATTCTTAATTTAGTCTACTACATGATGCAAATATTTGACAATCTTTTTATTTTTCTCAGGTCCTGTACTACTTGGTAAATTCCATCCAGCTTTTTCACTAGTCAAATTCACAATCAACTAATAGTTCCATACTCCCTTTTGGGCGTGCTGGTGACACAATGAGTTCCCTGTGCCCTATCGGTGTCTGCTTAGGGCTCTCTGTGCATGGCCTTCGCCTGTTGCTCGCCCTAGATGTCTGCTTCTCCCACTTGATGTCTGTTTCCTTTGGTTCCGTAGGTCTATCAGCTGGACACAGGAAATAACTTGTGCAGGAGTAAATATTATGGACGCAGTCTTTCCATCAAGGCTGCCACAATGCTCTCTTCCAGTATCTGCACAACAGCATGGAGCTGCACAAGGACCTCTTTTAGCCTATTCATGACAAACAACAAAAGGAAGCCCGAGGGCAGTTTTGGAGAGACAGGCCTACTACCAGTTCCACTCCAGCTCCCTCCTCCTCATTTATGATGGGAAGTACAACAAGGCAGGGATGTTTGTGGAGCACTGTCCAGAGATCTGCCTGAAGCAGATGGATGGTTCTCCCCTGCTGAGCCTTAAGGATGGCAGCAGTACAGAGCCCAGCTCCTCAGCCCACCCCAAGGTGGACCTGAATATCACTGACTTTGTGCAATCAGCATGTAAATACTATAATTTTCAATGTCTAGTATAGAAGTAGTATCTGAGGATACTGCAGCCACTGCATTGTGTTATTATAACATTGCTTACTACTCTCAATCCTTCCCACGTAAAGAAGCATTAAAACCAGTCTTTTCATAAGGTGATGTTGAGAACCAACAGGTTTTATTACTGCCAGACCAGCAAAAGACCACTGGTTACATTTGCTCTAAGCACACAAATTCAATAACTGAGAAGATTCCCTGTAAAAAGAATGTTGTGATTTCAGCATGAAATGGTCTGAATAGGTAACTTTGTACTTACATTATTAGAATGCAATGAAAGCATATGTTAATACAGATGTGTAGAAAGTTGGTTTTTTTTAAATTTGCCACAGACTAAAGTTATCACCAGTGTATATTCAGTGTTTTTTCTCAAGGCAGACCATTCATGGCAATATCAGATTTTGGTGAGCAGAGTTCAGAAAAAATTATGCTGAGAAACACACCTCTTCATTTATATGAAAAGACGCCATATTTTTATCTTGTCCTTTCAAATGCCTGCTCCTAAAAATGTAAAATACTAACATTAAGAATTCTAGAACCTAATAAATGTTTATTGCCCGGTTTTGCCGGGCAAAGTGTTGCCATCTGTCTTTAGCATCATGGAGCTGTTTCAGTGTCCTAGCTTTGTGAGAAGACATACATTGAAATCCAGAAATGGGTGGAAGTGCCTGTGCAACAGCCGTATGAGGGGTGAGGCATAGAGCCCGTGAGAGGTGAGGGACCGTGCTCTGAGGTTAGGAGGGTCTGGATCATGTGGAATTTGCAGAATTCATTTCTGTAGTCTGCTCAAAATTCTGTCTGGTGTGGGTATTGCTTCTCTGCCTGAGAAAGTCGGCTCTCCCTCATACCACTCTTCCTGAGGTGCTCACATGTGAAATGGATTCAGTACAGCACAATGTTTATGCATGAAATCGCATCTCGAATAACCGAGCACCAACCTCTTCCTTCTGTAGACACAGTGTACGTCCCAAATGGCAAATCTAGTTCCGTAGCCAGCATGTTCCTAGTTAGTTTTTTTATTTTTTTCCTTTGCAGAACAAGATTTCTGAGTTCTTTGTTAGTAGGGTAGTTTATTCTTACTATAATTCATAGATAAGAGCCCTTCAAAAGCAGAAGTAACACTGTGGGGAAAAAAAGTGTAGCTGAAAGCTAATAGGAAGTAAGCAGCAATTGCTGTCTGGCACTGAGGTAAGGAATGAAATACCCCTGTTGTGGGATGGGGAGAATTGAGGTGCAGTTGTTTAGGGGGTTGTTTTGAGGGGTTAGGGTATTCTGGGAAGGTCTTGGGCTGTTGTGGCAGCTACTTGCTAGTCCAGAATAGAGCTCTCCTGTCAGCCATGGGAACCAAACCTAATAAGAACAGCTGGACAGTGTGCTAGGTCTTGTTTAATGAAAGTTGGAGGTAGTTAAGACTCCAGATAGCACAAGCACGGCAGTTGAATGTGCACTCAAAACATCTTGTTTCTGAACACCTGGTATTGTGATAGAAAGTACTGGTTTTCAAACGGTGCTAAATTTAGAAGCAGATAGCTTTGCTGCAAGTTGAGTGTACAAAAACCATTTTATAGCAACAAGAAGGTTAATAATTACCCCAGTGTCTGTGAAGGTAAATTGAGCAAATAATGTCATGCTATTTAGATCTTCCTCTTTATTGCCCTGGATAGAAATGCAGAGCAGATTTACAACTGTATGTGCTCTTTGCCTTACAGTGGCATATTTCTCATACTGTAGTATTGCTGTGTGTAAAGCAAAAGCATTTACAGTGTACTGTTGGTAGAACTGAAAGCTGCAGAACTGAGAGTTTGGGGAGGAAGTCAGTGGCAGTGTATAACTTCTTCTTCTGATCCATTGGTTGGGTTGATATTAGAGCCTGAAAGTTAGTCTGTTTTGGAATGATTTTTGATGTACTTGCCCCGTATACCCTCTGGTTTGTGCTTTTATGAGGAAAAAATACTGTTCTGATTGATTTTCATTTAGGTCATTGAATAGCTGACATGAGTCTGCTTTGAAATGTCAGGGAGTAGTTCTGCCTCTACAGAATGCAATCTTGATTGTGTTATTAGCTTAGTCTGGAGTGTATTGGGAAAAGAATAGGAAGGGGTTTTGTAGTGCAAAATATGCTTAAGAGCAAATAAAACAGTGTTTTTAAGGAGGAGAATTAACATCAGAAGTGTGATTATGTCAAGGCCAACTGGCTGAAGTACTTTTGTACTCAGAGTAGATGAGTATATGTGGTGCAGGTAAATCAGGTTTTTCTTTAATGGGGAGAAAAATAAGATCTTAGTAACCTAAAGCTTCCATCTGTTTCCTCCTCCTGCTTTTTAAACACCTGTCAACTGTCTGCAGTGGAGGGTACTTGCAAGTGCATGTAACATCAGTGAAGCCATACTCAGAGCTAGGAAGCTGACTGGAGGTGCGTGGCCCAGGGCTTGTCCCCTGGAAAATGCTCCCACCTGCTTTACTATGCCCTTGGCCAGAAGCTGCTCCAGATTTTGCCTATTTAGCTGCTCATCTGGTCATCCTCCCCAGCTGTCTCATAGCCCAAGTCTTACACAAACCAAGCACTTTTATTTCACAGAAACACCTGGTCTGCATGTTTACCCATGTCCAGAGGTTCTGCAGCCATGTAGGCAGATGTTACAAGTTGGTTAAGATTTTGTCAGCACCTTTCATTTTGGAGAGCTGAAATGAATCTGTTTAGCACTTGCAGGTCTGAAGAAGTTATTTTAAAACGTGTTGGAAAAATAACTCTTGGCCTTGACACACCTTTATTCTAGGTTTTCCTGCACATTGCATACCTATCGATGTCGATAAGCCCTATGCCGCTTGGTCCACGGGCGTTCCGTACAAAAGCCAAACGGAGGCTTAAAGTGGTTTTACATGGCAGTAAGATAAGCCAGTCTAGGAGATTATTTTGTTAGCCAGTGCTCTCTCCTAAATACAGTAGTTCCTATGTTTCTGTGCCCTCTTTCTTGTGCTTTCCATCTACCTGCTCAATATGTCCTGCACTATCTTTGCCTCTGGATATCTGGATACAATTTGTCAAAACTTCTCAGTGCAGTGCAATGTCTGTTGTGGTGTCGTTGTGAGTGCTTTTACTTTAACTCACTTTTCCTATGTTTTGATTTACTGAAAAGCAAAGGGATGCATTAGAAGGACCCAGCATTTGAAGGCTGCAGGAAAACACTACCTTATGAAGTCCTTTGGGATGGCACAGGAGAACACTGTAACTCCTTCCCCCCGTCCTCCCCCCTCCAAAGCCTTGGCAAAAGCTGGTAGCTCTGCAGAAACTGACTGTAGTGCCACTTGTGGAGGAGCAGCTTGTTACATGTTCCTGGTGTAGCAGTGGAGGCTCTTGGATGCACTTTGTTCACCTAATATCTTGCATCTCTGTGGCTAGAAACCCTTGTAAATAGGCATTTGATTCACAGATGTAAAAGCTTTGTTGCAGACAAGTCTGACTTTGTTATATGTCCCAAAACAAACTGTAACAAAAGCATGTGTTTTTCCAGTCTCTAGAGGCTGACAGAGTTGCATTTCCATATATGTTTTAAAAAGGCAATTAAAACCACTCTTTGCTTCCCAGAAGCTTCTACCGTAGAGAAGCGTTGCAGCTGTTACTTCCTGATTTCGAAACTCAAGCTGCGTTTTTTCAGATAGCTGAGAATCCTCTCGAACCAAGGTACCATCACAGACATCTGGAAGCAATAGTTTGTTTTGTCAAAACAGATTCTACTCTGAGAACATGTTCAAAACCAGTTACAAATCAGTTACAAAAAGAAGAAATGTCTCTCCCTTCACATTAAGAGCAGTAACTTTTCAGAAAAGCTTCAGAAAGGCTTTTTGCTATTTCAATGTCACGGTATCAGTATTTGTATATAGTACTTGAATTTTGCGAGCTTGCATTTTCAATATTACAGTAACATTGGATATTCACTAAGAAGTGTAAAGTTTAGATTACTGTCTTGCAAACAATTGCAAAATTCCCCAGCCCCTTGTTTCTTTGCCCAACCAAGTGCCAGTACCGAATTAATGAGTGAAAGTTGATGTCCCATATGCGCTGACTATTGCTACCAGCGTTACCAGTGCAGTCTGAATTTTGTAACTGTCTAGGACATCAGTATATGAGAAAGCAAGCTGAATCAGCATTTGTTTTGACATATTTGTCTCAAGTTTGAGAGTGAAAGCTTTGTGCACATCTCGCAACAGGAATGGTTGAGAGATCTATCCATGTATACAAGCTGACGATAGACACACATACTAGTTAATGTCAAATGTTCAAAAGTGGATGTACTAGGAGCATAAACAGCAGATTCACTACATTGGACGTTCAAGAATTACAGGTGTTTCAGCACCACTGTTGTTCTACCACTTCTCTGAGCCTTAGCAGTCAGGATCTCAGTTTAAAGTCTTAGTGGTTTCCCGACCCCCTGGTATCAGATGCTTTACAGAGAACTCAGTTAACTGTACATCTGTTGCTTTTTTCAAAATGTGAGCGTTTAAAGAAATTCCCGTGCAGAAATTAGGCTTGTTCATCTCTGCCTTCCTTTGTGCCCATTCACAAGTAATGACATGGCGTTCAAAGACTTCGGCAGAAGTACCAAGAGGAAATGGTCAGGGAAGAACTAATCTGTTTCTCAAAAAGTTGCCAGCAAATAGACTAGTCTGTCTCCGTATAGCCTGTATCGAGACCGAGATAAAAGTCCTACTTCTGTCTATGGTCCTAACATGGGAACATGCTCGTGGAACAGGTTACAGCCTTTCAATTTCAGACTGTATCTGGAAATCATCATAGGCTGACTCTCTGGGAATGTGGTAGGATGCTCTGGTAAGCCTCTGGGCAGCAAATGCTGCGATTCCTATTGCCTTCTGTGGAGGTGTGGGTTCCTCAGAGCTGGCACAAATCTTCTCTGTTTCCATTGTATTTGTGCATAGATTTGTTATGTATCGATACTAAGGCTTCTCGCAGAGAGTTGGTCCTTTCTCTTCTCTGTTCATTTTTGACCAGCATGTCCAGAGAAGAGCGACAAAGCTGGGGGCTGGAGAACAGGCTTTATCAGGAACAGCTGAGTGAGCTGGGGTTGTTTAGCCTGGAGAAGAGGAGGCTGAGGGGAGACCTCGTTGCTCTGTATAACTACTTAAAAGGAAGTTGTGGAGAGGAGGGTGATGGCCTCTTATCCCAAACTGACAGGGGACAGGACAAGAGGGAATGGCCTCAAGCTCCGCCAGGGGAGGTTTAGGCTGAACATTGGGAAACAATTTTTCACAGAAGTGGTCATTGGGCACTGGAACAGGCTGCCCAGGGAGGTGGTTGTGTCACCTTCCCTGGAGGTGTTCAAGGCACGGGTGGAGGAGGCCTTGAGGGGTATGGTTTAGTGTTTGATAGGAATGGTTGGACTGAATGATCCCGTGGGTCTCTTCCAACCCTGTGATTCTATGATTCTATAAAATAAAATTTCTAACAAACTACTATGCGTAACTAACTAATTAACTAATTTCTAACTAACTTCTCCATGGGTACTTTGTGTCTAACATATATACAAGAAAACAGTTTTGAATAGCCGTAGTAGGTTAACATATATACAAGAAAACAGTTTTGAATAGCCGTAGTAGGTTAACATATATACAAGAAAACAGTTTTGAATAGCCGTAGTAGCTGAACATATATACAACATCAGGGGCGTGGTGCTGGCCTCTTGTTGGCTGGAGCGTCCTCCGAGCTGCTGGCTCTCCTCCTTCGCGTCCGCCGTGGCCTCACAGGGGAGCATTCCCTGCCCTGGCTGGAAGTGTTGGGTGTGGGCATGGCCACTGCTGGCTCCTCCCGGGACGCTCCTTCCTCTGGCAGTGAGGACAGTGGGGATGGAGCATTGGCTGCTGGCACCCCCACCGATGGTAGTGGAGGAGGTGCTGGGGAGCTTGTCTGCAATGGATGTTGCAGGGCTGCCGCCGCATGGGACTGAATTGGGGCTGGGAGACCCTCCTGCAGGCCCAGCAGACGAAAGGCTTCCCTGCGCCACCGTTGCAAAGCAACACGTATAAGTTCTTCAACAAATGTCACTGTGTAGTCAAGGAGGGAGTCGTGCAGCATCTGAACAAGGACTTCTTCGTCCACCCCATGGTTGGTCAGGATGTCTATTACAGTCTCCTCCACCAAGGCTGCCTCTGCCTGGCTGCCATCGAAGATTTGCCGCAGTGTTGTGTGGAGCCAGGGCAGCAGGATCTCGAGGAACAAGGGGAGAGCCTGGAAAAGGCTCGCCCATTCCTCCGGCTGGAGGCCGCCCACAGGAGCTCTGGACATCCCTTCCTCAGGCTGTGGTTGGGGTGCTCCAGGGTGGTGGAGGTCCTGGACAGCGGAGTCTTCCTGAGCTCCTTCCCGCCGGCGGACGATGACTTCTGATGTTGCGGGTGGAGCAATGACATGCTCCACGTAGTCATCGTCCGCTCGCACCGAGTGCACTAGAGATGTGATCCTCCTCTTGCAGAGGGGGCACTCGGGCTTATCATCAGCCCACCGCAGGATGCAGGTGTAACAGAAGCGGTGGAGGCATGGCATAGCAAAGCTGGGCTCCTCCCAGCTGTCCAAGCAGATGGGACAGCGGTCCTCCAGCTCTGTGGCCATGCTCTTGCCTTCCTGCCGTGGGCTGGGGGGAGTTGTGGAGCTCATGTTGTTCCCTCTCGCTGTTGCTGCAGCAGGGGGTGTTATGCTAGGAGAGGAAGAGAGGCCGCATTCGTTGACCACCCTGGAGACAGGTGGAAAAAATGCCCAGGTCCCACAAGAAAACCCTCCCAGCTCCCAGGGGTGAGGTTTCCCCTCCCAGCTCACCTCTGCTGCAGCAAGCGCCCCTCCTGGGGTCCTCTGGCTCCCTGAGGCAGGGCCACAGAAAATTCTTGGACTAGCCAAGGCAAGCAGACTGCTCAGCTGGGGTGCAAAGATGAGCCCCCTGCAAGAGTCTCCGCTTGGCTACAAGCAGTGAGCGAGTGACAAGCCGTTGCTCAGGACGTGGGATACCATCACCAGGTGACACAACAATCCAATGCCTGTAGACCTATCAGTCCACCCATTGGTGCCACGTCTTCTCCATTCAGTTTTTGCTGCTCACCAATGATTTTTTTGCCCCGAGGAAGATGAGTCCAAAGTGAAAAGCAATTGTTTTTATCTCTTTTCTTTCTACTGATTTATGCAGACCTGTGTATTAATAAACATAGAAGAAGTGCAGTACTATCTGTCACAGTTTTAGTCTTGTATTGTTGGTTAATTGTTGCAAAGAAGGCAAATCTTTTCTTTCACATTTTTGTAATGATATTTGCTTGTCACGTGCCTGGCAAGTGAACCTTGGTAAGTATAACAGCTGCATGTCTACTATGTTAATATCTGATCTAAAGAATAGACTTGCTGTAATCACTGGGGATATTTAAGAAGATTGTTTGTCAAAGAGCTGCTTAATATACTGCAGAACTTTTCGAAGCACGGTAGAGAAAACTACAGACACTACTAAAACTTGATAGGTATCATACTATAACTCGCAGGAGCAGAGACAACCACCTACTGCCACAGGAAAAAAAGCAGACAACTTTGGATTTAAACATTGTTCCTTTGTTTTTAAATGTACTTAGACAGAAGAACTGAGGAGAGGCAGGATGGAAGAGCACCTCGTGCCACCCAGCTGGTTCTGAAGACAGTAGCTCTGCCTTCTCAAGGAAGCTCTGTACATTCCTGCTGGCTGTTGGGTGCCCCAGTTCTTTGCTCGTCGTGTGTGTGTTCTGGAGAGAGGACCTGGTCTGAGGAAAGAGAAAGAAGGAGAGCCTGGATCTCTATAGGGGGTTGGAGCTGTGGTGTGAGGAGCCTCCTGCCTCGGGAGCCCCCGGGAGCACCTGACTGATGCTGAGCAGCGTCTGCGGGGCTGGTGGCAAGCAGCGCAGGCTCTTTTCCACACATTCTGTGTAGCCAGCTCTGCCCAGGGATCTGCCGGTGGGGCTTTGCTTTTCATGCTGCCCTTTTCTGCCATTTGGGCACTGTGAATAACCGACCCAAAAGCAGAAGTAAACTGACCAAACACAACCCCTGTCTGAGCTGTGGTCAGGAGGGAATGCTTCACGCCTGGAGCTGCGCTCAACTCCAGGGCCTGCTCGCCAATGGGGCAGGCACGGGGCTGTGCAAGAGTCACTCTGCCCAGGACCACCGACCAAGCACAAGCTCAGCTCGAGGGCCAGCAATGGTGCCTGTAGCAGTTAACGTGACCCTGGCCATGCCGTGGGGACTTTTGGACCATTTCACGCTGTCCATTTGTGTCACACTCGCCCTGTAGGCTGCAGGCGAGGGCAACATGAGTTCTACGACTGCTGTGACTGATCAATGTCACTCACGGCCAGGGCCACCTCCTTGCAGCCTCCCCTCCTCCCCCGAGGGCTGTGGGGAAGGAGAGCAGGGTCTGACTGAGCCATGAGCGCCACCGCTGACTCGTTAGTTTTGTTGACGGGACACCTGTTCTTTGCACAATGGGTCCCCCTTAGAAAAACATTCCTCAGGCACAAACCACTATAAGATATACAAGTTTAGACAATTGTTGTCGATTGCTACACTGAAAGAAGACAGATAAGTCTGAATATTAACTAAAATATAGAGTTGTGACAATAAGGAGTTTTAACAAGGCTGTGACTGTATCTGGTACAACGACAAGAGAAAGAAGAACTAGCTGGGCCAGATATGGCCTTGAAGAGGACCCAGAGAGCCTAAGAGCACGCGCAAGGAAGAAAAGTGAAAAGTTCAAATGCCACCATGACTAGTTGCCTTCATCCCCAAAGACCCTATCGACCACTACCGCAAGAAAATGTGCAAGCACTAACGGGAGACCTATGATAATGAGTTATTAGGAGAAAATGTTTGTTGAAAAACACCAGTGGAAAAAATGCCTGCCAGCCTGGGAGCTCTGAGCTTGTGAACCCGAAGCGTCCTTGAAAAACGAAGCTTTTCAGGACAGCTAGATACCTACAAACCAGAGACATCCCAAGATGTTCTGCAGCATTTTATGTCTCTATAACATAAAAATGACTTTTTTGTTTTTACAAATGTAGCCTCTCTCTTTCACCATCCATGTTCCGTGTACTTCTCTGTTCCTGAACAGGCTAAATTCTCTGCAGAAACTTCTACAAGATGTAGGACTCCCAGTGGGGCTGCCAGGCTGACTGCAGGCTCTGTGCTGCGGAATGTCTTTGAAGTGACGCTGTTATTGCACAGTCCCCCACTGGGACCAGCCAACGCTGGAGGCAGCTCGGTCAGCCCTCCCGCTGCTGGGGTGGTTGGCTTCTTATCTGAGCTTGGTGTATCCTCCTCTCCAGGATAGTTTGGCCCCTTCTGAAATCTAATACAACTGGTACCGCTAATATATATCCACGAGGGATCTGTTATAAGGTATCTGGCGTTATATTGCAGATAAGTTGCTCCACTAATGGCAAGTTTGGAGTAACCGTGACTAGTGAGCACCTGCTTGATTGCCTCTGTTCTTGGTTTTTGCTGTAATGCTGATTTTTTCTGTAGAACTGGTTGATGGTGGCTTGTGATAGACATCTGTTTCCTTTATTCATAGAATCCTAGAATGTCCTGTGAATGAATTGGAAGGGACCCACAAGGATCATCAAGTCTATCTCCTGTCCCTGCACAGGACAACCACAATACTGACACCATGTGTCTGAGGGTGTTGTCCAAATGCTTCTTGAACATTGTCAGGCTCGGAGCCGTGACTACTTCCCTGGGGAGCCTGTTCCAGTGCTTCAACACCCTCTGCGTGAAGAACCTTTTCCTCATATCCGATCTATATCTCCCCTGGCACATCTTCCTGCCGTTCCCTTGGGTCCCATCATTGGTCTGCAGAGAGAAGAGATCAGTGCCTGCTCCTCCTCCTTCCCTTGTGAGGAAACTGTAGACTGCGATGAGGTGCCCCCTCAGCCTTCTCTTCTCCAGGCTGAACAGCCAAGGTGACTTCAGCTGCTCCTCTTACGACCTCCCCTCTACGCCCTTCACCAACTTTATGGCCGGCCTCTGGACACTGATTATTCTTTGGTAACCTGTAACGAACTAGAGAGATGTACTGGATGAAGGCTCCATGTGCTGCTGTGTGACGGAATCCCGTGAACCAGTGGCTGCTGGGCCAGCCTTCAGGCGGTGGTGGGGCTGGAGTCATGCACTGCACCACGTTGCACTCCTGCAGCCCTGGGCCGTGGGCTGGTCAGGCCACAGAGGCATCAGTGCCGGCAAATAAACTTGTTGAGACTCCTTTTGGAGGTTTAGGAAGCAAGCATCCGTTATCAGGCCTGGGCAAGACGAGGCAGCGATCTCCAGCAAACACTTAGAGCGAGACACGAGCTAGGTGCTTAATACACTTCCCACTTACATGCATACGTGCACATTTTCCGAGAAATCTTACGCATATTCTATTACTCTCCAAGGACTAATTTCAGCATTGTTAGGAGCTTCACAACAGTCACATCTCTTGCTAACTCAGAGCCAGCTCTGCCTGACTTTGCATTTAAGACGGGAAGAGACTGCAAGCAGAGGTGATTATCGGAAAAAGCACATCTGTTCACCCCAGATCGTACTTAGAATCATAGAATCATAGAATAACCAGGTTGGAAGAGACCCACCGGATCATCGAGTCCAACCATTCCTATCAAACACTAAACCATGCCCCTCAGCACCTCATCCACCCGTGCCTTAAACACCTCCAGGGAAGGTGACTCAACCACCTCCCTGGGTAGCCCGTTCCAGTGCCCAATGACCCTTCCTGTGAAAAAAATTTTCCTAATGTCCAGCCTAAACCTCCCCTGGCGGAGCTTGAGGCCATACCCTCTTGTCCTGTCCCCTGTCACTTGGGAGAAGAGGCCAGCACCCTTCTCTCTACAACCTCCTTTCAGGTGGCCATAGAGAGAATAAGGTCTCCCCTCAGCCTCCTCTTCTCCAGGCTAAACAACCCCAGCTCTCTCAGCCGTTCCTCGTAAGGCCTGTTCTCCAGACCCTTCACCAGCTTTGTTGCTCTTCTCTGGACTCGTTCCAGAGCCTCAACATCCTTCTTGTGGGGAGGGGTCCAGAACTGAACACAGGATTCGAGGTGCGGTCTCACCAGTGCCGAGTACAGAGGGAGAATTACCTCCCTGGACCTGCTGGTCACGCCTTTTCTGATCCAAGCCAAGACGCCATTGGCCTTCTTGGCCACTGGGCACACTGCTGGCTCATGTTCAGTCGGCTGTCAATCAACACCCCCAGGTCCCTCTCCTCCAGGCAACTTTCTAGACAGACTTCTCCTAGTCTGTAGCACTGCACAGGGTTGTTGTGCCCCAAGTGCACGACCCGGCACTTGGCCTTGTTAAACCTCATGCCATTGGACTCAGCCCAGCGGTCCAGCCTGTTCAGATCCCTTTGCAGAGCCTCCCGACCCTCCAGCAGATCAACACTTCCACCCAGCTTAGTGTCATCTGCAAACTTGCTAAGGGTGCACTCAATGCCTTCCTCCAGGTCATTGATAAAGACATTGAGCAGGGCTGGACCCAGCACTGAGCCCTGGGGAACACCACTTGTCACTGGCCTCCAGATGGATTTCACACCCTTTACCACCACGCTCTGGGCCCGGCCATCCAACCAGTTTTCCACCCAGGAGAGTGTGCGCCTGCCCAGGCCAGAGGCTGACAGTGTCTCAAGCAGAATGCTGTGAGAAACTCTGTCAGAGGCTTTACTCAAGTCCAGGAAGATACATCCACAGCCTTTCCCTCATCCAGCAGTCGAGTCACTTTGTCATAGAAGGCGATGAGGTTAGTTTGGCAAGACCTGCCTTTTGTGAACCCGTGTTGACTGGGCCTGAGCACCCGGTTCTCTTGCATGTGCTTCATGACAGCACTCAAGATCACCTCCTCCATGACTTTCCCTGGCACTGAGGTCAGACTGACAGGCCTGTAGTTCCCCGGATCCTCCCTGCGACCCTTCTTGTAGATGGGCACAACATCAGCCAGCCTCCAGTCCAGTGGAACTTCCCCAGTCTTCCAGGACTGTTGGAAGATGATGGAAAGGGGTTTGGTCAGCACATCCGCCAGCTCCTTCAATACGCTGGGATGAATCCCATCCAGCCCCATAGACTCGTGGATGTCTAGTCGGGCTGGCAAGGCTCTGACCACCTCCTCTTGGATCATGGGAGCCTCATTTTGCCCCTCTAGCTCCTGGGTTTGTACACAGATGGAACGACTTTCTTTACAATTAAAGACTGAGGCAAGGAAGGCATTAAGTACCTCAGCCTTTTCCTTATCCCCTGTCACTGTTGTTCCTTCTGCGTCCAATAGGGACTGTATGGTCTCCCTAGTCCTCCTTTCATTATTTATGTATTTATAGGATTTTTTGTTATCTTTCACAGACTTTGCCAATCTGATTTCTAGCTGAGCCTTAACCCTTCTGGCTTCTTCTGTACACAATCTCACACAGGAGGTCGTCATCTCAAAAGAATGAGCAGCGGCTGGAAAAATGCTGCTTGACTGCAAAAACACACGATGAGAGGGACGTTCCGTCTGACTTTTGAAGTACAAACACTTTGATGAAACTTAACTCCGCCTTAGCTTAAATCAAAGTATTCCACTTTTTGCAGTAGTAACTGCTTCTCATGTCAGCGGTGCGACAACCCTGAGCTGCTCTTTTGGCTCCTGGTTGTCTCCCAGAGCAATCAGGCCGCGTTCGTGCCCTCCAGCCCCCGTAGGCATCGGAGCGCGGCGGCGGGGAGGCAAAGGCTGCCCGGAACCACGGGAGCGGGAAGCCGCGCGCGGCGGGGCGGCAGTGCCGGCGCACCCGGAAGGCGCTCGACGGCCACGTCCGGCCCCGCCGCGGCTCGGGCCGGAAGCGGGCGGCATGGGGAGCCGCGGGCGGGTCAGTGCGGCGCGTGCGCGGGGGCGGCGGCGGGTGCCGGGGCCTCCGCAGCGCCCGGGGACGGCGGGGCCCACCCTGCCCTTCCCCTGCGGGGGAGGCAGCGCCCCCGCCTCGGGTCTGCGGGGCTGTCAGTGGCGACAGGTGCAAGTGGCGGGCTTGCGGGCGGTTTTGCCTGCGGGTCAGTGCGGGTCGGGGCTTTGGGCTTTGGGCTTTGGGCTTTGGGCTTTGGGTTGGTTTGGTTTTTTCTCCTAGCAGCGCCGAGCGTTTATAGCGTCAACGGGCAGAGGCTTTTGGGGCAGGAAAAACTCCAAGGTAGTTGTGAGAAAGTAGGGGTTCACGTGCAAAGGCAGTTGTGGAAAAAGGGAGCACATTGAGAGCTGGTGATCAGGTAGAGCTTCAGATGCATCGAGAGAGTGAACCGGGATGGGAAGACGCAAAGACAAAGATGGGAGTGCTAGTTGCATGTGTCGTATTTACAGTACAGGGTATTTACACGGGGACCTGAACCCTGGTCCCGAAGTGTTCTGAAGCGTAGTAATAGGGATGCTAATACGCTTGAGGTATTGGGGGAGTTCAGTGTTTCGTTAGGGGACTGTAGAGCTTAGCGGCGCCTTCGCATTAATATATCGTGCTTCAGAGAGAATTATGGAATGCCTTGGGTTGGGATGGACCACGAAGGTCACCTAGCCCCACCCCCTTGCAGTGAGCAGGGACATTTTCACCCTGAGCAGGTTGCTCAGAACCCCATCCAACCAGGCCTGGAATGTTTCTAGGGATGGGGCATCTACCAGCTCTCTGGGCAACCTGTGCCTGTATTTCACCACCTAGAAAAACAAAAAATCCTGCTAGTATGTAGTCTAAAGCCTTCTAGTTTAAAACCCTTACCCCTTGCCCTTTTGCTGCAGACCCTGCTAAAACATTTTTTCCCAGCTTTCTTAGAAGTCCTCTTTTTTGAGTACTGAAAGGCTGCAACAGGGTCACTTTGGAAGCTTCTTTAAGCTGAACAACCCCAGCTCTCTCAGCCTCTCTTCAGAGGTGTTCTAGGCCTTTTATCAGTTTGGTGGTCCTCCTCTGGATCTGCTTCCACAGGTCCACGTCTCTTCTGTCCTGACAGCTCCAGAGCAGTATTGCAGGTGTGGTCTCACCAGAGGAAAGTAGAGGAGCAGAGTCACCTCCCTCCACCTGCTGGCCACACTTCTTTTAATGCAGCCCAGGACAGCATTTGCCTTCTGTTCTGTTAGCGCACACTGCTGGCTTCTGTCCAGCTTCTCATCCACCAGGACCCCCAGGTCCTTCTCTCGGTCTCTTCTTCGTCCATCGGATATAACTGTTCTGTTTCAGGAAGGATTTGCAATAGTGTGCAAAGAGCAGGGGAAGCTGCTTGAAAATTATTGACCGAAGAGGTCAGAAGAACCATAAAGCACATTTTCAGCTTTCGCCATACATGTGTTTGCCTCTAAACAATTAGCAACGTTAACTTCAGTGTTTGTAAAGTGGTGTAAATATTTCTGGATGCCCTCTCCAAATCAGTCAAATGTCTCTGCAGAAAAAGAAATTTATTTGCTGGCTTTTCATCCTGTCCGTATGCTTTCCACAGATCCAGCTATCTTGGGAAGGCTGCAGTTAAAAGCAACTTGGTGCCATTCAGTTGCTAATTATTAAGGACACAGAAGCTGAAAAGAAGCGAGCAGAGTCCATGTTCTCTTTCATATGTGTCCTCCCAGATTGAATTAACTGCTTGTCAAGCCTCGCACCAATTCTTGTAAAAGTGACTGAAGTTTTTTCACTTAAACATTTCTGGAACTCAGAAGAAATCAAGAACACACCAGTTTATCCTCTTCCCAGACATGTCTGTAATGGAGTAGCAGATACTCAACAGGATTCTTAATCATAAATTACAGTAGAAATTAGGACGCGGATTAACCCACCTGCTGAAGTGAGATTTGAATTCATTCCTATTTGTAAACTTTTCCTTAATATTGCTGAAGTTGTGGTCGTCTTTTGTTAAAGAAGCAGTACTGAACTGGCAAGCTGCGTGTTCTTACTGTTCTCTTGTCTTTTTTTCCTCTTCCTAAGAGCTGTCTTTTGTGTGTACACACTTCAGGATGAATTATCTCAAGATGTAGCTAAGTGGCCCGCTGGGCAGAGGGGAGAACTTGGTTTGGAATATCTCAAAATGTGGAGAGAATAGTTGGAGATGTTGAAGGTAATAGCTTCCAGAGCTGTTTGCTGTTTCTGTTACTGGCAGATGTGAAGCAGAGGTCACGCTTTTTTCAGGGCCCTGCCAGAATGTTTTTATTGACCTTTTACTTTTAGGATGGCAGTTGTTTGCATCTGTAGCTCACAATTGCAGAGGATGCCTCTAAGATGGTCATCTCTTCGTAACAGCTCTGTGTTTGCTCTGTGTTATTCTAATAAACTTTTGGAATACTAACTGTGAGAAAACAATTGTTATTAAGTGCGTGGAACTGTGCCTTTTAGGGGTGCCAAAACATAGCAGGTAGTACTAGGCATAACTTCAAAAACTATCTTGTTGTGAAGATGATTTTTTTTGTCTGCCAAGGACTAGAGGACTTCTGTCATTCATTGCAGTTTGTATGACTAAACAGCCAAAACCACATGAGGGGGAGCTGTGAGTCTCAGGGGTTTTGCTTCATGTGCATACTGAGGTGTGTCATCTGTACATTGTAAATCGTAATTTTTTGAGTATTTGTTTTTACTGAAGTTTTTATTTGGTGATCTGGCAGTTATATTTAGAGAAGGGTTTTTTGCTTTGTAAAATATTATGACCAAGTATTATACAGAGGCATGAAAAATAATTGTTGAAATAGTTAAAGTACTCTTGGAGATCCTTTTGGTGTTCACTTTTCTCATCTTGGCTTCTAAGTGTCAGAACGCTTTACCCATTTATATTTCTCTCTTTTTTGTACTCGGAGACTATCCAGTGATGTGCCCTTGAGAGTCCCTGCAGGTGACTTGGAATTTTTCCAACTCTGTTGTGTTTATTTGATATTGGCTCAATATATATGTTTATGTGACTGTATTTTCAGGATTCTAATCCCGTGATGCCACATGATTGTTCCACATAATCCAAATGGTTGTTAACAAGCATAGTGCTAGTGCTCTTTAGCATCTTAGATTAATCTGAAGCTTCTATAAACTCTCTGGGATTTTGATTTCCTCCCATCTGTATTGGCTGCAAGTTGCTTGATTGGGAATAGAGGTAAAGTATCTTAGATACTGATTCCATGCCAAATTTTGTACTAAGTGGAAAGATCATGAGAGATCAACCAGCACTTTTTAAATAGCAGCATGTTATTTAACATGTTAATTTCAACTAAGAATCCTGCTAGCGGACAAGCTAATTCTGTGCTTGTTTTATTGACAGGTTTTGAAGCTTTTTAAATTATTACACAGAACCCAGCGAGAAGTTTTAAAAATGATACCAGACCCCTTGAAGGTGAGATATGCTTTTGTGTGGTGGATGCTTACCTCTCTTCCTGTGGAACTTTCTTCTCTGAATATACTGAAAGAGAATTCTTCCTTTGAATTATTCTTTTCCACATTTTTTAAAGAATCCTTGGGAAAACTTTTGTATACGTAACAAAACATCCTTTCATTTGAAAAAAAGAAAAAAACCCATGGTTGTTAAGACTGAAGCACTCAAGGCTCTGTTTCCTAAGGAAAACATCTCTCTTTGGAACCTTGATGATCTTCCTGTTTGGTTTGGGTTTTTTTTGCCTGCCCCTTCCCGCCCTTATTTTTTAGCTGCTCTCTTCAGTCCAGCCAAAGCATGTTTAAACAGTACGGAACTGCTCAGTAGATTTTCTTTATGTTCAGTTGTTCCTTAGGGGGTAAATGATGCTTTTGCCGTAAAGCAACTTTTAGTTGTGGTTTCTGTGTGTTCGGTATTTTTGAAGCTCAGAATGCTAGATACATGATTTTACGCCTCTACCAGTGAATTTAAGATGTGGTATCACCTGAGCGATAGCACCTTCTATTAAAATGTTTCAGACAGAGCACGAGACAGATGCTGTAAAGGACCTGGGATTCTGAGCTTTGAGGCTGTGACAAGGCAAGCTACACTTTTTATTTGCACTTCAGGTTTTTTTTTTGTTCATTTAGCTGCAAGACAAAAGATAAATGAAGACTTCAGAAATAACCAAGATGAGACATCTGAAGACAAGATAAATGAGGTACTTATTGTTTCCATTGCTTTTTTCCACTTGGAATAAGAATGCTTGCATAGGAGCGTAGGAGCTTATTTCTTAAAGGATCTCTAAACCAATGTTAGTACTTACTGAGACATTGGGAGAGCCAGGTGAGTTCAAAAAAGCTTTTACGTAGATCTTTGTTTGTAAATACAGTGATACCTCCATTGGTATTGATAATATGTTGCAGAATTCTGCGCATACCAAAATGCATAAGGAAGGAGAAACTGTTTTCTGGTAGTTCAATATGCTTATTTTGAGGCTGTAATAACATTGTGGAAAAAACTGTTGGTATTTTCATGTAAGTATTTTGATACTATGCTCGTACATGTATGTATCTGAGCTGTGGTCATTTTCAGTGCACTTGGTCGTTATTGTATAGGCAAGGTCAGAAAGGTACAGAGAAATGTAATGATTTGCTGAGTTACTAGCAGACACGAGAAGTTATTTTGATTCCTTCTCACAAGCGAGGCAGCATTTTTTTGTGGGGTGTAGAAAACAGCCAAATGATCATGATGTTTTTAATGTAGAGGGGTTTTGCTGCTACTTTCTTCATCGTGCATTGAAAGGAGTAGAACATTCTGTTTGTTCACTCTACAAGTTAACTTTACATAGTTGTTACCTTAGCGCTTTTTACTGAGACATTTTTCTAAAGCTTGTTGAAAGCAGAAGTGAAGCTTCCGTATTTTAGATATTTTTAGTTCTTAACTTCCATACAGAGTGAATAGTTTAATCCTTGTTGTTCATCATTTTCACCAACTGTGTTTACATTGTCGTGGGACAGTAGTTGGAAGACAGTGCCTCCATCCTGCCCTTTGTATCGTACTAGCTATGGGAGAATAATGTAAACAGTTCTGAGTATTTAGTTAGGACTTTGTAGCACTTTTGACTTGTTATCAGGCCGGCCCCAGTAGTAATCCTCCTGTGTTTGTCTTGCCAGTGTCTGATGTGCTAAATTGTGTGTTCTTGTTGTTAGAGATGTACAGGAACACTATGTTTGTTAGGAATGGCAGCTTACAAAATGCATAGATGTAACTTTTTAATACGGGTTAATTGATAGTTTGGGGAAATGGGTCAATGGAAGAAACCCTAGACTTTCATCACAAACTGCAGAATGGTAGGACATCACCGAAGTTGTCATATTTATTATGTATGCATACATATACAGACTGAATAGACTTGGATGCAGAGGGACTGAATCGAATGACACGTAGCGTTTGTGAGAATTTGTGCATGTATTTGCATAAGAGTTGTTAGTATTCTGCTTTTGACAGCAGCTAAAGAAATGAATGTTCACCAGCCAAATGTGCATTCCCAAAGTGAAAGGTGTTTATAGGTAGTGAGTAACTAACTGAATAACAGAACTGACCAGCTTTGTTATTTGAATAGCTGTCTGGTATGGAAAATACCTTCAGGAACAGTTATATACAATTTAAATTACTGTGTTGTTTGTTGTTTGGTTTTGTTTCCTTTTACTAGCTTCTGAAAGTAGCTTCAGATGTTTAAGCAATTCTTGGAACTTCTGTTGTTCAGGCAGTTCACACAGATTCTGACAAAATACGTGAGTAAAGCTGCATGCTAATAAAATGTTTAAAAATATTGTGGTTCAGTAAATAAATAAAAAACTTGAAAACTAAGTAAGGGTATAGAAAGGGCCAAAGTTTGTCTGTATGTCACTTCTCTGCCCAAACCTGTAGTTTAGGCTTGCTGACTAGTGTTGCTACCCAGGACAGGTGGAGGTTTCAAAGATAGGAAGTTTCTACACAGATATTTTGACATACTGAGGTTAGTAGATAATGCATTTAATGCCCTCCTTGAAAGAAAAAAGTTATAACATGATACCTTAACTGTTAGGAGTGGCAGCAGTTAGGTAACAAGTCAGCATGCATGTACTGGCTAGTCAGTCAGTGTACTTCTAAGTGTAGTAGCCAGAGTATCTGGAGGTGCTTTTTCCACCAACTAAGTAGCAGCTGCCTGAAGAGAATTAGCAAATGCAGCATGTACACTGTCCAGAGATGAGTGTTTTCTTCAAGGACTGAGTTCTCTTTTCCAAAACCTTATTCTGACAATGTAAGCCTCAGATTATTCCTTGGAAACTTTGTGACGCAAGGATGCCCTTGATGCAAAGCTGATCAAATTCTGCAATTTTGGCTCCTAGTTTAGAAGTTCTTTTGTCTGAAGTTCTTTTATCTTACAGTCAAACACAAGAAAAGTTATTATGTTCAGCATACCACTGTGTGGTAGAGGATAGGAAAACTCTTCAGCTTCAGACATTGTTTTCTTTCACTTCTGAAGGTACAGACCTTGAAGGAAATCACTTTTCCTTCCTATAAGATCCGGGATATCAGTGTACTTCGGAAAGAATGTTACTTACACAGGCACACAAATCCACATGGGTTTACAGGTGTGCTGTACCTTTCATGGCACTCTGACCTAGGCAAAGTTCTTCATTGGGACTGCAGGTGTTTGTGCTATAGTTTTTGCTGCTGGAGGAAATCCTGCATAACACAGCTCCTTCCCTTTATGGAGAAAGGACAGGCTGATTTCTGATGAGTTGGGAAGAACTTGGAGTCAGGAGGAGCTTAAAAGAGTGTTACATATAGGATCTGTCTCCTGTGTGATTTAAAGCAGACAGCTAAGGTGTAATTTGTATGAAATTTTGATGAAAAAAAAAAAGTTATCTGACAGATCAGTTAATTTATTCACGTCACGTTCTCACAGTCTGTGCTGGCAGGTATGAAAACACAGTACCTACTTCTGAAAAGCATACTCTTAAATGCACATTCCTCCCACCAAAACCCCTGACAGTATTACCCTGTTTCCGCCATTTCCGTATGAAAAATCAAGCTTTTATGTGCAGTGAAAGACACTGCTAGATTTAGGTTGTATGCTAAAATATAATGTGAGAAAGAATATTAGATAAAGAGCATAAGATAGATCTAAATATACATATTATAAAACTTACATATTTTCTAAATATATGTATTCCATTTCTGCTTTTAATAGTTTGGAAATGATTTAAAGTCAGATGTTCTATTGAAGAATAAGAAACCAAATATAAAGTTTAGATTATAATTTTTTTACAGATAACCTGGTGATACTGCTGATGTTCAATGTCTGGGATTTTTATTTTTTTTCAGCGGGAAGGACTGAGTGTTTGCAGGCTATTTAAATCTTCATCTGTTGTAAACTCTTCACCTCTTTAGCTTAGAAACTACTTTTCTTTAAGACACAAATGCATTTTTAAAGCTCACGCTTTGTATATATAGTGTCTTCAAGTTCTTTTTCAAATTTTAACTTGTTCTCTGTAATTAGAAAGAAACTTATTAGTGCAGCCCCGTAACATCTTACGGTTTTCTTTCTGAATTTGATATACTTGGTAAGAACAGCATTAGTTTTCTTGAGTCCATTCGTGCTTATGACATTTCAGTAGCTGCTCCTTGAAAACAGACGTCTTTGGTATTTAAGTTCTCTAAAAGAATGTGTTTCTCTGCAGTAGGGGCACTGTACTACTAGATATATTTCACCTTTCTAAGATAATTCATGTGTCACTTAACCATATTGATTTGCACTTTGTCATCTTTGTTTCCATACATAGGTTTTATACTGAACTTGTCAGAAAGGCTAATATGACTTTTAAGCTGTGACAAACTAAGTAAAATAAATCATCTGAGCAGTTAATGTCAGGATGATGATGAAATCACCTGCTACTATGGCAACTTTAGCAATTTTTTGTGACAGATTGAATCAGTACATTTATTATTTAGAAATACAGGAAGTATACTGAATTGTTAGCCCTGAAAACAAGGCTTCAGACAACTGTAAAGCTTCAAATTGTCATGCAAATGCTAACACTTAGAAAATGGCTGTTTATAAATTACATTGCTAATGAATGAGTTACGTGAGCGAACCTGCAATATGCTGTCCAGACTTCATAGAAAGTGGTTACAGCTTGATGAGAAGCGTGCCTTGGCCATACCTGCAACCAGCCCTTTTACTCTGCTGGCTGGTGGTCTATGCCAATTCATTTAATAGCCTTTCAAGCCAGGAGTCTACCATTTATAGAAGCAGTTTTGTGAATTAAATTGTCCAATAGGATGTGGGTTTAGTCTACAGGTTTCATTCATCTGTAGCTCTAAATAGCTTTGACGTGATGACTTAGAACTACTGATCCAGATCTTGCTTGTAACTGACTTGTAAAAATGTTTTTGTATAAAGATGCCTTTCGTTGTTCTATCCTGCAGGTCTTATAGCATGGCCCTAGATTTCTAATGCTACAGTTTAGGAAAGAGTAATACATTTATTTTCCATGTAGTCTATTTTTTGTGGAGGAAAGCATTTGGCTTACAAGTTATAAATACAGATATTATTATATCTACTGTTACTTCATTTGTGTAAGTATTGTTACACATTGAAATGGCTTGTACAGGATTGCAGTTTCTATGTGGTTTTAGGATGTTATGTAACTGATTAATGTGTAGACTGTGCTAACATCTCATAATGCAGAATTGTCTCAGTCCTGTCTCAGTAAAATTTACTAGTATGTATCTTTCTACACGTTGGCTTCAGTTGTGTGGTGTATGAGTGAGGAAGTCCACGTTAAACTGCAGATTAAATAGTTGATTCTCCTGTCTATATAGCAGATATCATCCACAGTGTCTTTGACTAGAAGACAGCCAACTTTTGGTGACAGTTCAGTTACGAAATGGGCGCCTACTCTGAAACCATATTTGCCTTGCTGACTTTAAGGATTTTTATTTGCTTTCTTATTGGACTCGTTAGGCAACCAGTGCAGTGTCATGTGCTGTAAGCTGGTTGCTCAGCTGTTCTGTCTGAGGATCAGCTTTATTTTAATATGGTTGGTTTATGTGGAGCCCAAGCGTTGTGATAGTGAAGCGTGTTGCACTGTGTACCTTGTTCAGTGTCCACGAAACATTGCCCTACCTGGTATAGAAGATGCATAAAATTTAATTTACTACTACTTTTACCTTGTTTCACGTGAACATTTGAAATGTGGACTGAATTGTTTGAAGTTTTCAGCTTTCCTCTCGGTTTGTCTGTTGTGAAGGCCATTTCTGTTATATGAATGCTGTCATGAGGGTTTATCATTATGGGTGGATACTCATTGAAAACAAGGGTGTTGTGCATTGTGGTGGGTTTTTGTTTTAAAGACAGATTTGACACCAATAAATTATCCATTGCTACTTCAACAGCAAATCCTAGAGCAGTGATTCTTTTTGTTGCTCAGAGACAGCTCTCAGGAGTGTGTTTCCTTTCTGTTATTGTCTACGGTACTTGTAATCCATCCTTCCTTTTACTGAGAACTGCTGAATGTGGTAGCAGATGACGTGGGCAATAATTCAATAACAAACTTGTTTGCTAAACGTCTCACGTGTAATGAGATTTAACTGCCAAGTTAAACGTTTTTATTTGGAACTTATCACAAACCATTTATTTCCTGAACTACCTGGTATTGCCCGTGATGTAAAAGCTGATGACTAGAGGGATGATCTAACTAGTCTTGCACAAAAAAAATGTTGAAATATACATCTGGTTAGGGATTTTCCACCAGCCCTTGTTAACGTTAAAGTTTGAATTTAGCAAAGGGAGCTAAGAAGTTTCTGCTTTTGACCCCATGCTCCATATTTACTTTTTTAACTATGTCATACGTATACATGCACACAAAAAAATGGTGCCTGTATCATAGAGTGGTTTGGGTTGGAAGGGACCATAAGGTTCCAACCCCTCTTTCACGGGCAGGGACACCTCCCACTAGACCGGGCTGCTCAAAGCCACATCCAACCTGGTCTTGAACACTTCCAGGGAGGGGGCAGCCACAATTTTCCTAGGCAGGAATGTAAGTATTTTAAACAGTGTGTACACATACCAGAGTAAGGATAAAGAGCACCTAAGAGTGCACAAGTCAGTGAAGGCTTCTTCTAATACTGCAGTGAACAAGATAGCCTCTAATCCTTGAATTCGTTCACAAATGGCGGCACTTCAGCCCTTCTGACGTTGGTGGTGCTCTGCAAGGGGGAGGAGTTGAGGAAGCTCCTTCCTGCTAATATAAAGTTATGTTGCTGTTATTTATAAAATATTTTGCATTAGGAGCTGTAAGGGTTAATTATACCATTTTTTTCCCCTTCTTCCTTGCTCTCTAGAATTGGGGATCTCTTCAGTGAATCATTTGCGGCTTCAAGAAAGGACTAGAGTAACCGAAGTTGTGAAAATTAGATAAGCAATACTGTCAGTTTACTTTTCACTTTAAATGTTGAGCTAAAGGTAGGTGACAGAGTTATGAATATTCATTGTGGGGTACCATAACCATCAAGGCATTGTTAGGGTTTTCAATCTTAAGTAGATTTGATGTTCTGGCTCTTCTCATGAATTCTAAGCAGCATTTCAAGTTTCTCCTTGGTGATGGGCCCCTCATAAGAAGTCCGGCAGAATTATGATATGCAAATGTCCTTTGTGCTTATAATAAAAACAGATTGATTAATATTCATATCAAAGTTGGAGTAACTTTGACAGGAGGTCGGTGTACTTTTATGATCTTCAGTTAAGTTACTGGATTGTTTTTGACAGCATTAAATTGTTTTGTTTCCCCAGCAGACTCTGGTATTTGTGGTATATGCAGCCATATATACTTTATGTAGATTTCCTTCCCTAATTTTCTTACCAAAGCATATTCTGGATGGATTTGATAATTCGTGTCGGTTTCACCTTCCTATTTCTTTGTTCAGTGTGTAAGTCTTGTAAATAGATCTCCAGGGCCTAATTCTCCAATAAGATGACAAAATTCCTTTTTTGTTCTTTGTGCGGTACCTTTCATGGCTTAAATAATTTAACTTGGAATTTAGTGTCATATGCTGCTGCTCGTGTTGTTTTGCTCGGCTTTGAAGGGCCCGTCCAGCTTGACTTCAATATTTTCTAATTGCCATCAAGTGCATGTGCTTTGATGTGGTCTTGAATAATTTAAGTGAACGGCCAGTGTTTTTAATCGGCTGAATTTGGCTCCAGCAAAATTCTGGGACAGATCTATGCCTGTTCGCCTTCAGTGGATGATACAATTGCAACGTGTTTATGTAGGGTTCGATCCTGTGGAGTACACGAGCAGTAGTTTCAGGGTTTAACTGTTAGGATTCATTTCTTATGAGCTCAGTTCTGTACGGCAGCTTCTATTTTAGAGACCTGTAAGTTCTTTGCTGTTTCACACTTTAGTGTCTAAAAATCCAAATGAACTGTGGAGAAGGATTCTGCTAGGTAAAAGCACGTGCTGTCTTGCCCATGCTTCTTCCTCAGAAAGAGCTGTACCATGTAGAACATTGCACAGTTATCCCCTTTGAAAGCAAAGCCTGCAAAGCGTTATTTCATTTCTCGAGTATTCTGTAATAAATATCTTTCTATTTTACCCTGGGTTTTGTGCTTCTGAGCACCGTATATGAAGTATTTAATTCAAGTAGTAGTCAAACTTGATGCTTTACTCTGAAACTACTCAGTGTATCCTGAATTTCATTTAAGTACTGGTAAATGGCTAACGTGATGCTTTGTTTCCTTCTTTCTCTCTCCCTTCCCCCATGTTCCTTTGAAAACACTTCAGAGTTATCGGTAACACTGACAATACCAGACATGTTTGGGCTTATCCTTCATGTAGTGCACTTCCTTTCTATGAACACAACTGTGTTTTTCAGCTCAGATTTCACTATTCCTAGTAAACTTTTTCTGCCAGAGAGCTTGGGGAAAGGAGTCTGCATGTCAGTTTACCCTGAAGAAGTGTGTGAAATGGAAATGGTTTTATTACTTGCGTATTGTGAGAAACACACATTCACTGGTAAAATATTGAAAAGGACAAAATCTTTGCGGCAAAGGCAATAATATTTTTATTTTACAATTCAGCACTGAGTTGGATGCCCTTCTAAAAAAGGCATAACCTCTTAAAAAAGCAGTGGGTATATATACTAGTTTTAGACAAAGAATCATAGAAATCTTCAAAGAATGCTCTTTGGTTTTTGGTTTTTTTTTATTATCCAACCATGTCTGGAGACTCCCTTCAGGATATCTCCTGCAACAGCTGTGTCTTAGAAGGCAACTAAGTATATTAAACATACAAACCAGCTGCAGCAAAACTTATCAATTAACTCTCAGAATATGTAATTAGCAGTGTAAGTGGCATTTCAAAGTGGGAGCAGGAGCTTCAGCCTCCCCCACCGGCCCTGTGATTCCTCCTCTGGCTTGCTTCTTAATACTCTACACCTGGAGCATCCTCAGTGTTTATATAGTCACCCTGTGAAAAAAAGAAGGGTTTCACGGCCAAATGAGAATGGGGTGTGGGGATGGAGAATCTTTGTCCTTGAGACTCTGCCAGGAGCGGGGTGGAAAGAAGAAGGAAATGGTAGCCCAATCAGATAAATAGGTAAAAACCTCCCAAACTCATAAAAAGCCCTGAACAAAAAAACCCCACCCTGTGGAGGTGGGTGGAAGGGGGAGAAGGCGTACAGTTGGGTACCAGATGTAGGGGTGACTTGGGCGGGTAAAAGGTGGTGTTGTTTGTTTCAGGAGGCAGACAGAGAGGAAAAGAGAAGAAACATAAGGGCTTTAAGGGATTTAGGCAGCAGGAAGAGGGCATGGGCATGGATGAGAGCTAATGAAAGAAGACTAAGTGGGGAAGATGCAGCAGTTCTCTGAGGTCAGTGGTGTCAGTCAGTAGTGATCCTTCCTGGAGCCTGGGCAAGCAGGAAGCAAAAGAGAACTCCCACAGTGTGAAACTATGTGTTTTTCATTTTTGTGGCAGAAACAAATAAAGTGCAATGGGTGTTCCCAAGTTGTTGGCTGCCCTTTCTGTACGTGCTCCTGGAGTGTTTGCAGGAAGCTTCAATCATGGGTCAGGAAGTAAAACCTTCCTGACTTGTCTCACTGGCAGCTACAGAAGTGACGAACGTAAAATTTCCGTGAACGTCTTAGGCTGGAATAGAACATACCATAAAAGCCCCTTATACTTGAATACCTAATATTTTTCTTTATTTATCTTAAGTGCTTTGAGGTTCAGACTGACGGTTTATAAGACAATGATGCAGGACAGTGCACTAGGGCACGTTAGCAGACTATTCACATGTACATGTCGGGATACAACCACAGAAAAGCTCTGCCTATCCTCAAAATCACAAAATCTCTAGTAAAGGTAGTATATGGTTTTCAGACTTGATACGTGGGTCATCTTTTCTGAGTAAGATTTTCATGGATTTTAGTTTCCTGTGTCAGAAAGCATTTAGACTTCATCCACTATGCTTTTATCTATTCTATGACTCTAATTTGCGATTTAGTAATTGATCTATGATGTCAGAGCAATGGCAAAGAAAAGTTTTAGTTCTGTTGTTTAATTGAAATGCATTCATGCCATGAACTTTAGGGGCAAAGTCAAAAGTCACGTAAGATATTGTTTTTTAACTTTTGTTTAATGGAGGATTTTTTTTTTCTAGTTTAATTTTTATCTGCAGCTCCCACTTTCTGATCATTGCATTAATCCTGTAGAGTAACTCTGAAGTAACACAGGTGCAAAGCTATGGTCTTCTCTTATTCTTTTCAGGCACCTATTTGTTCAGACAGTCAGAGTTCTTTACAGTTGTCTCTCGCAGCAACTGTGTTTGTATCTGACTGCCTTCTAGTTCCTTCATTGTTAAACTTGGGTCAAATCACTGCAGTGCAGCTTAATTGTGTGACTCAGTCAGCTTCTTGCATGCATCTTGCATAGGTCTTAAAAATGTTTTTTTTTCCCTGGAACATATAGAAAAATATACAACCAGGGAGGTCTTTCATTTCTGAAGTTTTATGATTAGACTTCTAAATAGCTATAGTGACATTTAAAGTATCTCTAAGAGATTGGGGAGTTCTGTTCCATAAAGCACTTTTTTTTTTTCCTTTCTGAAAGTACTGTCATATTCTTTAATAGTTTCCTTAAATTGGCTGAGCTTATGTAATGTGAAATATGGCATCCTGAAAAACCTGTATGTAACTCCTCCCTTCTTAGACACACTGTACTTTGCAATCATATTTCTACTTTCTTATGTGATTTTATGCAGGAGAAAATCTGCCATTTTTTAAGGAAGGTGCAAAGACAGAAATCTAAGAGCGTAACTGGCTTTTACCACCATGAATAATGATGTCTCCAAAGAAAATGAGTCGAGCCCACATGATGCATGAAGTGCTATCTGCAGTGAGAATGCCAAGGACAAATGCCCTGGGACTGCTTGAATGCTGGAGTCCCATTCTCTGGGAGAGCCCAGGCTGAGTATTAGTAGTCCTTGTCACAAATTATTCAGTACTTCTGTCTGTGTTCTGATTTGTAGTTCCATTCCAATGTGCGATGCGTATCCATTCAGAAGAGCTAGCACACAATGTGCATGTGTTACATAGTCAAATTAGATCACTATAGGTACGAAGTAGGTAAGGAACCCTATTCTAGAGAGTGAAATTACTTGAGATACTTAAAATATGGTAAATTAGAGAGCTGCAAGGCAGAGAAGAGCTCATATGAAGTTACAGAATCTGATCTTCCCAGCAGGCTGAATGCGAAAGTGAACACCAGTGAAGGAGCTCAGTTTCACATACCATATCTAAATCCTGTTCTTGAATTCCATGTGGAACTTCAAACCATGCCACCGTTCATTTCCTTCAAAGAAGGAAAAGCATGGTATTGCCTCCTCTATTAATGATCAAGAAGGAAAGGGGAAGCAATGAACAGACTTCAGGGTACTTCCCAGGGGATGAGGAAAAGGCTGAGGTACTTAATGCCTTCTTTGCCTCAGTCTTTAATTGTAAAGAAAGTCGTTCCGTCTGTGTACAAACACAGGATCTAGAGGGTCAAAATGAGGCTCCCATGATCCAAGAGGAGGTGGTCAGAGCCTTGCTAGCCCGACTAGACACCCACGAGTCTATGGGGCCGGATGGGATTCATCCCAGGGTATTGAAGGAGCTGGCGGATGTGCTGACCAAACCCCTTTCCATCATCTTCCAACAGTCCTGGAAGACTGGGGAAGTCCCACTGGACTGGAGGCTGGCTGATGTTGTGCCCATCTACAAGAAGGGTCGCAGGGAGGATCCGGGGAACTACAGGCCTGTCAGTCTGACCTCAGTGCCAGGGAAAGTCATGGAGGAGGTGATCTTGAGTGCTGTCATGAAGCACATGCAAGAGAACCGGGTGCTCAGGCCCAGTCAACACGGGTTCACAAAAGGCAGGTCTTGCCAAACTAACCTGATCGCCTTCTATGACAAAGTGACTGGGCTGCTGGATGAGGGAAAGGCTGTGGATGTATCTTCCTGGACTTGAGTAAAGCCTTTGACAGAGTTTCTCACAGCATTCTGCTTGAGAAACTGTCAGCCTCTGGCCTGGGCAGGCGCACACACTCCTGGGTGGAAAACTGGTTGGATGGCCGGACCCAGAGAGTGGTGGTAAAGGGTGTGAAATCCATCTGGAGGCCAGTGACGAGTGGTGTTCCCCAGGGCTCAGTGCTGGGTCCAGCCCTGCTCAATGTCTTTATCAATGACCTGGAGGAAGGCATTGAGTGCACCCTTAGCAAGTTTGCAGATGACACTAAGCTGGGTGGAAGTGTTGATCTGCTGGAGGGTCGGGAGGCTCTGCAAAGGGATCTGAACAGGCTGGACCGCTGGGCTGAGTCCAATGGGTGTTGGTTGACAGCCGACCGAACATGAGCCAGCAGTGTGCCCAGGTGGCCAAGAAGGCCAATGGCGCCTTGGCTTGTATCAGAAACGGCATGACCAGCAGGTCCAGGGAGGTTATTCTCCCCCTGTCCTCGGCACTGGTGAGACCGCTTCTTGAATCCTGTGTTCAGTTCTGGGCCCCTCCCCACAAGAAGGATGTTGAGGCTCTGGAACGAGTCCAGAGAAGAGCAACAAAGCTGGTGAAGGGTCTGGAGAACAGGCCTTATGAGAAACGGCTGAGAGAGCTGGGGTTGTTTAGCCTGGAGAAGAGGAGGCTGAGGGGAGACCTCATTGCTCTCTATAACTACCTGAAAGGAGGTTGTAGAGAGAAAGGTGCTGGCCTTTTCTCCCAAGTGACAGGGGACAGGACAAGAGGGAATGGCCTCAAGCTCTGCCAGGGGAGATTTAGGCTGGACATTAGGAAGAAATTTTTCACAGGAAGGGTCATTGGGCACTGGAACGGGCTGCCCAGGGAGGTGGTTGATTCACCTTCCCTGGAGGTGTTTAAGGCACGGGTGGACGAGGCCTTGAGGGTCGTGGTTTAGTGTTTGATAGGAATGGTTGGACTCGATGATCCGGTGGGTCTCCTCCAACCTGGTGATTCTATGATTCTATGAAATAAAATTTCTAACAAACTCCTATGCGTAACTAACTAACTAATTTCTAACTAACTTCTTTATGGGTAGTTTGTGTCTAACATATATACAAGAAAACAGTTTTGAATAGCCGTAGTAGCTGAACATATATACAACATCAGGGGCGTGGTGCTGGCCTCTTGTTGGCTGGAGCGTCCTCCGAGCTGCTGGCTCTCCTCCTTCGGGTCCGCCGTGGCCTCACAGGGGAGCGTTCCCTGCCCTGGCTGGAAGTGTTGGGTGTGGGCATGGCCACTGCTGGCTCCTCCCGGGACACTCCTTCCTCTGGCCGTGAGGACAGTGGGGACGGAGGACTGGCTGCTGCCCGCCGTTGCAAAGTGCGAAGTAAAAGTTCTTGCGCAATTGCCACTGCGTAGACTAGGAGGTCCTGGACAGCGGAGTCTTCCTGAGCTCCTTCCCGCCGGCGGACGATGACTTCTGATGTTGCGGGTGGAGCGATGACATGCTCCACGTAGTCATCGTCCACTCGCACCGAGCGCACTAAAGATGTGATCCTCCTCTTGCAGAGGGGGCACTCGGGCTTATCATCAGCCCACCGCAGGATGCAGGTGTAGCAGAAGCGGTGGAGGCATGGCATAGCAAAGCTGGGCTCCTCCCAGCTGTCCAAGCAGATGGGACAGCAGTCCTCCAGCTCTGTGGCCATGCTCTTGCCTTCCTGCCGTGGGCTGGGGGGAGTTGTGGAGCTCATGTTGTTCCCTCTTGCTGTTGCTGCAGCAGGGGGTGTTATGCTAGGAGAGGAAGAGAGGCCGCATTTGTTGACTGCCCTGGAGACAGGTGGAAGAAATGCCCAGGTCCCACAAGAAGAAAACCCTCCCAGCTCCCAGGGGTGAGGTTTCCCCTCCCAGCTCACCTCTGCTGCAGCAAGCGCCCCTGCTGGGATGCTCTGGCTCCCTGAGGCAGGGCCACAGAAAATTCTTGGACCAGCCAAGGCAAGCAGACTGCTCAGCTGGGGTGCCAAGATGAGCCCCCTGCAAGAGTCTTCGCTTGGCTACAAGCAGTGAGCGAGTGACAAGCCGTTGCTCGGGACGTGGGATACCATCGCCAGGTGACACAACAATCCAGTGCCTCTAGACCTGTCAGTCCACCCATTGGTGCCACGTCCTTTCCATTCAGTTTTGCTGCTCACCAATGAATTTTTTGCCCCGAGGAAGATGAGTCCAAAGTGAAAAGCAATTGTTTTTATCTGTTTTCTTTTCTCTAATGCTAGAGCTGCTAAAGAACTTCTTTCTAGGAAATTGCTGATAATACACCGATGTTTACAAGTGAGACGGTACCAGAGCCAGTCTGAGAAACAATGAATTTTTAATTATTTCCAAATTTGTTTAATTTTTTTTTTCCTGAATTTTCCATTTGGGAACACCGCCCATATTCCTCTCCCCTTCACAAGTGGCCCAACTATGTCAATGTGTTTCTGGAGTGAATCCAGCTGTATATCAATGTGAATGAACAGCACGGTTTGCCGATCTCATCATTGTGTCCTTTTCTTGTATGTTCATGAGAATGCCAGAAACTTTTCTAAACTCTTTCTGGAAGATGAGAAATTTTTCGGAGGCTGTTCTTACTGGTTATATAAATCCCTCCTCTCGTTTCACTAGTTCTTAAATCAAACTGCAGTGCAATCTTCACATCAAGTCATGAATGTAGAGATGAAGACTTCCGAAGACCCTTGCTGGGAATGGAGCCACCTATGGTGTTGGCAGGCTCCTTGGGGAGGGCATGGGATATCTTCTCTAGCTCATCCATTTGTAAATAGTCATGATGGAGCAGCAGGGGTTGCCTGCCTGCTTTCTGTTGGGGGAGCGGGGTCAATGCTCTTTTCTGGCCTTGCTGTGCCTGCTCTGAGGTGCACATAATGAAACCCTTAGTGCCCCTCTCCTAAGACATGTGCTTCAGTGGGAACGGACGTGCAGCTGCGACCGTAGCAACAAGGACCTGAAGGAAAGCATGAGTGCAACTTCCCAGCAGAGGGTGGCCGTGTTGAAAGATGAACAAATTAAACCAGTAGCGTAGTATTTAGAAGAATCCATATGCCTGTTATTCTTCCTAGGGGCATTTTCCTTTGTTTGTTATTTTAATCCGTAAACTGAAATCTGTCTGTGTATTTTTTAATACGTAGATAAAATAATGACTTAAGATTTGTCAGCGTCTTTGTTACTTTTAACCATCTACTTGGCTTGGACTTCTGGAATTTCTGGTATTGAACACACCATTGTAAATTTTTTCTCGTAACAGTTAGTAAAGATTCTGGGGTTTGGGGTTTTTTGGTGATTGTAGTGTCTTAACTTGATAGTGTATTTCCTGGAGAGTTCACAGCAGTCTGATTGAGCGCACAATTCATTCCCACTCCTTAAAAAGCGTGAAGGAATTCAGTTCAGCTGGATTTTGTAGTGTATATACACAAAATCCGTAAAGAAGCAGTGGTTTGAGAAACCAGTTACTTGTTTTTCAAATGTGTGTGTGTTTATATATATATTCATGGGACTGTTTGCAAGGTTTGCTTTGGTTCCTCTAACGTGGTTGTGCGTATTGTGAGGGATGTATTCTAGGGAAATGAATGTTAAATCTTTCATTTGTAAGATGCAGCTATCCTGTCTATTTGCTTGGGAAGTCCTGTGAATAAACATGGACCACAATACTGATGTGAACACAGTAGGCTACTTTACTTACCCAGCTGTGGATAGTGATTCTTCAGCTCCAGTTCTGGCTCTGTGTCTGGAAGAGAGTGGGTGTGTTTGTTTGAGAGGCTGAAAAATGAATACCTTAAAATCTGTGCCTGAAGGACAGACAAAGAGGGCTTCGGGGAAGTGTCTGATTATCCAGTGTATAAGCATCACAGCCATATCTGGTCTTCATGCTGGACCTTACATGTGAGCCACTGACAGTTCTTTTTGGGGAGGAAAGGGGGAGGTAAAGCCCTGTTTTCCAGTATTTTGACAAATGTAGTAACCATATTTTGACAAGATCGATACAGGTGGGGTTTTTTTCTGCTTTCTCACCTCCTACGTGCAGTCTCTAATGTCTGTGCTACAAGCTGATTGTAAATCAGAGCCCAGAGTAAATGGAGCAGCACTGACGATTCCTGGATGTTCGCTGATACGGCTGGTGAGCTGATGTGGGGCTACTGAAAGTCAGGAGGACATTCTCTGCCACTGACTCTGCTACGCAGGCAGTAATGTCCTGAACAGGAGCTGAGCGGAAATGTAGAATACATTATTTTGAACTGTTCAAGCAAGATTTATTGGGGCTTGGTTGAAGGGGGGATAAGTTTCTGATTTCTTGGCTTTCTTCGTTATTTCTTTTTTTCTTCTGCCTGTTCCCTCACTTGCTGTGTCCTCAGCCTGAGCAATAAAAGAAAACTGAAGGTGAAAACTAGGAAGAACATGTTCCTTCACTATGGGTGCATTTGTTTTCTTGCTTTGAAGTGCAAAGGGAAAGTTCAGGCACCTGTGGAATATTTGGGAATGTCTTGGATCTCAAATTATAGGATTTTTTGTATGTTGTTAGGTCGGAAGGTCAGAAAGAAGAGGGCAGTGTTTTATGTATGTGGTTTTTATTTCCCATCCTTACCTGTTTGCAAGCGGTTAACTAAAATAATGTAAGAGAGGTTGCTTGGAGACAGAATGCCTCTGATCCATACCACAATTGCCACTGCTGTTTACAAATGTGTTTTTTTGTAAATAATCCCTCCAAATTCTCCAGAGTTAGGTCTTTGTACTTCCAAGTGTTCATTCAGTGTGGATGAGCAAATACTGCTGGGTAATGTGACAATGAGCTGAAGTGCCCCAAATGGGAAAAAGAATGTAACTTCATTGCTATGTTATCTTACGGTGATAAGATACTATTTCATGCTGCTAACATCTGCTGTAAGTAGCTACTATTTTGGCTATTACAAAATGCAATATTTAGTGAATCTTTTTTCCTCGTCATATGTGTGCATGGAGGAGAGAAGTGCAGATATTCTTGAGAAAAGGATGAGAAAGCAAGAAGGAGGTAGGGGCAACATCTGAAGAGTGTGCTGGACTAGGAGGGAGACCTGGACGACGCAGGGAAGGAGTGGGAAGCCCGGCCACCTCTTTCAACAAAAAATGTGGGAGCATAAGTTTAAAAAGACTCTTTAACAATAAACACCTCATTCAAATCACTTTGAAAGGCTGGTTTTCACCTTCACTGTATGGAGGAGAGACTCAGCCCAAAAGGGTCGCTTGGCTTGTTCTTTCTATTTTGTTTTCTATATTCTGATATAGAGAGATATATATCTCTATAGTAATATATATATAATAATATATATATTCTGATATATAAAAATATATTTCTATATATTCTGATATATAAATATATATATCTATATATTCTGATATATATAAATATATTTCTATATTGCTATCCCCACTGCTCCCAGAGTTTGACACGCTTGCTTCACAGCACAGTGCTGCGGGGAGAACAGAGGCAGCATGAGGAAAAACACTAGAGACTGAGTATCTGGCAGCTTGGTGCACCTTGGAGGCAATTGCTTTTGTTTGTGTGAGATACTGGCAGAAAGATGAAAGGTGCACAGATCATTAACTAATATCAGTTTCAGCCTTAGCAGCAGCATAATAATGCAAGTATCGTGAGGGAAGGATTAAGGAGGAAGGTGTTTATTAGTTTGGGTTCACTTTTCTTAAATTCCTGATTTCTCTATTGCTCCCGTAGTTTTCTTCCTTGAAGATTTGAGCTGTACTAGGTACATAATCCTAAAGAAGCTAGATACATACATGGACAAGATCAATAGAGTTGTTTGTTTGTTTAAACAAGTAGAATACATGCGTGGCAAAAATGTTAAGGTAGATTGTGAAGCAGGGAAAATATCTACAAAGCTGGGATTAAATTATTTAAGAAGAAAGGAACGTATTATATATCTTTACTTGGAAAGTCATGCATAATGAAAATAATGGTAAAAGGCAAGTCATGTGTTATCTCCTCCAACCATGCACACCTTCCAGGTGCTTATTTGTCCTGCTTCCTGTATCTGGACTTTTGAAAAGTGAGGAGCTTGGAAAAGCATCCTTTGATAAAGGGAGAAAAAAGTCAAGGGGGAGAGGTGATAAAGTTTTTTGTACAGCTTTGAATTACCTGGAAACAAAAGAGCCTACTTTTAAGACTGTGCTTGCTTAATCATCAGAAAAACTTTCAGATTCCAAATAACTTTGTTTTCTTCAAGTGAAATTTCAATACCTGTTTTAAAACCAGATCACAAGACAAACTCCAAGTTAAAGACCATAATTGTCATTCATCATGGCATTGACATCTCTTTGTGTAGAATACTGGATAGCAGCGTTGTAGAGACCTCTTCAGACTGGTAGACCCACCAGTCCCGTTTATCACCATTTCCGTCTGTATCTAGAATTTCTAAAGTAGGCCGTATTTGGTGTAGCTGGCGTGTGTCTACACAACAATCTTTAAAACTTCAGGGGGGCCTCCCCCTTAGTTTACAAAAAGAAAAAACCAAAAGAAGCCTGAAAGTTTGGCTAAATTCAAAGCAGTAGGAGCATATTAGTGGCCACAAGTCATCTAATGACTTAACTGTGTCTTTATCTGTTTTCTGACTGATTAAAAATAAAAATCTACTTTTGACTTAACAGTGCTTTGCAAAAGCAATCGTGCAAAGAACTGTATTTTTTTGACAGGAGCGTATACTAGACAATAAATACACCAGTAAACAGCATGTTGTTTCTGCGGGTAACTTCTGTCAGTCAGAATTAGTAAGTCAGCTTTCTTTCCAAACCATTTTTTGTTTCTTTAGCTGATTTTTCTTGTGTAACTTGTCTCATCTGCAAAGCTTTTGCCTCTTATTTGTAGTCTCAAGCGTTAAGTTTAAAGTCTGTATCTTGAGCCAAAAATCTGGCAATTTAAAATCCTGTTATGTCACCTGAAAATCCTTTCAAAATAAAATATAAAATTCTAATGATTTATGCAGGCCTGTGTATTAATAAACAGATAAGAAGTGCAGTGCTATCTGGCACAGTTTTAGTCTTGTATTGTTGGTTAATTGTTGCAAAGAAGGCAAATCTTTTCTTTCACATTTTTGTAATGATATTTGCTTGTCACGTGCCTGCCATGTGAACCTTGATAAGTATAACGGCTGCATATCTACTATGTTAATATCTGACCTAAAGAAAAGACTTGCTGTAATCACAGGGGATTTTTAAGAAGATTGTTTTGTCAAAGAGCTGCTTAATATACTGCAGAACTTTTCGAAGCACGGTAGACAAAACTAAAGACACTACTAAAACTTGATAGGTATCATACTATAACTCACCATGTGAGCACTACAGTTTCCTATGTCTAGTCTAGAAGTAGTATCTGAGGATACTGCAGCCACTGCATTGTATTATTCTAACATTGCTTACTACTCTCAATCCTTCCCACGTAAAGAAGCATTAAAACCAGTCTTTTCATGAGACCAACAGGTTTTATTACTGCCAGTCCTGCAAAAGACCACTGGTTATGTTTGTTCTAAGCAGCAAAATTCAATAACTGAGAAGATTCCCTGTAAAAAGAATGTTGTGGTTTCAGCGTGAAATGGTCTGAATAGGTAACTTTGTACTTACATTTTTAGAATGCAATGAAAGCATATATTAATACAGATGTGTAGAAAGTTTTTTTTTTTAAATTCGCCACAGACTGAAGTTATCACCAGTGTATATTCAGTGTTTTTTCTCAAGGCAGACCATTCATGGCAATATCAGATTTTGGTGAGCAGAGTTCAGAAAAAATTATGCTGAGAAACACACCTCTTCATTTATATGAAAAGACGCCGTATTTTTATCTTGTCCTTTCAAATGCCTGCTCCTAAAAATGTAAAATACTAACATTCAGAATTCTAGAAACTAATAAATGTTTATTGCCCGGTTTTGCCAGGCAAAGTGTTGCCATCTGTCTTTAGCATCATGGAGCTGTTTCAGTGTCCTAGCTTTGTGAGAAGACATACATTGAAATCCAGAAATGGGTGGAAGTGCCTGTGCAACAGCCGTATGAGGGGTGAGGCATAGAGCCCGTGAGAGGTGAGGGACCGTGCTCTGAGGTTAGGAGGGTCTGGATCATGTGGAATTTGCAGAATTCATTTCTGTAGTCTGCTCAAAATTCTGTCTGGTGTGGGTATTGCTTCTCTGCCTGAGAAAGTCGGCTCTCCCTCATACCACTCTTCCTGAGGTGCTCACATGTGAAATGGATTCAGTACAGCACAATGTTTATGCATGAAATCGCATCTCGAATAACCGAGCACCAACCTCTTCCTTCTGTAGACACAGTGTACGTCCCAAATGGCAAATCTAGTTCCGTAGCCAGCATGTTCCTAGTTAGTTTTTTTATTTTTTTCCTTTGCAGAACAAGATTTCTGAGTTCTTTGTTAGTAGGGTAGTTTATTCTTACTATAATTCATAGATAAGAGCCCTTCAAAAGCAGAAGTAACACTGTGGGGAAAAAAAGTGTAGCTGAAAGCTAATAGGAAGTAAGCAGCAATTGCTGTCTGGCACTGAGGTAAGGAATGAAATACCCCTGTTGTGGGATGGGGAGAATTGAGGTGCAGTTGTTTAGGGGGTTGTTTTGAGGGGTTAGGGTATTCTGGGAAGGTCTTGGGCTGTTGTGGCAGCTACTTGCTAGTCCAGAATAGAGCTCTCCTGTCAGCCATGGGAACCAAACCTAATAAGAACAGCTGGACAGTGTGCTAGGTCTTGTTTAATGAAAGTTGGAGGTAGTTAAGACTCCAGATAGCACAAGCACGGCAGTTGAATGTGCACTCAAAACATCTTGTTTCTGAACACCTGGTATTGTGATAGAAAGTACTGGTTTTCAAACGGTGCTAAATTTAGAAGCAGATAGCTTTGCTGCAAGTTGAGTGTACAAAAACCATTTTATAGCAACAAGAAGGTTAATAATTACCCCAGTGTCTGTGAAGGTAAATTGAGCAAATAATGTCATGCTATTTAGATCTTCCTCTTTATTGCCCTGGATAGAAATGCAGAGCAGATTTACAACTGTATGTGCTCTTTGCCTTACAGTGGCATATTTCTCATACTGTAGTATTGCTGTGTGTAAAGCAAAAGCATTTACAGTGTACTGTTGGTAGAACTGAAAGCTGCAGAACTGAGAGTTTGGGGAGGAAGTCAGTGGCAGTGTATAACTTCTTCTTCTGATCCATTGGTTGGGTTGATATTAGAGCCTGAAAGTTAGTCTGTTTTGGAATGATTTTTGATGTACTTGCCCCATATACCCTCTGGTTTGTGCTTTTATGAGGAAAAAATACTGTTCTGATTGATTTTCATTTAGGTCATTGAATAGCTGACATGAGTCTGCTTTGAAATGTCAGGGAGTAGTTCTGCCTCTACAGAATGCAATCTTGATTGTGTTATTAGCTTAGTCTGGAGTGTATTGGGAAAAGAATAGGAAGGGGTTTTGTAGTGCAAAATATGCTTAAGAGCAAATAAAACAGTGTTTTTAAGGAGGAGAATTAACATCAGAAGTGTGATTATGTCAAGGCCAACTGGCTGAAGTACTTTTGTACTCAGAGTAGATGAGTATATGTGGTGCAGGTAAATCAGGTTTTTCTTTAATGGGGAGAAAAATAAGTTAGTAATCTAAAGCTTCCATCTGTTTCCTCTTCCTGCTTTTTAAACACTTGTCAACTGTCTGCAGTGGAGGGTACTTGCAAGTGCACGTAACATCAGTGAAGCCATACTCAGAGCTAGGAAGCTGACTGGAGGTGCGTGGCCCAGGGCTTGTCCCCTGGAAAATGCTCCCACCTGCTTTACTATGCCCTTGGCCAGAAGCTGCTCCAGATTTTGCCTATTTAGCTGCTCATCTGGTCATCCTCCCTAGCTGTCTCATAGCCCAAGTCTTACACAAACCAAGCACTTCTATTTCACAGAAACACCTGGTCTGCATGTTTACTAATGTCCAGAGTTTCTGCAGCCGTTCCAATGCTGCCAGAACTGGAAGTTCATTGTGGAGTTCAAATAGTGTCATCGTGTGCTTATTTGGTGTCGAGTACACTTTTCACGTTGCCTGTTTACTTCCTCCTGGGAGGCCACTGACTAAGACGCCAAAGTCCAGAAGGTCCATCTGTGTGGGCAGCATGGAGGCACCTGCCTACACTGCCTGGTCCAGAATGGAGGAGAGGTCAGATGCTCCTGAGCTGCCAGATGTCTGGCTAAGTGGATGGATGAATGTTGGCTGCGTATCCATAGCTCATTAATGAACCAGGCATTAATGGCAGCTGAAGGTAAAAAAACTAGACTCTGTCAGCAGAACGGACAAGAGCAGGTAATAGTTCCCAAAGGCAGAGGAAGCAAGCTTCCTAGCCAGAGAGCCATAGTCAGGTTGTGCTGTCCAGGTGACATCCCAGCTGCATGCATTTTCAAGTGACTGTATCGCTTTTTTGTCTTCTGACTTTAGCTGCAGGAGTGGGACAACCATAAGCTTTAGCAGTGAGAGGAGCGCGTTTGCATCCACAGCACAGAAGCAGCAGGGCAATGACTGTGCACCTGACACAGTGGCTGTACAGAATAACAACACACTGCTCCGTTGTTCACCAGAGTTCTCCCCTCCATGGCAGGGCAAAGGGGTGAGTGAGGTGTGAGCAGCTCCTTGGAAGAAGTGAATATGAGGGATCAGAAACTATGCACGTAACCACAACACACAAGGGGACAATTCTTAAACGGGAACAGAATCTGCAACATCAGTAGCCGAAGGAGCAGAATGGACCCTGGTCACAGCTGGCCCCAAGCAGACCTACAAAAGTGGAACAGGAGGAAGGAAGTTGTTACAGTGGCATTCCAGAGTTTCCTTATGAGGTGGTATCTCCTCCCCATTAGAGGAATTAAGAGCCTGGCTTTCAGGAGGACAGGGGTAAGGCTAATTGTTTAAAACCCCTGTTTTTCAGTACACACTCAGGACCTGTTCTGCATAAATGATGTGGAGACATATCAGCAGAGGCATTTCTTATTTCTCATCTTTAAATGAATTTAAAAGGAGACTGTATGGAATAATATGTTTTTTTCTGCTAGTTTGGTGACAAGAAAAGACCTGCTTTTGCAGGGCCTGCTTTTTTAGTGCTTTTTTACAGTGAAGCAGTAGTATTTTAAGGGCTTTATATCTGGAATAGCAAATCTGGGAGATGAAGAATACGTCTACGGGTGCCCAACACTGCTCTAATTTTTCTGCTTTTCACAGTAGGAATTTTTGTCAGAAATCACTCACTAAAATTGATTCAGTGAGATACAATGCAGTACTAAAAAACCCTGGTGAGTTACATACATCCTCAGTGTGCTAGAAAATAAATGTTTCACATGAAAATTACTTTCAGTTCAATAACCATTTGGCATACATGCAATATCCAAAATAAAGTTGGGGAGACGTTGCTGGTGCCCACAATAGGATAGCAATGATTATATGAAAAAGTTCATGCTGCAAGTTTATGAATCACTTTCATAGTTGTTAGGTGTGCTGTTTCATGTTGTACAATTCTACAATATAGACATGACAAAAAACCACAGCATGTTTGCATTTAGCTTGTCACAGAAACTCTGAAAATTATGATTATGTTGTTAAATAGATTGCCTAGAGCACGGTACATGCTCTGTGTGTGCTTGCATATTCACATATAGGTAATTCTTGAATGTCTTGAACCATCAGGTAAGACTCAGAGGAGCTGATCACAAAGTAAGAGCTTGTGAAGCTCTGGCACTGAGTAGCTGCACTTGCAAGCCTGGGGCGCAACTTAGGGTCTGAACTGCATCTCCATGAGCTTCTTGCTCCACAGCACCAGCTTGCCCTTACCTCAGCTAAGTAGGGCTAGTGCTATCGCTGGGGCATCAGTGCAGACCCAAAGGCTTCAGGCTGCCACATGCAGGTTTCTCATGTAAGCGTAAGATTGTGTTCAAAGTTGGCTTAACCAGATGCTGACACCCTCAGGCTCTGTTTGACAGAAACATGTTTTGGCAAACATGACGCTAATGGAAGTTACAGAAGGAACCACTGAAGACATAAAACCAGGTGGCTCTGGTGCATCAAACCGTATTTCCAAGACATTTTTTTAGCATGATGCCTCTGTTGCATTAAGCCTCTCTGAGATGGAGTTCCCACTGAAAAGGATGATTATGCCTTGCTCCCAGGTACCTTTTCTTGCTACATCTTTCCTGTTGAAACTAGGAATTGTTTGGCAAGTCTCAGGGTGCCACTGGAATCATGCGCTCACTTAGGATCCCTCCTTGGTTCCACTCAGTGCTGCTCCTGTCTCGGGACAGATGGCATAGCTCCTGGCAAAACCAGCTCCTGACCTCTCTCAGGAGGAATCTCTCTTTAGGGATGCGAGTTCTTAAGAAGCCACAAGTACAGTTTATGCCTCTGTGTTTCCTGAGTGAATTTGATATAACAATTACTAACTGAATCCTTCTTTTCTTCTTTCAGCTACAGCTGAGGACATCTGCAGGCTGGCTCCGGGTTCTCTGACGTTGCTAGTAGTCTTTATGGAAATTTTAGCTAAACTGGTCCAGCTAGAGAGAGGGATAAATCCTGATTACTGAGGGAAGATAAGGCAAAATGAATGAACATTAGATTTGCCCTCTCCCAGCAGCCCTCACAGCCTACAACTCCATTTAAAATTATCTTCTCATATGTTTCTGTGGGGCTGGTGTTTTGCGCTGTAACATCTTCCTGCCTAGACCCAGCGTGTTATTATTGAGACCCATCACACAGAGATTTCTTGGCTTACCCTGTCCTGAAGTGAGTGCCATCAGACAAAAATAACTTTGTCTCTGCCTTGGTTACAGTATGAAGAAATTTCTCTTTGTTTACTATAGCTGAGCATGTAGAAAACGTTAAGCTTTATATTAATATCTTTTCTTTGTGCTTGAAACACCTTGGGAAAGAAGAGTTTTCATGGCCTTCTAAAAGCTCTGCTTGGAACGGTTGTCACAAGTAAACTGATTCATAATCAATATTGCCAGGAAGGCATGCCTAATGCAAAGGAAGTATGTGGGCAGAGGAGTGAAGTAATCGCATTAAAGGAATTTACAACAGCCTCCACAAGGAGAAGTTGGTGGTAATAAATACCCTTAAAATAAAACTTAAATAGATAACAAAAATGAAATATAGTACTCTGGTAACTGACTTCTTTTTCTTTCCCTTACTTACCTCTCTTTTCTACCTTAAGATATCAAAATAAAACCTAGCTTGTATGATGGAAAAATTCCAGCTGTTGTCACTTGAGAGAAGGCTAGAGGCATCTCCAACAGAAGAACAAAGCTATTGCACTGCTGAATTTTATATCCCTGGATTCTTGGTGTCTAATTCTGTGTAGAGACTGTGTAGAGAAAAAATCAGAAGGGCTAAGGCTCAATTAGCAATCAGATTGGCAAAGTCTGTGAAAGATAACAAAAAATCCTTCTATAAATATATAAATAATAAAAGGAGGACTAGGGAGACCATACAGTCCCTATTGGACGCAGAAGGAACAACAGTGACTGGGGATGAGGAAAAGGCTGAAGTATTTAATGCCTTCTTTGCCTCAGTCTTTAATTGTAAAGAACGTTGTTCCGTCTGTGTACAAACGCCAGGGGAGATTTAGGCTGGACATTAGGAAAACATTTTTCACAGGAAGGGTCATTGGGCACTGGAACGGGCTGCCTAACGGGTAGCTGGAACAGGTGGAAGAGGCCTTGAGGGTCATGGTTTAGTGTTTGATAGGAATGGTTGGACTCGATGATCCGGTGGGTCTCTTCCAACCTGGTTACTCTATGATTCTATGAATCTGTGACTTTTCCTAATGGCCCAATTTAAATTTTAGGTTCCTCATTGCTCCAGGAATACACTCCACTCTGATGTGCTCTTTTTGAGGAATAGTTGCTACAGCACAGTGTAAGATATAAAATGGAATATATCCTAGCTTTGTGTTTGAACACCAAGTACAGCTTTACTAGGTACACCATAAACAAGCAAAGCACCATTAGCTATGTCCTTTGAAGGAGGAATGTGTTCCGGTAAGCACTTACTCAGGGCTTTTGCACATAGATTCACAATACTGCCTTGAACATCTTAGTAACATTCAGCTTTGGGCATGCAGATTTCACAGACAAATGGTCTGCATGTTTACTCATGTCCAGAGTTTCTGCAGCCATTCCAATGCTGCCAGAACTGGAAGTTCATTGTGGAGTTCAAATAGTGTCATCGTGTGCTTATTTGGTGTCGAGTACACTTTTCACATTGCCTGTTTAACTTGTGATGCATGAAGTTTCTTTGGGAAAATGTTTAGAAGGCAAAAGTTACAAGTTGGTTATGATTTTGTCAGCACCTTTCATTTTGGGGAGCTGAAATGAATCTGTTTAGCACTTGCAGGTCTGAAGAAGTTGTTTTAAAACGTGTTGGAAAAATAACTCTTGGCCTTGACACAGCTTTATTCTAGGTTTTCCTGCACATTTTGTACCTATCGATGTCGATAAGCCCTATGCCGCTTTGTCCACGGGCGTTCCGTACAAAAGCCAAACGGAGGCTTAAAGTGGTTTTACATGGGCAGTAAGAGTCCAGGTGACTCAGCCCCCAGTGAGGTGTTGCCCTTGGGGCATTCTGCAAACAGACAGTTTTAGCAGCAGTGGCCTGGACTTTTTGTGGGCGCATAGGGAGCACAGTTTGGCAAGACAGGCAAGACAGGCAAGACTTCCTGGCAAGACAGGCAGGTCATTTCTGAGGAGACAATTTAGCTTCCTGTGCGTTCACAGCTCAGACAGGCAGTAACTGCTCTTCTGAGAATACACACTTTGTTAATATGTTTCTGGCACATTTTTGTTCACCACTTTGTTTCTCAACTAAGTCAATAAGTGTGGTGTCTCCTCTGAAACTGCATTTCAGTGCTGGAGATTTAGCTTGTGACCATTTGTATTTATTCTAAGTTGACTATGTGTCTGCTTGGCTATTTTTCTACCTATATTATGGCATAGTGTCTTTTGGTTTTAAAATTGCACATCTCTCTGCCCAATTCCTTAAACTTAACCATTTGGGGAAACAACCTTATGGGAGGTTGCTGAAATTTCTCATTGTGCGCAAAGTTGCCATCGAGGAAAATGTGATTTACTGTCAAAATTTCATTCTACCTGTTCAGATAAGCCAGTCTAGGAAATCATTTTGTTAGCCAGTGTTCTCTCCTAAATACAGTAGTTCCTATGTTTCTATGCCCTCTTTCTTGTGCTTTCCATCTACCTGCTCAATATGTCCTGCACTATCTTTGCCTCTGGATATCTGGATATAATTTGTCAAAACTTCTCAGTGCAGTGCAATGTCTGTTGTGGTGTCGTTGTGAGTGCTTTTACTTTAACTCACTTTTCCTATGTTTTGATTTACTGAAAAGCAAAGGGATGCATTAGAAGGACCCAGCATTTGAAGGCTGCAGGAAAACACTACCTTATGAAGTCCTTTGGGATGGCACAGGAGAACACTGTAACTCCTTCCCCCCGTCCTCCCCCCTCCAAAGCCTTGGCAAAAGCTGGTAGCTCTGCAGAAACTGACTGTAGTGCCACTTGTGGAGGAGCAGCTTGTTACATGTTCCTGGTGTAGCAGTGGAGGCTCTTGGATGCACTTTGTTAACCTAGTATCTTGCATCTCTGTGGCTAGTAACCCTTGTAAATAGGCATCAGATTCACAGATGTAAAAGCTTTGTTGCAGACAAGTCTGACTTTGTTATATGTCCCAAAACAAACTGTAACAAAAGCATGTGTTTTTCCAGTCTCTAGAGGCTGACAGAGTTGCATTTCCATATATGTTTTAAAAAGGCGATTAAAACCACTCTTTGCTTCCCAGAAGCTTCTACCGTAGAGAAGCGTTGCAGCTGTTACTTCCTGATTTGGAAACTCAAGCTGCGTTTTTTCAGATAGCTGAGAATCCTCTCGAACCAAGGTACCATCACAGACATCTGGAAGCAATAGTTTGTTTTGTCAAAACAGATTCTACTCTGAGAACATGTTCAAAACCAGTTACAAATCAGTTACAAAAAGAAGAAATGTCTCTCCCTTCACATTAAGAGCAGTAACTTTTCAGAAAGGCTTTTTGCTATTTCAGTGTCACGGTATCAGTATTTGTATATAGTACTTGAATTTTGCGAGCTTGCATTTTCAATATTACAGTAACATTGGATATTCACTAAGAAGTGTAAAGTTTAGATTACTGTCTTGCAAACAATTGCAAAATTCCCCAGCCCCTTGTTTCTTTGCCCAACCAAGTGCCAGTACCGAATTAATGAGTGAAAGTTGATGTCCCATATGCGCTGACTATTGCTACCAGTGTTACCAGTGCAGTCTGAATTTTGTAACTGTCTAGGACATCAGTATATGAGAAAGCAAGCTGAATCAGCATTTGTTTTGACATATTTGTCTCAAGTTTGAGAGTGAAAGCTTTGTGCACATCTCGCAGCTGGAATGGTTGAGAGATCTATCCATGTATACAAGCTGACGATAGACACACATACTAGTTAATGTCAAATGTTCAAAAGTGGATGTACTAGGAGCATAAAGAGCAGATTCACTACATTGGACATTCAAGAATTACAGGTGTTTCAGCACCACTGTTGTTCTACCACTTCTCTGAGCCTTAGCAGTCAGGATCTCAGTTTAAAGTCTTAGTGGTTTCCCGACCCCCTGGTATCAGATGCTTTACAGAGAACTCAGTTAACTGTACATCTGTTGCTTTTTTCAAAATGTGAGCGTTTAAAGAAATTCCCGTGCAGAAATTAGGCTTGTTCATCTCTGCCTTCCTTTGTGCCCATTCACAAGTAATGACATGGCGTTCAAAGACTTCGGCAGAAGTACCAAGAGGAAATGGTCAGGGAAGAACTAATCTGTTTCTCAAAAAGTTGCCAGCAAATAGACTAGTCTGTCTCCGTATAGCCTGTATCGAGACCGAGATAAAAGTCCTACTTCTGTCTATGGTCCTAACATGGGAACATGCTTGTGGAACAGGTTACAGCCTTTCAATTTCAGACTGTATCTGGAAATCATCATAGGCTGACTCTCTGGGCATGTGGTAGGATGCTCTGGTAAGCCTCTGGGCAGCAAATGCTGCGATTCCTATTGCCTTCTGTGGAGGTGTGGGTTCCTCAGAGCTGGCACAAATCTTCTCTGTTTCCATTGTATTTGTGCATAGATTTGTTATGTATTGATACAAAGGCTTCTCGCAGAGAGTTGGTCCTTTCTCTTCTCTGTTCATTTTTGACCAGCATGTCCAGAGAAGAGCGACAAAGCTGGGGGCTGGAGAACAGGCCTTATCAGGAACGGCTGAGTGAGCTGGGGTTGTTTAGCCTGGAGAAGAGGAGGCTGAGGGGAGACCTCATTGCTCTGTACAAATACTTAAAAGGAAGTTGTGGAGAGGAGGGTGATGGCCTCTTATCCCAAACTGACAGGGGACAGGACAAGAGGGAATGGCCTCAAGCTCCGCCAGGGGAGGTTTAGGCTGAACATTGGGAAACAATTTTTCACAGAAGTGGTCATTGGGCACTGGAACAGGCTGCCCAGGGAGGTGGTTGTGTCACCTTCCCTGGAGGTGTTCAAGGCACGGGTGGAGGAGGCCTTGAGGGGTATGGTTTAGTGTTTGATAGGAATGGTTGGACTGAATGATCCCGTGGGTCTCTTCCAACCTGGTGGTTCTATGATTCTATAAAATAAAATTTCTAAGTCCTATGCGTAACTAACTAACTAATTAACTAATTTCTAACTAACTTCTCTATGGGTACTTTGTGTCTAACATATATACAAGAAAACAGTTTTGAATAGCCGTAGTAGGTTAACATATATACAAGAAAACAGTTTTGAATAGCTGTAGTAGCTGAACATATATACAACATCAGGGGCGTGGTGCTGGCCTCTTGTTGGCTGGAGCGTCCTCCGAGCTGCTGGCTCTCCTCCTTCGGGTCCGCCGTGGCCTCACAGGGGAGCGTTCCCTGCCCTGGCTGGAAGTGTTGTGTGTGGGCATGGCCACTGCTGGCTCCTCCCGGGATGCTCCTTCCTCTGGCAGCGAGGACAGTGGGGATGGAGCATTGGCTGCTGGCACCCCCACCGATGGTAGTGGAGGAGGTGCCGGGGAGCTTGTCTGCAATGGATGTTGCAGGGCTGCCGCTGCATGGGACTGAATTGGGGCTGGGAGACCCTCCTGCAGGCCCAGCAGACGAAAGGCTTCCCTGCGCCACCGTTGCAAAGCAACAGGTACAAGTTCTTCAAAAAATGTCACTGTGTAGTCAAGGAGGGAGTCGTGCAGCATCTGAACAAGGACTTCTTCGTCCACCCCATGGTTGGTCAGGATGTCTATTACAGTCTCCTCCACCAAGGCTGCCTCTGCCTGGCTGCCATCGAAGATTTGCCGCAGTGTTGTGTGGAGCCAGGGCAGCAGGATCTCGAGGAACGAGGGGAGAGCCTGGAAAAGGCTCGCCCATTCCTCCAGCTGGAGGCCGCTCACAGGAGCTCTGGACATCCCTTCCTCAGGCTGTGGTTGGGGTGCTCCAGGGTGGTGGAGGTCCTGGACAGCGGAGTCTTCCTGAGCTCCTTCCCTCCGGCGGACAATGACTTCTGATGTTGCGGGTGGAGCGATGACATGCTCCATGTAGTCATCGTCCGCTCGCACCGAGTGCACTAGAGATGTGATCCTCCTCTTGCAGAGGGGGCACTCGGGCTTATCATCAGCCCACCGCAGGATGCAGGTGTAACAGAAGCGGTGGAGGCATGGCATAGCAAAGCTGGGCTCCTCCCAGCTGTCCAAGCAGATGGGACAGCAGTCCTCCAGCTCTGTGGCCATGCTCTTGCCTTCCTGCAGTGGGCTGGGGGGGGTTGTGGAGCTCATGTTGTTCCCTCTCGCTGTTGCTGCAGCAGGGGGTGTTATGCTAGGAGAGGAAGAGAGGCCGCATTCGTTGACTGCCCCGGAGACAGGTGGAAGAAATGCCCAGGTCCCACAAGAAGAAAACCCTCCCAGCTCCCAGGGGTGAGGTTTCCCCTCCCAGCTCACCTCTGCTGCAGCAAGCGCCCCTGCTGGGATGCTCTGGCTCCCTGAGGCAGGGCCATAGAAAATTCTTGGACTAGCCAAGGCACGCAGACTGCTCAGCTGGGGTGCAAAGATGAGCCCCCTGCAAGAGTCTCCGCTTGGCTACAAGCAGTGAGCGAGTGACAAGCCGTTGCTCAGGACGTGGGATACCATCGCCAGGTGACACAACAATCCAGTGCCTGTAGACCTGTCAGTCCACCCATTGGTGCCACGTCCTTTCCATTCAGTTTTTGCTGCTCACCAATGATTTTTTTGCCCCGAGGAAGATGAGTCCAAAGTGAAAAGCAATTGTTTTTCTCTCTTTTCTTTCTACTGATTTATGCAGACCTGTGTATTAATAAACATATAAGAAGTGCAGTGCTATCTGGCACAGTTTTAGTCTTGTATTGTTGGTTAATTGCTGCAAAGAAGGCAAATCTTTTCTTTCACATTTTTGTAATAATATTTGCTTGTCACATGCCTGGCAAGTGAACCTTGGTAAGTATAACAGCTGCATGTCTACTATGTTAATATCTGATCTAAAGAATAGACTTGCTGTAATCACTGGGGATTTTTAAGAAGATTATTTGTCAAAGAGCTGCTTAATATACTGCAGAACTTTTCGAAGCACGGTAGAGAAAACTACAGACACTACTAAAACTTGATAGGTATCATACTATAACTCGCAGGAGCAGAGACAACCACCTACTGCCACAGGAAAAAAAGCAGACAACTTTGGATTTAAACATTGTTCCTTTGTTTTTAAATGTACTTAGACAGAAGAACTGAGGAGAGGCAGGATGGAAGAGCACCTCGTGCCACCCAGCTGGTTCTGAACGCAGTAGCTCTGCCTTCTCAAGGAAGCTCTGTACGTTCCCGATGGCTGTTGGGTGCCCCAGTTTTTGGCTCATCGCATGTGTGTTCTGGAGAGAGGACCTGGTCTGAGGAAAGTGAAAGAAGGAGCTGAGGAAAGAGAACGAAGGAGAGCCTGGATCTCTTTAGGGGGCTGGGGCTGTGACGTGAGGAGCCTCCTGCTTCGGGAGCCCCCAGGAGCACCTGACTGATGCTGAGCAGCGTCTGTGGGGCTGGTGGCAAGCAGCACAGGCTCTTTTCCACACATTCTGTGTTGCCAGCTCTGCCCAGGGATCTGCCGGTGGGGCTTTGCTTTTCATGCTGCCCTTTTCTGCCATTTGGGCACTGTGAATAACCGACCCAAAAGCAGAAGTAAACTGACCAAACACAACCCCTGTCTGAGCTGTGGTCAGGAGGGAATGCTGCACGCCTGGAGCTGCGCTCAACTCCAGGGCCTGCTCGCCAATGGGGCAGGCACGGGGCTGTGCAAGAGTCACTCTGCCTAGGACCACCGACCAAGCACAAGCTCAGCTCGAGGGCCAGCAATGGTGCCTGTAGCAGTTAACGTGACCCTGGCCATGCCGTGGGGACTTTTGGACCATTTCACGCTGTCCATTCGTGTCACACTCGCCCTGTAGGCTGAAGGCGAGGGCAACATGAGTTCTACGACTGCTGTGACTGATCAATGTCACTCACGGCCAGGGCCACCTCCTTGCAGCCTCCCCTCCTCCCCCCGAGGGCTGTGGGGAAGGAGAGCAGGGTCTGACTGAGCCATGAGCGCCACCGCTGACTCGTTAGTTTTGTTGACGGGACACCTGTTCTTTGCACAATGGGTCCCCCTTAGAAAAACATTCCTCAGGCACAAACCACTATAAGATATACAAGTTTAGACAATTGTTGTCGATTGCTACACTGAAAGAAGACAGATAAGTCTGAATATTAACTAAAATATAGAGTTGTGACAATAAGGAGTTTTAACGAGGCTGTGACTGTATCTGGCTAAGCCAAGATAACAAGGACTGGTACAACGACCAGAGAAAGAAGAACTAGCTGGGCCAGATATGGCCTTGAAGAGGACCCAGAGAGCCTAAGAGCATGCGCAAGGAAGAAAAGTGAAAAGTTCAAATGCCACCATGACTAGTTGCCTTCATCCCCAAAGACCCTATTGTCCACTACCGCAAGAAAATGTGCAAGCACTAAGGGGAGACCTATGATAATGAGTTATTAGGAGAAAATGTTTGTTGAAAAACACCAGTGGAAAAAATGCCTGCCAGCCTGGGAGCTCTGAGCTTGTGAACCCGAAGCGTCCTTGAAAAACGAAGCTTTTCAGGACAGCTAGATACCTACAAACCAGAGACATCCCAAGATGTTCTGCAGCATTTTATGTCTCTATAACATAAAAATGACTTTTTTGTTTTTACAAATGTAGCCTCTCTCTTTCACCATCCATGTTCCGTGTACTTCTCTGTTCCTGAACAGGCTAAATTCTCTGCAGAAACTTCTACAAGATGTAGGACTCCCAGTGGGGCTGCCAGGCTGACTGCAGGCTCTGTGCTGCGGAATGTCTTTGAAGTGACGCTGTTATTGCACAGTCCCCCACTGGGACCAGCCAACGCTGGAGGCAGCTCGGTCAGCCCTCCCGCTGCTGGGATGGTTGGCTTCTTATCTGAGCTTGGTGTATCCTCCTCTCCAGGACAGTTTGGCCCCTTCTGAAATCTAATTCAACTGGTACTGCTAATATATATCCATGAGGGATCTGTTATAAGGTATCTGGCATTACATTGCAGATAAGTTGCTCCGCTAATGGCAAGTTTGGAGTAACCGTGACTAGTGAGCACCTGCTTGATTGCCTCTGTTCTTGGTTTTTGCTGTAATGCTGATTTTTCCTGTAGAACTGGTTGATGGTGGCTTGCGATAGACATCTGTTTCCTTTATTCATAGAATCCTAGAATGTCCTGAATTGGAAGGGACCCACAAGGATCATCAAGTCTATCTCCTGTCCCTGCACAGGACAACCACAAAACTCACACCATGTGTCTGAGGGTGTTGTCCAAATGCTTCTTGAACATTGTCAGGCTCGGAGCCGTGACTACTTCCCTGGGGAGCCTGTTCCAGTGCTTCAACACCCTATGCGTGAAGAACCTTTTCCTCATATCCGATCTATATCTCCCCTGGCACATCTTCCTGCCGTTCCCTTGGGTCCCATCATTGGTCTGCAGAGAGAAGAGATCAGTGCCTGCTCCTCCTCCTTCCCTTGTGAGGAAACTGTAGACTGCGATGAGGTGCCCCCTCAGCCTTCTCTTCTCCAGGCTGAACAGCCAAGGCGACTTCAGCTGCTCCTCTTACGACCTCCTCTCTATGCCCTTCACCAACTTTATGGCCCGCCTCTGGACACTGATTATTCTTTGGTAACCTGTAACGAACTAGAGAGATGTACTGGATGAAGGCTCCATGTGCTGCTGTGTGACGGAATCCCGTGAACCAGTGGCTGCTGGGCCAGCCTTCAGGCGGTGGTGGGGCTGGAGTCATGCACTGCACCGCATTGCACTCCTGCAACCCTGGGCCGTGGGCTGGTCAGGCCACAGAGGCATCAGTGCCGGCAAATAAACTTGTTGAGACTCCTTTTGGAGGTTTAGGAAGCAAGCATCCATTATCAGGCCTGGGCAAGACGAGGCAGCGATCTCCAGCAAACACGTAGAGCGAGACACGAGCTAGGTGCTTAATACACTTCCCACTTACATGCATACGTGCACATTTTCCGAGAAATCTTACGCATATTCTATTACTCTCCAAGGACTAATTTCAGCATTGTTAGGAGCTTCACAACAGTCACATCTCTTGCTAACTCAGAGCCAGCTCTGCCTGACTTTGCATTTAAGACGGGAAGAGACTGCAAGCAGAGGTGATTATCGGAAAAAGCACATCTGTTCACCCCAGATCGTACTTAGAATCATAGAATCATAGAATAACCAGGTTGGAAGAGACCCACCGGATCATCGAGTCCAACCATTCCTATCAAACACTAAACCATGCCCCTCAGCACCTCATCCACCCGTGCCTTAAACACCTCCAGGGAAGGTGACTCAACCACCTCCCTGGGTAGCCCGTTCCAGTGCCCAATGACCCTTCCTGTGAAAAAAATTTTCCTAATGTCCAGCCTAAACCTCCCCTGGCGGAGCTTGAGGCCATACCCTCTTGTCCTGTCCCCTGTCACTTGGGAGAAGAGGCCAGCACCCTTCTCTCTACAACCTCCTTTCAGGTGGCCATAGAGAGAATAAGGTCTCCCCTCAGCCTCCTCTTCTCCAGGCTAAACAACCCCAGCTCTCTCAGCCGTTCCTCGTAAGGCCTGTTCTCCAGACCCTTCACCAGCTTTGTTGCTCTTCTCTGGACTCGCTCCAGAGCCTCAACATCCTTCTTGTGGGGAGGGGTCCAGAACTGAACACAGGATTCGAGGTGCGGTCTCACCAGTGCCGAGTACAGAGGGAGAATTACCTCCCTGGACCTGCTGGTCACGCCTTTTCTGATCCAAGCCAAGATGCCATTGGCCTTCTTGGCCACCTGGGCACACTGCTGGCTCATGTTCAGTCGGCTGTTAAGCAACACTCCCAGGTCCCTCTCCTCCAGGCAGCTTTCTAGACAGACTTCTCCTAGTCTGTAGCACTGCACAGGGTTGTTGTGCCCCAAGTGCAGGACCCGGCACTTGGCCTTGTTAAACCTCATCCCATTGGACTCAGCCCAGCGGTCCAGCCTGTTCAGATCCCTTTGCAGAGCCTCCCGACCCTCCAGCAGATCAACACTTCCACCCAGCTTAGTGTCATCTGCAAACTTGCTAAGGGTGCACTCAATGCCTTCCTCCAGGTCATTGATAAAGACATTGAGCAGGGCTGGACCCAGCACTGAGCCCTGGGGAACACCACTTGTCACTGGCCTCCAGCCGGATTTCACACCATTTACCACCACGCTCTGGGCCCGGCCATCCAACCAGTTTTCCACCCAGGAGAGTGTGCGTCTGCCCAGGCCAGAGGCTGACAGTGTCTCAAGCAGAATGCTGTGAGAAACTGTGTCAGAGGCTTTACTCAAGTCCAGGAAGATACATCCACAGCCTTTCCCTCATCCAGCAGCCCAGTCACTTTGTCATAGAAGGCGATGAGGTTAGTTTGGCAAGACCTGCCTTTTGTGAACCCGTGTTGACTGGGCCTGAGCACCCGGTTCTCTTGCATGTGCTTCATGATAGCACTCAAGATCACCTCCTCCATGACTTTCCCTGGCACTGAGGTCAGACTGACAGGCCTGTAGTTCCCCGGATCCTCCCTGCGACCCTTCTTGTAGATGGGCACAACATCAGCCAGCCTCCAGTCCAGTGGAACTTCCCCAGTCTTCCAGGACTGTTGGAAGATGATGGAAAGGGGTTTGGTCAGCACATCCGCCAGCTCCTTCAATACGCTGGGATGAATCCCATCCAGCCCCATAGACTCGTGGATGTCTAGTCGGGCTGGCAAGGCTCTGACCACCTCCTCCTGGATCATGGGAGCCTCATTTTGCCCCTCTAGCTCCTGGGTTTGTACACAGACGGAACGACTTTCTTTACAATTAAAGACTGAGGCAAGGAAGGCATTAAGTACCTCAGCTTTTTCCTTATCCCCTGTCACTGTTGTTCCTTCTGCGTCCAATAGGGACTGTATGGTCTCCCTAGTCCTCCTTTCATTATTTATGTATTTATAGGATTTTTTGTTATCTTTCACAGACTTTGCCAATCTGATTTCTAGCTGAGCCTTAACCCTTCTGGCTTCTTCTGTACACAATCTCACACAGGAGGTCGTCATCTCAAAAGAATGAGCAGCGGCTGGAAAAATGCTGCTTGACTGCAAAAACACACGATGAGAGGGACGTTCCGTCTGACTTTTGAAGTACAAACACTTTGATGAAACTTAACTCCGCCTTAGCTTAAATCAAAGTATTCCACTTTTTGCAGTAGTAACTGCTTCTCATGTCAGCGGTGCGACAACCCTGAGCTGCTCTTTTGGCTCCTGGTTGTCTCCCAGAGCAATCAGGCCGCGTTCGTGCCCTCCAGCCCCCGTAGGCATCGGAGCGCGGCGGCGGGGAGGCAAAGGCTGCCCGGAACCACGGGAGCGGGAAGCCGCGCGCGGCGGGGCGGCAGTGCCGGCGCACCCGGAAGGCGCTCGACGGCCACGTCCGGCCCCGCCGCGGCTCGGGCCGGAAGCGGGCGGCATGGGGAGCCGCGGGCGGGTCAGTGCGGCGCGTGCGCGGGGGCGGCGGCGGGTGCCGGGGCCTCCGCAGCGCCCGGGGACGGCGGGGCCCACCCTGCCCTTCCCCTGCGGGGGAGGCAGCGCCCCCGCCTCGGGTCTGCGGGGCTGTCAGTGGCGACAGGTGCAAGTGGCGGGCTTGCGGGCGGTTTTGCCTGCGGGTCAGTGCGGGTCGGGGCTTTGGGCTTTGGGCTTTGGGCTTTGGGTTGGTTTGGTTTTTTCTCCTAGCAGCGCCGAGCGTTTATAGCGTCAACGGGCAGAGGCTTTTGGGGCAGGAAAAACTCCAAGGTAGTTGTGAGAAAGTAGGGGTTCACGTGCAAAGGCAGTTGTGGAAAAAGGGAGCACATTGAGAGCTGGTGATCAGGTAGAGCTTCAGATGCATCGAGAGAGTGAACCGGGATGGGAAGACGCAAAGACAAAGATGGGAGTGCTAGTTGCATGTGTCGTATTTACAGTACAGGGTATTTACACGGGGACCTGAACCCTGGTCCCGAAGTGTTCTGAAGCGTAGTAATAGGGATGCTAATACGCTTGAGGTATTGGGGGAGTTCAGTGTTTCGTTAGGGGACTGTAGAGCTTAGCGGCGCCTTCGCATTAATATATCGTGCTTCAGAGAGAATTATGGAATGCCTTGGGTTGGGATGGACCACGAAGGTCACCTAGCCCCACCCCCTTGCAGTGAGCAGGGACATTTTCACCTTGATCAGGTTGCTCAGAACCCCATCCAACCAGGCCTGGAATGTTTCTAGGGATGGGGCATCTACCAGCTCTCTGGGCAACCTGTGCCTGTATTTCACCACCTAGAAAAACAAAAAATCCTGCTAGTATGTAGTCTAAAGCCTTCTAGTTTAAAACCATTACCCCTTGCCCTATTGCTACAGGCCCTGCTAAAAAGTTTTTTCCCAGCTTTCTTAGAAGTCCTCTTTTTTGAGTACTGAAAGGCTGCAACAAGGTCACTTTGGAAGCTTCTTCAAGCTGAACAACCTCAACTCTCTCAGCCTCTCTTCAGAGGTGTTCTAGGCCTTTTATCAGTTCGGTGGTTCTCCTCTGGATCTGCTTCCACAGGTCCAAGTCTCTTTCTGTCCTGACAGCTCCAGAGCAGTATTGCAGGTGTGGTCTCACCAGAGGAAAGTAGAGGAGCAGAGTCACCTCCCTCCACCTGCTGGCCACACTTCTTTTAATGCAGCCCAGGACAGCATTTGCCTTCTGTTCTGTTAGCGCACACTGCTGGCTTCTGTCCAGCTTCTCGTCCACCAGGACCCCCAGGTCCTTCTCTCGGTCTCTTCTTCGTCCATCGGATATAACTGTTCTGAGGTTGATGTGGTGAAGAACTTTTCAGGAAGGATTTGCAATAGTGTGCAAAGAGCAGGGGAAGCTGCTTGAAAATTATTGACCGAAGAGGTCAGAAGAACCATAAAACGCTTTTTCAGCTTTCGCCATACATGTGTTTGCCTCTAAACAATTAGCAACGTTAACTTCAGTGTTTGTAAGGTGGTGTAAATATTTCTGGATGCCCTCTCCAAGTCAGTCAAATGTCTCTGCAGAAAAAGAAATTTATTTGCTGGCTTTTCATCCTGTCCGTATGCTTTCCACAGATCCAGCTATCTTGGGAAGGCTGCGGTTAAAAGCAACTTGGTGCCATTCAGTTGCTAATTATTAAGGACACAGAAGCTGAAAAGAAGCGAGCAGAGTCCATGTTCTCTTTCATATGTGTCCTCCCAGATTGAATTAACTGCTTGTCAAGCCTCGCACCAATTCTTGTAAAAGTGACTGAAGTTTTTTCACTTAAACATTTCTGGAACTCAGAAGAAATCAAGAACACACCAGTTTATCCTCTTCCCCGACGTGTCTATAATGGAGTAGCAGATACTCAACAGGATTCTAAATCATAAATTACAGTAGAAATTAGGATGTGGATTAACCCACCTGCTGAAGTGAGATTTGAATTCATTCTTATTTGTAAACTTTTCCTTAATATTGCTAAAGTTGTGATCGTCTTTTGTTAAAGAAGCAGTACTGAACTGGCAAGCTGCGTGTTCTTACTGTTCTCTTGTCTTTTTTTCCTCTTCCTAAGAGCTGTCTTTTGTGTGTACACACTTCAGGATGAATTATCTCAAGATGTAGCTAAGTGGCCCGCTGGGCAGAGGGGAGAACTTGGTTTGGAATATCTCAAAATGTGGAGAGAATAGTTGGAGATGTTGAAGGTAATAGCTTCCAGAGCTGTTTGCTGTTTCTGTTACTGGCAGATGTGAAGCAGAGGTCACGCTTTTTTCAGGGCCCTGCCAGAATGTTTTTATTGACCTTTTACTTTTAGGATGGCAGTTGTTTGCATCTGTAGCTCACAATTGCAGAGGATGCCGCTAAGATGGTCATCTCTCCGTAACAGCTCTGTGTTTGCTCTGTGTTATTCTAATAAACTTTTGGAATACTAACTGTGAGAAAACAATTGTTATTAAGTGCGTGGAACTGTGCCTTTTAGGGGTGCCAAAACATAGCAGGTAGTACTAGGCATAACTTCAAAAACTATCTTGTTGTGAAGATGATTTTTTTTGTCTGCCAAGGACTTGAGGATTTCTGTCATTCATTGCAGTTTGTATGACTAAACAGCCAAAACCACATGAGGGGGAGCTGTGAGTCTCAGGGGTTTTGCTTCATGTGCATACTGAGGTGTGTCATCTGTACATTGTAAATCTTAATTTTTTGAGTATTTGTTTTTACTGAAGTTTTTATTTGGTGATCTGGCAGTTATATTTAGAGAAGGGTTTTTTGCTTTGTAAAATATTATGACCAAGTATTATACAGAGGCATGAAAAATAATTGTTGAAATAGTTAAAGTACACTTGGAGATCCTTTTGGTATTCCCTTTTCTCATCTTGGCTGCTAAGTATCAGAACGCTTTACCCATTTATATTTCTCTCTTTTCTGTACTCGGAGACTATCCAGTGATGTACCCTTGAGAGTCCCTGCAGGTGACTTGGAATTTTTCCAACTCTGTTGTGTTTATTTGATATTGGCTCAATATAGATGTTTATGTGACTGTATTTTCAGGATTCTAATCCCGTGATGCCACATGATTGTTCCACATAATCCAAATGGTTGTTAACAAGCATAGTGCTAGTGCTCTTTAGCATCTTAGATTAATCTGAAGCTTCTATAAACTCTCTGGGATTTTGATTTCCTCCCATCTGTATTGGCTGCAAGTTACTTGATTGGGAATAGAGGTAAAGTATCTTAGATATTGATTCCATGCCAAATTTTGTAGTAAGCAGAAAGATCATGAAAGATCAACCAGCACTTTTTAAATAGCTGCATGTTATTTAACATGTTAATTTCAACTAAGTATCCTGCTAGCGGACAAGCTAATTCTGTGCTTGTTTTATTGACAGGTTTTGAAGCTTTTTAAATTATTACACAGAACCCGGCAAGAAGTTTTTAAAAATGATACCAGAGCCCTTGAAGGTGAGATATGCTGTTGTGTGATGGATGCTTAGGTCTCTTCCTGTGGAACTTTCTTCTCCGAATGTACTGAAAGAGAATTCTTAACATAACCTTCCTTTGAATTATTCTTTTCCACATTTTTTAAAGAATCCTTGGGAAAACTTTTGTATACGTAACAAAACATCCTTTCATTTGAAAAAAACAAAAAACCCCATGGTTGTTAGACTGAAGCACTCAAGGCTCTATTTCCTACAGAAAACATCTCTCTTTGGAACCTTGATGATCTTCCTGTTTGGTTTGGGTTTTTTTTGCCTGCCCCTTCCCGCCCTTATTTTTTAGCTGCTCTCTTCAGTCCAGCCAAAGCATGTTTAAACAGTACGGAACTGTTCAGTAGATTTTCTTTATGTTCAGTTGTTCCTTAGGGGATAAACGCTGCTTTTGCAGTAAAGCAACTTTTAGTTGTGGCTTCTGTGTGTTTGGTATTTTTAAAGCTCAGAATGCTAGATACGTGATTTTACGCCTCTACCAGTGAATTTAAGATGTGGTATCACCTGAGCGATAGCACCTTCTATTAAAATGTTTCAGACAGAGCACGAGACAGATGCTATAAAGGACCTGGGATTCTGAGCTTTGAGGCTGTGACAAGACAAGCTACACTTTTTATTTGCACTTCAGGTTTTTTTTTTTGTTTATTTAGCTGCAAGACAAAAGATAAATGAAGACTTCAGAAATAACCAAGATGAGACATCTGAAGACAAGATAAATGAGGTACTTATTGTTTCCATTGCTTTTTTCCACTTGGAATAAGAATGCTTGCATTGGAGCGTAGGAGCTTATTTCTTGAAGGATCTCCTTTAAGATCTGAAAGGATCTACAACCTTTCAGGTAGTTCTAGAGAGCAATGAGGTCTCCCCTCAGCCTCCTCTTCTCCAGGCTAAACAACCCCAGCTCTCTCAGCCGCTCCTCGTAAGACCTGCTCTCCAGCCCCTTCACCAGCTTTGTTGCTCTTCTCTGGACTCTCTCCAGAGCCTCAACATCCTTCTTGTGGGGAGGGGCCCAGAACTGATTCGAGGAGCGGTCTCACCAGTGCCGAGTACAGAGGGAGAAGAACCTCCCTGGACCTGCTGGTCACGCCTTTTCTGATCCAAGCCAAGATGCCATTGGCCTTCTTGGCCACCTGGGCACACTGCTGGCTCATGTTTGGTCGGCTGTCAACCAGCACCCCCAGGTCCCTCTCCTCCAGGCAGCTTTCTAGACAGACTTCTCCTAGTCTGTAGCACTGCACAGGGTTGTTATGCCCCGAGTGCAGGACCCGGCATTTGGCCTTGTTAAACCTCATGAAATTTGACTCAGCCCAGGTAGTGAGTAACTAACTGAATAACAGAACTGACCAGCTTTGTTATTTGAATAGCTGTCTAGTATGGAAAATATCTTCAGGAACAGTTACATACAATTTAAATTACTGTGTTGTTTGTTGTTTGGTTTTGTTTCCTTTTACTAGCTTCTGAAAGTAGCTTCGGATGTTGAAGTGATTCTCAGAACGTCTGTTGTTCAGGCAGTTCACACAGATTCTGACAAAATACGTGAGTAAAGCTGCATGCTAATAAAATGTTTAAAAATATTGTGGTTCAGTAAATAAATAAAAAACTTGAAAACTAAGTAAGGGTATAGAAAGGGCCAAAGTTTGTCTGTATGTCACTTCTCTGCCCAAACCTGTAGTTTAGGCTTGCTGACTAGTGTTGCTACCCAGGACAGGTGGAGGTTTCAAAGACAGGAAGTTTCTACACAGATATTTTGACATACTGAGGTTAGTAGAGAAGAGGCAGTGACTGCATTTAATGCCCTCCTTGAAAGAAAAAAGTTACAACATGATACCTTAACTGTTAGGAGTGGCAGCAGTTAGGTAACAAGTCAGCATGCATGTACTGGCTAGTCAGTCAGTGTACTTCTAAGTGTAGTAGCCAGAGTATCTGGAGGTGCTTTTTCCACCAACTAAGTAGCAGCTGCCTGAAGAGAATTAGCAAATGCAGCATGTACACTGTCCAGAGATGAGTGTTTTCTTCAAGGACTGAGTTCTCTTTTCCAAAACCTTATTCTGACAATGTAAGCCTCAGATTATTCCTTGGAAACTTTGTGACGCAAGGATGCCCTTGATGCAAAGCTGATCAAATTCTGCAATTTTGGCTCCTAGTTTAGAAGTTCTTTTGTCTGAAGTTCTTTTATCTTACAGTCAAACACAAGAAAAGTTATTATGTTCAGCATACCACTGTGTGGTAGAGGATAGGAAAACTCTTCAGCTTCAGACATTGTTTTCTTTCACTTCTGAAGGTACAGACCTTGAAGGAAATCACTTTTCCTTCCTATAAGATCCGGGATATCAGTGTACTTTGGACAGAATGTTACTTATTATAAACACAGGCACACAAATCCACATGGGTTTACAGGTGTGCTGTACCTTTCATGGCACTGTGACCTAGGCAAATACTGCATTGGGACTGCAGGTGTTTGTGCTATAGTTTTTGCTGCTGGAGGAAATCCTGCATAACACAGCTCCTTCCCTTTATGGAGAAAGGACAGGCTGATTTCTGAAGAGTTAGCTGGGAAGAACTTGGAGTCAGGAGGAGCTTAAAAGGGTGTATAATTAGAGAAACCCTAACACACCTCCCTTCTGTGATAATCAAGTGGCCGTGATTCTCCTTTGATGCTTTCTTTTCCTCTTGGCCTTTAAAGCAGGTGTGACCAGATGAATATTAGGCATCAGATTCCAGGATGCTGTGGGAGAGGGCTGTGTCAAATTGTTATTCATTTTTGCAGCTGTTGAGGCAAACAATCTGACTCAGGATAAAATTGCCATTCTCTCTCTCGATAAAAGTTACTGCAGCACTTTACCATTTTGTATAGATTCTTAATGCTGCTGAAATAGTCTCAGTGCTTTTAAAAGGAAGCGGGGGAGGGCAATATTCTGACCAACAGATGGTAAAACTTTTGCCTTTGGTAGATACCACGATACTGCTTGTAGCTTACCAGAAGTTTAGATTCTAATTTCAGTAACGTGATTTTTTGTTTGTAAATGTAAAAATCAACTGTAGAATACAGAATTTTAAGTATTATTTTCTGTAAGATTATATCCTCACCATTGGGTTTTGGTTTTTTTTCTGTTACAGGGCTTATACCCAGGAAAGATCTGCTACAAGACAACACTCCTTACTTTGATAAAACAATAAAAAAAGCATGAATCTTGACAAACATATACCCCTCTCCGCAGAAGTTTAAAATCCCTCTATGAAATCTCTGAAAACCAATAGCGGATACCTGTTTTAAAGCTATATTTTAAAAACCGTTAAATCTTGTTAGCAAAATAGAAACTGAAACCAAGCCACTGATTTTGTTGTGTACTGTGAGATCATCATGCACTTCCTCTGTGGAAGATACTTAAAACTTCCACAGAAACTCAAGAAACACAATTAATCCTAAAAATATGCTGCTGAATTGTGTTCTTTCAACAGGATCATTTTTAATTATGAACAGTCTTCGGACAGATTGTTTCCTATCCATCTGGGTTTTAACTAAATACAAGTTAAAAGCAGTTCTTAATCTTGATAATATTTATTTATAAGTTTATTGTCAGTCATACACTGCTTTGAAGGAAGGAGAAGTCATCTTGTGGCTCTTACCATTACATATATGCTTTACACCAAAAGCACGATTTCTGAAGTTACCATTAATTGCACACTAATACGTTGTGACATTTGAGAGAGTTCTTAGGATTTATCTGAATAAATTATTTCGGTTTTGCTGATGGCAGAGATTGTGTAATGTTTTTTCTTCCCATTCACATATTTGAATGAGCAAGCATGGCAGGGTTTGAGTTCTTAGATGACAGCAGAACAAGAACCCAGCCACAGCCTGACTTCAGGGTGTTGGTTTAGCCTCTGTGCTTTATGAACTCAAGGGGTTTGTTTTATCTTGTGGTTATAGACTGACCTTACGGAGACAGCAGGCAGGCAAACGACAGGAGATAGAATGAAGTAAGTGCAGGTCTTGCTGGCTCCACTTCAAAACAAACGTCTGGCTCTGTAGGGGATGCGCTGTTGACTTCCCTAAGGACAAGGCATATTCTGTGTCTGGTTTCCTAACTGCCTGCAGCATGGTGTGTTGACTTTCTTTTCCATGAGGAGCGTAAGTGGGAGATACACCGAGGAGAGAAAATAGAAGGCAGTTGCGGCTCTAAAGAGAAAACAGAAAGGAATCCTACCTTAAGTGAAGTGCCTGATTTTTAAGCAGTAATAGTTAAACAGGGGTCTAGCAAGAATGACAAATAACGTAACCACCAAAGTATACGTTCCACGGCATGCTGAAACTGGAGGGAATTAGTTTCTTGTGGACTCATTACTTCAGGCTACAGGAGTAGTTTATTACTGATTTTATCCTTCAGACTGATTTCTTAGACCTGAGGCCTGGTAGGTCTTTGCTCTTTTGGCAGTGACATAAAACAGAGTAGCCTGTTCCTATGCAAAACAAGTACTAAAAGTCTTAATGATGTCAACAGTAGATGATGGTCTTTTATAAGATGTTTGAGGAAATCAAAAGTGGGTAAACTATTTTCGTGTGACTATTGCTTCGGTATTGTTCTGCTGCCATGTGTTTTAAGGTTTTATTTTTAGGAAGAATTAACACATTAATAGAAAGATAGTGCAGAAATGTCAACTTACAGGACCAGGCTTGGGATTCAACTGGCATTTGTGTGCTTCACCTTACCTACATCTTGAATACTCTTAAAGAAAACAAAGAATGAGTCACCTGAAAAGCTACATAACTGCAGAAAATAAAGGACACGATTAAAAATAAAGTTGGTAGAATGTAATGTCCTTCAGAACAATTCCTTTACACTCGTGAGCAGTATGTTTATGTTCTGTGCATTACGCTCCATGTTCCTGCTGTCCTTGTGCATTCCTAGGCAGCAAATACAAACTGAATTTTGCTGTGCTGAGATGAGGACAGTCAAGCTGGTGGCTAAAGGCTGCTAATGTAAAAGATTGATAGGCCTATTTGTGGCTCTAGTTTCAACATGAAAGGAATCAAGAGGGTATCCGCACCAGGACAAACAGGAATCCAAGTAAGGAATTGAGCACAAAAGTATCCCAGAGTAGGTCACTGCCTGGGCCCAGCAGATGTTTGCTTTCTGCAAATTTCTAATCTTGAAATCTTCTCTTCAGAAGGCTGGTTGGCAAAGTCTCATGGGAGACAGTACTTAAGGGCAAGGGAGCCCATGAGTGCTGGGAGCTCTTCAAAAAGGAAATCCTAGCAGCTCAGGAGAAAGCCATCCCCGTATTCCGGAAAAAAAGCCAGGAGGGGAGAAAGCGTGCTTGGTTGAACAGAGAGATCTTGAGTGATATCAAGAAGAAGAGAAATGTTCATGGGCTCTGGAAGAGGGGACAGGCCTCTTGGGTGGACTACAGGAGGGAAGTGAGACTGTGTAGAGAAAAAATCAGAAGGGTTAAGGCTCAATTAGAAATCAGATTGGCAAAGTCTGTGAAAGATAACAAAAAATCCTTCTATAAATATATAAATAATAAAAGGAGGACTAGGGAGACCATACAGTCCCTATTGGACGCAGAAGGAACAACAGTGACAGGGGATGAGGAAAAGGCTGAGGTACTTAATGCCTTCTTTGCCTCAGTCTTTAATTGTAAAGAAAGTTGTTCCATCTGTGTACAAACCCAGGAGCTAGAGGAGCAAAATGAGGCTCCCGTGATCCAAGAGGAGGTGGTCAGAGCCTTGCTAGCCCGACTAGACACCCACGAGTCTATGGGGCCGGATGGGATTCATCCAAGGGTATTGAAGGAGCTGGCGGATGTGCTGGCCAAACCCCTTTCCATCATCTTCCAACAGTCCTGGAAGACTGGGGAAGTCCCACTGGACTGGAGGCTGGCTGATGTTGTGCCCATCTACAAGAAGGGTCGCAGGGAGGATCCGGAGAACTACAGGCCTGTCAGTCTGACCTCAGTGCCATGGAAAGTCATGGAGGAGGTGATCTTGAGTGCTGTCATGAAGCACATGCAAGAGAACCGGGTGCTCAGGCCCAGTCAACACGGGTTCACAAAAGGCAGGTCTTGCCAAACTAACCTCATCGCCTTCTATGACAAAGTGACTGGGCTGCTGGATGAGGGAAAGGCTGTGGATGTATCTTCCTGGACTTGAGTAAAGCCTTTGACAGAGTTTCTCACAGCATTCTGCTTGAGAAACTGTCAGCCTCTGGCCTGGGCAGGCGCACACTCTCCTGGGTGGAAAACTGGTTGTCTGGCCGGGCCCAGCGCGTGGTGGTAAAGGGTGTGAAATCCATCTGGAGGCCAGTGACAAGTGGTGTTCCCCAGGGCTCAGTGCTGGGTCCAGCCCTGCTCAATGTCTTTATCAATGACCTGGAGGAAGGCATCGAGTGCACCCTTAGCAAGTTTGCAGATGACACTAAGCTGGGTGGAAGTGTTGATCTGCTGGAGGGTCGGGAGGCTCTGCAAAGGGATCTAAACAGGCTGGACTGCTGGGCTGAGTCCAATGGGATGAGGTTTAACGAGGCCAAGTGCCGGGTCGTGCACTTGGGGCACAACAACCCTGTGCAGTGCTGCAGACTAGGAGAAGTCTGTCTAGAAAGCTGCCTGGAGGAGAGGGACCTGGGGGTGTTGATTGACAGCTGACCAAACATGAGCCAGCAGTGTGCCCGGGTGGCCAAGAAGGCCAATGGCATCTTGGCTTGTATCAGAAATGGCGTGACCAGCAGGTCCAGGGAGGTTATTCTCCCTCTGTACTCGGCACGGGTGAGACCGCTCCTCGAATCCTGTGTTCAGTTCTGGGCCCCTCCCCACAAGAAGGATGTTGAGGCTCTGGAGAGAGTCCAGAGAAGAGGAACAAAGCTGGTGAAGGGTCTGGAGAACAGGCCTTATGAGGAACGGCTGGGAGAGCTGGGGTTGTTTAGCCTGGAGAAGAGGAGGCTGAGGGGAGACCTCATTGCTCTCTACAACTACCTGTAAGGAGGTTGTAGAGAGAAGGGTGCTGGCCTCTTCTCCCAAGTGACGGGGGACAGGACAAGAGGGAATGGCCTCAAGCTCTGCCAGTGGAGATTTAGGCTGGACATTAGGAAAAACTTTTTCACAGAAGTGGTCATTGGGCACTGGAATAGGCTGCCCTGGGAGGTGGTTGATTCACCTTCCCTGGAGGTGTTTAAGTCACGGGTGGAAGAGGTGCTAAGGGTCATGGTTTAGTGTTTGATAGGAATGCTTGGACTCGATGATCCGGTGGGTCTCTTCCAACCTGGTCATTCTATGATTCTATGGTTCTATATATATGATGTTGACAGTCCAAAAAGATATATTCACATACCCAGGTGCCGAAAGCACCAGCAGAGCCTTTTTCAGAACTCCTAACCTGCATTTGCACGTGACATTTTAGTATGGAGCAATGAAATTGTCAAAGAAACCCAGCAAAGATTCACAAGACTGAATGCTTGAATTGCTGTGCAGCTGTGAACATGCTGCTTCAAGAAGCCACGTTAGGCACTGCTTCAAGTGTTTTAACTTGGTTTGTAATGCTCCTCTTTATGCCTCTGCATACGGTGCATTAATGCTTTTTTAATGCTGACTTAAGGAATAATTTGAACAATGTGTTTGATTTTTTGAACCGTACATTTGACATAATTGAGTATTCTAGTTTTCCATCCAGCTGTGTACCCAAACATCCGTAGAAAACCTTAGATGAACACAAACACTTCAAAGACAAACACCAACACACGAGAGTTTATGGCTTTCATCTGTGCTCTAGGGTCACTGACTGCGTGTAATAACGTGTCCTTGCAGGGAAGACAGGAAGACGAGGGATGTGAGGCCATTTCCTCTCATCTTATCATTTGTTATTTGGAAGAAGAGCCCAAGACCTCACCTCGCTACAACCTCCTTTCGGGTAGTCATAGAGAGTGGCAAGGTCTCCCCTCAGTCTCCTTTTCTCCAGGCTAAACAACCGCAGTTCCCTCAGGCGCTCCTCATAAGACTTCTCCTCCAGACCCTTTCCCAGCTTCATTGCCCTCTTTGGACATGTTGCAGTATCTCACCATCTTTCTTTTAGTGAGCAGATCAAAACTGAACACAGTATTCAAGGTGTGGCCTCACCAGCACTGACTACAGGAGGCTGATCTCTTCCTTACTCCTGCTGGCCACATCATTTCTGATACAAGCCAGGATGCTACTGGCCTTGGCCACCTGGGCACACTGCTGCCTCTTGTTCCGCCGGCTGCCAACCAACACCTACAGGTCCCTCTCTGCCAGGCAGCTTTCCAGCCACACTCCCTCAAGCCGGCAGCGCTGCCTGGGGTTGTTATTACCCAACCGCACGACCCAGCACTTGGCCTCGTTCAACCTCATCCCATTGGCCTCGGCCCACTGATCCAGCCCTCTGCATGGTAGTTCTGAATGTCTGAGAGTGAGCAGAGGGAGGCAGGTACTGGTCAGCGCCTGGGAGATGACATGGAGTTTGTGGGAGACAGACAGCACCTCAACACAAAGAGCTGGGTAAGGCAATATTGCAGAGGATTTCTGAGAAGATCAAAATGCTTCTCAGTGACTCCCTCACAGACCCGTGGAATTCCACAGTGGTTTTTTAATTCTCTGCCGTGGTGTAAGAGCTTCCTGGCTGGATTTTCTTCGTCAGTTAAGCTGTGAGTGTAGCAGCCTGAGGATCAGTTGGGAAAACAGGATTACTGACCACAGAAGCTCTTCTTTGTTTCTTTTCTCCTTTAGCCAAAGAACTCGGTGTGAATCAACGGCCTCTGGACCCATGCAGCCCTTCCCTCTCATTTCACAATGAGTCAGGAGCAGGCACTGCCTGTATCTGGACTCTTTGTGAGCCACATGCCATTCAGAAAGCCCAGATTTGTCCCGACTGTTGAAATAGGGGTTGGCAAGTATTATTTTTAGGTTGAAAATGCTGTGTAACTATGCAGATTATTATGTTTGAATTTTGAAGCCATCATACAGGCTGAGGACTAGGTACAATCATTTCCCTGGAGATTTCTTCATTATTTCTTCCTGGTTTGGGTTTTGGGGTTTTAGTTTTCAGGATTTTTGTGCCGGAGGCAAACTGCCAAAGGGGTTGACTATATCATACTTTTGGTGTCAGTACCAATAAATTAAACAAAAGAAAGTGTGTGTCTACGAGTCTGTACGTGTGTCACAATTGCAAAAGTAGTTAAATTTGGTACTTCCAAAGACTTTTTTTTTATCCTGGTCTTAATTCAGTAGGCCTGGTTTTAAGGGCAGAGCTATAGTTCTTAAAGTGGAAAAAAAGGGTCAAGAAACTGCATGTAAAGTCTCAAAAATGATAGTCTCTTGAATTTCATCACTCAGTTATATTTGACTGCTTCTTCATTGTCTCCAAAAAGATGTCTCCAAAAAATCATGATGTGAGAGTAGCAGCCATCAGTGCGGAGGGCAAGATGCAGCAGAAGCTGAACTCCTGGAGGGAAGCTGGATTGCACTCGACTGTGGTGGGGGTCAGAACACCAGCCTTGAGGTAAACATAGGGAAGAAGATTGATAAAGTCAGGTTCATAGTCAAGGAGAGCAGTTTTAAGATCTGCCTTATAGATTAAATGGCAGTGGGGACTCAAAGGGAAAGAAATTTCAGTAATCATGGCAGTAGATTGTGGGAAGTTATAGGCACAGTTTGATCACCAAAATAGCAGAAAGAAAGTAAGTCTTAAAGTCTTATATGGGAAAAAAATATTTTGTGTGTTGTTCTTTCTTCGTTTTGTGTTTATAGCAATGGGTAAGTATTTAGGATAAAGTCCCTCTGGCCATGCGAGAGTAGAAATGCTGCTCAGATTATGACAAAGGCTGTTTTGGATAGAAAACAGGATATTAATCTCTGTTTGAGATCTGTTTCTTATCGCTGTTGTCTTACCTTGAAGTTCTTATATCCAAAGTATTTTCCCTCAAAGCACAAAAGTATTTTCATAGTAATAACTCCCCTCCCTTCCTCCCTTCTTAAAATTAGCCATTGGTTCTTTTGCATATATGGTCTTAAGAAAACATCTGGAGCCGAGGCAGGAGTAGGGTATCCACGCCAAAGTCCAGAAGGTCCATCTGTGTGGGCAGCATGGAGGCGCCTGCCTACACTGCCTGGTCCAGAATGGAGGAGAGGTCAGATGCTCCTGAGCTGCCAGATGTCTGGCTAAGTGGATGGATGAATGTTGGCTGCGTATCCATAGCTCATTAATGAACCAGGCATTAATGGCAGCTGAAGGTAAAAAAACTAGACTCTGTCAGCAGAACGGACAAGAGCAGGTAATAGTTCCCAAAGGCAGAGGAAGCAAGCTTCCTAGCCAGAGAGCCATAGTCAGGTTGTGCTGTCCAGGTGACATCCCAGCTGCATGCATTTTCAAGTGACTGTATCGCTTTTTTGTCTTCTGACTTTAGCTGCAGGAGTGGGACAACCATAAGCTTTAGCAGTGAGAGGAGCGCGTTTGCATCCACAGCACAGAAGCAGCAGGGCAATGACTGTGCACCTGACACAGTGGCTGTACAGAATAACAACACACTGCTCCGTTGTTCACCAGAGTTCTCCCCTCCATGGCAGGGCAAAGGGGTGAGTGAGGTGTGAGCAGCTCCTTGGAAGAAGTGAATATGAGGGATCAGAAACTATGCACGTAACCACAACACACAAGGGGACAATTCTTAAACGGGAACAGAATCTGCAACATCAGTAGCCGAAGGAGCAGAATGGACCCTGGTCACAGCTGGCCCCAAGCAGACCTACAAAAGTGGAACAGGAGGAAGGAAGTTGTTACAGTGGCATTCCAGAGTTTCCTTATGAGGTGGTATCTCCTCCCCATTAGAGGAATTAAGAGCCTGGCTTTCAGGAGGACAGGGGTAAGGCTAATTGTTTAAAACCCCTGTTTTTCAGTACACACTCAGGACCTGTTCTGCATAAATGATGTGGAGACATATCAGCAGAGGCATTTCTTATTTCTCATCTTTAAATGAATTTAAAAGGAGACTGTATGGAATAATATGTTTTTTTCTGCTAGTTTGGTGACAAGAAAAGACCTGCTTTTGCAGGGCCTGCTTTTTTAGTGCTTTTTTACAGTGAAGCAGTAGTATTTTAAGGGCTTTATATCTGGAATAGCAAATCTGGGAGATGAAGAATACGTCTACGGGTGCCCAACACTGCTCTAATTTTTCTGCTTTTCACAGTAGGAATTTTTGTCAGAAATCACTCACTAAAATTGATTCAGTGAGATACAATGCAGTACTAAAAAACCCTGGTGAGTTACATACATCCTCAGTGTGCTAGAAAATAAATGTTTCACATGAAAATTACTTTCAGTTCAATAACCATTTGGCATACATGCAATATCCAAAATAAAGTTGGGGAGACGTTGCTGGTGCCCACAATAGGATAGCAATGATTATATGAAAAAGTTCATGCTGCAAGTTTATGAATCACTTTCATAGTTGTTAGGTGTGCTGTTTCATGTTGTACAATTCTACAATATAGACATGACAAAAAACCACAGCACGTTTGCATTTAGCTTGTCACAGAAACTCTGAAAATTATGATTATGTTGTTAAATAGATTGCCTAGAGCACGGTACATGCTCTGTGTGTGCTTGCATATTCACATATAGGTAATTCTTGAATGTCTTGAACCATCAGGTAAGACTCAGAGGAGCTGATCACAAAGTAAGAGCTTGTGAAGCTCTGGCACTGAGTAGCTGCACTTGCAAGCCTGGGGCGCAACTTAGGGTCTGAACTGCATCTCCATGAGCTTCTTGCTCCACAGCACCAGCTTGCCCTTACCTCAGCTAAGTAGGGCTAGTGCTATCGCTGGGGCATCAGTGCAGACCCAAAGGCTTCAGGCTGCCACATGCAGGTTTCTCATGTAAGCGTAAGATTGTGTTCAAAGTTGGCTTAACCAGATGCTGACACCCTCAGGCTCTGTTTGACAGAAACATGTTTTGGCAAACATGACGCTAATGGAAGTTACAGAAGGAACCACTGAAGACATAAAACCAGGTGGCTCTGGTGCATCAAACCGTATTTCCAAGACATTTTTTTAGCATGATGCCTCTGTTGCATTAAGCCTCTCTGAGATGGAGTTCCCACTGAAAAGGATGATTATGCCTTGCTCCCAGGTACCTTTTCTTGCTACATCTTTCCTGTTGAAACTAGGAATTGTTTGGCAAGTCTCAGGGTGCCACTGGAATCATGCGCTCACTTAGGATCCCTCCTTGGTTCCACTCAGTGCTGCTCCTGTCTCGGGACAGATGGCATAGCTCCTGGCAAAACCAGCTCCTGACCTCTCTCAGGAGGAATCTCTCTTTAGGGATGCGAGTTCTTAAGAAGCCACAAGTACAGTTTATGCCTCTGTGTTTCCTGAGTGAATTTGATATAACAATTACTAACTGAATCCTTCTTTTCTTCTTTCAGCTACAGCTGAGGACATCTGCAGGCTGGCTCCGGGTTCTCTGACGTTGCTAGTAGTCTTTATGGAAATTTTAGCTAAACTGGTCCAGCTAGAGAGAGGGATAAATCCTGATTATTGAGGGAAGATAAGGCAAAATGAATGAACATTAGATTTGCCCTCTCCCAGCAGACCTCACAGCCTACACCTCCATTTAAAATTATCTTCTCATATGTTTCTGTAGGGCTGGTGTTTTGCTCTGTAACATCTTCCTGCCTAGACCCAGCGTGTTATTATTGAGACCCATCACACAGAGATTTCTTGGCTTACCCTGTCCTGAAGTGAGTGCCATCAGACAAAAATAACTTTGTCTCTGCCTTGGTTACAGTATGAAGAAATTTCTCTTTGTTTACTATAGCTGAGCATGTAGAAAACGTTAAGCTTTATATTAATATCTTTTCTTTGTGCTTGAAACACCTTGGGAAAGAAGAGTTTTCATGGCCTTCTAAAAGCTCTGCTTGGAACGGTTGTCACAAGTAAACTGATTCATAATCAATATTGCCAGGAAGGCATGCCTAATGCAAAGGAAGTATGTGGGCAGAGGAGTGAAGTAATCGCATTAAAGGAATTTACAACAGCCTCCACATGGAGAAGTTGGTGGTAATAAATACCCTTAAAATAAAACTCAAATAGATAACAAAAATGAAATATAGTACTCTGGTAACTGACTTCTTTTTCTTTCCCTTACTTACCTCTCTTTTCTACCTTAAGATATCAAAATAAAACCTAGATTGTATGATGGAAAAATTCCAGCTGTTGTCACTTGAGAGAAGGCTAGAGGCATCTCCAACAGAAGAACAAAGCTATTGCACTGCTGAATTTTATATCCCTGGATTCTTGGTGTCTAATTCTGTGTAGAGACTGTGTAGAGAAAAAATCAGAAGGGCTAAGGCTCAATTAGCAATCAGATTGGCAAAGTCTGTGAAAGATAACAAAAAATCCTTCTATAAATATATAAATAATAAAAGGAGGACTAGGGAGACCATACAGTCCCTATTGGACGCAGAAGGAACAACAGTGACTGGGGATGAGGAAAAGGCTGAAGTATTTAATGCCTTCTTTGCCTCAGTCTTTAATTGTAAAGAACGTTGTTCCGTCTGTGTACAAACGCCAGGGGAGATTTAGGCTGGACATTAGGAAAACATTTTTCACAGGAAGGGTCATTGGGCACTGGAACGGGCTGCCTAACGGGTAGCTGGAACAGGTGGAAGAGGCCTTGAGGGTCATGGTTTAGTGTTTGATAGGAATGGTTGGACTCGATGATCCGGTGGGTCTCTTCCAACCTGGTTACTCTATGATTCTATGAATCTGTGACTTTTCCTAATGGCCCAATTTAAATTTTAGGTTCCTCATTGCTCCAGGAATACACTCCACTCTGATGTGCTCTTTTTGAGGAATAGTTGCTACAGCACAGTGTAAGATATAAAATGGAATATATCCTAGCTTTGTGTTTGAACACCAAGTACAGCTTTACTAGGTACACCATAAACAAGCAAAGCACCATTAGCTATGTCCTTTGAAGGAGGAATGTGTTCCGGTAAGCACTTACTCAGGGCTTTTGCACATAGATTCACAATACTGCCTTGAAAATCTTGGTAACATTCAGCTTTGGGCATGCAGATTTCACAGACAAATGGTCTGCATGTTTACTCATGTCCAGAGTTTCTGCAGCCATTCCGATGCTGCCAGAACTGGAAGTTCATTGTGGAGTTCAAATAGTGTCATCGTGTGCTTATTTGGTGTCGAGTACACTTTTCACATTGCCTGTTTAACTTGTGATGCATGAAGTTTCTTTGGGAAAATGTTTAGAAGGCAAAAGTTACAAGTTGGTTATGATTTTGTCAGCACCTTTCATTTTGGGGAGCTGAAATGAATCTGTTTAGCACTTGCAGGTCTGAAGAAGTTGTTTTAAAACGTGTTGGAAAAATAACTCTTGGCCTTGACACAGTTTATTCTAGGTTTTCCTGCACATTTTGTACCTATCGATGTCGATAAGCCCTATGCCGCTTTGTCCACGGGCGTTCCGTACAAAAGCCAAACGGAGGCTTAAAGTGGTTTTACATGGGCAGTAAGAGTCCAGGTGACTCAGCCCCCAGTGAGGTGTTGCCCTTGGGGCATTCTGCAAACAGACAGTTTTAGCAGCAGTGGCCCGGACTTTTTGTGGGCGCATAGGGAGCACAGTTTGGCAAGACAGGCAAGACAGGCAAGACTTCCTGGCAAGACAGGCAGGTCATTTCTGAGGAGACAATTTAGCTTCCTGTGCGTTCACAGCTCAGACAGGCAGTAACTGCTCTTCTGAGAATACACACTTTGTTAATATGTTTCTGGCACATTTTTGTTCACCACTTTGTTTCTCAACTAAGTCAATAAGTGTGGTGTCTCCTCTGAAATTGCATTTCAGTGCTGGAGATTTAGCTTGTGACCATTTGTATTTATTCTAAGTTGACTATGTGTCTGCTTGGCTATTTTTCTACCTATATTATGGCATAGTGTCTTTTGGTTTTAAAATTGCACATCTCTCTGCCCAATTCCTTAAACTTAACCATTTGGGGAAACAACCTTATGGGAGGTTGCTGGAATTTCTCATTGTGCGCAAAGTTGCCATCGAGGAAAATGTGATTTACTGTCAAAATTTCATTCTACCTGTTCAGATAAGCCAGTCTAGGAAATCATTTTGTTAGCCAGTGTTCTCTCCTAAATACAGTAGTTCCTATGTTTCTATGCCCTCTTTCTTGTGCTTTCCATCTACCTGCTCAATATGTCCTGCACTATCTTTGCCTCTGGATATCTGGATATAATTTGTCAAAACTTCTCAGTGCAGTGCAATGTCTGTTGTGGTGTCGTTGTGAGTGCTTTTACTTTAACTCACTTTTCCTATGTTTTGATTTACTGAAAAGCAAAGGGATGCATTAGAAGGACCCAGCATTTGAAGGCTGCAGGAAAACACTACCTTATGAAGTCCTTTGGGATGGCACAGGAGAACACTGTAACTCCTTCCCCCCGTCCTCCCCCCTCCAAAGTCTTGGCAAAAGCTGGTAGCTCTGCAGAAACTGACTGTAGTGCCACTTGTGGAGGAGCAGCTTGTTACATGTTCCTGGTGTAGCAGGGGAGGCTCTTGGATGCACTTTGTTAACCTAGTATCTTGCATCTCTGTGGCTAGTAACCCTTGTAAATAGGCATCAGATTCACAGATGTAAAAGCTTTGTTGCAGACAAGTCTGACTTTGTTATATGTCCCAAAACAAACTGTAACAAAAGCATGTGTTTTTCCAGTCTCTAGAGGCTGACAGAGTTGCATTTCCATATATGTTTTAAAAAGGCGATTAAAACCACTCTTTGCTTCCCAGAAGCTTCTACCGTAGAGAAGCGTTGCAGCTGTTACTTCCTGATTTGGAAACTCAAGCTGCGTTTTTTCAGATAGCTGAGAATCCTCTCGAACCAAGGTACCATCACAGACATCTGGAAGCAATAGTTTGTTTTGTCAAAACAGATTCTACTCTGAGAACATGTTCAAAAACAGTTACAAATCAGTTACAAAAAGAAGAAATGTCTCTCCCTTCACATTAAGAGCAGTAACTTTTCAGAAAAGCTTCAGAAAGGCTTTTTGCTATTTCAATGTCACGGTATCAGTATTTGTATATAGTACTTGAATTTTGCGAGCTTGCATTTTCAATATTACAGTAACATTGGATATTCACTAAGAAGTGTAAAGTTTAGATTACTGTCTTGCAAACAATTGCAAAATTCCCCAGCCCCTTGTTTCTTTGCCCAACCAAGTGCCAGTACCGAATTAATGAGTGAAAGTTGATGTCCCATATGCGCTGACTATTGCTACCAGTGTTACCAGTGCAGTCTGAATTTTGTAACTGTCTAGGACATCAGTATATGATAAAGCAAGCTGAATCAGCATTTGTTTTGACATATTTGTCTCAAGTTTGAGAGTGAAAGCTTTGTGCACATCTCGCAGCTGGAATGGTTGAGAGATCTATCCATGTATACAAGCTGACGATAGACACGCATACTAGTTAATGTCAAATGTTCAAAAGTGGATGTACTAGGAACATAAAGAGCAGATTCACTACATTGGACATTCAAGAATTACAGGTGTTTCAGCACCACTGTTGTTCTACCACTTCTCTGAGCCTTAGCAGTCAGGATCTCAGTTTAAAGTCTTAGTGGTTTCCCGACCCCCTGGTATCAGATGCTTTACAGAGAACTCAGTTAACTGTACATCTGTTGCTTTTTTCAAAATGTGAGCATTTAAAGAAATTCCCGTGCAGAAATTAGGCTTGTTCATCTCTGCCTTCCTTTGTGCCCATTCACAAGTAATGACATGGCGTTCAAAGACTTCGGCAGAAGTACCAAGAGGAAATGGTCAGGGAAGAACTAACCTGTTTCTCAAAAAGTTGCCAGCAAATAGACTAGTCTGTCTCCGTATAGCCTGTATCGAGACCGAGATAAAAGTCCTACTTCTGTCTATGGTCCTAACATAGGAACATGCTCGTGGGACAGGTTACAGCCTTTCAATTTCAGACTGTATCTGGAAATCATCATAGGCTGACTCTCTGGGAATGTGGTAGGATGCTCTGGTAAGCCTCTGGGCAGCAAATGCTGCGATTCCTATTGCCTTCTGTGGAGGTGTGGGTTCCTCAGAGCTGGCACAAATCTTCTCTGTTTCCATTGATCCCGTGGGTCTCTTCCAACCTGGTGGTTCTATGATTCTATAAAATAAAATTTCTAACTCCTATGCGTAACTAACTAACTAATTAACTAATTTCTAACTAACTTCTCTATGGGTACTTTGTGTCTAACATATATACAAGAAAACAGTTTTGAATAGCCGTAGTAGGTTAACATATATACAAGAAAACAGTTTTGAATAGCTGTAGTAGCTGAACATATATACAACATCAGGGGTGTGGTGCTGGCCTCTTGTTGGCTGGAGCGTCCTCCGAGCTGCTGGCTCTCCTCCTTCGGGTCCGCCGTGGCCTCACAGGGGAGCGTTCCCTGCCCTGGCTGGAAGTGTTGTGTGTGGGCATGGCCACTGCTGGCTCCTCCCGGGATGCTCCTTCCTCTGGCAGCGAGGACAGTGGGGATGGAGCATTGGCTGCTGGCACCCCCACCGATGGTAGTGGAGGAGGTGCCGGGGAGCTTGTCTGCAATGGATGTTGCAGGGCTGCCGCTGCATGGGACTGAATTGGGGCTGGGAGACCCTCCTGCAGGCCCAGCAGACGAAAGGCTTCCCTGCGCCACCGTTGCAAAGCAACAGGTACAAGTTCTTCAAAAAATGTCACTGTGTAGTCAAGGAGGGAGTCGTGCAGCATCTGAACAAGGACTTCTTCGTCCACCCCATGGTTGGTCAGGATGTCTATTACAGTCTCCTCCACCAAGGCTGCCTCTGCCTGGCTGCCATCGAAGATTTGCCGCAGTGTTGTGTGGAGCCAGGGCAGCAGGATCTCGAGGAACGAGGGGAGAGCCTGGAAAAGGCTCGCCCATTCCTCCAGCTGGAGGCCGCCCACAGGAGCTCTGGACATCCCTTCCTCAGGCTGTGGTTGGGGTGCTCCAGGGTGGTGGAGGTCCTGGACAGCGGAGTCTTCCTGAGCTCCTTCCCTCCGGCGGACAATGACTTCTGATGTTGCGGGTGGAGCGATGACATGCTCCATGTAGTCATCGTCCGCTCGCACCGAGTGCACTAGAGATGTGATCCTCCTCTTGCAGAGGGGGCACTCGGGCTTATCATCAGCCCACCGCAGGATGCAGGTGTAGCAGAAGCGGTGGAGGCATGGCATAGCAAAGCTGGGCTCCTCCCAGCTGTCCAAGCAGATGGGACAGCAGTCCTCCAGCTCTGTGGCCATGCTCTTGCCTTCCTGCAGTGGGCTGGGGGGAGTTGTGGAGCTCATGTTGTTCCCTCTCGCTGTTGCTGCAGCAGGGGGTGTTATGCTAGGAGAGGAAGAGAGGCCGCATTTGTTGACTGCCCTGGAGACAGGTGGAAGAAATGCCCAGGTCCCACAAGAAGAAAACCCTCCCAGCTCCCAGGGGTGAGGTTTCCCCTCCCAGCTCACCTCTGCTGCAGCAAGCGCCCCTGCTGGGATGCTCTGGCTCCCTGAGGCAGGGCCACAGAAAGTTCTTGGACTAGCCAAGGCACGCAGACTGCTCAGCTGGGGTGCAAAGATGAGCCCCCTGCAAGAGTCTCCGCTTGGCTACAAGCAGTGAGCGAGTGACAAGCCGTTGCTCGGGACGTGGGATACCATCGCCAGGGGACACAACAATCCAATGCCTGTAGACCTGTCAGTCCACCCATTGGTGCCACGTCCTTTCCATTCAGTTTTTGCTGCTCACCAATGATTTTTTTGCCCCGAGGAAGATGAGTCCAAAGTGAAAAGCAATTGTTTTTCTCTCTTTTCTTTCTACTGATTTATGCAGACCTGTGTATTAATAAACATATAAGAAGTGCAGTGCTATCTGGCACAGTTTTAGTCTTGTATTGTTGGTTAATTGCTGCAAAGAAGGCAAATATTTTCTTTCACATTTTTGTAATAATATTTGCTTGTCACATGCCTGGCAAGTGAACCTTGGTAAGTATAACAGCTGCATGTCTACTATGTTAATATCTGATCTAAAGAATAGACTTGCTGTAATCACTGGGGATTTTTAAGAAGATTATCTGTCAAAGACCTGCTTAATATACTGCAGAACTTTTCGAAGCACGGTAGAGAAAACTACAGACACTACTAAAACTTGATAGGTATCATACTATAACTCGCAGGAGCAGAGACAACCACCTACTGCCACAGGAAAAAAAGCAGACAACTTTGGATTTAAACATTGTTCCTTTGTTTTTAAATGTACTTAGACAGAAGAACTGAGGAGAGGCAGGATGGAAGAGCACCTCGTGCCACCCAGCTGGTTCTGAACGCAGTAGCTCTGCCTTCTCAAGGAAGCTCTGTACGTTCCCGATGGCTGTTGGGTGCCCCAGTTTTTGGCTCATCGCATGTGTGTTCTGGAGAGAGGACCTGGTCTGAGGAAAGTGAAAGAAGGAGCTGAGGAAAGAGAACGAAGGAGAGCCTGGATCTCTTTAGGGGGCTGGGGCTGTGACGTGAGGAGCCTCCTGCTTCGGGAGCCCCCAGGAGCACCTGACTGATGCTGAGCAGCGTCTGCGGGGCTGGTGGCAAGCAGCACAGGCTCTTTTCCACACATTCTGTGTCGCCAGCTCTGCCCAGGGATCTGCCGGTGGGGCTTTGCTTTTCATGCTGCCCTTTTCTGCCATTTGGGCACTGTGAATAACCAACCCAAAAGCAGAAGTAAACTGACCAAACACAACCCCTGTCTGAGCTGTGGTCAGGAGGGAATGCTGCACGCCTGGAGCTGCGCTCAACTCCAGGGCCTGCTCGCCAATGGGGCAGGCACGGGGCTGTGCAAGAGTCACTCTGCCCAGGACCACCGACCAAGCACAAGCTCAGCTCGAGGGCCAGCAATGGTGCCTGTAACAGTTAACGTGACCCTGGCCATGCCGTGGGGACTTTTGGACCATTTCACGCTGTCCATTCGTGTCACACTCGCCCTGTAGGCTGCAGGCGAGGGCAACATGAGTTCTACGACTGCTGTGACTGATCAATGTCACTCACGGCCAGGGCCACCTCCTTGCAGCCTCCCCTCCTCCCCCCGAGGGCTGTGGGGAAGGAGAGCAGGGTCTGACTGAGCCATGAGCGCCACCGCTGACTCGTTAGTTTTGTTGACGGGACACCTGTTCTTTGCACAATGGGTCCCCCTTAGAAAAACATTCCTCAGGCACAAACCACTATAAGATATACAAGTTTAGACAATTGTTGTCGATTGCTACACTGAAAGAAGACAGATAAGTCTGAATATTAACTAAAATATAGAGTTGTGACAATAAGGAGTTTTAACGAGGCTGTGACTGTATCTGGCTAAGCCAAGATAACAAGGACTGGTACAACGACCAGAGAAAGAAGAACTAGCTGGGCCAGATATGGCCTTGAAGAGGACCCAGAGAGCCTAAGAGCACGCGCAAGGAAGAAAAGTGAAAAGTTCAAATGCCACCATGACTAGTTGCCTTCATCCCCAAAGACCCTATTGTCCACTACCGCAAGAAAATGTGCAAGCACTAACGGGAGACCTATGATAATGAGTGATTAGGAGAAAATGTTTGTTGAAAAACACCAGTGGAAAAAATGCCTGCCAGCCTGGGAGCTCTGAGCTTGTGAACCCGAAGCGTCCTTGAAAAACGAAGCTTTTCAGGACAGCTAGATACCTACAAACCAGAGACATCCCAAGATGTTCTGCAGCATTTTATGTCTCTATAACATAAAAATGACTTTTTTGTTTTTACAAATGTAGCCTCTCTCTTTCACCATCCATGTTCCGTGTACTTCTCTGTTCCTGAACAGGCTAAATTCTCTGCAGAAACTTCTACAAGATGTAGGACTCCCAGTGGGGCTGCCAGGCTGACTGCAGGCTCTGTGCTGCGGAATGTCTTTGAAGTGACGCTGTTATTGCACAGTCCCCCACTGGGACCAGCCAACGCTGGAGGCAGCTCGGTCAGCCCTCCCGCTGCTGGGGTGGTTGGCTTCTTATCTGAGCTTGGTGTATCCTCCTCTCCAGGACAGTTTGGCCCCTTCTGAAATCTAATTCAACTGGTACTGCTAATATATATCCATGAGGGATCTGTTATAAGGTATCTGGCGTTACATTGCAGATAAGTTGCTCCGCTAATGGCAAGTTTGGAGTAACCGTGACTAGTGAGCACCTGCTTGATTGCCTCTGTTCTTGGTTTTTGCTGTAATGCTGATTTTTCCTGTAGAACTGGTTGATGGTGGCTTGCGATAGACATCTGTTTCCTTTATTCATAGAATCCTAGAATGTCCTGAATTGGAAGGGACCCACAAGGATCATCAAGTCTATCTCCTGTCCCTGCACAGGACAACCACAAAACTCACACCATGTGTCTGAGGGTGTTGTCCAAATGCTTCTTGAACATTGTCAGGCTCGGAGCCGTGACTACTTCCCTGGGGAGCCTGTTCCAGTGCTTCAACACCCTATGCGTGAAGAACCTTTTCCTCATATCCGATCTATATCTCCCCTGGCACATCTTCCTGCCGTTCCCTTGGGTCCCATCATTGGTCTGCAGAGAGAAGAGATCAGTGCCTGCTCCTCCTCCTTCCCTTGTGAGGAAACTGTAGACTGCGATGAGGTGCCCCCTCAGCCTTCTCTTCTCCAGGCTGAACAGCCAAGGTGACTTCAGCTGCTCCTCTTACGACCTCCTCTCTACGCCCTTCACCAACTTTATGGCCTGCCTCTGGACACTGATTATTCTTTGGTAACCTGTAACGAACTAGAGAGATGTACTGGATGAAGGCTCCATGTGCTGCTGTGTGACGGAATCCCGTGAACCAGTGGCTGCTGGGCCAGCCTTCAGGCGGTGGTGGGGCTGGAGTCATGCACTGCACCACGTTGCACTCCTGCAGCCCTGGGCCGTGGGCTGGTCAGGCCACAAAGGCATCAGTGCCGGCAAATAAACTTGTTGAGACTCCTTTTGGAGGTTTAGGAAGCAAGCATCCATTATCAGGCCTGGGCAAGACGAGGCAGCGATCTCCAGCAAACAGGTAGAGCGAGACATGAGCGAGGTGCTTAATACACTTCCCACTTACATGCATACGTGCACATTTTCCGAGAAATCTTACGCATATTCTATTACTCTCCAAGGACTAATTTCAGCATTGTTAGGAGCTTCACAACAGTCACATCTCTTGCTAACTCAGAGCCAGCTCTGCCTGACTTTGCATTTAAGACGGGAAGAGACTGCAAGCAGAGGTGATTATCGGAAAAAGCACATCTGTTCACCCCAGATCGTACTTAGAATCATAGAATCATAGAATAACCAGGTTGGAAGAGACCCACCGGATCATCGAGTCCAACCATTCCTATCAAACACTAAACCATGCCCCTCAGCACCTCATCCACCCGTGCCTTAAACACCTCCAGGGAAGGTGACTCAACCACCTCCCTGGGTAGCCCGTTCCAGTGCCCAATGACCCTTCCTGTGAAAAAAATTTTCCTAATGTCCAGCCTAAACCTCCCCTGGCGGAGCTTGAGGCCATACCCTCTTGTCCTGTCCCCTGTCACTTGGGAGAAGAGGCCAGCACCCTTCTCTCTACAACCTCCTTTCAGGTGGCCATAGAGAGAATAAGGTCTCCCCTCAGCCTCCTCTTCTCCAGGCTAAACAACCCCAGCTCTCTCAGCCGTTCCTCGTAAGGCCTGTTCTCCAGACCCTTCACCAGCTTTGTTGCTCTTCTCTGGACTCGCTCCAGAGCCTCAACATCCTTCTTGTGGGGAGGGGTCCAGAACTGAACACAGGATTCGAGGTGCGGTCTCACCAGTGCCGAGTACAGAGGGAGAATTACCTCCCTGGACCTGCTGGTCACGCCTTTTCTGATCCAAGCCAAGATGCCATTGGCCTTCTTGGCCACCTGGGCACACTGCTGGCTCATGTTCAGTCGGCTGTCAAGCAACACTCTCAGGTCCCTCTCCTCCAGGCAGCTTTCTAGACAGACTTCTCCTAGTCTGTAGCACTGCACAGGGTTGTTGTGCCCCAAGTGCACGACCCGGCACTTGGCCTTGTTAAACCTCATCCCATTGGACTCAGCCCAGCGGTCCAGCCTGTTCAGATCCCTTTGCAGAGCCTCCCGACCCTCCAGCAGATCAACACTTCCACCCAGCTTAGTGTCATCTGCAAACTTGCTAAGGGTGCACTCAATGCCTTCCTCCAGGTCATTGATAAAGACATTGAGCAGGGCTGGACCCAGCACTGAGCCCTGGGGAACACCACTTGTCACTGGCCTCCAGATGGATTTCACACCCTTTACCACCACGCTCTGGGCCCGGCCATCCAACCAGTTTTCCACCCAGGAGAGTGTGCGCCTGCCCAGGCCAGAGGCTGACAGTTTCTCAAGCAGAATGCTGTGAGAAACTCTGTCAGAGGCTTTACTCAAGTCCAGGAAGATACATCCACAGCCTTTCCCTCATCCAGCAGTCGAGTCACTTTGTCATAGAAGGCGATGAGGTTAGTTTGGCAAGACCTGCCTTTTGTGAACCCGTGTTGACTGGGCCTGAGCACCCGGTTCTCTTGCATGTGCTTCATGATAGCACTCAAGATCACCTCCTCCATGACTTTCCCTGGCACTGAGGTCAGACTGACAGGCCTGTAGTTCCCCGGATCCTCCCTGCGACCCTTCTTGTAGATGGGCACAACATCAGCCAGCCTCCAGTCCAGTGGGACTTCCCCAGTCTTCCAGGACTGTTGGAAGATGATGGAAAGGGGTTTGGTCAGCACATCCACCAGCTCCTTCAATACGCTGGGATGAATCCCATCCAGCCCCATAGACTCGTGGATGTCTAGTCGGGCTGGCAAGGCTCTGACCACCTCCTCTTGGATCATGGGAGCCTCATTTTGCCCCTCTAGCTCCTGGGTTTGTACACAGACGGAACGACTTTCTTTACAATTAAAGACTGAGGCAAGGAAGGCATTAAGTACCTCAGCTTTTTCCTTATCCCCTGTCACTGTTGTTCCTTCTGCGTCCAATAGGGACTGTATGGTCTCCCTAGTCCTCCTTTCATTATTTATGTATTTATAGGATTTTTTGTTATCTTTCACAGACTTTGCCAATCTGATTTCTAGCTGAGCCTTAACCCTTCTGGCTTCTTCTGTACACAATCTCACACAGGAGGTCGTCATCTCAAAAGAATGAGCAGCGGCTGGAAAAATGCTGCTTGACTGCAAAAACACACGATGAGAGGGACGCTCCGTCTGACTTTTGAAATACAAACACTTTGATGAAACTTAACTCCGCCTTAGCTTAAATCAAAGTATTCCACTTTTTGCAGTAGTAACTGCTTCTCATGTCAGCGGTGCGACAACCCTGAGCTGCTCTTCTGGCTCCTGGTTGTCTCCCAGAGCAATCAGGCCGCGTTCGTGCCCTCCAGCCCCCGTAGGCATCGGAGCGCGGCGGCGGGGAGGCAAAGGCTGCCCGGAACCACGGGAGCGGGAAGCCGCGCGCGGCGGGGCGGCAGTGCCGGCGCACCCGGAAGGCGCTCGACGGCCACGTCCGGCCCCGCCGCGGCTCGGGCCGGAAGCGGGCGGCATGGGGAGCCGCGGGCGGGTCAGTGCGGCGCGTGCGCGGGGGCGGCGGCGGGTGCCGGGGCCTCCGCAGCGCCCGGGGACGGCGGGGCCCACCCTGCCCTTCCCCTGCGGGGGAGGCAGCGCCCCCGCCTCGGGTCTGCGGGGCTGTCAGTGGCGACAGGTGCAAGTGGCGGGCTTGCGGGCGGTTTTGCCTGCGGGTCAGTGCGGGTCGGGGCTTTGGGCTTTGGGCTTTGGGCTTTGGGCTTTGGGTTGGTTTGTTTTTTTCCCTAGCAGCGCCGAGCGTTTATAGCGTCAACGGGCAGAGGCTTTTGGGGCAGGAAAAACTCCAAGGTAGTTGTGAGAAAGTAGGGGCTCACGTGCAAAAGCAGTTGTGGAAAAAGGGAGCACATTGAGAGCTGGTGGTCAGGGAGAGCTTCAGATGCATCGAGAGAGTGAACTGTGATACGAAGACGGCAAAGACAAAGATGGGAGCGTTAGTTCCATGTGTTGTATTTACAGTAGAGGGTATTTACACGGGGACCTGAACCCTGGTCCCAGAGGTGTTCTGAAGCGTAGTAATAGGGATGCTAATACGCTTGAGGTATTGGGGGAGTTCAGTGTTTCATTAGGGGACTGTAGAGCTTAGCGGCGCCTTCGCATTAATATATCGTGCTTCAGAGAGAATTATGGAATGCCTTGGGTTGGGATGGACCACGAAGGTCACCTAGCCCCACCCCCTTGCAGTGAGCAGGGACATTTTCACCCTGAGCAGGTTGCTCAGAACCCCATCCAACCAGGCCTGGAATGTTTCTAGGAATGGGGCATCTACCAGCTCTCTGGGCAACCTGTGCCTGTATTTCACCACCTAGAAAAACAAAAAATCCTGCTAGTATGTAGTCTAAAGCCTTCTAGTTTAAAACCCTTACCCCTTGCCCTTTTGCTGCAGACCCTGCTAAAACATTTTTTCCCAGCTTTCTTAGAAGTCCTCTTTTTTGAGTACTGAAAGGCTGCAACAAGGTCACTTTGGAAGCTTCTTTAAGCTGAACAACCCCAGCTCTCTCAGCCTCTCTTCAGAGGTGTTCTAGGCCTTTTATCAGTTTGGTGGTCCTCCTCTGGATCTGCTTCCACAGGTCCAAGTCTCTTTCTGTCCTGACAGCTCCAGAGCAGTATTGCAGGTGTGGTCTCACCAGAGGAAAGTAGAGGAGCAGAGTCACCTCCCTCCACCTGCTGGCCACACTTCTTTTAATGCAGCCCAGGACAGCATTTGCCTTCTGTTCTGTTAGCGCACACTGCTGGCTTCTGTCCAGCTTCTCATCCACCAGGACCCCCAGGTCCTTCTCTCGGTCTCTTCTTCGTCCATCGGATATAACTGTTCTGTTTCAGGAAGGATTTGCAATAGTGTGCAAAGAGCAGGGGAAGCTGCTTGAAAATTATTGACCGAAGAGGTCAGAAGAACCATAAAGCACATTTTCAGCTTTCGCCATACATGTGTTTGCCTCTAAACAATTAGCAACGTTAACTTCAGTGTTTGTAAAGTGGTGTAAATATTTCTGGATGCCCTCTCCAAATCAGTCAAATGTCTCTGCAGAAAAAGAAATTTATTTGCTGGCTTTTCATCCTGTCCGTATGCTTTCCACAGATCCAGCTATCTTGGGAAGGCTGCGGTTAAAAGCAACTTGGTGCCATTCAGTTGCTAATTATTAAGGACACAGAAGCTGAAAAGAAGCGAGCAGAGTCCATGTTCTCTTTCATATGTGTCCTCCCAGATTGAATTAACTGCTTGTCAAGCCTCGCACCAATTCTTGTAAAAGTGACTGAAGTTTTTTCACTTAAACATTTCTGGAACTCAGAAGAAATCAAGAACACACCAGTTTATCCTCTTCCCAGACATGTCTGTAATGGAGTAGCAGATACTCAACAGGATTCTTAATCATAAATTACAGTAGAAATTAGGACGCGGATTAACCCACCTGCTGAAGTGAGATTTGAATTCATTCCTATTTGTAAACTTTTCCTTAATATTGCTGAAGTTGTGGTCGTCTTTTGTTAAAGAAGCAGTACTGAACTGGCAAGCTGCGTGTTCTTACTGTTCTCTTGTCTTTTTTTCCTCTTCCTAAGAGCTGTCTTTTGTGTGTACACACTTCAGGATGAATTATCTCAAGATGTAGCTAAGTGGCCCGCTGGGCAGAGGGGAGAGCTTGGTTTGGAATATCTCAAAATGTGGAGAGAATAGTTGGAGATGTTGAAGGTAATAGCTTCCAGAGCTGTTTGCTGTTTCTGTTACTGGCAGATGTGAAGCAGAGGTCACGCTTTTTTCAGGGCCCTGCCAGAATGTTTTTATTGACCTTTTACTTTTAGGATGGCAGTTGTTTGCATCTGTAGCTCACAATTGCAGAGGATGCCTCTAAGATGGTCATCTCTTCGTAACAGCTCTGTGTTTGCTCTGTGTTATTCTAATAAACTTTTGGAATACTAACTGTGAGAAAACAATTGTTATTAAGTGCGTGGAACTGTGCCTTTTAGGGGTGCCAAAACATAGCAGGTAGTACTAGGCATAACTTCAAAAACTATCTTGTTGTGAAGATGATTTTTTTTGTCTGCCAAGGACTAGAGGACTTCTGTCATTCATTGCAGTTTGTATGACTAAACAGCCAAAACCACATGAGGGGGAGCTGTGAGTCTCAGGGGTTTTGCTTCATGTGCATACTGAGGTGTGTCATCTGTACATTGTAAATCTTAATTTTTTGAGTATTTGTTTTTACTGAAGTTTTTATTTGGTGATCTGGCAGTTATATTTAGAGAAGGGTTTTTTGCTTTGTAAAATATTATGACCAAGTATTATACAGAGGCATGAAAAATAATTGTTGAAATAGTTAAAGTACTCTTGGAGATCCTTTTGGTGTTCACTTTTCTCATCTTGGCTTCTAAGTGTCAGAACGCTTTACCCATTTATATTTCTCTCTTTTTTGTACTCGGAGACTATCCAGTGATGTACCCTTGAGAGTCCCTGCAGGTGACTTGGAATTTTTCCAACTCTGTTGTGTTTATTTGATATTGGCTCAATATATATGTTTATGTGACTGTATTTTCAGGATTCTAATCCCGTGATGCCACATGATTGTTCCACATAATCCAAATGGTTGTTAACAAGCATAGTGCTAGTGCTCTTTAGCATCTTAGATTAATCTGAAGCTTCTATAAACTCTCTGGGATTTTGATTTCCTCCCATCTGTATTGGCTGCAAGTTGCTTGATTGGGAATAGAGGTAAAGTATCTTAGATACTGATTCCATGCCAAATTTTGTACTAAGTGGAAAGATCATGAGAGATCAACCAGCACTTTTTAAATAGCAGCATGTTATTTAACATGTTAATTTCAACTAAGAATCCTGCTAGCGGACAAGCTAATTCTGTGCTTGTTTTATTGACAGGTTTTGAAGCTTTTTAAATTATTACACAGAACCCAGCGAGAAGTTTTAAAAATGATACCAGACCCCTTGAAGGTGAGATATGCTTTTGTGTGGTGGATGCTTACCTCTCTTCCTGTGGAACTTTCTTCTCTGAATATACTGAAAGAGAATTCTTCCTTTGAATTATTCTTTTCCACAATTTTTAAAGAATCCTTGGGAAAACTTTTGTATACGTAACAAAACATCCTTTCATTTGAAAAAAAGAAAAAAACCCATGGTTGTTAAGACTGAAGCACTCAAGGCTCTGTTTCCTAAGGAAAACATCTCTCTTTGGAACCTTGATGATCTTCCTGTTTGGTTTGGGTTTTTTTTGCCTGCCCCTTCCCGCCCTTATTTTTTAGCTGCTCTCTTCAGTCCAGCCAAAGCATGTTTAAACAGTACGGAACTGCTCAGTAGATTTTCTTTATGTTCAGTTGTTCCTTAGGGGGTAAATGATGCTTTTGCCGTAAAGCAACTTTTAGTTGTGGCTTCTGTGTGTTCGGTATTTTTGAAGCTCAGAGTGCTAGATACGTGATTTTACGCCTCTACCAGTGAATTTAAGATGTGGTATCACCTGAGCGATAGCACCTTCTATTAAAATGTTTCAGACAGAGCACGAGACAGATGCTGTAAAGGACCTGGGATTCTGAGCTTTGAGGCTGTGACAAGGCAAGCTACACTTTTTATTTGCACTTCAGGTTTTTTTTTTGTTCATTTAGCTGCAAGACAAAAGATAAATGAAGACTTCAGAAATAACCAAGATGAGACATCTGAAGACAAGATAAATGAGGTACTTATTGTTTCCATTGCTTTTTTCCACTTGGAATAAGAATGCTTGCATAGGAGCGTAGGAGCTTATTTCTTAAAGGATCTCTAAACCAATGTTAGTACTTACTGAGACATTGGGAGAGCCAGGTGAGTTCAAAAAAGCTTTTACGTAGATCTTTGTTTGTAAATACAGTGATACCTCCATTGGTATTGATAATATGTTGCAGAATTCTGCGCATACCAAAATGCATAAGGAAGGAGAAACTGTTTTCTGGTAGTTCAATATGCTTATTTTGAGGCTGTAATAACATTGTGGAAAAAACTGTTGGTATTTTCATGTAAGTATTTTGATACTATGCTCGTACATGTATGTATCTGAGCTGTGGTCATTTTCAGTGCACTTGGTCGTTATTGTATAGGCAAGGTCAGAAAGGTACAGAGAAATGTAATGATTTGCTGAGTTACTAGCAGACACGAGAAGTTATTTTGATTCCTTCTCACAAGCGAGGCAGCATTTTTTTGTGGGGTGTAGAAAACAGCCAAATGATCATGATGTTTTTAATGTAGAGGGGTTTTGCTGCTACTTTCTTCATCGTGCATTGAAAGGAGTAGAACATTCTGTTTGTTCACTCTACAAGTTAACTTTACATAGTTGTTACCTTAGCGCTTTTTACTGAGACATTTTTCTAAAGCTTGTTGAAAGCAGAAGTGAAGCTTCCGTATTTTAGATATTTTTAGTTCTTAACTTCCATACAGAGTGAACAGTTTAATCCTTGTTGTTCATCATTTTAACCAACTGTGTTTACATTGTCGTGGGACAGTAGTTGGAAGACAGTGCCTCCATCCTGCCCTTTGTATCGTACTAGCTATGGGAGAATAACGTAAACAGTTCTGAGTATTTAGTTAGGACTTTGTAGCACTTTTGACTTGTTATCAGGCCGGCCCCAGTAGTAATCCTCCTGTGTTTGTCTTGCCAATGTCTGATGTGCTAAATTGTGTGTTCTTGTTGTTAGAGATGTACAGGAACACTATGTTTGTTAGGAATGGCAGCTTACAAAATGCATAGATGTAACTTTTTAATACGGGTTAATTGATAGTTTGGGGAAATGGGTCAATGGAAGAAACCCTAGACTTTCATCACAAACTGCAGAATGGTAGGACATCACCGAAGTTGTCATATTTATTATGTATGCATACATATACAGACTGAATAGACTTGGATGCAGAGGGACTGAATCGAATGACACGTAGCGTTTGTGAGAATTTGTGCATGTATTTGCATAAGAGTTGTTAGTATTCTGCTTTTGACAGCAGCTAAAGAAATGAATGTTCACCAGCCAAATGTGCATTCCCAAAGTGAAAGGTGTTTATAGGTAGTGAGTAACTAACTGAATAACAGAACTGACCAGCTTTGTTATTTGAATAGCTGTCTGGTATGGAAAATACCTTCAGGAACAGTTATATACAATTTAAATTACTGTGTTGTTTGTTGTTTGGTTTTGTTTCCTTTTACTAGCTTCTGAAAGTAGCTTCAGATGTTTAAGCGATTCTTGGAACTTCTGTTGTTCAGGCAGTTCACACAGATTCTGACAAAATACGTGAGTAAAGCTGCATGCTAATAAAATGTTTAAAAATATTGTGGTTCAGTAAATAAATAAAAAACTTGAAAACTAAGTAAGGGTATAGAAAGGGCCAAAGTTTGTCTGTATGTCACTTCTCTGCCCAAACCTGTAGTTTAGGCTTGCTGACTAGTGTTGCTACCCAGGACAGGTGGAGGTTTCAAAGATAGGAAGTTTCTACACAGATATTTTGACATACTGAGGTTAGTAGATAATGCATTTAATGCCCTCCTTGAAAGAAAAAAGTTATAACATGATACCTTAACTGTTAGGAGTGGCAGCAGTTAGGTAACAAGTCAGCATGAACGTACTGGCTAGTCAGTCAGTGTACTTCTAAGTGTAGTAGCCAGAGTATCTGGAGGTGCTTTTTCCACCAACTAAGTAGCAGCTGCCTGAAGAGAATTAGCAAATGCAGCATGTACACTGTCCAGAGATGAGTGTTTTCTTCAAGGACTGAGTTCTCTTTTCCAAAACCTTATTCTGACAATGTAAGCCTCAGATTATTCCTTGGAAACTTTGTGACGCAAGGATGCCCTTGATGCAAAGCTGATCAAATTCTGCAATTTTGGCTCCTAGTTTAGAAGTTCTTTTGTCTGAAGTTCTTTTATCTTACAGTCAAACACAAGAAAAGTTATTATGTTCAGCATACCACTGTGTGGTAGAGGATAGGAAAACTCTTCAGCTTCAGACATTGTTTTCTTTCACTTCTGAAGGTACAGACCTTGAAGGAAATCACTTTTCCTTCCTATAAGATCCGGGATATCAGTGTACTTCGGAAAGAATGTTACTTACACAGGCACACAAATCCACATGGGTTTACAGGTGTGCTGTACCTTTCATGGCACTCTGACCTAGGCAAAGTTCTTCATTGGGACTGCAGGTGTTTGTGCTATAGTTTTTGCTGCTGGAGGAAATCCTGCATAACACAGCTCCTTCCCTTTATGGAGAAAGGACAGGCTGATTTCTGATGAGTTGGGAAGAACTTGGAGTCAGGAGGAGCTTAAAAGAGTGTTACATATAGGATCTGTCTCCTGTGTGATTTAAAGCAGACAGCTAAGGTGTAATTTGTATGAAATTTTGATGAAAAAAAAAAAGTTATCTGACAGATCAGTTAATTTATTCACGTCACGTTCTCACAGTCTGTGCTGGCAGGTATTAAAACACAGTACCTACTTCTGAAAAGCATACTCTTAAATGCACATTCCTCCCACCAAAACCCCTGACAGTATTACCCTGTTTCCGCCATTTCCGTATGAAAAATCAAGCTTTTATGTGCAGTGAAAGACACTGCTAGATTTAGGTTGTATGCTAAAATATAATGTGAGAAAGAATATTAGATAAAGAGCATAAGATAGATCTAAATATACATATTATAAAACTTACATATTTTCTAAATATATGTATTCCATTTCTGCTTTTAATAGTTTGGAAATGATTTAAAGTCAGATGTTCTATTGAAGAATAAGAAACCAAATATAAAGTTTAGATTATAATTTTTTTACAGATAACCTGGTGATACTGCTGATGTTCAATGTCTGGGATTTTTATTTTTTTTCAGCGGGAAGGACTGAGTGTTTGCAGGCTATTTAAATCTTCATCTGTTGTAAACTCTTCACCTCTTTAGCTTAGAAACTACTTTTCTTTAAGACACAAATGCATTTTTAAAGCTCACGCTTTGTATATATAGTGTCTTCAAGTTCTTTTTCAAATTTTAACTTGTTCTCTGTAATTAGAAAGAAACTTATTAGTGCAGCCCCGTAACATCTTACGGTTTTCTTTCTGAATTTGATATACTTGGTAAGAACAGCATTAGTTTTCTTGAGTCCATTCGCTCTTATGACATTTCAGTAGCTGCTCCTTGAAAACAGACGTCTTTGGTATTTAAGTTCTCTAAAAGAATGTGTTTCTCTGCAGTAGGGGCACTGTACTACTAGATATATTTCACCTTTCTAAGATAATTCATGTGTCACTTAACCATATTGATTTGCACTTTGTCATCTTTGTTTCCATACATAGGTTTTATACTGAACTTGTCAGAAAGGCTAATATGACTTTTAAGCTGTGACAAACTAAGTGAAATAAATCATCTGAGCAGTTAATGTCAGGATGATGATGAAATCACCTGCTACTATGGCAACTTTAGCAATTTTTTGTGACAGATTGAATCAGTACATTTATTATTTAGAAATACAGGAAGTATACTGAATTGTTAGCCCTGAAAACAAGGCTTCAGACAACTGTAAAGCTTCAAATTGTCATGCAAATGCTAACACTTAGACAATGGCTGTTTATAAATTACATTGCTAACGAATGAGTTATGTGAGCGAACCTGCAATATGCTGTCCAGACTTCATAGAAAGTGGTTACAGCTTGATGAGAAGCGTGCCTTGGCCATACCTGCAACCAGCCCTTTTACTCTGCTGGCTGGTGGTCTATGCCAATTCATTTAATAGCCTTTCAAGCCAGAAGTCTACCATTTATAGAAGCAGTTTTGTGAATTAAATTGTCCAATAGGATGTGGGTTTAGTCTACAGGTTTCATTCATCTGTAGCTCTAAATAGCTTTGACATGATGACTTAGAACTACTGATCCAGGTCTTGCTTGTAACTGACTTGTAAAAATGTTTTTGTATAAAGATGCCTTTCGTTGTTCTATCCTGCAGGTCTTATAGCATGGCCCTAGATTTCTAATGCTACAGTTTAGGAAAGAGTAATACATTTATTTTCCATGTAGTCTATTTTTTGTGGAGGAAAGCATTTGGCTTACAAGTTATAAATACAGATATTATTATATCTACTGTTACTTCATTTGTGTAAGTATTGTTACACATTGAAATGGCTTGTACAGGATTGCAGTTTCTATGTGGTTTTAGGATGTTATGTAACTGATTAATGTGTAGACTGTGCTAACATCTCATAATGCAGAATTGTCTCAGTCCTGTCTCAGTAAAATTTACTAGTATGTATCTTTCTACACGTTGGCTTCAGTTGTGTGGTGTATGAGTGAGGAAGTCCATGTTAAACTGCGGATTAAATAGTTGATTCTCCTGTCTATATAGCAGATATCATCCACAGTGTCTTTGACTAGAAGACAGCCAACTTTTGGTGACAGTTCAGTTACGAAATGGGCGCCTACTCTGAAACCATATTTGCCTTGCTGACTTTAAGGATTTTTATTTGCTTTCTTATTGGACTCGTTAGGCAACCAGTGCAGTGTCATGTGCTGTAAGCTGGTTGCTCAGCTGTTCTGTCTGAGGATCAGCTTTATTTTAATATGGTTAGTTTATGTGGAGCCCAAGCGTTGTGATAGTGAAGCGTGTTGCACTGTGTACCTTGTTCAGTGTCCACGAAACATTGCCCTACCTGGTATAGAAGATGCATAAAATTTAATTTACTACTACTTTTACCTTGTTTCACGTGAACATTTGAAATGTGGACTGAATTGTTTGAAGTTTTCAGCTTTCCTCTCGGTTTGTCTGTTGTGAAGGCCATTTCTGTTATATGAATGCTGTCATGAGGGTTTATCATTATGGGTGGATACTCATTGAAAACAAGGGTGTTGTGCATTGTGGTGGGTTTTTGTTTTAAAGACAGATTTGACACCAATAAATTATCCATTGCTACTTCAACAGCAAATCCTAGAGCAGTGATTCTTTTTGTTGCTCAGAGACAGCTCTCAGGAGTGTGTTTCCTTTCTGTTATTGTCTACGGTACTTGTAATCCATCCTTCCTTTTACTGAGAACTGCTGAATGTGGTAGCAGATGACGTGGGCAATAATTCAATAACAAACTTGTTTGCTAAACGTCTCACGTGTAATGAGATTTAACTGCCAAGTTAAACGTTTTTATTTGGAACTTAGCACAAACCATTTATTTCCTGAACTACCTGGTATTGCCCGTGATGTAAAAGCTGATGACTAGAGGGATGATCTAACTAGTCTTGCACAAAAAAAATGTTGAAATATACATCTGGTTAGGGATTTTCCACCAGCCCTTGTTAACGTTAAAGTTTGAATTTAGCGAAGGGAGCTAAGAAGTTTCTGCTTTTGACCCCATGCTCCATATTTACTTTTTTAACTATGTCATACGTATACATGCACACAAAAAAATGGTGCCTGTATCATAGAGTGGTTTGGGTTGGAAGGGACCATAAGGTTCCAACCCCTCTTTCACGGGCAGGGACCCCTCCCACTAGACCGGGCTGCTCAAAGCCACATCCAACCTGGTCTTGAACACTTCCAGGGAGGGGGCAGCCACAATTTTCCTAGGCAGGAATGTAAGTATTTTAAACAGTGTGAACACATACCAGAGTAAGGATAAAGAGCACCTAAGAGTGCACAAGTCAGTGAAGGCTTCTTCTAATACTGCAGTGAACAAGATAGCCTCTAATCCTTGAATTCGTTCACAAATGGCGGCACTTCAGCCCTTCTGACGTCGGTGGTGCTCTGCAAGGGGGAGGAGTTGAGGAAGCTCCTTCCTGCTAATATAAAGTTATGTTGCTGTTATTTATAAAATATTTTGCATTAGGAGCTGTAAGGGTTAATTATACCATTTTTTTCCCCTTCTTCCTTGCTCTCTAGAATTGGGGATCTCTTCAGTGAATCATTTGCGGCTTCAAGAAAGGACTAGAGTAACCGAAGTTGTGAAAATTAGGTAAGCAATACTGTCAGTTTACTTTTCACTTTAAATGTTGAGCTAAAGGTAGGTGACAGAGTTATGAATATTCATTGTGGGGTACCATAACCATCAAGGCATTGTTAGGGTTTTCAATCTTAAGTAGATTTGATGTTCTGGCTCTTCTCATGAATTCTAAGCAGCATTTCAAGTTTCTCCTTGGTGATGGGCCCCTCATAAGAAGTCCGGCAGAATTATGATATGCAAATGTCCTTTGTGCTTATAATAAAAACAGATTGATTAATATTCATATCAAAGTTGGAGTAACTTTGACAGGAGGTCGGTGTACTTTTATGATCTTCAGTTAAGTTACTGGATTGTTTTTGACAGCATTAAATTGTTTTGTTTCCCCAGCAGACTCTGGTATTTGTGGTATATGCAGCCATATATACTTTATGTAGATTTCCTTCCCTAATTTTCTTACCAAAGCATATTCTGGATGGATTTGATAATTCGTGTCGGTTTCACCTTCCTATTTCTTTGTTCAGTGTGTAAGTCTTGTAAATAGATCTCCAGGGCCTAATTCTCCAATAAGATGACAAAATTCCTTTTTTGTTCTTTGTGCGGTACCTTTCATGGCTTAAATAATTTAACTTGGAATTTAGTGTCATATGCTGCTGCTCGTGTTGTTTTGCTCGGCTTTGAAGGGCCCGTCCAGCTTGACTTCAATATTTTCTAATTGCCATCAAGTGCATGTGCTTTGATGTGGTCTTGAATAATTTAAGTGAACGGCCAGTGTTTTTAATCGGCTGAATTTGGCTCCAGCAAAATTCTGGGACAGATCTATGCCTGTTCGCCTTCAGTGGATGATACAATTGCAACGTGTTTATGTAGGGTTCGATCCTGTGGAGTACACGAGCAGTAGTTTCAGGGTTTAACTGTTAGGATTCATTTCTTATGAGCTCAGTTCTGTACGGCAGCTTCTATTTTAGAGACCTGTAAGTTCTTTGCTGTTTCACACTTTAGTGTCTAAAAATCCAAATGAACTGTGGAGAAGGATTCTGCTAGGTAAAAGCACGTGCTGTCTTGCCCATGCTTCTTCCTCAGAAAGAGCTGTACCATGTAGAACATTGCACAGTTATCCCCTTTGAAAGCAAAGCCTGCAAAGCGTTATTTCATTTCTCGAGTATTCTGTAATAAATATCTTTCTATTTTACCCTGGGTTTTGTGCTTCTGAGCACCGTATATGAAGTATTTAATTCAAGTAGTAGTCAAACTTGATGCTTTACTCTGAAACTACTCAGTGTATCCTGAATTTCATTTAAGTACTGGTAAATGGCTAACGTGATGCTTTGTTTCCTTCTTTCTCTCTCCCTTCCCCCATGTTCCTTTGAAAACACTTCAGAGTTATCGGTAACACTGACAATACCAGACATGTTTGGGCTTATCCTTCATGTAGTGCACTTCCTTTCTATGAACACAACTGTGTTTTTCAGCTCAGATTTCACTATTCCTAGTAAACTTTTTCTGCCAGAGAGCTTGGGGAAAGGAGTCTGCATGTCAGTTTACCCTGAAGAAGTGTGTGAAATGGAAATGGTTTTATTACTTGCGTATTGTGAGAAACACACATTCACTGGTAAAATATTGAAAAGGACAAAATCTTTGCGGCAAAGGCAATAATATTTTTATTTTACAATTCAGCACTGAGTTGGATGCCCTTCTAAAAAAGGCATAACCTCTTAAAAAAGCAGTGGGTATATATACTAGTTTTAGACAAAGAATCATAGAAATCTTCAAAGAATGCTCTTTGGTTTTTGGTTTTTTTTTATTATCCAACCATGTCTGGAGACTCCCTTCAGGATATCTCCTGCAACAGCTGTGTCTTAGAAGGCAACTAAGTATATTAAACATACAAACCAGCTGCAGCAAAACTTATCAATTAACTCTCAGAATATGTAATTAGCAGTGTAAGTGGCATTTCAAAGTGGGAGCAGGAGCTTCAGCCTCCCCCACCGGCCCTGTGATTCCTCCTCTGGCTTGCTTCTTAATACTCTACACCTGGAGCATCCTCAGTGTTTATATAGTCACCCTGTGAAAAAAAGAAGGGTTTCACGGCCAAATGAGAATGGGGTGTGGGGATGGAGAATCTTTGTCCTTGAGACTCTGCCAGGAGCGGGGTGGAAAGAAGAAGGAAATGGTAGCCCAATCAGATAAATAGGTAAAAACCTCCCAAACTCATAAAAAGCCCTGAACAAAAAAACCCCACCCTGTGGAGGTGGGTGGAAGGGGGAGAAGGCGTACAGTTGGGTACCAGATGTAGGGGTGACTTGGGCGGGTAAAAGGTGGTGTTGTTTGTTTCAGGAGGCAGACAGAGAGGAAAAGAGAAGAAACATAAGGGCTTTAAGGGATTTAGGCAGCAGGAAGAGGGCATGGGCATGGATGAGAGCTAATGAAAGAAGACTAAGTGGGGAAGATGCAGCAGTTCTCTGAGGTCAGTGGTGTCAGTCAGTAGTGATCCTTCCTGGAGCATGGGGAAGCAGGAAGCAAAAGAGAACTCCCACAGTGTGAAACTATGTGTTTTTCATTCTTGTGGCAGAAACAAATAAAGTGCAATGGGTGTTCCCAAGTTGTTGGCTGCCCTTTCTGTACGTGCTCCTGGAGTGTTTGCAGGAAGCTTCAATCGTGGGTCAGGAAGTAAAACCTTCCTGACTTGTCTCACTGGCAGCTACAGAAGTGACGAATGTAAAATTTCCGTGAACGTCTTAGGCTGGAATAGAACATACCATAAAAGCCCCTTATACTTGAATACCTAATATTTTTCTTTATTTATCTTAAGTGCTTTGAGGTTCAGACTGACGGTTTATAAGACAATGATGCAGGACAGTGCACTAGGGCACGTTAGCAGACTATTCACATGTACATGTCGGGATACAACCACAGAAAAGCTCTGCCTATCCTCAAAATCACAAAATCTCTAGTAAAGGTAGTATATGGTTTTCAGACTTGATACGTGGGTCATCTTTTCTGAGTAAGATTTTCATGGATTTTAGTTTCCTGTGTCAGAAAGCATTTAGACTCCATCCACTATGCTTTTATCTATTCTATGACTCTAATTTGCGATTTAGTAATTGATCTATGATGTCAGAGCAATGGCAAAGAAAAGTTTTAGTTCTGTTGTTTAATTGAAATGCATTCATGCCATGAACTTTAGGGGCAAAGTCGAAAGTCACGTAAGATATTGTTTTTTAACTTTTGTTTAATGGAGGATTTTTTTTTTTCTAGTTTAATTTTTATCTGCAGCTCCCACTTTCTGATCATTGCATTAATCCTGTAGAGTAACTCTGAAGTAACACAGGTGCAAAGCTATGGTCTTCTCTTATTCTTTTCAGGCACCTATTTGTTCAGACAGTCAGAGTTCTTTACAGTTGTCTCTCGCAGCAACTGTGTTTGTATCTGACTGCCTTCTAGTTCCTTCATTGTTAAACTTGGGTCAAATCACTGCAGTGCAGCTTAATTGTGTGACTCAGTCAGCTTCTTGCATGCATCTTGCATAGGTCTTAAAAATGTTTTTTTTTCCCTGGAACATATAGAAAAATATACAACCAGGGAGGTCTTTCATTTCTGAAGTTTTATGATTAGACTTCTAAATAGCTATAGTGACATTTAAAGTATCTCTAAGAGATTGGGGAGTTCTGTTCCATAAAGCACTTTTTTTTTTTCCTTTCTGAAAGTACTGTCATATTCTTTAATAGTTTCCTTAAATTGGCTGAGCTTATGTAATGTGAAATATGGCATCCTGAAAAACCTGTATGTAACTCCTCCCTTCTTAGACACACTGTACTTTGCAATCATATTTCTACTTTCTTATGTGATTTTATGCAGGAGAAAATCTGCCATTTTTTAAGGAAGGTGCAAAGACAGAAATCTAAGAGCGTAACTGGCTTTTACCACCATGAATAATGATGTCTCCAAAGAAAATGAGTCGAGCCCACATGATGCATGAAGTGCTATCTGCAGTGAGAATGCCAAGGACAAATGCCCTGGAACTGCTTGAATGCTGGAGTCCCATTCTCTGGGAGAGCCCAGGCTGAGTATTAGTAGTCCTTGTCACAAATTATTCAGTACTTCTGTCTGTGTTCTGATTTGTAGTTCCGTTCCAATGTGCGATGCGTATCCATTCAGAAGAGCTAGCACACAATGTGCATGTGTTACATAGTCAAATTAGATCACTATAGGTACGAAGTAGGTAAGGAACCCTATTCTAGAGAGTGAAATTACTTGAGATACTTAAAATATGGTAAATTAGAGAGCTGCAAGGCAGAGAAGAGCTCATATGAAGTTACAGAATCTGATCTTCCCAGCAGGCTGAATGCGAAAGTGAACACCAGTGAAGGAGCTCAGTTTCACATACCATATCTAAATCCTGTTCTCGAATTCCATGTGGAACTTCAAAACATGCCACCGTTCATTTCCTTCAAAGAAGGAAAAGCATGGTATTGCCTCCTCTATTAATGATCAAGAAGGAAAGGGGAAGCAATGAACAGACTTCAGGGTACTTCCCAGGGGATGAGGAAAAGGCTGAGGTACTTAATGCCTTCTTTGCCTCAGTCTTTAATTGTAAAGAAAGTCGTTCCGTCTGTGTACAAACACAGGATCTAGAGGGTCAAAATGAGGCTCCCATGATCCAAGAGGAGGTGGTCAGAGCCTTGCCAGCCCGACTAGACACCCACGAGTCTATGGGGCCGGATGGGATTCATCCCAGGGTATTGAAGGAGCTGGCGGATGTGCTGACCAAACCCCTTTCCATCATCTTCCAACAGTCCTGGAAGACTGGGGAAGTCCCACTGGACTGGAGGCTGGCTGATGTTGTGCCCATCTACAAGAAGGGTCGCAGGGAGGATCCGGAGAACTACAGGCCTGTCAGTCTGACCTCAGTGCCAGGGAAAGTCATGGAGGAGGTGATCTTGAGTGCTGTCATGAAGCACATGCAAGAGAACCGGGTGCTCAGGCCCAGTCAACACGGGTTCACAAAAGGCAGGTCTTGCCAAACTAACCTGATCGCCTCCTATGACAAAGTGACTGGGCTGCTGGATGAGGGAAAGGCTGTGGATGTATCTTCCTGGACTTGAGTAAAGCCTTTGACAGAGTTTCTCACAGCATTCTGCTTGAGAAACTGTCAGGCTCTGGCCTGGGCAGGCGCACACACTCCTGGGTGGAAAACTGGTTGGATGGCCGGACCCAGAGAGTGGTGGTAAAGGGTGTGAAATCCATCTGGAGGCCAGTGACGAGTGGTGTTCCCCAGGGCTCAGTGCTGGGTCCAGCCCTGCTCAATGTCTTTATCAATGACCTGGAGGAAGGCATTGAGTGCACCCTTAGCAAGTTTGCAGATGACACTAAGCTGGGTGGAAGTGTTGATCTGCTGGAGGGTCGGGAGGCTCTGCAAAGGGATCTGAACAGGCTGGACCGCTGGGCTGAGTCCAATGGGTGTTGGTTGACAGCCGACCGAACATGAGCCAGCAGTGTGCCCAGGTGGCCAAGAAGGCCAATGGCGCCTTGGCTTGTATCAGAAACGGCATGACCAGCAGGTCCAGGGAAGTTATTCTCCCCCTGTCCTCGGCACTGGTGAGACCGCTTCTTGAATCCTGTGTTCAGTTCTGGGCTCCTCCCCACAAGAAGGATGTTGAGGCTCTGGAACGAGTCCAGAGAAGAGCAACAAAGCTGGTGAAGGGTCTGGAGAACAGGCCTTATGAGGAACGGCTGAGAGAGCTGGGGTTGTTTAGCCTGGAGAAGAGGAGGCTGAGGGGAGACCTCATTGCTCTCTATAACTACCTGAAAGGAGGTTGTAGAGAGAAAGGTGCTGGCCTTTTCTCCCAAGTGACAGGGGACAGGACAAGAGGGAATGGCCTCAAGCTCCGCCAGGGGAGATTTAGGCTGGACATTAGGAAGAAATTTTTCACAGGAAGGGTCATTGGGCACTGGAACGGGCTGCCCAGGGAGGTGGTTGAGTCACCTTCCCTGGAGGTGTTTAAGGCACGGGTGGACGAGGCCTTGAGGGTCGTGGTTTAGTGTTTGATAGGAATGGTTGGACTCGATGATCCGGTGGGTCTCCTCCAACCTGGTGATTCTATGATTCTATGAAATAAAATTTCTAACAAACTCCTATGCGTAACTAACTAACTAATTTCTAACTAACTTCTTTATGGGTAGTTTGTGTCTAACATATATACAAGAAAACAGTTTTGAATAGCCGTAGTAGCTGAACATATATACAACATCAGGGGCGTGGTGCTGGCCTCTTGTTGGCTGGAGCGTCCTCCGAGCTGCTGGCTCTCCTCCTTCGGGTCCGCCGTGGCCTCACAGGGGAGCGTTCCCTGCCCTGGCTGGAAGTGTTGTGTGTGGGCATGGCCACTGCTGGCTCCTCCCGGGACGCTCCTTCCTCTGGCCGTGAGGACAGTGGGGACGGAGGACTGGCTGCTGCCCGCTGTTGCAAAGTGCGAAGTAAAAGTTCTTGCGCAATTGCCACTGCGTAGACTAGGAGGTCCTGGACAGCGGAGTCTTCCTGAGCTCCTTCCCGCCGGCGGACGATGACTTCTGATGTTGCGGGTGGAGCGATGACATGCTCCACGTAGTCATCGTCCACTCGCACCGAGCGCACTAAAGATGTGATCCTCCTCTTGCAGAGGGGGCACTCGGGCTTATCATCAGCCCACCGCAGGATGCAGGTGTAACAGAAGCGGTGGAGGCATGGCATAGCAAAGCTGGGCTCCTCCCAGCTGTCCAAGCAGATGGGACAGCAGTCCTCCAGCTCTGTGGCCATGCTCTTGCCTTCCTGCAGTGGGCTGGGGGGAGTTGTGGAGCTCATGTTGTTCCCTCTCGCTGTTGCTGCAGCAGGGGGTGTTATGCTAGGAGAGGAAGAGAGGCCGCATTTGTTGACTGCCCTGGAGACAGGTGGAAGAAATGCCCAGGTCCCACAAGAAGAAAACCCTCCCAGCTCCCAGGGGTGAGGTTTCCCCTCCCAGCTCACCTCTGCTGCAGCAAGCGCCCCTGCTGGGATGCTCTGGCTCCCTGAGGCAGGGCCACAGAAAATTCTTGGACCAGCCAAGGTACGCAGACTGCTCAGCTGGGGTGCCAAGATGAGCCCCCTGCAAGAGTCTCCGCTTGGCTACAAGCAGTGAGCGAGTGACAAGCCGTTGCTCGGGACGTGGGATACCATCGCCAGGTGACACAACAATCCAGTGCCTCTAGACCTGTCAGTCCACCCATTGGTGCCACGTCCTTTCCATTCAGTTTTGCTGCTCACCAATGAATTTTTTGCCCCGAGGAAGATGAGTCCAAAGTGAAAAGCAATTGTTTTTATCTGTTTTCTTTTCTCTAATGCTAGAGCTGCTAAAGAACTTCTTTCTAGGAAATTGCTGATAATACACCGATGTTTACAAGTGAGACGGTACCAGAGCCAGTCTGAGAAACAATGAATTTTTAATTATTTCCAAATTTGTTTAATTTTTTTTTTCCTGAATTTTCCATTTGGGAACACCGCCCATATTCCTCTCCCCTTCACAAGTGGCCCAACTATGTCAATGTGTTTCTGGAGTGAATCCAGCTGTATATCAATGTGAATGAACAGCACGGTTTGCCGATCTCATCATTGTGTCCTTTTCTTGTATGTTCATGAGAATGCCAGAAACTTTTCTAAACTCTTTCTGGAAGATGAGAAATTTTTCGGAGGCTGTTCTTACTGGTTATATAAATCCCTCCTCTCGTTTCACTAGTTCTTAAATCAAACTGCAGTGCAATCTTCACATCAAGTCATGAATGTAGAGATGAAGACTTCCGAAGACCCTTGCTGGGAATGGAGCCACCTATGGTGTTGGCAGGCTCCTTAGGGAGGGCATGGGATATCTTCTCTAGCTCATCCATTTGTAAATAGTCATGATGGAGCAGCAGGGGTTGCCTGCCTGCTTTCTGTTGGGGGAGCGGGGTCAATGCTCTTTTCTGGCCTTGCTGTGCCTGCTCTGAGGTGCACATAATGAAACCCTTAGTGCCCCTCTCCTAAGACATGTGCTTCAGTGGGAACGGACGTGCAGCTGCGACCGTAGCAACAAGGACCTGAAGGAAAGCATGAGTGCAACTTCCCAGCAGAGGGTGGCCGTGTTGGAAGATGAACAAATTAAACCAGTAGCGTAGTATTTAGAAGAATCCATATGCCTGTTATTCTTCCTAGGGGCATTTTCCTTTGTTTGTTATTTTAATCCGTAAACTGAAATCTGTCTGTGTATTTTTTAATACGTAGATAAAATAATGACTTAAGATTTGTCAGCGTCTTTGTTACTTTTAACCATCTACTTGGCTTGGACTTCTGGAATTTCTGGTATTGAACACACCATTGTAAATTTTTTCTCGTAACAGTTAGTAAAGATTCTGGGGTTTGGGGTTTTTTGGTGATTGTAGTGTCTTAACTTGATAGTGTATTTCCTGGAGAGTTCACAGCAGTCTGATTGAGCGCACAATTCATTCCCACTCCTTAAAAAGCGTGAAGGAATTCAGTTCAGCTGGATTTTGTAGTGTATATACACAAAATCCGTAAAGAAGCAGTGGTTTGAGAAACCAGTTACTTGTTTTTCAAATGTGTGTGTGTTTATATATATATTCATGGGACTGTTTGCAAGGTTTGCTTTGGTTCCTCTAACGTGGTTGTGCGTATTGTGAGGGATGTATTCTAGGGAAATGAATGTTAAATCTTTCATTTGTAAGATGCAGCTATCCTGTCTATTTGCTTGGGAAGTCCTGTGAATAAACATGGACCACAATACTGATGTGAACACAGTAGGCTACTTTACTTACCCAGCTGTGGATAGTGATTCTTCAGCTCCAGTTCTGGCTCTGTGTCTGGAAGAGAGTGGGTGTGTTTGTTTGAGAGGCTGAAAAATGAATACCTTAAAATCTGTGCCTGAAGGACAGACAAAGAGGGCTTCGGGGAAGTGTCTGATTATCCAGTGTATAAGCATCACAGCCATATCTGGTCTTCATGCTGGACCTTACATGTGAGCCACTGACAGTTCTTTTTGGGGAGGAAAGGGGGAGGTAAAGCCCTGTTTTCCAGTATTTTGACAAATGTAGTAACCATATTTTGACAAGATCGATACAGGTGGGGTTTTTTTTCTGCTTTCTCACCTCCTACGTGCAGTCTCTAATGTCTGTGCTACAAGCTGATTGTAAATCAGAGCCCAGAGTAAATGGAGCAGCACTGACGATTCCTGGATGTTCGCTGATACGGCTGGTGAGCTGATGTGGGGCTACTGAAAGTCAGGAGGACATTCTCTGCCACTGACTCTGCTACGCAGGCAGTAATGTCCTGAACAGGAGCTGAGCGGAAATGTAGAATACATTATTTTGAACTGTTCAAGCAAGATTTATTGGGGCTTGGTTGAAGGGGGGATAAGTTTCTGATTTCTTGGCTTTCTTCGTTATTTCTTTTTTTCTTCTGCCTGTTCCCTCACTTGCTGTGTCCTCAGCCTGAGCAATAAAAGAAAACTGAAGGTGAAAACTAGGAAGAACATGTTCCTTCACTATGGGTGCATTTGTTTTCTTGCTTTGAAGTGCAAAGGGAAAGTTCAGGCACCTGTGGAATATTTGGGAATGTCTTGGATCTCAAATTATAGGATTTTTTGTATGTTGTTAGGTCGGAAGGTCAGAAAGAAGAGGGCAGTGTTTTATGTATGTGGTTTTTATTTCCCATCCTTACCTGTTTGCAAGCGGTTAACTAAAATAATGTAAGAGAGGTTGCTTGGAGACAGAATGCCTCTGATCCATACCACAATTGCCACTGCTGTTTACAAATGTGTTTTTTTGTAAATAATCCCTCCAAATTCTCCAGAGTTAGGTCTTTGTACTTCCAAGTGTTCATTCAGTGTGGATGAGCAAATACTGCTGGGTAATGTGACAATGAGCTGAAGTGCCCCAAATGGGAAAAAGAATGTAACTTCATTGCTATGTTATCTTACGGTGATAAGATACTATTTCATGCTGCTAAGGAGTGGGAAGGAGTGGGAAGCCCGGCCACCTCTTTCAACAAAAAATGTGGGAGCATAAGTTTAAAAAGACTCTTTAACAATAAACACCTCATTCAAATCACTTTGAAAGGCTGGTTTTCACCTTCACTGTATGGAGGAGAGACTCAGCCCAAAAGGGTCGCTTGGCTTGTTCTTTCTATTTTGTTTTCTATATTCTGATATAGAGATATATATATCTCTATAGTAATATATATATAATAATATATATATTCTGATATATAAAAATATATTTCTATATATTCTGATATATAAATATATATATCTATATATTCTGATATATATAAATATATTTCTATATTGCTATCCCCACTGCTCCCAGAGTTTGACACGCTTGCTTCACAGCACAGTGCTGCGGGGAGAACAGAGGCAGCATAAGGAAAAACACTAGAGACTGAGTATCTGGCAGCTTGGTGCACCTTGGAGGCAATTGCTTTTGTTTGTGTGAGATACTGGCAGAAAGATGAAAGGTGCACAGATCATTAACTAATATCAGTTTCAGCCTTAGCAGCAGCATAATAATGCAAGTATCGTGAGGGAAGGATTAAGGAGGAAGGTGTTTATTAGTTTGGGTTCACTTTTCTTAAATTCCTGATTTCTCTATTGCTCCCGTAGTTTTCTTCCTTGAAGATTTGAGCTGTACTAGGTACATAATCCTAAAGAAGCTAGATACATACATGGACAAGATCAATAGAGTTGTTTGTTTTTTTAAACAAGTAGAATACATGCGTGGCAAAAATGTTAAGGTAGATTGTGAAGCAGGGAAAATATCTACAAAGCTGGGATTAAATTATTTAAGAAGAAAGGAACGTATTATATATCTTTACTTGGAAAGTCATGCATAATGAAAATAATGGTAAAAGGCAAGTCATGTGTTATCTCCTCCAACCATGCACACCTTCCAGGTGCTTATTTGTCCTGCTTCCTGTATCTGGACTTTTGAAAAGTGAGGAGCTTGGAAAAGCATCCTTTGATAAAGGGAGAAAAAAGTCAAGGGGGAGAGGTGATAAAGTTTTTTGTACAGCTTTGAATTACCTGGAAACAAAAGAGCCTACTTTTAAGACTGTGCTTGCTTAATCATCAGAAGAACTTTCAGATTCCAAATAACTTTGTTTTCTTCAAGTGAAATTTCAATACCTGTTTTAAAACCAGATCACAAGACAAACTCCAAGTTAAAGACCATAATTGTCATTCATCATGGCATTGACATCTCTTTGTGTAGAATACTGGATAGCAGCGTTGTAGAGACCTCTTCAGACTGGTAGACCCACCAGTCCCGTTTATCACCATTTCCGTCTGTATCTAGAATTTCTAAAGTAGGCCGTATTTGGTGTAGCTGGCGTGTGTCTACACAACAATCTTTAAAACTTCAGGGGGGCCTCCCCCTTAGTTTACAAAAAGAAAAAACCAAAAGAAGCCTGAAAGTTTGGCTAAATTCAAAGCAGTAGGAGCATATTAGTGGCCACAAGTCATCTAATGACTTAACTGTGTCTTTATCTGTTTTCTGACTGATTAAAAATAAAAATCTACTTTTGACTTAACAGCGCTTTGCAAAAGCAATCATGCAAAGAACTGTATTTTTTTGACAGGAGCGTATACTAGACAATAAATACACCAGTAAACAGCATGTTGTTTCTGCGGGTAACTTCTGTCAGTCAGAATTAGTAAGCCAGCTTTCTTTCCAAACCATTTTTTGTTTCTTTAGCTGATTTTTCTTGTGTAACTTGTCTCATCTGCAAAGCTTTTGCCTCTTATTTGTAGTCTCAAGCGTTAAGTTTAAAGTCTGTATCTTGAGCCAAAAATCTGGCAATTTAAAATCCTGTTATGTCACCTGAAAATCCTTTCAAAATAAAATATAAAATTCTAATGATTTATGCAGGCCTGTGTATTAATAAACAGATAAGAAGTGCAGTGCTATCTGGCACAGTTTTAGTCTTGTATTGTTGGTTAATTGTTGCAAAGAAGGCAAATCTTTTCTTTCACATTTTTGTAATGATATTTGCTTGTCACGTGCCTGCCATGTGAACCTTGGTAAGTATAACGGCTGCATATCTACTATGTTAATATCTGACCTAAAGAAAAGACTTGCTGTAATCACAGGGGATTTTTAAGAAGATTGTTTTGTCAAAGAGCTGCTTAATATACTGCAGAACTTTTCGAAGCACGGTAGACAAAACTAAAGACACTACTAAAACTTGATAGGTATCATACTATAACTCACCATGTGAGCACTACAGTTTCCTATGTCTAGTCTAGAAGTAGTATCTGAGGATACTGCAGCCACTGCATTGTATTATTCTAACATTGCTTACTACTCTCAATCCTTCCCACGTAAAGAAGCATTAAAACCAGTCTTTTCATGAGACCAACAGGTTTTATTACTGCCAGTCCTGCAAAAGACCACTGGTTATGTTTGTTCTAAGCAGCAAAATTCAATAACTGAGAAGATTCCCTGTAAAAAGAATGTTGTGGTTTCAGCGTGAAATGGTCTGAATAGGTAACTTTGTACTTACATTTTTAGAATGCAATGAAAGCATATATTAATACAGATGTGTAGAAAGTTTTTTTTTTTAAATTCGCCACAGACTGAAGTTATCACCAGTGTATATTCAGTGTTTTTTCTCAAGGCAGACCATTCATGGCAATATCAGATTTTGGTGAGCAGAGTTCAGAAAAAATTATGCTGAGAAACACACCTCTTCATTTATATGAAAAGACGCCGTATTTTTATCTTGTCCTTTCAAATGCCTGCTCCTAAAAATGTAAAATACTAACATTCAGAATTCTAGAAACTAATAAATGTTTATTGCCCAGTTTTGCCAGGCAAAGTGTTGCCATCTGTCTTTAGCATCATGGAGCTGTTTCAGTGTCCTAGCTTTGTGAGAAGACATACATTGAAATCCAGAAATGGGTGGAAGTGCCTGTGCAACAGCCGTATGAGGGGTGAGGCATAGAGCCCGTGAGAGGTGAGGGACCGTGCTCTGAGGTTAGGAGGGTCTGGATCATGTGGAATTTGCAGAATTCATTTCTGTAGTCTGCTCAAAATTCTGTCTGGTGTGGGTATTGCTTCTCTGCCTGAGAAAGTCGGCTCTCCCTCATACCACTCTTCCTGAGGTGCTCACATGTGAAATGGATTCAGTGCAGCACAATGTTTATGCATGAAATCGCATCTCGAATAACCGAGCACCAACCTCTTCCTTCTGTAGACACAGTGTACGTCCCAAATGGCAAATCTAGTTCCGTAGCCAGCATGTTCCTAGTTGGTTTTTTTTTTTTTTCCTTTGCAGAACAGGTTTTCTGACATCTTTTTTAGTAGGGTAGTTTATTCTTACTATAATTCATAGATAAGAGCCCTTCAAAAGCAGAAGTAACACTGTGGGGAAAAAAGTGTAGCTGAAAGCTAATAGGAAGTAAGCAGCAATTGCTGTCTGGCACTGAGGTAAGGAATGAAATACCCCTGTTGTGGGATGGGGAGAATTGAGGTGCAGTTGTTTAGGGGTTTATTTTGAGGGGTTAGAGTATTCTGGGAAGGTCTTGGACTGTTGTGGCAGCGACTTGCTAGTCCAGAATAGAGCTCTCCTGTCAGCCATGGGAACCAAACCTAATAAGAACAGCTGGACAGTGTGCTGGGTCTTGTTTAATGAAAGTCGGAGGTAGTTAAAACTCCGGATAGCACAAGCACGGCAGTTGAATGTGCACTCAAAACATCTTGTTTCTGAACACCTGGTATTGTGATAGAAAGTACTGGTTTTCAAACTGTGCTAAATTTAGAAACAGATAGCTTTGCTGCAAGTTGAGTGTACAAAAACCATTTCATAGCAACAGGAAGGTTAATAATTACCCCAGTGTCTGTGAAGGTAAATTGAGCAAATAATGTCATGCTATTTAGATCTTCCTCTTTATTGCCCTGGATAGAAATGCAGAGCAGATTTACAACTGTATGTGCTCTTTGCCTTACAGTGGCATATTTCTCATACTGTAGTATTGCTGTGTGTAAAGCAAAAGCATTTACAGTGTACTGTTGGTAGAACTGAAAGCTGCAGAACTGAGAGTTTGGGGAGGAAGTCAGTGGCAGTGTATAACTTCTTCTTCTGATCCATTGGTTGGGTTGATATTAGAGCCTGAAAGTTAGTCTGTTTTGGAATGATTTTTGATGTACTTGCCCCGTATACCCTCTGGTTTGTGCTTTTATGAGGAAAAAATACTGTTCTGATTGATTTTCATTTAGGTCATTGAATAGCTGACATGAGTCTGCTTTGAAATGTCAGGGAGTAGTTCTGCCTCTACAGAATGCAATCTTGATTGTGTTATTAGCTTAGTCTGGAGTGTATTGGGAAAAGAATAGGAAGGGGTTTTGTAGTGCAAAATATGCTTAAGAGCAAATAAAACAGTGTTTTTAAGGAGGAGAATTAACATCAGAAGTGTGATTATGTCAAGGCCAACTGGCTGAAGTACTTTTGTACTCAGAGTAGATGAGTATATGTGGTGCAGGTAAATCAGGTTTTTCTTTAATGGGGAGAAAAATAAGATCTTAGTAACCTAAAGCTTCCATCTGTTTCCTCTTCCTGCTTTTTAAACACTTGTCAACTGTCTGCAGTGGAGGGTACTTGCAAGTGCACGTAACATCAGTGAAGCCATACTCAGAGCTAGGAAGCTGACTGGAGGTGCGTGGCCCAGGGCTTGTCCCCTGGAAAATGCTCCCACCTGCTTTACTATGCCCTTGGCCAGAAGCTGCTCCAGATTTTGCCTATTTAGCTGCTCATCTGGTCATCCTCCCTAGCTGTCTCATAGCCCAAGTCTTACACAAACCAAGCACTTCTATTTCACAGAAACACCTGGTCTGCATGTTTACTAATGTCCAGAGTTTCTGCAGCCGTTCCAATGCTGCCAGAACTGGAAGTTCATTGTGGAGTTCAAATAGTGTCATCGTGTGCTTATTTGGTGTCGAGTACACTTTTCACGTTGCCTGTTTACTTCCTCCTGGGAGGCCACTGACTAAGACGCCAAAGTCCAGAAGGTCCATCTGTGTGGGCAGCATGGAGGCACCTGCCTACACTGCCTGGTCCAGAATGGAGGAGAGGTCAGATGCTCCTGAGCTGCCAGATGTCTGGCTAAGTGGATGGATGAATGTTGGCTGCGTATCCATAGCTCATTAATGAACCAGGCATTAATGGCAGCTGAAGGTAAAAAAACTAGACTCTGTCAGCAGAACGGACAAGAGCAGGTAATAGTTCCCAAAGGCAGAGGAAGCAAGCTTCCTAGCCAGAGAGCCATAGTCAGGTTGTGCTGTCCAGGTGACATCCCAGCTGCATGCATTTTCAAGTGACTGTATCGCTTTTTTGTCTTCTGACTTTAGCTGCAGGAGTGGGACAACCATAAGCTTTAGCAGTGAGAGGAGCGCGTTTGCATCCACAGCACAGAAGCAGCAGGGCAATGACTGTGCACCTGACACAGTGGCTGTACAGAATAACAACACACTGCTCCGTTGTTCACCAGAGTTCTCCCCTCCATGGCAGGGCAAAGGGGTGAGTGAGGTGTGAGCAGCTCCTTGGAAGAAGTGAATATGAGGGATCAGAAACTATGCACGTAACCACAACACACAAGGGGACAATTCTTAAACGGGAACAGAATCTGCAACATCAGTAGCCGAAGGAGCAGAATGGACCCTGGTCACAGCTGGCCCCAAGCAGACCTACAAAAGTGGAACAGGAGGAAGGAAGTTGTTACAGTGGCATTCCAGAGTTTCCTTATGAGGTGGTATCTCCTCCCCATTAGAGGAATTAAGAGCCTGGCTTTCAGGAGGACAGGGGTAAGGCTAATTGTTTAAAACCCCTGTTTTTCAGTACACACTCAGGACCTGTTCTGCATAAATGATGTGGAGACATATCAGCAGAGGCATTTCTTATTTCTCATCTTTAAATGAATTTAAAAGGAGACTGTATGGAATAATATGTTTTTTTCTGCTAGTTTGGTGACAAGAAAAGACCTGCTTTTGCAGGGCCTGCTTTTTTAGTGCTTTTTTACAGTGAAGCAGTAGTATTTTAAGGGCTTTATATCTGGAATAGCAAATCTGGGAGATGAAGAATACGTCTACGGGTGCCCAACACTGCTCTAATTTTTCTGCTTTTCACAGTAGGAATTTTTGTCAGAAATCACTCACTAAAATTGATTCAGTGAGATACAATGCAGTACTAAAAAACCCTGGTGAGTTACATACATCCTCAGTGTGCTAGAAAATAAATGTTTCACATGAAAATTACTTTCAGTTCAATAACCATTTGGCATACATGCAATATCCAAAATAAAGTTGGGGAGACGTTGCTGGTGCCCACAATAGGATAGCAATGATTATATGAAAAAGTTCATGCTGCAAGTTTATGAATCACTTTCATAGTTGTTAGGTGTGCTGTTTCATGTTGTACAATTCTACAATATAGACATGACAAAAAACCACAGCACGTTTGCATTTAGCTTGTCACAGAAACTCTGAAAATTATGATTATGTTGTTAAATAGATTGCCTAGAGCACGGTACATGCTCTGTGTGTGCTTGCATATTCACATATAGGTAATTCTTGAATGTCTTGAACCATCAGGTAAGACTCAGAGGAGCTGATCACAAAGTAAGAGCTTGTGAAGCTCTGGCACTGAGTAGCTGCACTTGCAAGCCTGGGGCGCAACTTAGGGTCTGAACTGCATCTCCATGAGCTTCTTGCTCCACAGCACCAGCTTGCCCTTACCTCAGCTAAGTAGGGCTAGTGCTATCGCTGGGGCATCAGTGCAGACCCAAAGGCTTCAGGCTGCCACATGCAGGTTTCTCATGTAAGCGTAAGATTGTGTTCAAAGTTGGCTTAACCAGATGCTGACACCCTCAGGCTCTGTTTGACAGAAACATGTTTTGGCAAACATGACGCTAATGGAAGTTACAGAAGGAACCACTGAAGACATAAAACCAGGTGGCTCTGGTGCATCAAACCGTATTTCCAAGACATTTTTTTAGCATGATGCCTCTGTTGCATTAAGCCTCTCTGAGATGGAGTTCCCACTGAAAAGGATGATTATGCCTTGCTCCCAGGTACCTTTTCTTGCTACATCTTTCCTGTTGAAACTAGGAATTGTTTGGCAAGTCTCAGGGTGCCACTGGAATCATGCGCTCACTTAGGATCCCTCCTTGGTTCCACTCAGTGCTGCTCCTGTCTCGGGACAGATGGCATAGCTCCTGGCAAAACCAGCTCCTGACCTCTCTCAGGAGGAATCTCTCTTTAGGGATGCGAGTTCTTAAGAAGCCACAAGTACAGTTTATGCCTCTGTGTTTCCTGAGTGAATTTGATATAACAATTACTAACTGAATCCTTCTTTTCTTCTTTCAGCTACAGCTGAGGACATCTGCAGGCTGGCTCCGGGTTCTCTGACGTTGCTAGTAGTCTTTATGGAAATTTTAGCTAAACTGGTCCAGCTAGAGAGAGGGATAAATCCTGATTACTGAGGGAAGATAAGGCAAAATGAATGAACATTAGATTTGCCCTCTCCCAGCAGCCCTCACAGCCTACACCTCCATTTAAAATTATCTTCTCATATGTTTCTGTAGGGCTGGTGTTTTGCTCTGTAACATCTTCCTGCCTAGACCCAGCGTGTTATTATTGAGACCCATCACACAGAGATTTCTTGGCTTACCCTGTCCTGAAGTGAGTGCCATCAGACAAAAATAACTTTGTCTCTGCCTTGGTTACAGTATGAAGAAATTTCTCTTTGTTTACTATAGCTGAGCATGTAGAAAACGTTAAGCTTTATATTAATATCTTTTCTTTGTGCTTGAAACACCTTGGGAAAGAAGAGTTTTCATGGCCTTCTAAAAGCTCTGCTTGGAACAGTTGTCACAAGTAAACTGATTCATAATCAATATTGCCAGGAAGGCATGCCTAATGCAAAGGAAGTATGTGGGCAGAGGAGTGAAGTAATCGCATTAAAGGAATTTACAACAGCCTCCACAAGGAGAAGTTGGTGGTAATAAATACCCTTAAAATAAAACTTAAATAGATAACAAAAATGAAATATAGTACTCTGGTAACTGACTTCTTTTTCTTTCCCTTACTTACCTCTCTTTTCTACCTTAAGATATCAAAATAAAACCTAGCTTGTATGATGGAAAAATTCCAGCTGTTGTCACTTGAGAGAAGGCTAGAGGCATCTCCAACAGAAGAACAAAGCTATTGCACTGCTGAATTTTATATCCCTGGATTCTTGGTGTCTAATTCTGTGTAGAGACTGTGTAGAGAAAAAATCAGAAGGGCTAAGGCTCAATTAGCAATCAGATTGGCAAAGTCTGTGAAAGATAACAAAAAATCCTTCTATAAATATATAAATAATAAAAGGAGGACTAGGGAGACCATACAGTCCCTATTGGACGCAGAAGGAACAACAGTGACTGGGGATGAGGAAAAGGCTGAAGTATTTAATGCCTTCTTTGCCTCAGTCTTTAATTGTAAAGAACGTTGTTCCGTCTGTGTACAAACGCCAGGGGAGATTTAGGCTGGACATTAGGAAAACATTTTTCACAGGAAGGGTCATTGGGCACTGGAACGGGCTGCCTAACGGGTAGCTGGAACAGGTGGAAGAGGCCTTGAGGGTCATGGTTTAGTGTTTGATAGGAATGGTTGGACTCGATGATCCGGTGGGTCTCTTCCAACCTGGTTACTCTATGATTCTATGAATCTGTGACTTTTCCTAATGGCCCAATTTAAATTTTAGGTTCCTCATTGCTCCAGGAATACACTCCACTCTGATGTGCTCTTTTTGAGGAATAGTTGCTACAGCACAGTGTAAGATATAAAATGGAATATATCCTAGCTTTGTGTTTGAACACCAAGTACAGCTTTACTAGGTACACCATAAACAAGCAAAGCACCATTAGCTATGTCCTTTGAAGGAGGAATGTGTTCCGGTAAGCACTTACTCAGGGCTTTTGCACATAGATTCACAATACTGCCTTGAAAATCTTAGTAACATTCAGCTTTGGGCATGCAGATTTCACAGACAAATGGTCTGCATGTTTACTCATGTCCAGAGTTTCTGCAGCCATTCCAATGCTGCCAGAACTGGAAGTTCATTGTGGAGTTCAAATAGTGTCATCGTGTGCTTATTTGGTGTCGAGTACACTTTTCACATTGCCTGTTTAACTTGTGATGCATGAAGTTTCTTTGGGAAAATGTTTAGAAGGCAAAAGTTACAAGTTGGTTATGATTTTGTCAGCACCTTTCATTTTGGGGAGCTGAAATGAATCTGTTTAGCACTTGCAGGTCTGAAGAAGTTGTTTTAAAACGTGTTGGAAAAATAACTCTTGGCCTTGACACAGCTTTATTCTAGGTTTTCCTGCACATTTTGTACCTATCGATGTCGATAAGCCCTATGCCGCTTTGTCCACGGGCGTTCCGTACAAAAGCCAAACGGAGGCTTAAAGTGGTTTTACATGGGCAGTAAGAGTCCAGGTGACTCAGCCCCCAGTGAGGTGTTGCCCTTGGGGCATTCTGCAAACAGACAGTTTTAGCAGCAGTGGCCTGGACTTTTTGTGGGCGCATAGGGAGCACAGTTTGGCAAGACAGGCAAGACAGGCAAGACTTCCTGGCAAGACAGGCAGGTCATTTCTGAGGAGACAATTTAGCTTCCTGTGCGTTCACAGCTCAGACAGGCAGTAACTGCTCTTCTGAGAATACACACTTTGTTAATATGTTTCTGGCACATTTTTGTTCACCACTTTGTTTCTCAACTAAGTCAATAAGTGTGGTGTCTCCTCTGAAACTGCATTTCAGTGCTGGAGATTTAGCTTGTGACCATTTGTATTTATTCTAAGTTGACTATGTGTCTGCTTGGCTATTTTTCTACCTATATTATGGCATAGTGTCTTTTGGTTTTAAAATTGCACATCTCTCTGCCCAATTCCTTAAACTTAACCATTTGGGGAAACAACCTTATGGGAGGTTGCTGAAATTTCTCATTGTGCGCAAAGTTGCCATCGAGGAAAATGTGATTTACTGTCAAAATTTCATTCTACCTGTTCAGATAAGCCAGTCTAGGAAATCATTTTGTTAGCCAGTGTTCTCTCCTAAATACAGTAGTTCCTATGTTTCTATGCCCTCTTTCTTGTGCTTTCCATCTACCTGCTCAATATGTCCTGCACTATCTTTGCCTCTGGATATCTGGATATAATTTGTCAAAACTTCTCAGTGCAGTGCAATGTCTGTTGTGGTGTCGTTGTGAGTGCTTTTACTTTAACTCACTTTTCCTATGTTTTGATTTACTGAAAAGCAAAGGGATGCATTAGAAGGACCCAGCATTTGAAGGCTGCAGGAAAACACTACCTTATGAAGTCCTTTGGGATGGCACAGGAGAACACTGTAACTCCTTCCCCCCGTCCTCCCCCCTCCAAAGCCTTGGCAAAAGCTGGTAGCTCTGCAGAAACTGACTGTAGTGCCACTTGTGGAGGAGCAGCTTGTTACATGTTCCTGGTGTAGCAGTGGAGGCTCTTGGATGCACTTTGTTAACCTAGTATCTTGCATCTCTGTGGCTAGTAACCCTTGTAAATAGGCATCAGATTCACAGATGTAAAAGCTTTGTTGCAGACAAGTCTGACTTTGTTATATGTCCCAAAACAAACTGTAACAAAAGCATGTGTTTTTCCAGTCTCTAGAGGCTGACAGAGTTGCATTTCCATATATGTTTTAAAAAGGCGATTAAAACCACTCTTTGCTTCCCAGAAGCTTCTACCGTAGAGAAGCGTTGCAGCTGTTACTTCCTGATTTGGAAACTCAAGCTGCGTTTTTTCAGATAGCTGAGAATCCTCTCGAACCAAGGTACCATCACAGACATCTGGAAGCAATAGTTTGTTTTGTCAAAACAGATTCTACTCTGAGAACATGTTCAAAACCAGTTACAAATCAGTTACAAAAAGAAGAAATGTCTCTCCCTTCACATTAAGAGCAGTAACTTTTCAGAAAGGCTTTTTGCTATTTCAGTGTCACGGTATCAGTATTTGTATATAGTACTTGAATTTTGCGAGCTTGCATTTTCAATATTACAGTAACATTGGATATTCACTAAGAAGTGTAAAGTTTAGATTACTGTCTTGCAAACAATTGCAAAATTCCCCAGCCCCTTGTTTCTTTGCCCAACCAAGTGCCAGTACCGAATTAATGAGTGAAAGTTGATGTCCCATATGCGCTGACTATTGCTACCAGTGTTACCAGTGCAGTCTGAATTTTGTAACTGTCTAGGACATCAGTATATGAGAAAGCAAGCTGAATCAGCATTTGTTTTGACATATTTGTCTCAAGTTTGAGAGTGAAAGCTTTGTGCACATCTCGCAGCTGGAATGGTTGAGAGATCTATCCATGTATACAAGCTGACAATAGACACACATACTAGTTAATGTCAAATGTTCAAAAGTGGATGTACTAGGAACATAAAGAGCAGATTCACTACATTGGACATTCAAGAATTACAGGTGTTTCAGCACCACTGTTGTTCTACCACTTCTCTGAGCCTTAGCAGTCAGGATCTCAGTTTAAAGTCTTAGTGGTTTCCCGACCCCCTGGTATCAGATGCTTTACAGAGAACTCAGTTAACTGTGCATCTGTTGCTTTTTTCAAAATGTGAGCGTTTAAAGAAATTCCCGTGCAGAAATTAGGCTTGTTCATCTCTGCCTTCCTTTGTGCCCATTCACAAGTAATGACATGGCGTTCAAAGACTTCGGCAGAAGTACCAAGAGGAAATGGTCAGGGAAGAACTAATCTGTTTCTCAAAAAGTTGCCAGCAAATAGACTAGTCTGTCTCCGTATAGCCTGTATCGAGACCGAGATAAAAGTCCTACTTCTGTCTATGGTCCTAACATGGGAACATGCTTGTGGAACAGGTTACAGCCTTTCAATTTCAGACTGTATCTGGAAATCATCATAGGCTGACTCTCTGGGCATGTGGTAGGATGCTCTGGTAAGCCTCTGGGCAGCAAATGCTGCGATTCCTATTGCCTTCTGTGGAGGTGTGGGTTCCTCAGAGCTGGCACAAATCTTCTCTGTTTCCATTGTATTTGTGCATAGATTTGTTATGTATTGATACAAAGGCTTCTCGCAGAGAGTTGGTCCTTTCTCTTCTCTGTTCATTTTTGACCAGCATGTCCAGAGAAGAGCGACAAAGCTGGGGGCTGGAGAACAGGCCTTATCAGGAACGGCTGAGTGAGCTGGGGTTGTTTAGCCTGGAGAAGAGGAGGCTGAGGGGAGACCTCATTGCTCTGTACAAATACTTAAAAGGAAGTTGTGGAGAGGAGGGTGATGGCCTCTTATCCCAAACTGACAGGGGACAGGACAAGAGGGAATGGCCTCAAGCTCCGCCAGGGGAGGTTTAGGCTGAACATTGGGAAACAATTTTTCACAGAAGTGGTCATTGGGCACTGGAACAGGCTGCCCAGGGAGGTGGTTGTGTCACCTTCCCTGGAGGTGTTCAAGGCACGGGTGGAGGAGGCCTTGAGGGGTATGGTTTAGTGTTTGATAGGAATGGTTGGACTGAATGATCCCGTGGGTCTCTTCCAACCTGGTGGTTCTATGATTCTATAAAATAAAATTTCTAAGTCCTATGCGTAACTAACTAACTAATTAACTAATTTCTAACTAACTTCTCTATGGGTACTTTGTGTCTAACATATATACAAGAAAACAGTTTTGAATAGCCGTAGTAGGTTAACATATATACAAGAAAACAGTTTTGAATAGCTGTAGTAGCTGAACATATATACAACATCAGGGGCGTGGTGCTGGCCTCTTGTTGGCTGGAGCGTCCTCCGAGCTGCTGGCTCTCCTCCTTCGGGTCCGCCGTGGCCTCACAGGGGAGCGTTCCCTGCCCTGGCTGGAAGTGTTGTGTGTGGGCATGGCCACTGCTGGCTCCTCCCGGGATGCTCCTTCCTCTGGCAGCGAGGACAGTGGGGATGGAGCATTGGCTGCTGGCACCCCCACCGATGGTAGTGGAGGAGGTGCCGGGGAGCTTGTCTGCAATGGATGTTGCAGGGCTGCCGCTGCATGGGACTGAATTGGGGCTGGGAGACCCTCCTGCAGGCCCAGCAGACGAAAGGCTTCCCTGCGCCACCGTTGCAAAGCAACAGGTACAAGTTCTTCAAAAAATGTCACTGTGTAGTCAAGGAGGGAGTCGTGCAGCATCTGAACAAGGACTTCTTCGTCCACCCCATGGTTGGTCAGGATGTCTATTACAGTCTCCTCCACCAAGGCTGCCTCTGCCTGGCTGCCATCGAAGATTTGCCGCAGTGTTGTGTGGAGCCAGGGCAGCAGGATCTCGAGGAACGAGGGGAGAGCCTGGAAAAGGCTCGCCCATTCCTCCAGCTGGAGGCCGCTCACAGGAGCTCTGGACATCCCTTCCTCAGGCTGTGGTTGGGGTGCTCCAGGGTGGTGGAGGTCCTGGACAGCGGAGTCTTCCTGAGCTCCTTCCCTCCGGCGGACAATGACTTCTGATGTTGCGGGTGGAGCGATGACATGCTCCATGTAGTCATCGTCCGCTCGCACCGAGTGCACTAGAGATGTGATCCTCCTCTTGCAGAGGGGGCACTCGGGCTTATCATCAGCCCACCGCAGGATGCAGGTGTAGCAGAAGCGGTGGAGGCATGGCATAGCAAAGCTGGGCTCCTCCCAGCTGTCCAAGCAGATGGGACAGCAGTCCTCCAGCTCTGTGGCCATGCTCTTGCCTTCCTGCAGTGGGCTGGGGGGAGTTGTGGAGCTCATGTTGTTCCCTCTCGCTGTTGCTGCAGCAGGGGGTGTTATGCTAGGAGAGGAAGAGAGGCCGCATTCGTTGACTGCCCCGGAGACAGGTGGAAGAAATGCCCAGGTCCCACAAGAAGAAAACCCTCCCAGCTCCCAGGGGTGAGGTTTCCCCTCCCAGCTCACCTCTGCTGCAGCAAGCGCCCCTGCTGGGATGCTCTGGCTCCCTGAGGCAGGGCCATAGAAAATTCTTGGACTAGCCAAGGCACGCAGACTGCTCAGCTGGGGTGCAAAGATGAGCCCCCTGCAAGAGTCTCCGCTTGGCTACAAGCAGTGAGCGAGTGACAAGCCGTTGCTCAGGACGTGGGATACCATCGCCAGGTGACACAACAATCCAGTGCCTGTAGACCTGTCAGTCCACCCATTGGTGCCACGTCCTTTCCATTCAGTTTTTGCTGCTCACCAATGATTTTTTTGCCCCGAGGAAGATGAGTCCAAAGTGAAAAGCAATTGTTTTTCTCTCTTTTCTTTCTACTGATTTATGCAGACCTGTGTATTAATAAACATATAAGAAGTGCAGTGCTATCTGGCACAGTTTTAGTCTTGTATTGTTGGTTAATTGCTGCAAAGAAGGCAAATCTTTTCTTTCACATTTTTGTAATAATATTTGCTTGTCACATGCCTGGCAAGTGAACCTTGGTAAGTATAACAGCTGCATGTCTACTATGTTAATATCTGATCTAAAGAATAGACTTGCTGTAATCACTGGGGATTTTTAAGAAGATTATCTGTCAAAGACCTGCTTAATATACTGCAGAACTTTTCGAAGCACGGTAGAGAAAACTACAGACACTACTAAAACTTGATAGGTATCATACTATAACTCGCAGGAGCAGAGACAACCACCTACTGCCACAGGAAAAAAAGCAGACAACTTTGGATTTAAACATTGTTCCTTTGTTTTTAAATGTACTTAGACAGAAGAACTGAGGAGAGGCAGGATGGAAGAGCACCTCGTGCCACCCAGCTGGTTCTGAACGCAGTAGCTCTGCCTTCTCAAGGAAGCTCTGTACGTTCCCGATGGCTGTTGGGTGCCCCAGTTTTTGGCTCATCGCATGTGTGTTCTGGAGAGAGGACCTGGTCTGAGGAAAGTGAAAGAAGGAGCTGAGGAAAGAGAACGAAGGAGAGCCTGGATCTCTTTAGGGGGCTGGGGCTGTGACGTGAGGAGCCTCCTGCTTCGGGAGCCCCCAGGAGCACCTGACTGATGCTGAGCAGCGTCTGTGGGGCTGGTGGCAAGCAGCACAGGCTCTTTTCCACACATTCTGTGTTGCCAGCTCTGCCCAGGGATCTGCCGGTGGGGCTTTGCTTTTCATGCTGCCCTTTTCTGCCATTTGGGCACTGTGAATAACCAACCCAAAAGCAGAAGTAAACTGACCAAACACAACCCCTGTCTGAGCTGTGGTCAGGAGGGAATGCTGCACGCCTGGAGCTGCGCTCAACTCCAGGGCCTGCTCGCCAATGGGGCAGGCACGGGGCTGTGCAAGAGTCACTCTGCCTAGGACCACCGACCAAGCACAAGCTCAGCTCGAGGGCCAGCAATGGTGCCTGTAGCAGTTAACGTGACCCTGGCCATGCCGTGGGGACTTTTGGACCATTTCACGCTGTCCATTCGTGTCACACTCGCCCTGTAGGCTGAAGGCGAGGGCAACATGAGTTCTACGACTGCTGTGACTGATCAATGTCACTCACGGCCAGGGCCACCTCCTTGCAGCCTCCCCTCCTCCCCCCGAGGGCTGTGGGGAAGGAGAGCAGGGTCTGACTGAGCCATGAGCGCCACCGCTGACTCGTTAGTTTTGTTGACGGGACACCTGTTCTTTGCACAATGGGTCCCCCTTAGAAAAACATTCCTCAGGCACAAACCACTATAAGATATACAAGTTTAGACAATTGTTGTCGATTGCTACACTGAAAGAAGACAGATAAGTCTGAATATTAACTAAAATATAGAGTTGTGACAATAAGGAGTTTTAACGAGGCTGTGACTGTATCTGGCTAAGCCAAGATAACAAGGACTGGTACAACGACCAGAGAAAGAAGAACTAGCTGGGCCAGATATGGCCTTGAAGAGGACCCAGAGAGCCTAAGAGCATGCGCAAGGAAGAAAAGTGAAAAGTTCAAATGCCACCATGACTAGTTGCCTTCATCCCCAAAGACCCTATTGTCCACTACCGCAAGAAAATGTGCAAGCACTAAGGGGAGACCTATGATAATGAGTTATTAGGAGAAAATGTTTGTTGAAAAACACCAGTGGAAAAAATGCCTGCCAGCCTGGGAGCTCTGAGCTTGTGAACCCGAAGCGTCCTTGAAAAACGAAGCTTTTCAGGACAGCTAGATACCTACAAACCAGAGACATCCCAAGATGTTCTGCAGCATTTTATGTCTCTATAACATAAAAATGACTTTTTTGTTTTTACAAATGTAGCCTCTCTCTTTCACCATCCATGTTCCGTGTACTTCTCTGTTCCTGAACAGGCTAAATTCTCTGCAGAAACTTCTACAAGATGTAGGACTCCCAGTGGGGCTGCCAGGCTGACTGCAGGCTCTGTGCTGCGGAATGTCTTTGAAGTGACGCTGTTATTGCACAGTCCCCCACTGGGACCAGCCAACGCTGGAGGCAGCTCGGTCAGCCCTCCCGCTGCTGGGATGGTTGGCTTCTTATCTGAGCTTGGTGTATCCTCCTCTCCAGGACAGTTTGGCCCCTTCTGAAATCTAATTCAACTGGTACTGCTAATATATATCCATGAGGGATCTGTTATAAGGTATCTGGCATTACATTGCAGATAAGTTGCTCCGCTAATGGCAAGTTTGGAGTAACCGTGACTAGTGAGCACCTGCTTGATTGCCTCTGTTCTTGGTTTTTGCTGTAATGCTGATTTTTCCTGTAGAACTGGTTGATGGTGGCTTGCGATAGACATCTGTTTCCTTTATTCATAGAATCCTAGAATGTCCTGAATTGGAAGGGACCCACAAGGATCATCAAGTCTATCTCCTGTCCCTGCACAGGACAACCACAAAACTCACACCATGTGTCTGAGGGTGTTGTCCAAATGCTTCTTGAACATTGTCAGGCTCGGAGCCGTGACTACTTCCCTGGGGAGCCTGTTCCAGTGCTTCAACACCCTATGCGTGAAGAACCTTTTCCTCATATCCGATCTATATCTCCCCTGGCACATCTTCCTGCCATTCCCTTGGGTCCCATCATTGGTCTGCAGAGAGAAGAGATCAGTGCCTGCTCCTCCTCCTTCCCTTGTGAGGAAACTGTAGACTGCGATGAGGTGCCCCCTCAGCCTTCTCTTCTCCAGGCTGAACAGCCAAGGCGACTTCAGCTGCTCCTCTTACGACCTCCTCTCTATGCCCTTCACCAACTTTATGGCCCGCCTCTGGACACTGATTATTCTTTGGTAACCTGTAACGAACTAGAGAGATGTACTGGATGAAGGCTCCATGTGCTGCTGTGTGACGGAATCCCGTGAACCAGTGGCTGCTGGGCCAGCCTTCAGGCGGTGGTGGGGCTGGAGTCATGCACTGCACCGCATTGCACTCCTGCAACCCTGGGCCGTGGGCTGGTCAGGCCACAGAGGCATCAGTGCCGGCAAATAAACTTGTTGAGACTCCTTTTGGAGGTTTAGGAAGCAAGCATCCATTATCAGGCCTGGGCAAGACGAGGCAGCGATCTCCAGCAAACACGTAGAGCGAGACACGAGCTAGGTGCTTAATACACTTCCCACTTACATGCATACGTGCACATTTTCCGAGAAATCTTACGCATATTCTATTACTCTCCAAGGACTAATTTCAGCATTGTTAGGAGCTTCACAACAGTCACATCTCTTGCTAACTCAGAGCCAGCTCTGCCTGACTTTGCATTTAAGACGGGAAGAGACTGCAAGCAGAGGTGATTATCGGAAAAAGCACATCTGTTCACCCCAGATCGTACTTAGAATCATAGAATCATAGAATAACCAGGTTGGAAGAGACCCACCGGATCATCGAGTCCAACCATTCCTATCAAACACTAAACCATGCCCCTCAGCACCTCATCCACCCGTGCCTTAAACACCTCCAGGGAAGGTGACTCAACCACCTCCCTGGGTAGCCCGTTCCAGTGCCCAATGACCCTTCCTGTGAAAAAAATTTTCCTAATGTCCAGCCTAAACCTCCCCTGGCGGAGCTTGAGGCCATACCCTCTTGTCCTGTCCCCTGTCACTTGGGAGAAGAGGCCAGCACCCTTCTCTCTACAACCTCCTTTCAGGTGGCCATAGAGAGAATAAGGTCTCCCCTCAGCCTCCTCTTCTCCAGGCTAAACAACCCCAGCTCTCTCAGCCGTTCCTCGTAAGGCCTGTTCTCCAGACCCTTCACCAGCTTTGTTGCTCTTCTCTGGACTCGCTCCAGAGCCTCAACATCCTTCTTGTGGGGAGGGGTCCAGAACTGAACACAGGATTCGAGGTGCGGTCTCACCAGTGCCGAGTACAGAGGGAGAATTACCTCCCTGGACCTGCTGGTCACGCCTTTTCTGATCCAAGCCAAGATGCCATTGGCCTTCTTGGCCACCTGGGCACACTGCTGGCTCATGTTCAGTCGGCTGTTAAGCAACACTCCCAGGTCCCTCTCCTCCAGGCAGCTTTCTAGACAGACTTCTCCTAGTCTGTAGCACTGCACAGGGTTGTTGTGCCCCAAGTGCAGGACCCGGCACTTGGCCTTGTTAAACCTCATCCCATTGGACTCAGCCCAGCGGTCCAGCCTGTTCAGATCCCTTTGCAGAGCCTCCCGACCCTCCAGCAGATCAACACTTCCACCCAGCTTAGTGTCATCTGCAAACTTGCTAAGGGTGCACTCAATGCCTTCCTCCAGGTCATTGATAAAGACATTGAGCAGGGCTGGACCCAGCACTGAGCCCTGGGGAACACCACTTGTCACTGGCCTCCAGCCGGATTTCACACCATTTACCACCACGCTCTGGGCCCGGCCATCCAACCAGTTTTCCACCCAGGAGAGTGTGCGCCTGCCCAGGCCAGAGGCTGACAGTGTCTCAAGCAGAATGCTGTGAGAAACTGTGTCAGAGGCTTTACTCAAGTCCAGGAAGATACATCCACAGCCTTTCCCTCATCCAGCAGCCCAGTCACTTTGTCATAGAAGGCGATGAGGTTAGTTTGGCAAGACCTGCCTTTTGTGAACCCGTGTTGACTGGGCCTGAGCACCCGGTTCTCTTGCATGTGCTTCATGATAGCACTCAAGATCACCTCCTCCATGACTTTCCCTGGCACTGAGGTCAGACTGACAGGCCTGTAGTTCCCCGGATCCTCCCTGCGACCCTTCTTGTAGATGGGCACAACATCAGCCAGCCTCCAGTCCAGTGGAACTTCCCCAGTCTTCCAGGACTGTTGGAAGATGATGGAAAGGGGTTTGGTCAGCACATCCGCCAGCTCCTTCAATACGCTGGGATGAATCCCATCCAGCCCCATAGACTCGTGGATGTCTAGTCGGGCTGGCAAGGCTCTGACCACCTCCTCCTGGATCATGGGAGCCTCATTTTGCCCCTCTAGCTCCTGGGTTTGTACACAGACGGAACGACTTTCTTTACAATTAAAGACTGAGGCAAGGAAGGCATTAAGTACCTCAGCTTTTTCCTTATCCCCTGTCACTGTTGTTCCTTCTGCGTCCAATAGGGACTGTATGGTCTCCCTAGTCCTCCTTTCATTATTTATGTATTTATAGGATTTTTTGTTATCTTTCACAGACTTTGCCAATCTGATTTCTAGCTGAGCCTTAACCCTTCTGGCTTCTTCTGTACACAATCTCACACAGGAGGTCGTCATCTCAAAAGAATGAGCAGCGGCTGGAAAAATGCTGCTTGACTGCAAAAACACACGATGAGAGGGACGCTCCGTCTGACTTTTGAAGTACAAACACTTTGATGAAACTTAACTCCGCCTTAGCTTAAATCAAAGTATTCCACTTTTTGCAGTAGTAACTGCTTCTCATGTCAGCGGTGCGACAACCCTGAGCTGCTCTTTTGGCTCCTGGTTGTCTCCCAGAGCAATCAGGCCGCGTTCGTGCCCTCCAGCCCCCGTAGGCATCGGAGCGCGGCGGCGGGGAGGCAAAGGCTGCCCGGAACCACGGGAGCGGGAAGCCGCGCGCGGCGGGGCGGCAGTGCCGGCGCACCCGGAAGGCGCTCGACGGCCACGTCCGGCCCCGCCGCGGCTCGGGCCGGAAGCGGGCGGCATGGGGAGCCGCGGGCGGGTCAGTGCGGCGCGTGCGCGGGGGCGGCGGCGGGTGCCGGGGCCTCCGCAGCGCCCGGGGACGGCGGGGCCCACCCTGCCCTTCCCCTGCGGGGGAGGCAGCGCCCCCGCCTCGGGTCTGCGGGGCTGTCAGTGGCGACAGGTGCAAGTGGCGGGCTTGCGGGCGGTTTTGCCTGCGGGTCAGTGCGGGTCGGGGCTTTGGGCTTTGGGCTTTGGGCTTTGGGCTTTGGGCTTTGGGCTTTGGGTTGGTTTGGTTTTTTCCCTAGCAGCGCCGAGCGTTTATAGCGTCAACGGGCAGAGGCTTTTGGGGCAGGAAAAACTCCAAGGTAGTTGTGAGAAAGTAGGGGCTCACGTGCAAAAGCAGTTGTGGAAAAAGGGAGCACATTGAGAGCTGGTGGTCAGGGAGAGCTTCAGATGCATCGAGAGAGTGAACTGTGATACGAAGACGGCAAAGACAAAGATGGGAGCGTTAGTTCCATGTGTTGTATTTACAGTACAGGGTATTTACACGGGGACCTGAACCCTGGTCCCAGAGGTGTTCTGAAGCGTAGTAATAGGGATGCTAATACGCTTGAGGTATTGGGGGAGTTCAGTGTTTCATTAGGGGACCGTAGAGCTTAGCGGCGCCTTCGCATTAATATATCGTGCTTCAGAGAGAATTATGGAATGCCTTGGGTTGGGATGGACCACGAAGGTCACCTAGCCCCACCCCCTTGCAGTGAGCAGGGACATTTTCACCTTGATCAGGTTGCTCAGAACCCCATCCAACCAGGCCTGGAATGTTTCTAGGGATGGGGCATCTACCAGCTCTCTGGGCAACCTGTGCCTGTATTTCACCACCTAGAAAAACAAAAAATCCTGCTAGTATGTAGTCTAAAGCCTTCTAGTTTAAAACCATTACCCCTTGCCCTATTGCTACAGGCCCTGCTAAAAAGTTTTTTCCCAGCTTTCTTAGAAGTCCTCTTTTTTGAGTACTGAAAGGCTGCAACAAGGTCACTTTGGAAGCTTCTTCAAGCTGAACAACCTCAACTCTCTCAGCCTCTCTTCAGAGGAGTTCTAGGCCTTTTATCAGTTCGGTGGTCCTCCTCTGGATCTGCTTCCACAGGTCCAAGTCTCTTTCTGTCCTGACAGCTCCAGAGCAGTATTGCAGGTGTGGTCTCACCAGAGGAAAGTAGAGGAGCAGAGTCACCTCCCTCCACCTGCTGGCCACACTTCTTTTAATGCAGCCCAGGACAGCATTTGCCTTCTGTTCTGTTAGCGCACACTGCTGGCTTCTGTCCAGCTTCTCGTCCACCAGGACCCCCAGGTCCTTCTCTCGGTCTCTTCTTCGTCCATCGGATATAACTGTTCTGAGGTTGATGTGGTGAAGAACTTTTCAGGAAGGATTTGCAATAGTGTGCAAAGAGCAGGGGAAGCTGCTTGAAAATTATTGACCGAAGAGGTCAGAAGAACCATAAAACGCTTTTTCAGCTTTCGCCATACATGTGTTTGCCTCTAAACAATTAGCAACGTTAACTTCAGTGTTTGTAAGGTGGTGTAAATATTTCTGGATGCCCTCTCCAAGTCAGTCAAATGTCTCTGCAGAAAAAGAAATTTATTTGCTGGCTTTTCATCCTGTCCGTATGCTTTCCACAGATCCAGCTATCTTGGGAAGGCTGCGGTTAAAAGCAACTTGGTGCCATTCAGTTGCTAATTATTAAGGACACAGAAGCTGAAAAGAAGCGAGCAGAGTCCATGTTCTCTTTCATATGTGTCCTCCCAGATTGAATTAACTGCTTGTCAAGCCTCGCACCAATTCTTGTAAAAGTGACTGAAGTTTTTTCACTTAAACATTTCTGGAACTCAGAAGAAATCAAGAACACACCAGTTTATCCTCTTCCCCGACGTGTCTATAATGGAGTAGCAGATACTCAACAGGATTCTAAATCATAAATTACAGTAGAAATTAGGATGTGGATTAACCCACCTGCTGAAGTGAGATTTGAATTCATTCTTATTTGTAAACTTTTCCTTAATATTGCTAAAGTTGTGATCGTCTTTTGTTAAAGAAGCAGTACTGAACTGGCAAGCTGCGTGTTCTTACTGTTCTCTTGTCTTTTTTTCCTCTTCCTAAGAGCTGTCTTTTGTGTGTACACACTTCAGGATGAATTATCTCAAGATGTAGCTAAGTGGCCCGCTGGGCAGAGGGGAGAACTTGGTTTGGAATATCTCAAAATGTGGAGAGAATAGTTGGAGATGTTGAAGGTAATAGCTTCCAGAGCTGTTTGCTGTTTCTGTTACTGGCAGATGTGAAGCAGAGGTCACGCTTTTTTCAGGGCCCTGCCAGAATGTTTTTATTGACCTTTTACTTTTAGGATGGCAGTTGTTTGCATCTGTAGCTCACAGCTGCAGAGGATGCCGCTAAGATGGTCATCTCTCCGTAACAGCTCTGTGTTTGCTCTGTGTTATTCTAATAAACTTTTGGAATACTAACTGTGAGAAAACAATTGTTATTAAGTGCGTGGAACTGTGCCTTTTAGGGGTGCCAAAACATAGCAGGTAGTACTAGGCATAACTTCAAAAACTATCTTGTTGTGAAGATGATTTTTTTTGTCTGCCAAGGACTTGAGGATTTCTGTCATTCATTGCAGTTTGTATGACTAAACAGCCAAAACCACATGAGGGGGAGCTGTGAGTCTCAGGGGTTTTGCTTCATGTGCATACTGAGGTGTGTCATCTGTACATTGTAAATCTTAATTTTTTGAGTATTTGTTTTTACTGAAGTTTTTATTTGGTGATCTGGCAGTTATATTTAGAGAAGGGTTTTTTGCTTTGTAAAATATTATGACCAAGTATTATACAGAGGCATGAAAAATAATTGTTGAAATAGTTAAAGTACACTTGGAGATCCTTTTGGTATTCCCTTTTCTCATCTTGGCTGCTAAGTATCAGAACGCTTTACCCATTTATATTTCTCTCTTTTCTGTACTCGGAGACTATCCAGTGATGTACCCTTGAGAGTCCCTGCAGGTGACTTGGAATTTTTCCAACTCTGTTGTGTTTATTTGATATTGGCTCAATATATATGTTTATGTGACTGTATTTTCAGGATTCTAATCCCGTGATGCCACATGATTGTTCCACATAATCCAAATGGTTGTTAACAAGCATAGTGCTAGTGCTCTTTAGCATCTTAGATTAATCTGAAGCTTCTATAAACTCTCTGGGATTTTGATTTCCTCCCATCTGTATTGGCTGCAAGTTACTTGATTGGGAATAGAGGTAAAGTATCTTAGATATTGATTCCATGCCAAATTTTGTAGTAAGCAGAAAGATCATGAAAGATCGACCAGCACTTTTTAAATAGCTGCATGTTATTTAACATGTTAATTTCAACTAAGTATCCTGCTAGCGGACAAGCTAATTCTGTGCTTGTTTTATTGACAGGTTTTGAAGCTTTTTAAATTATTACACAGAACCCGGCAAGAAGTTTTTAAAAATGATACCAGAGCCCTTGAAGGTGAGATATGCTGTTGTGTGATGGATGCTTAGGTCTCTTCCTGTGGAACTTTCTTCTCCGAATATACTGAAAGAGGATTCTTAACATAACCTTCCTTTGAATTATTCTTTTCCACATTTTTTAAAGAATCCTTGGGAAAACTTTTGTATACGTAACAAAACATCCTTTCATTTGAAAAAAACAAAAAACCCCATGGTTGTTAGACTGAAGCACTCAAGGCTCTATTTCCTACAGAAAACATCTCTCTTTGGAACCTTGATGATCTTCCTGTTTGGTTTGGGTTTTTTTTGCCTGCCCCTTCCCGCCCTTATTTTTTAGCTGCTCTCTTCAGTCCAGCCAAAGCATGTTTAAACAGTACGGAACTGTTCAGTAGATTTTCTTTATGTTCAGTTGTTCCTTAGGGGATAAACGCTGCTTTTGCAGTAAAGCAACTTTTAGTTGTGGCTTCTGTGTGTTTGGTATTTTTAAAGCTCAGAATGCTAGATACGTGATTTTACGCCTCTACCAGTGAATTTAAGATGTGGTATCACCTGAGCGATAGCACCTTCTATTAAAATGTTTCAGACAGAGCACGAGACAGATGCTATAAAGGACCTGGGATTCTGAGCTTTGAGGCTGTGACAAGACAAGCTACACTTTTTATTTGCACTTCAGGTTTTTTTTTTTGTTTATTTAGCTGCAAGACAAAAGATAAATGAAGACTTCAGAAATAACCAAGATGAGACATCTGAAGACAAGATAAATGAGGTACTTATTGTTTCCATTGCTTTTTTCCACTTGGAATAAGAATGCTTGCATTGGAGCATAGGAGCTTATTTCTTAAAGGATCTCCTTTAAGATCTGAAAGGATCTACAACCTTTCAGGTAGTTCTAGAGAGCAATGAGGTCTCCCCTCAGCCTCCTCTTCTCCAGGCTAAACAACCCCAGCTCTCTCAGCCGCTCCTCGTAAGACCTGCTCTCCAGCCCCTTCACCAGCTTTGTTGCTCTTCTCTGGACTCTCTCCAGAGCCTCAACATCCTTCTTGTGGGGAGGGGCCCAGAACTGATTCGAGGAGCGGTCTCACCAGTGCCGAGTACAGAGGGAGAAGAACCTCCCTGGACCTGCTGGTCACGCCTTTTCTGATCCAAGCCAAGATGCCATTGGCCTTCTTGGCCACCTGGGCACACTGCTGGCTCATGTTTGGTCGGCTGTCAACCAGCACCGCCAGGTCCCTCTCCTCCAGGCAGCTTTCTAGACAGACTTCTCCTAGTCTGTAGCACTGCACAGGGTTGTTATGCCCCGAGTGCAGGACCCGGCATTTGGCCTTGTTAAACCTCATGAAATTTGACTCAGCCCAGGTAGTGAGTAACTAACTGAATAACAGAACTGACCAGCTTTGTTATTTGAATAGCTGTCTAGTATGGAAAATATCTTCAGGAACAGTTACATACAATTTAAATTACTGTGTTGTTTGTTGTTTGGTTTTGTTTCCTTTTACTAGCTTCTGAAAGTAGCTTCAGATGTTGAAGTGATTCTCAGAACGTCTGTTGTTCAGGCAGTTCACACAGATTCTGACAAAATACGTGAGTAAAGCTGCATGCTAATAAAATGTTTAAAAATATTGTGGTTCAGTAAATAAATAAAAAACTTGAAAACTAAGTAAGGGTATAGAAAGGGCCAAAGTTTGTCTGTATGTCACTTCTCTGCCCAAACCTGTAGTTTAGGCTTGCTGACTAGTGTTGCTACCCAGGACAGGTGGAGGTTTCAAAGACAGGAAGTTTCTACACAGATATTTTGACATACTGAGGTTAGTAGAGAAGAGGCAGTGACTGCATTTAATGCCCTCCTTGAAAGAAAAAAGTTACAACATGATACCTTAACTGTTAGGAGTGGCAGCAGTTAGGTAACAAGTCAGCATGCATGTACTGGCTAGTCAGTCAGTGTACTTCTAAGTGTAGTAGCCAGAGTATCTGGAGGTGCTTTTTCCACCAACTAAGTAGCAGCTGCCTGAAGAGAATTAGCAAATGCAGCATGTACACTGTCCAGAGATGAGTGTTTTCTTCAAGGACTGAGTTCTCTTTTCCAAAACCTTATTCTGACAATGTAAGCCTCAGATTATTCCTTGGAAACTTTGTGACGCAAGGATGCCTTTGATGCAAAGCTGATCAAATTCTGCAATTTTGGCTCCTAGTTTAGAAGTTCTTTTGTCTGAAGTTCTTTTATCTTACAGTCAAACACAAGAAAAGTTATTATGTTCAGCATACCACTGTGTGGTAGAGGATAGGAAAACTCTTCAGCTTCAGACATTGTTTTCTTTCACTTCTGAAGGTACAGACCTTGAAGGAAATCACTTTTCCTTCCTATAAGATCCGGGATATCAGTGTACTTTGGACAGAATGTTACTTATTATAAACACAGGCACACAAATCCACATGGGTTTACAGGTGTGCTGTACCTTTCATGGCACTGTGACCTAGGCAAATACTGCATTGGGACTGCAGGTGTTTGTGCTATAGTTTTTGCTGCTGGAGGAAATCCTGCATAACACAGCTCCTTCCCTTTATGAAGAAAGGACAGGCTGATTTCTGAAGAGTTAGCTGGGAAGAACTTGGAGTCAGGAGGAGCTTAAAAGGGTGTATAATTAGAGAAACCCTAACACACCTCCCTTCTGTGATAATCAAGTGGCCGTGATTCTCCTTTGATGCTTTCTTTTCCTCTTGGCCTTTAAAGCAGGTGTGACCAGATGAATATTAGGCATCAGATTCCAGGATGCTGTGAGAGAGGGCTGTGTCAAATTTGTTATTCATTTTTGCAGCTGTTGAGGCAAACAATCTGACTCAGGATAAAATTGCCATTCTCTCTCTCGATAAAAGTTACTGCAGCACTTTACCATTTTGTATAGATTCTTAATGCTGCTGAAATAGTCTCAGTGCTTTTAAAAGGAAGCGGGGGAGGGCAATATTCTGACCAACAGATGGTAAAACTTTTGCCTTTGGTAGATACCACGATACTGCTTGTAGCTTACCAGAAGTTTAGATTCTAATTTCAGTAACGTGATTTTTTGTTTGTAAATGTAAAAATCAACTGTAGAATACAGAATTTTAAGTATTATTTTCTGTAAGATTATATCCTCACCATTGGGTTTTGGTTTTTTTTCTGTTACAGGGCTTATACCCAGGAAAGATCTGCTACAAGACAACACTCCTTACTTTGATAAAACAATAAAAAAAGCATGAATCTTGACAAACATATACCCCTCTCTGCAGAAGTTTAAAATCCCTCTATGAAATCTCTGAAAACCAATAGCGGATACCTGTTTTAAAGCTATATTTTAAAAACCGTTAAATCTTGTTAGCAAAATAGAAACTGAAACCAAGCCACTGATTTTGTTGTGTACTGTGAGATCATCATGCACTTCCTCTGTGGAAGATACTTAAAACTTCCACAGAAACTCAAGAAACACAATTAATCCTAAAAATATGCTGCTGAATTGTGTTCTTTCAACAGGTTCATTTTTAATTATGAACAGTCTTCGGACAGATTGTTTCCTATCCATCTGGGTTTTAACTAAATACAAGTTAAAAGCAGTTCTTAATCTTGATAATATTTATTTATAAGTTTATTGTCAGTCATACACTGCTTTGAAGGAAGGAGAAGTCATCTTGTGGCTCTTACCATTACATATATGCTTTACACCAAAAGCACGATTTCTGAAGTTACCATTAATTGCACACTAATACGTTGTGACATTTGAGAGAGTTCTTAGGATTTATCTGAATAAATTATTTCGTTTTTGCTGATGGCAGAGATTGTGTAATGTTTTTTCTTCCCATTCACATATTTGAATGAGCGAGCATGGCAGGGTTTGAGTTCTTAGATGACAGCAGAACAAGAACCCAGCCACAGCCTGACTTCAGGGTGTTGGTTTAGCCTCTGTGCTTTATGAACTCAAGGGGTTTGTTTTATCTTGTGGTTATAGACTGACCTTACGGAGACAGCAGGCAGGCAAACGACAGGAGATAGAATGAAATAAGTGCAGGTCTTGCTGGCTCCACTTCAAAACAAACGTCTGGCTCTGTAGGGGATGCGCTATTGACTTCCCTAAGGACAAGGCATATTCTGTGTCTGGTTTCCTAACTGCCTGCAGCATGGTGTGTTGACTTTCTTTTCCATGAGGAGCGTAAGTGGGAGATACACCGAGGAGAGAAAATAGAAGGCAGTTGCGGCTCTAAAGAGAAAACAGAAAGGAATCCTACCTTAAGTGAAGTGCCTGATTTTTAAGCAGTAATAGTTAAACAGGGGTCTAGCAAGAATGACAAATAACGTAACCACCAAAGTATACGTTCCACGGCATGCTGAAACTGGAGGGAATTAGTTTCTTGTGGACTCATTACTTCAGGCTACAGGAGTAGTTTATTACTGATTTTATCCTTCAGACTGATTTCTTGGACCTGAGGCCTGGTAGGTCTTTGCTCTTTTGGCAGTGACATAAAACAGAGTAGCCTGTTCCTATGCAAAACAAGTACTAAAAGTCTTAATGATGTCAACAGTAGATGATGGTCTTTTATAAGATGTTTGAGGAAATCAAAAGTGGGTAAACTATTTTCGTGTGACTATTGCTTCGGTATTGTTCTGCTGCCATGTGTTTTAAGGTTTTATTTTTAGGAAGAATTAACACATTAATAGAAAGATAGTGCAGAAATGTCAACTTACAGGACCAGGCTTGGGATTCAACTGGCATTTGTGTGCTTCACCTTACCTACATCTTGAATACTCTTAAAGAAAACAAAGAATGAGTCACCTGAAAAGCTACATAACTGCAGAAAATAAAGGACACGATTAAAAATAAAGTTGGTAGAATGTAATGTCCTTCAGAACAATTCCTTTACACTCGTGAGCAGTATGTTTATGTTCTGTGCATTACGCTCCATGTTCCTGCTGTCCTTGTGCATTCCTAGGCAGCAAATACAAACTGAATTTTGCTGTGCTGAGATGAGGACAGTCAAGCTGGTGGCTAAAGGCTGCTAATGTAAAAGATTGATAGGCCTATTTGTGGCTCTAGTTTCAACATGAAAGGAATCAAGAGGGTATCCGCACCAGGACAAACAGGAATCCAAGTAAGGAATTGAGCACAAAAGTATCCCAGAGTAGGTCACTGCCTGGGCCCAGCAGATGTTTGCTTTCTGCAAATTTCTAATCTTGAAATCTTCTCTTCAGAAGGCTGGTTGGCAAAGTCTCATGGGAGACAGTACTTAAGGGCAAGGGAGCCCATGAGTGCTGGGAGCTCTTCAAAAAGGAAATCCTAGCAGCTCAGGAGAAAGCCATCCCCGTATTCCGGAAAAAAAGCCAGGAGGGGAGAAAGCGTGCTTGGTTGAACAGAGAGATCTTGAGTGATATCAAGAAGAAGAGAAATGTTCATGGGCTCTGGAAGAGGGGACAGGCCTCTTGGGTGGACTACAGGAGGGAAGTGAGACTGTGTAGAGAAAAAATCAGAAGGGTTAAGGCTCAATTAGAAATCAGATTGGCAAAGTCTGTGAAAGATAACAAAAAATCCTTCTATAAATATATAAATAATAAAAGGAGGACTAGGGAGACCATACAGTCCCTATTGGACGCAGAAGGAACAACAGTGACAGGGGATGAGGAAAAGGCTGAGGTACTTAATGCCTTCTTTGCCTCAGTCTTTAGTTGTAAAGAAAGTTGTTCCATCTGTGTACAAACCCAGGAGCTAGAGGAGCAAAATGAGGCTCCCGTGATCCAAGAGGAGGTGGTCAGAGCCTTGCTAGCCCGACTAGACACCCACGAGTCTATGGGGCCAGATGGGATTCATCCCCAGGGTATTGAAGGAGCTGGCGGATGTGCTGACCAAACCCCTTTCCATCATCTTCCAACAGTCCTGGAAGACTGGGGAAGTCCCACTGGACTGGAGGCTGGCTGATGTTGTGCCCATCTACAAGAAGGGTCGCAGGGAGGATCTGGGGAACTACAGGCCTGTCAGTCTGACCTCAGTGCCAGGGAAAGTCATGGAGGAGGTGATCTTGAGTGCTGTCATGAAGCACATGCAAGAGAACCGGGTGCTCAGGCCCAGTCAACACGGGTTCACAAAAGGCAGGTCTTGCCAAACTAACCTCATCGCCTTCTATGACAAAGTGACTCGGCTGCTGGATGAGGGAAAGGCTGTGGATGTATCTTCCTGGACTTGAGTAAAGCCTTTGACAGAGCTTCTCACAGCATTCTGCTTGAGAAACTGTCAGGCTCTGGCCTGGGCAGGCGCACACTCTCCTGGGTGGAAAACTGGTTGGATGGCCGGGCCCAGAGAATGGTGGTAAAGGGTGTGAAATCCATCTGGAGGCCAGTGACAAGTGGTGTTCCCCAGGGCTCAGTGCTGGGTCCAGCCCTGCTCAATGTCTTTATCAATGACCTGGAGGAAGGCATCGAGTGCACCCTTAGCAAGTTTGCAGATGACACTAAGCTGGGTGGAAGTGTTGATCTGCTGGAGGGTCGGGAGGCTCTGCAAAGGGATCTAAACAGGCTGGACTGCTGGGCTGAGTCCAATGGGATGAGGTTTAACGAGGCCAAGTGCCGGGTCCTGCACTTGGGGCACAACAACCCTGTGCAGTGCTGCAGACTAGGAGAAGTCTGTCTAGAAAGCTGCCTGGAGGAGAGGGACCTGGGGGTGTTGATTGACAGCCGAACGAACATGAGCCAGCAGTGTGCCCAGGTGGCCAAGAAGGCCAATGGCATCTTGGCTTGGATCAGAAATGGCGTGACCAGCAGGTCCAGGGAGGTTATTCTCCCTCTGTACTCGGCACTGGTGAGACCGCTCCTCGAATCCTGTGTTCAGTTCTGGGCCCCTCCCCACAAGAAGGATGTTGAGGCTCTGGAACGAGTCCAGAGAAGAGGAACAAAGCTGGTGAAGGGTCTGGAGAACAGGCCTTATGAGGAACAGCTGAGAGAGCTGGGGTTGTTTAGCCTGGAGAATAGGAGGCTGAGGGGAGACCTCATTGCTCTCTACAACTACCTGAAAGGAGGTTGTAGAGAGAAGGGTGCTGGCCTCTTCTCCCAAGTGATGGGGGACAGGACAAGAGGGAATGGCCTCAAGCTCTGCCAGTGGAGATTTAGGCTGGGCATTAGGAAAAACTTTTTCACAGAAAGGGTCATTGGACACTGGAACAGGCTGCCCTGGGAGGTGGTTGATTCACCTTCCCTGGAGGTGTTTAAGTCACGGGTGGAAGAGGTGCTAAGGGTCATGGTTTAGTGTTTGATAGGAATGCTTGGACTCGATGATCCGGTGGGTCTCTTCCAACCTGGTCATTCTATGATTCTATGGTTCTATATATATGATGTTGACAGTCCAAAAAGATATATTCACATACCCAGGTGCCGAAAGCACCAGCAGAGCCTTTTTCAGAACTCCTAACCTGCATTTGCACGTGACATTTTAGTATGGAGCAATGAAATTGTCAAAGAAACCCAGCAAAGATTCACAAGACTGAATGCTTGAATTGCTGTGCAGCTGTGAACATGCTGCTTCAAGAAGCCACGTTAGGCACTGCTTCAAGTGTTTTAACTTGGTTTGTAATGCTCCTCTTTATGCCTCTGCATACGATGCAGTAATGCTTTAGCAGATAGTACCTGACTTAAGGAATAATTTGAACAATGTGTTTGATTTTTTGAACCGTACATTTGACATAATTGAGTATTCTAGTTTTCCATCCAGCTGTGTACCCAAACATCCGTAGAAAACCTTAGATGAACACAAACACTTCAAAGACAAACACCAACACACGAGAGTTTATGGCTTTCATCTGTGCTCTAGGGTCACTGACTGCGTGTAATAACGTGTCCTTGCAGGGAAGACAGGAAGACGAGGGATGTGAGGCCATTTCCTCTCATCTTATCATTTGTTATTTGGAAGAAGAGCCCAAGACCTCACCTCGCTACAACCTCCTTTCGGGTAGTCATAGAGAGTGGCAAGGTCTCCCCTCAGTCTCCTTTTCTCCAGGCTAAACAACCGCAGTTCCCTCAGGCGCTCCTCATAAGACTTCTCCTCCAGACCCTTTCCCAGCTTCATTGCCCTCTTTGGACATGTTGCAGTATCTCACCATCTTTCTTTTAGTGAGCAGATCAAAACTGAACACAGTATTCAAGGTGTGGCCTCACCAGCACTGACTACAGGAGGCTGATCTCTTCCTTACTCCTGCTGGCCACATCATTTCTGATACAAGCCAGGATGCTACTGGCCTTGGCCACCTGGGCACACTGCTGCCTCTTGTTCCGCCGGCTGCCAACCAACACCTACAGGTCCCTCTCTGCCAGGCAGCTTTCCAGCCACACTCCCTCAAGCCGGCAGCGCTGCCTGGGGTTGTTATTACCCAACCGCACGACCCAGCACTTGGCCTCGTTCAACCTCATCCCATTGGCCTCGGCCCACTGATCCAGCCCTCTGCATGGTAGTTCTGAATGTCTGAGAGTGAGCAGAGGGAGGCAGGTACTGGTCAGCGCCTGGGAGATGACATGGAGTTTGTGGGAGACAGACAGCACCTCAACACAAAGAGCTGGGTAAGGCAATATTGCAGAGGATTTCTGAGAAGATCAAAATGCTTCTCAGTGACTCCCTCACAGACCCGTGGAATTCCACAGTGGTTTTTTAATTCTCTGCCGTGGTGTAAGAGCTTCCTGGCTGGATTTTCTTCGTCAGTTAAGCTGTGAGTGTAGCAGCCTGAGGATCAGTTGGGAAAACAGGATTACTGACCACAGAAGCTCTTCTTTGTTTCTTTTCTCCTTTAGCCAAAGAACTCGGTGTGAATCAACGGCCTCTGGACCCATGCAGCCCTTCCCTCTCATTTCACAATGAGTCAGGAGCAGGCACTGCCTGTATCTGGACTCTTTGTGAGCCACATGCCATTCAGAAAGCCCAGATTTGTCCCGACTGTTGAAATAGGGGTTGGCAAGTATTATTTTTAGGTTGAAAATGCTGTGTAACTATGCAGATTATTATGTTTGAATTTTGAAGCCATCATACAGGCTGAGGACTAGGTACAATCATTTCCCTGGAGATTTCTTCATTATTTCTTCCTGGTTTGGGTTTTGGGGTTTTAGTTTTCAGGATTTTTGTGCTGGAGGCAAACTGCCAAAGGGGTTGACTATATCATACTTTTGGTGTCAGTACCAATAAATTAAACAAAAGAAAGTGTGTGTCTACGAGTCTGTACGTGTGTCACAATTGCAAAAGTAGTTAAATTTGGTACTTCCAAAGACATTTTTTTTATCCTGGTCTTAATTCAGTAGGCCTGGTTTTAAGGGCAGAGCTATAGTTCTTAAAGGGGAAAAAAAGGGTCAAGAAACTGCATGTAAAGTCTCAAAAATGATAGTCTCTTGAATTTCATCACTCAGTTATATTTGACTGCTTCTTCATTGTCTCCAAAAAGATTAATTTAGTTGTTCAGACCAAACATTGCCAAGCCAAAAGCTGTTGTATAAATTACAGGGCACCTGTAGGAAGAGGAAATCATGATGTGAGAGTAGCAGCCATCAGTGCGGAGGGCAAGATGCAGCAGAAGCTGAACTCCTGGAGGGAAGCTGGATTGCACTCGACTGTGGTGGGGGTCAGAACACCAGCCTTGAGGTAAACGTAGGGAAGAAGATTGATAAAGTTAGGTTCATAGTCAAGGAGAGCAGTTTTAAGATCTGCCTTATAGATTAAATGGCAGTGGGGACTCAAAGGGAAAGAAATTTCAGTAATCATGGCAGTAGATTGTGGGAAGTTATAGTCACAGTTTGATCACCAAAATAGCAGAAAGAAAGTAAGTCTTAAAGTCTTATATGGGAAAAAAATATTTTGTGTGTTGTTCTTTCTTCCTATTGTGTTTATAGCAATGGGTAAGTATTTAGGATAAAGTCCCTCTGGCCATGCGAGGGTAGAAATGCTGCTCAGATTATGACAAAGGCTGTTTTGGATAGAAAACAGGATATTAATCTCTGTTTGAGATCTGTTTCTTATCGCTGTTGTCTTACCTTGAAGTTCTTATATCCAAAGTATTTTCCCTCAAAGCACAAAAGTATTTTCATAGTAATAACTCCCCTCCCTTCCTCCCTTCTTAAAATTAGCCATTGGTTCTTTTGCATATATGGTCTTAAGAAAACATCTGGAGCCGAGGCAGGAGTAGGGTATCCACGCCAAAGTCCAGAAGGTCCATCTGTGTGGGCAGCATGGAGGCACCTGCCTACACTGCCTGGTCCAGAATGGAGGAGAGGTCAGATGCTCCTGAGCTGCCAGATGTCTGGCTAAGTGGATGGATGAATGTTGGCTGCGTATCCATAGCTCATTAATGAACCAGGCATTAATGGCAGCTGAAGGTAAAAAAACTAGACTCTGTCAGCAGAACGGACAAGAGCAGGTAATAGTTCCCAAAGGCAGAGGAAGCAAGCTTCCTAGCCAGAGAGCCATAGTCAGGTTGTGCTGTCCAGGTGACATCCCAGCTGCATGCATTTTCAAGTGACTGTATCACTTTTTTGTCTTCTGACTTTAGCTGCAGGAGTGGGACAACCATAAGCTTTAGCAGTGAGAGGAGCGCGTTTGCATCCACAGCACAGAAGCAGCAGGGCAATGACTGTGCACCTGACACAGTGGCTGTACAGAATAACAACACACTGCTCCGTTGTTCACCAGAGTTCTCCCCTCCATGGCAGGGCAAAGGGGTGAGTGAGGTGTGAGCAGCTCCTTGGAAGAAGTGAATATGAGGGATCAGAAACTATGCACGTAACCACAACACACAAGGGGACAATTCTTAAACGGGAACAGAATCTGCAACATCAGTAGCCGAAGGAGCAGAATGGACCCTGGTCACAGCTGGCCCCAAGCAGACCTACAAAAGTGGAACAGGAGGAAGGAAGTTGTTACAGTGGCATTCCAGAGTTTCCTTATGAGGTGGTATCTCCTCCCCATTAGAGGAATTAAGAGCCTGGCTTTCAGGAGGACAGGGGTAAGGCTAATTGTTTAAAACCCCTGTTTTTCAGTACACACTCAGGACCTGTTCTGCATAAATGATGTGGAGACATATCAGCAGAGGCATTTCTTATTTCTCATCTTTAAATGAATTTAAAAGGAGACTGTATGGAATAATATGTTTTTTTCTGCTAGTTTGGTGACAAGAAAAGACCTGCTTTTGCATCATTTTTGCATATTTAGCCTTCCCCTGACATGTCAGCAAATCTAAAACCTGGATGAACGATCTGGAGGAAGGGCAAAGGTCTGGGACTTGGGGGTAATGTTGTGGAGGTCGAGTGCTTTTTCTCAGTGTGTGTCTGAGGTGGATGTAACAATACCGTTGGGGGAGAAATGTCCTGCTCATAGGGGCAGTGCTTGAGGTCGTGTCACTTTTATTTTTGCCCATTTTTTTGTACAAAGAACTATACCGTGCCTTATTCCTCTTGCAATCCTCAGTTTTAGTTCCCTTCTCCTTAATATGGGGAGACTGGTACCTATGTACGTGATTTGCACATGTACAGATGCACTCAGAAGCATCTTTTATATCTACGCAGCAGCATTGTCATCTTGCTACATACTAGGCTTGACAAGGTTACTTTCAGGGCTTTTTTACAGTGAAGCAGTAGTATTTTAAGGGCTTTATATCTGGAATGGCAAATCTGGGAGATGAAGAATACGTCTACGGGTGCCCAACACTGCTCTAATTTTTCTGCTTTTCACAGTAGGAATTTTTGTCAGAAATCACTCACTAAAATTGATTCAGTGAGATACAATGCAGTACTAAAAAACCCTGGTGAGTTACATACATCCTCAGTGTGCTAGAAAATAAATGTTTCAAATGAAAATTACTTTCAGTTCAATAACCATTTGGCATACATGCAATATCCAAAATAAAGCTGGGGAGACGTTGCTGGTGCCCACAATAGGATAGCAATGATTATATGAAAAAGTTCATGCTGCAAGTTTATGAATCACTTTCATAGTTGTTAGGTGTGCTGTTTCATGTTGTACAATTCTACAATATAGACATGACAAAAAACCACAGCATGTTTGCATTTAGCTTGTCACAGAAACTCTGAAAATTATGATTATGTTGTTAAATAGATTGCCTAGAGCACGGTACATGCTCTGTGTGTGCTTGCATATTCACATATAGGTAATTCTTGAATGTCTTGAACCATCAGGTAAGACTCAGAGGAGCTGATCACAAAGTAAGAGCTTGTGAAGCTCTGGCACTGAGTAGCTGCACTTGCAAGCCTGGGGCGCAACTTAGGGTCTGAACTGCATCTCCATGAGCTTCTTGCTCCACAGCACCAGCTTGCCCTTACCTCAGCTAAGTAGGGCTAGTGCTATCGCTGGGGCATCAGTGCAGACCCAAAGGCTTCAGGCTGCCACATGCAGGTTTCTCATGTAAGCGTAAGATTGTGTTCAAAGTTGGCTTAACCAGATGCTGACACCCTCAGGCTCTGTTTGACAGAAACATGTTTTGGCAAACATGACGCTAATGGAAGTTACAGAAGGAACCACTGAAGACATAAAACCAGGTGGCTCTGGTGCATCAAACCGTATTTCCAAGACATTTTTTTAGCATGATGCCTCTGTTGCATTAAGCCTCTCTGAGATGGAGTTCCCACTGAAAAGGATGATTATGCCTTGCTCCCAGGTACCTTTTCTTGCTACATCTTTCCTGTTGAAACTAGGAATTGTTTGGCAAGTCTCAGGGTGCCACTGGAATCATGCGCTCACTTAGGATCCCTCCTTGGTTCCACTCAGTGCTGCTCCTGTCTCAGGACAGATGGCATAGCTCCTGGCAAAACCAGCTCCTGACCTCTCTCAGGAGGAATCTCTCTTTAGGGATGCGAGTTCTTAAGAAGCCACAAGTACAGTTTATGCCTCTGTGTTTCCTGAGTGAATTTGATATAACAATTACTAACTGAACCCTTCTTTTCTTCTTTCAGCTACAGCTGAGGACATCTGCAGGCTGGCTCCGGGTTCTCTGACGTTGCTAGTAGTCTTTATGGAAATTTTAGCTAAACTGGTCCAGCTAGAGAGAGGGATAAATCCTGATTACTGAGGGAAGATAAGGCAAAATGAATGAACATTAGATTTGCCCTCTCCCAGCAGCCCTCACAGCCTACACCTCCATTTAAAATTATCTTCTCATATGTTTCTGTGGGGCTGGTGTTTTGCTCTGTAACATCTTCCTGCCTAGACCCAGTGTGTTATTATTGAGACCCATCACACAGAGATTTCTTGGCTTACCCTGTCCTGAAATGAGTGCCATCAGACAAAAATAACTTTGTCTCTGCCTTGGTTACAGTATGAAGAAATTTCTCTTTGTTTACTATAGCTGAGCATGTAGAAAACGTTAAGCTTTATATTAATATCTTTTCTTTGTGCTTGAAACACCTTGGGAAAGAAGAGTTTTCATGGCCTTCTAAAAGCTCTGCTTGGAACAGTTGTCACAAGTAAACTGATTCATAATCAATATTGCCAGGAAGGCATGCCTAATGCAAAGGAAGTATGTGGGCAGAGGAGTGAAGTAATCGCATTAAAGGAATTAACAACAGCCTCCACATGGAGAAGTTGGTGGTAATAAATACCCTTAAAATAAAACTCAAATAGATAACAAAAATGAAATATAGTACTCTGGTAACTGACTTCTTTTTCTTTCCCTTACTTACCTCTCTTTTCTACCTTAAGATATCAAAATAAAACCTAGATTGTATGATGGAAAAATTCCAGCTGTTGTCACTTGAGAGAAGGCTAGAGGCATCTCCAGCAGAAGAACAAAGCTATTGCACTGCTGAATTTTATATCCCTGGATTCTTGGTGTCTAATTCAGTCGTAGAATGGACTTTGTACCACTGGTTTTCTCTTCAGTGCTTGAGATGAGTTATGTACTACGGAATGGGCTCATCAAGGCCATCAATAATTTGCCAGCATGGGATTATGTAAGTGAGAAAAGGAAAAAAAGATACCAAGGTTAGTCTGTTCCTTTCAGCTGGGTGGCTTTCTGTATTTCACTGGACCTCTAAGGAACCATCTGCCTTTCCTGACCCCTATTCATTGCTTACAAATTCAGGAATTTTCCAATCAGTTCACACCTGCATTTGTGTTGTAAAAATTCCAAAACATGTAAATTCCAAAACAATGTAAATCCAGATTGTGTATTTTCTTTTAAAAAATCGGTAAAATTTAAGTTTTCTTTATTCAGTCATCTGTTACCCACTAATGTTACTGCGCAGTGGTATAACACACCACATAAACAACTGAAACTCATTCTCCGCTAGTGTCAGGAAGGCAGGCAGTGCTTTAGCAGAAGCATCAGTTTCAGTTGGATGGCTCTTGGGAAAGAAGCTGAGGAAGGAGAGGGAGAGGAAGAAGGACAGGGAGCAGGGAAGCCTCCACTAGTATCAACGTGCAAAGCAGCCATGGCCAGCCAGCTGCACAATCTCACAGGTCAGACCAGGGCTGTGTCCATCTGTTGTACTGTGCCGAGTTCATTGAAGCCTGGGCAGTAACACCTGGCTCTGGTGAGATGTTCTGTCCTCACAGTTGCAAAGGTGCTTTGTAAAATGTTAATCAGTGAGCTTGGAGAGTATTGCCATTCTCCTTTTACAAGTGGGTAAATGGATTCTGAGGAGTTAAGTGGTCTGTTTGGGTCTTAGAGGAAGTATGTGGCACAGGTGGATGTGTAGTTCAAGGAGACCACGTCTCATGACCTTGACCTAAGTTACAGTTCCTTTGGAAGGCATCACATTATTCACTTTTGCTTTTTTTTTTTTTTTTTCTGGTATAATAGAGATACTTAATTCAGATAACAGGAAACGAGAACTATAAGAAATGGTCAATTAAGCAAAGAAGGCTAAAACCACAAATAAAATAGGGGGGGATGTTTACTGCTGAGAGGTGTACAATGTTGAGCAAGCTTGGAGTATAAACACGAGTTGTTCTGACTTCTGCAAACAGACTTTGCTAAACTGGCAAATGGCACAAGGGATCCTCTGCTGCATTTCCAGATGTGGGCTTGGTTTGCCCAGGGCTGTCTTCCACATACTCATTTTTTAAACCATATAAACTATGACTTCCTGCAAATAAAAACAGATTTATTAAACTTAGACTTTCAATAAGCTACATCAGATTACATGAGGCAGGAGAAGTATTACTTTGCGTAATAAAAGTTTCTGGAGGGTAGCAAGACTTAAAACATGCATAACATCCCTAGCCTCCTCTTGTGTTCACCAGCTGAACTCTGAGTGGAATAGATCCTACTTCACACGTAACTTTCTTCTCACAGTGATGCTTTTAATAACAGTAAAAACCTAAACCCTATATCTGAATTCTCTGATCAGGCAGAGAAGTGGAGCAACTTAGAGCGGTATCAGCATTTCACATTTTCTTCTCCATGAACAGTGGAATGAAATCCAATGTACATCCATCTTTGCGAACAGTCTCACTGAAGGCATTTAAACTGTTCTTAGACAGCGGATGAAGAAGAAGAATCTGTCTTTTTCATTTGTGAGGCAGATTTCCACTCTAGAGAATGTGTGTTTGGTGAAATTGTAGCTCTGGAGGCTGACTGTCAAGTCCTGTTGGCAGAGATTAACTACTGGGCGACCTACACACTGTTCAGAGCAGGCACAGTGAAGGCAGGCAGCACAAGGTAGAGGACTGTGACAGGCAGCGTCAGATAGGAGTAGCTCTTCATTTTGAAACATGATTAATGAATAATACAGCTTCTCTTTGTGAAGTTTAACATAGGTTTGTGAAGGGCTAAGGCCTTAATAAGGTTATTCCAATGACATTTTCAGTGAATTGTTATAAACAAAAGCTAAATCCTATAGAAGTCTCCTGAGATTCAAATATAAGTAACATGGTATACCATCTTCTTGTGTTTATTTGCAGGCCTGAATCACAGGGAAATGCTTGGAGTATATTTTGTCTGCCCATCACAATGTGTATGTCGAGTGAGTTAGGGAACAAGTATTTCATTCCCTTTTTGTGGTTGAAAAGAGTCCTTTTGCGTTCTCAAGGAATGGATTTTCATTCAGTCTTAGCCCAGTCAAACGCACAAGCCAAGGAAATCATTTCCTTGCTGGAAGAGCACACTGAAAAAGAGTCCTCTTCTTCCATGGTACTTTTGCTCATCCGTGTCTTCCTTTCACTTCTGCATTGCTCCAGGAGGTCCACGATTGTTTGTGATTTCAAACCCACTTCACCACTGATAGAGAGAAAAGGCAACTGGGACAGACGTCTGGGAGAAGCAGCAGCTTACAACCCAGCTCTCTGCTGCACCTCGCTGCCAGACTGAGGAGAAATTATAAACCTATGCGCATTATTTTCTGCAATAAGTATTTTATCCTGGGTAATAGAAGGATGAAATGAGGGAAAGTAAGATTTCAGAATTAGCAGCCTTGCAATATTAGAATCTTATGGCTATGTAAAGACAGTAATTTCTAAAGTTGTTTCAGTTATTTCTCTCCAGATATCACCATTGGCAACGAGTCAAGAACACAAAACAAATCACAGGAGAAGTGCTGTTACAAAAGAGAATAAAAGAAGACTATGGGGATGGTTTTATGAACAACTAGCCCTGTTATGAGAAGTAATTTTTATGACTAGTTTATATTTATACCCTGTTAATTGCAAACTTGCTCTTGCTAGTATGCACCGGTGACTCAGTTCGTAAGGCACTTCTCCATTTTTTATGTCCTCCCAGGACTTTGAGGTTGATGGAGGCTCATGGAACTAGTTTACTCTGTCAATCTTTCATGCATGCATGTTTATTTGATGTAAATATTTATTAACTGTCTGTAGAAAATACAACAAACAGTCCTTGACAGTCCAACAGTCTAATTTTTGAACAGTATGAAAGTGAAACCTTCTATACCCAGCTGTTCAATTTATATCTTTTGTTGTACATCAGTAAATTCAGATGGTCACAGTTAATTTTTAGGGCACTTGTACATTTTGAAGCCTCTGTATCACAATAGGATTATCTCTGTGTCACAACTGGTTATTGTTGTCACGATAACTTACACAATTATATATGAGAGAATTTTTCTTTCCTGTATTGCCAAGCAAGGTTCAAGCAGTTCTCTTTTTCAGGCAGGTAACAGAGGAAATAAATAAATATCCTATGTGCAGGGTGGAACTGTAAGATGTCCTGAGTATAGGTTGAGAAGCCCACGGCCCTGAGTTCTGAGCCAGATTAGAAGTCATTTTCAAGCTTTGATTCCGAAGTTACATATGTAAATTCACATTTAGGAATTATGAAAGGGTACACAGTATGCCAGGGTTGCTCAGAAGAGACAGAAAGCCTGAAACACTCCAGCCAAGTTTTGTTCATAGGCTGCTACAGTCTGCTGTGTGATGTGCTTGCTCTAAATCTGAGATATTTCAGGAAGACAGTTTTTACATGAACAAGTTGCATGCTGTGGTGGCAGCAGTGCAGCAGAGCAAGGCACTCAAGTGCAGAGGACCCAGTGTCTACACTGCACACGTTTTGGAATTTTTACAATACAAATGCAGGTGTGAACTAATTGGAAAATTCCTGAATTTGTAAGCAATGAGACAATTGGAAAAAAGTAACTGCTGGAAATTATGCCTGTGGCCAATTTTTTGGAGAGTTTTCTGTATTATAGTTTTGCATGAACTGACCACCAGAAAATGCATATTTTTCAGTGCCAAATTGGGTTTAAACAGGCCATTTTGATAAAAACCTGTGGAGAAATACTTGTTTTTCAATGGGTAGCCTGGAACTGTCAGTGTGATACCGAGTCTACCGAACTGGTCATTTAACCATCCTCACCTCCTCCTTCGTGATTGTTTCTTACTTTTTCTCACTCCATCTTGTTCTTTATTTTGACTGTGAGTTCCTTAAGGCAAGGTCTGTTTCTACATATGTGAGAACTTTCTTGTTTCGATTTTAAATATGACATAGTGGGGCTTTTGGATGCTGGCCCAAGGCAAACTGTAAACAAAACCAATAGTAGTCATATTTAATAGCCTGACCTTCCTTTACATGTTCAGCCTGCTCTTGCTCCCTGTTTTCAAAGCGGTTGAACACTTGGGAAATGAATGAACACATAGCCATTTACTGCTTTTGTAGATTCAGTTTGTTGCGCTTGTAAAAGTTGTATATACAGCAGTAATATATGGCTAAACTGCAAAGCGACAGGAAAGCCAGAGAAACCGGCATCTTATTGAAGAACATCCATATTGATAGTTATAAAATTTGAACTGGAATCTGACAATTGTGAGTTTTTTCTAACATTACTATGGACAAAGAGTCTGTGACTACACTGTGGGCTAAGTGTGCTTTGTGGCATGTCCCATGTTCAGATCCAGCAATATACTGAACACAGGACCTGCTGGAGCACATTGCAAGTCCCCAACAGGCTGCTAATCCTGGTTAGTTTGGTATAACAAGCAAGGCACAGCTGGGGACAAGAGGCAGGTATGGTGTATTCCCATATTCCCGGCTGTATCCCAACCCCATCCTGGCACAGGCGTTATTCTCCCCCTGTACTCGGCAGTGGTGAGACGGCACCTCAAATACTGTGTTCAGTTCTGGGCCCCTCACCACAAGAAGGATGTTGAGGCTCTGGAGCGAGTCCAGAGAAGAGCAACAAAGCTGGTGAGGGGGCTGGAGAACAGGCCTTATGAGGAACGGCTGAGAGAGCTGGAGTTCTTTAGCCTGGAGAAGAGGAAGCTGAGGGGAAACCTCATTGCTCTCTACAACTACCTGAAAGGAGGTTGTGGAGAGCAGGGTGCTGGCCTCTTCTCCCAAGTGACAGGGGACAGGACAAGAGGGAATGGCCTCAAGCTCCCCCAGGGGAGATTCAGACTGGACATCAGAAAAAAATTTTTCACAGGAAGGGTCATTGGGCACTGGAACAGGCTGCCCAGGGAGGTGGGTGGGTCACTATTCCTGGAGGTGTTTAAAAGACAGGTGGATGAGGTGCTGATGGGCACGGTTTAGTGTTTGATAGGAATGGTTGGACTCAATGATCCTGAGGGTCTTTTCCAACCTAGTGATTTTGTGATCCTGTGATTCTAGATTGAGATTCTGGAAAGACAATCATATCTATTTATCTCTCTCTCTCTCTCTCTCTCATACATATCATAATACTATGTGGTGAAGTGCAGGCAATTGATGGTGACAGGTAAACATGAAATTCTCAGCAAAGCTGGGCACTTTCTGAAACAGCATTTGGCCTGATTCTGGGTAATAAATTTGTGTGTGTGGAACAATGGTCTGCTACAGAAGGACTTATAGGGAGGGAGGGAGTCATTCTAAAGCTTTAGGAGGAGGATTTGGAGAGTGCACGTGTGTTCTCTTTTAATCTCATCTGAGAGATGTAGGAAGAAGTTTGTAAAGGAAGACAACGGCCTATTTAATTGTTGTGTTCCCACACTAGATTTGCTGGGCATAATAAATGGAACATTTGAGCCCCATGTCTCTAATGTGATGCTTTGAAAGTCCCTCATTCTTTTTCAGCCTAAAGCAGACATCTAGTCCCCTATTAAAGTTCCTTTAAAACTAACCAAGCCTAATCCAGCTTCCACTGAAGCCAGTGGGAACTTTTAAATTTATTTCACTGGGAACAGAAACAGACCTCTAGGATAGATCCTTGTGCAGTTTTGTTTGTGTTTTTGTTTGGTTTTATTAGATTAGGTCATCATAAGGACTTCTGCATTCTTGAGGGATTGGCATAGGTGATATAGAGAGTTTCACTTAGCAGGATGCATCTCATTTTTTTCTAAATCTAGAACAAGTTGGGGAAAGAACCTGGAAGACCAATCCAAATCTGTCTATGACCCAAATGACCTCAATCCTTTTTTTTGTTGTTTAAACGCCCATTGACACATACCTATATATTAAACACACTTTGCCACTACAACTGTCTTCTAATGTGTCCAATCTGTACCGTTCTGCAAACTTGTGCTGAATGCTGCAAGAAGTTTTTTCATCAAAAATTTCCAACCATTCCTGAGTGATGGCAATTCACTGGTTTACATTACAGGGAAAGCTCTGACAGCTAAGTGGAACAGGCTGTAGCAGCACTGGTTGCCAGCAGCATGTTTTTGCTGTTGTTCCCACTCGTTCCCAACATTACTGAGGTTGCCTTAGCACTGGCAACATGTGGGTTAAAAACTGCCTTTAAACAAAAGCTCACTGCTTGAGTGGATTCAACTTTTTTTTAACATGATCCTAAATTGTATGTGTAAACTGTGCTAGCTGTTTTCCAGCAAGTTTTTGGTTTAATCCCAGATCTGGCTATCAGCACTTGAAGTGTCTCAAAATAGAGCTACTATATATAACCGCATGGTGACAAAACTGTAAACGTTTGGGCAAGTAATGAAGCAGAACATCATTCGCAGTCCTCCACACACTGAAGCAAGTCACTTGTTTTTGGTGTGTCTGTAGACCCTTTTCTACCTGACAAAGCTACCAAAATAAGGGCCATAACAAGAGCCTATGGGATGTTAGCCTGATGTGACTCTTGGTTTTGAAGTCTTCACTCCCTGGACAGGGCAATGCAGTTTGTTAACAAGGACATGTTAACAAGGTGGTTCTGATTCTGCCATGCAGATAGACTGCCTGTGTTCTCTGTGAAACAAGTGGTGGTTAAGCTTTTTCCAAATGTCTATATGGACTGACAGAGGTAAAACCACAGAAATCAAAGGGGAAGCACTCATAGAAGACACAAAGCACCAAAGTACCTACTGAATTTTCAGTTTTTTCCTTATACCCAGAGCACAGTCCTATTTAGGTATGACTACCATGTACATGAGCTGTGGGTTGTTTGAGGAAAAGACCCTTTACCGTTTCAGTAAGTTATTCAGACTAGAAATCTTTGGAAAGTTTTCCTGAATATATAAATAGGCAGGACATTTTATATAGCTTTTCCTTGCTGCTTTCCTCCGTATTTTCACTATAGCTTTTTTATTGTTAATAATATTATTATTGCATACTGTAATCACTCTCTTTGTCAGAGATTTTCAAAGTGGAGAACATTTCATCATCGTATTGCTTGGACTATTTTGGGGATGTTAGAAAAGCAACAGTTATATTATTTAGCAAGGGGCAGCCTCAGTAGCCTGTCAATATCCTGAACCTGGTCTGGTAGCGTACTTGCTTTGCTTATGTATAGTGCCTACACTGGTGTGCTTTGTTTATAGAATGAACTGTTCTGGAAGGAATAGCTGAAAGCTACTCGGGTACAACAGAAGTCCTATTGCTTTCTAAAAAGAGATGTTGCTGAAGCTGCTGTAAATTTCAATTGGAGTTCAATATCTGGAGAAACTCCAAGATCTGGCTTATGATTTGGAACTTGAATTACATTTAGTATCCATTTACAGCCTAGATTTTTTTTAAAGTTTGTCCACCCAGTTTTATCATGCAGAGCCTGCTTTTTCTTGCAGTTACTGAGAATCCACCAGACCACTAAACCAATAAATCTACTAAAATTGCAGGATATGGATATGCCAATTAGCAGCAGCTGAATGCTTCTATTTACAGAGGAAAATCAGGTGCACATTCCTGCAATTTTTCACAGAAACTTACTTGTATGGATTAGTGTGGTTGTTTTATTACTTTAACCTCAAATATTGTCTTTAAAGAGTTCCATAATAAACAATGGGGATAAGACTGGAGTACAAGCAGTGAGTTCTGAATGGCCCAGGATTTCTCTGAATGATTGTGAGGGAAGAGGTTTCTTTGCACTGCTATCACCTCCTGCTGTGCTACCGTGGCTGTTGCACAGAAAAAGCAGTTCCAGGAATTTGTGAAATCGAACACAGAGCATTAAACCTTAGTTAAAAAGTTAGTTACCACCTAAGGTTTTGTGTCACCGGACAGAGGCCTGGTACAAATGCCACTGCAGTGGGAAGAAAGCTTTGCTATTTCACCCTCATTACACTAGTACCAAACCTACTGCACTGCTCATGCTCCTGGCTGCCAGACAAAATCCTGAAGGCACAACAGCAGGAAACTTCCACTGAGGGCTCGTATCTCAGAAAAGCTCTTCTTCAGACACTTCTCAAAAAGCCACATTTGGTAATCTTTTTGTTTGCAGATTACCAATACATTCATGCAGGTAATTTGGGTTTTTTCAGCAAAATTCCAAAGCATTAAATCCCCTTATTGTAGAAATATATGTATATTTACTTTTGTCTTTGAATATAGAATCATAGAATCACTAGGTTGGAAAAGATCTTTGAGATCATCAGGCCCAAGCGCAAATATATAGCCAGGATTGTATTTAATTCAGCTTAAATATTGCAGTGCTGTGATACGTTAGACAGCTGTTGCTACAGAGAGCTCAACAGCTACATCTGAGGGAAGTAAGACAGAAATAGAGTTTCAGAAAATATTTCACTGCAATTAGCTGGCAAAACTTGTTGCCACAATGTATTGCTAAAGGCATAGATAGACCTGAAAAAAAATATCTTCTGGCTGCCTGTGGCAACTACAACTTTCATTATGTCAGTTGGGCAGTTGGGTAGTTCTGTTTTCATGGCCTTTTGGATCAAATACAATAACGTGAAAATCTGAAATATCTCTAAAGCTATTTTCCTGTTATTCTATTTGTTCTCTTTTGCAGTTTTGTGCTGGAATTTCTCTTTTTCTTTATGTCTCCGTAAGTGAGGTATTTCTTACTATCGTTCAAGTTGTGCATGCTGTGTATGCCTGCGTGTTTGTCATAAAAAAGTATAGTTTTAGCTTTGTAAGCCCCTACAAGAGGTAGATCAAGAGATAAGAGAAACCCTGCCCAGGAGGTGGAAAACGGGAAAATGTTGTTTCCCTTCATTAGACTGTGGAGAAATCACACAGCAGAGACTTTGTGAATGTCTCCACTAGAAGAAAAACTTTGGTCATCTGACTATTCACGAGACACCAAGGAATCAGTCATAGGATGAAAACTCTAAAAAGCTAGACTTTGTGGATTCCAGCACTCATACTCTCCACCCATATTCCAGAACATCATACTAGTCTCTTAGTGTCAGTGCATCTTAGTCATGTTTCAACCTATAATCCTACTTAGGCCCTTTTCTTTTGTAGTTGTGGCACAGATTGAGATTTTGCTTTCTTTTATGAAACTGAGACTTGCATTCAGAATAGTTGTTATCATCCATTCACTCTTCAGGAGAATATTCTCCTACTGAGAACTACCAGACAATATCCATGTGACTTGTACCCCAATGCCAACGTTATTTGCTACCTCAGTTGACTTGTTCAGTTCAGGAGCAAAAAGACCGGTGATTTGGCCCAGCCCTGCGGAGACATCCTTGCCCTGGTGTGGCAAACTCTCTCTGTACAATTGGATGTGCAAAACTACAGCTTCCTGAAGCATGAATCAGTAAGGCTGATGGCATGGTGAAAAAAATACCCTGTGCAACCACACATATGCATTTTCTGTGGCATCGGAAGCATTTTAGTTTAATTTTGGAGGTAATTTCATATATATCCTGCCTCTGGCTTGATTTTGATCTGGGAGTTATCTGAAATTCTCCTAAATCTGCTAGCAATTAGTGGAATTCCCATTCTAGGAAAAGTTCAGCATGTTTTTCCTAGCACATCATCTAGTTCTGTGGCAACACACACCTTTTGTACTATGTACACAAAATAAACACCAGGACTTAATACTGTCTGAAACCCCAGCTGCAAATTCAAAGAGCATAAGCTTCAGGGCATGCATTCACTGCTCAGATGCTGAGGGTGGTTGGTTTTTTCCCATTAATTTGAATGTCCCGTTCAAAACAAACGTTGTGTCTTTTATGGCCTAGAACTGAAAACAATTCCAAATTAATCTAGGAGGTTGGCAAGAGAGCAGAAATACCAACAATGTATGAGTTGATGTAACTTACTTCCAGTTACATAAACAAGGAAAGGATCATAATGCAGTGGCTGTTGGCAAAGCCAAATACTGCTGCAAGCAGTTTTTAGTACTACCTATCCATCAGCAGAGTAATGTTCCAGTCACTTGTCTAAAATTAAATAAAGAGATTAAACAATTGACAATAGGCACTCTACAGTGTAGAGTGGTTTTTCTTAAAAAAAATGGAGAGTGATTCCCTGAAATGTATAAGGTAGAAATGAATATGAAAGCCCTAGGAATAAAGAAAATAATAGACACAGACACACAAAGAGCTGTGTTACGAAGCTGAGCATGCAGGTAAAAATCAGGTCCCATGTTTTCCACCATGTCATTCAAGTTCTAGGATCAGCATCAGATTGCAGTACTTCCTTGTGTTCGGGACCCATTAGAACGTTTGATGGAGAGGACAGAATCCACCTTCGAAGTACAAAATACCTGTGATACTGGATCTTGTTGTATTTAAAAAAAATAAGAGAAACCATTATTCTGAAAGTATTAGGAATGCTAGTTTCCTTTTCACATTCCTTTTTTGGAGGTAGCATGGAAGCAAATCGCGTTTCAACAACATAAAGTAAGAAAAAGAAATTAAGATTTGTATTGTTACCAGATGAAGAGCTGTCATTTTGTCACCCTTCTTCAGCTAAATTGAGCTGGCTCTTCCGTAGGGAGTCCACCTGGTTTGCAGGCCAAAAGAGGGCTGGTATGGTTGCATTCAAAAAACAATGAATATAAATCTTTAACAGAAATGACAATTAAAATATCAAAAAGGAAAAGAAGAAGAAATTTAACTTAAAGAATAAAAACAGAGGAGAAATGTCAGCTTTCAAAGTACCAGCTGGAGCTAGGAAGGGGGATTGTAAATGACTCAGAGATGTACTAAGTCACTTACCTACACCTTACACTGACTTGAGAGGACTTTTTCCAAGACAAAGAAAAGCTTCCTCGGAAAATACTTGAACGTAGCCAGCAGCTCTGATGAGATAAGCCTGTAAAACACTCCATGCCATTACAAGGCACCTAGGAATATTAACAGCAATGGTGAGAAAAATAAGCTATCACAGAGGATTCTCGGGGGTTTCCTCTCATTCCCAGGCCATTCTAGTGTTTCATAGCAGCACTTGTGAAGCCTGTAAAACAAAAAGCCTACTTTATACAGTGCCAAATGTGATGCCCCTGATCTCTGGTAAAACAAATAAAGCTGTATTTTCATAAACAGAAACACAAAGACAACCCCTACAGCTTCTGAAATAACAGTGAATTTTAAAAGTGTAGAAGTATTTAGTATTTGTATAACAATAGTAAGTAAAGTAGTAAAAAAAAAAAATATGGGATGTTGCTTAATATCGGGCAATGTGCAAACATAGCACATAAAGCCCAGAAATATACAGTCTAAAAAGACCAGACAGCTAGAGGGTAAGACAGGAAATAGAGATGCAGGTTAAGAAACTACGATTTTCCAAAGCCATGTACATGCAGAGAATGAAAACTAAGGAACGGTAAATAAAATATATTAGAAACCTGATTACCAGCCCCTCTTCTCGCAAACGTGAAAAATGCTATTCTCTGTGATGCTGCATTTCTGTCGGAAAAAAAGGGCAATCAAGAAAATATCCCAAGACTTCATTGCAGACTCAGAGAAAGCAGCTATAACACTGCAGCTGTTTAGCACAGTTCCTTTCTGATAGAAACAGGACTATTATCTGAGAAAATCCCTTTGGATTTTCAATCGGTGAGCTTCTTTTGTTTGAGGATCTTCTTTTTATTACGCAGAAAAGCTCTGAGCCGCTTTGCCAAGTGTTGCATGTTGAGTGAGAAGTGACTGAGACAAGAGGACTCATTCTTTTCCATTCTCCCCTCAGTTTCTTGGTGAGTGGTAATTCCACCTCACGCTACTTGGTGAAACTGCACCTCGGCTTGTGTTTCAAAAAGCAAGTTTTGCCTTACTTGGACTCATTCACAGGGAAGAACCATTTAGAGAAAACACTGGAAGGTGGATATCCTCAGTAGTTTCTTCTTCTAGCAGAGAAGGAGCTAGCATTTCTTCTCCACTTCCACGAGCCCCAGTCACTGGGCTGAGCTCCTCTTAAAGCTGGTGGCTATGACTGGCCGTAGGTCACGAACAGACCCTTGCAGCAGACTGAACAAGCAGAGCACAACACGTCGCCTCTTGTTAGCTGAGACACATTAATGGACTGAACCACGGTTCCTTCTAAGCGGCAACTGCAAAACAAAACACATTTACCTTGGCTGCCACCAAGAAGGTGCATGACTGTGACAGGTAAGGAATGCAGGCATGGTCAGCTAATGCAGCTCACTTGTAATTTCCCACCCATACCTTCACTGACTTGTATGTGGCTATGCCAGAAATCGAGCAATCCTGTGGTGCTTGAGTGTTATACCCACAAATTGCTGTTTAGTCACAGCTAACACGTTCATTTTATTGTTCATTAAAGAAAGGGAACAATGTCTTGTTAAATTTGGAATGATAAAGTAACTTCCCTTTTAAAAGCAATCTTTTTTTTTTTCTACAGAAACCATTAAAGTCAGCAATTATGGATTTCTATTTGTTGTGTTTGTTATGCTAACTAAAAAGCATCCTGACCCACGTGGTGGGAAGAATGTCATTTATCATCGAAGGTTCATATAAATATTGAGCTATTTTTGCCTTACCATTTTTTTTCCATGCTTCAGCATAAGTTCCTGAGGACGGCAGGAAAGGGAAAATTTTTTGAAAGGTATAGTTCTTGCCTAACTTTGGATACGGAAGAAATAACTAGTATAAGCAGTTAACATGGGTAAGAGTGTTGCTGGGGCAAGAAATCAGAACGGTCAGTATTTGGTCAGAAGGACACAAGAAAGGTATTTGAAATGTGGAAAAGACAGCATGACTGCACTTTTGAGGAACTAACCCTAACAAAACAGAGTACTAACTGTTGGTCAGAGCACGTTTATTAACTCAGTTATTTATTAACTCAGTTCAATCTATTGAAGGCTTCTTTGAGTTTATTTGCAAGCATGGTTGGCTCTATTCACGGTTTGTTGTCACACACAACACGATTAGTACTTTGCTAGTAACCATGGCAGCTGAATATGTACCACGGCTGCTGGCACATGATTGTCTTCTGCCAAGTATTTGGCCCGTGCTTTCACAGCGTGGATGAATCCTTTGAGACTGCTGTTGGACCTAGTTTGGAGAGGCTGGCTTCTTACGGATTTATGCTACTTTGGGCGCTCTCATGTCTCTTGAGACACGTGGCAGGGGAGATTTGCAGAACTCCAGAGACGCACCAGAACCATGCAGCACACTGTGGATGCACACACTGGATGCATTCCTTGAGAGGAATTGCTGTTACCACAGCGTCTGATGAAAACACCACAACTGTTTAAAAGTTGTACAGTGCCACTCCTAATGTGGGTAGTCCTTCCTGGGAATAATTGAAGTGTTAACAGCTGTGGCTTAAGATTCCTGCAATGCTCCTGTGATTCACTTGTGCTTGCATGAAATTTGGCCAATAAAAGCCATAAGTTCTTAGTAACATCAAATCTTAAATGCACAACACTGAAGTGATATACCGCACGGTGTTCCCCTTCTTGGTTTGTACACTTTCCAAACCAGGATGTTTCTGCAGAACTTTTCTGTGTAAGCATGTCTACTTGCAACATTTCCACCTGAGGACATACAACAGAATTCCTGTCAGAGTGTCTTCTTCAGGATTGCTCTGCTCCTTCTTCCAACAATTTTTCAGGAGCTGAGTCCTGGGAAGCAGAGCTTCAGAAAGAAAAAGAATTTGTGGTTACACCGGCTGTATCTGCACCCAGACTCTGGATTAAGTTTCTCATTTTACCATGTACTGAAGGTATGACCTCACGCGAGCTACACTGCTTCTTTATGCTGCAATTTCTTACCTTGAAAGTGGGTTCTTGTGAAAGAAAGTCCATTAACAGCATTGAGAAGCTTAAGGAGAACGGAAGCCAGCACTGCTGGGGTTCTTTGCAGGCATCAGATAAGGGTGTTCATCGTGTAAACACACGCAGCTGAAAAATCACCACCTGACAGGGCACAGGGCTCGGACTGGTTTTCAGTGCCCCTGTCTGTGCAAGGGAGGATTGGTGTCTGGGTGTGCCTGATTCAGTAACCCTTCACACAATGTCCTTTCCATGGCAAGTCCACATCGGGTACCTCAGTGAGCACTAATAAAGACCTCTCAGAAAAACGCCCAAAATGTTAAGGAAAGAGCCTTATTAGCAACAAGGAATCTATATTGTTAGTAAGTATAAATGTCAGGGATTCATACCGACTAAAAACAGAGATGAAAGGTGTTTGAATCATCTTTTGAACACACTCAATAGCCTTTTCAGACTGTGTTATAACCGTTTGTGGATTTAAGTACAGGCCAGGCAGTTTTCCACTCTACAACTGGTCTCTGCAGTCTCTTTCCCTGGGACACCATCCAAATTCAGCTTACTGGCAACATGTTACGATTGCCTCCTTTGCCATTTTAACCCATGCTGCTGAACCACAGACGACGCGCAAAGCCAGGACGAGCAGGAGGATGGCAGCTTGCCTCTGTATGGAGAACTGCAGCTCAACAGCACCGAGGTGTTCCTGGGCTGAGCTGCCAGCTGCACTTGGCCACCCAGCGAGGATCTTACAGGTGTGTCATGTTTGATACTCGACTTGCGCTTCCTACCTTCAACTTGCTTCCCTCTCCTTTTTTCTTTTTAGAAGACAGTATGTGGCTGCCAACTGCTCTCTGCCACCCAGCAAGGAGTGCCTGATCCCGCCCAGCTGTCATGTTCCATAGTTGAGTTGCGCTCGCTGCCTTCAGCTGTTTTCCTCCTCTTTTTTTGCTTTTTTTTAAAAGCCAGCATGTGGTCAAATGTAACGGAGCGGAGAACCCTCCCAGGGTTGCAGCGGTGCGATACCTATTCTGAACCAGGACAGCCCAGAGCGGGTCTGCTGCGGGCAGCAGCCTGAGAGCAGAAGCCAGAGCGCCTTCTCTTCTCCTGCAGGCCCGACCCTAACCGCACCGCCCTCGCTGACCTTCCAGCCCCTCTTCAAGGTTCCCGCCGGGCCAGAACGAAATGTCGGACGGGCAGCTAAGGAGCGTTCAGCCGCCGGCAGGAAAAGCATCTGAGGAGGCGCCACGAACCCCGCCCGGCGCAGGGGACAGGCGGAGCCCGCCCCGGGGACCGCGTTCCGCCCAGCCCGCGCCCGCTATGTCTCCGTGGGGCGGGCCGGGGGCTGCGGTGGGTACGGGGCGTGAGGCGGGCGGAGGAGGGCGGCGGTAGAAAGGGGGCCGGGGCGGGGCGGGCAGGAGGCGCTGCGGCGCGGCCCCTCCCGGTGGCTCGAGGCGCGGCGGGGCGGGGCGGTCGAGGCGCGGCCGGCGTGACGGGCAGCGGCAGCCGCCGCCCGGCCTCCTTTGTCCCCTCCCCGCGCTCGCCATCTTCGCCCCCGCCTCGCCCCGCGCCCGCCGGCCCGGAGCTGAGCGCGAGCCGCCCGCTGCCTGGGAGCGGCCGCGGCCTCCTGGCGGCGGGGCCGGGGCGGCGGGGCGGCGGACAAAGGAGCGGGGCCCGCGCTTCCCCGGCGGGCAGGTGCCGCGGCGCGCAGGTGGGCGGCGGTGGGAGGGGTCGGGGCTGAGCGAGCGGCGCGGCGGCTGAGGCGCGATTCCGTTGGCGTTCTCCGCGGGTCTCGGAGAGGCGCCCCTTGTACCCGGGGCGAAGCGCTTGGCTCTCGGGCCCTTCGGGTCCGCTAGGACGTGTCCCTGCCCGTGGCGGAGGGGGTGGAGCCGGGTGATTGGAAGGTCCTTCCAGCCCAAAGCGGTCCGTGGTTCCGTGAGGAGTCACCTTTGTGCTCTCGCCGAAATGACAAATCTTGCCTTTGCGGGCCGGGGGAGCGCAGGGCTCTGCGGCTTTTCGCTCTGGAGTTGGGCGTGCGGTGAGCTGTAAGCCTTCTGGGTTTGTTTTTGAGCTTGGGTGGGTGAATGGGGTAATTATTTATCATTTGTTAAGACAGATGCTTGGGAAGTAATGTTTAAATGAGACCCTGTGCAGACTTTTTATCCTGCTTTTGGCAAATCTCTCTCTCCTAGGCTGTGAGAAGTGGTGAAAAAATACCCTGGCGATAGAGGGCTCTGGGGAGACTTTCTAGCCACCGTCCGGTACGTGAAGGGGCTCCAGGAAAGCTGGGGAGGGACTTTTGACGAAGGGTTGTGGTGACAGGAGGCGGGTATAAACTGGAGAGGGGCAGGTTTAGGCGGGACATAAGGAGGAATTTCTTCCCGATGAGGATGGTGAGGCACTGGCAGAGGTTGCCCAGAGAAGCTGTGGCTGCCCCGTGCCTGGAGCCGCTCAGGGCCAGGCTGGATGGAGCCTTGGGCAGCCTGATCTGGTGGGATGTCCCTGCCCGTGCTGGGGGTGGGGGCTGGAACTGGGTGATCTTTCATGTCTCTCCCAACCCAAACCATCCTGTGATTGTGTAAGGAAAGAAAATCTGTAAAGCTTTTGGGGAAGTGTTGCCTTAAGCTCTTTTTTTAAGGTATTTTTTTGGTGATGGCTGTTACTTAGCCCTCAAGGGCTGACGGTCAGCTTTTAAATTTAAATCAATGCGTACAGAACACGCTTAAGTGTAATAATAGTACATTTCCTCATATTTAACAGCGGTGATTGAGCTTAGATGGTGCTTTTACCTCACTGGTGTGGAGTATTTAGTCAATTAATGTCTTTAGGTAGTGTGGTTAATAATAGCTCAGTGAGGGCGGGGATATGTTTTTTTAAAGTTGTTCTTTATGTTTTTAAAATTCGGGTGGAATTTTGAAAGCTCTAATAAAAGCCAAAATTTCTGTTGTAATAATTTTTTTTGAAGGGCGAAACGGACTGTTGTAGACGAAGTTGTAGAAGGCGATCAAGCAAATGATTGCAACCACAAATTAACTAAGTAGCAGCTCGTATAAGTATGAGATAATTCACTGTATACATTTTAATATGGACATCAATCTAGTTGCGTGTCAGCAGTCGCATTGTTGCTCTCTTAAATTTAATTTCTCCTGTTGGCTTGAGTGTGGAAGTACGACCTGGACATAGGTGTCTGGATATCTAAAATTATTTTGCTAGTGGGTAATACTTTCTATGGCAGAGATGCAGTTATCCTGTGTTCAAGAAACTTCCTAGTGAAGTATCTGTGTGTCTAGACCAAAGTTGCATAGCTCAGAAATTACAGAGCACAGTCTGTAAAACATTACAATACATTTGCACAGCAAAGGAATGAAGACCTCTGCAAATGTTGTTAGGTGGAGCTTGTCCAGAAATGTTACAGCTGTGTCATGTGTCATCTTTGATTTAAGGGCTGTGTAGCTGAAACATGATTGACAGGACTCTCATCTAACCAGACAAAACAAATTGTTTTGAGGCTTGCTACTAATTGTGACCTTCCAAGGGTGTCAGAAGTACTGTGGTGCCTTGCAGTGTTACTAGTGGTTTGTCACAATAGGGAAAAGACATTCAGAAATGTTTTGGATGTCCAGTCATAGCTTCTGCTGTCCAAAACATAAGTTGAGTTGGTTTAGAAATAGGTAGGGCAGGAGAGAAATTGAATGTGTATTCCAAATGCCTTTCTAAATCTTTTACTGTGGCTTTGTTTTTTTTGCCTAGGTACTGGAGCTTTCATTGCAGCGATAGAACGTTAACCCTAGCCTAGTGTGGAGAAATCAAATCGTGGCCTATGATGGCATTATTGTAAACAAGAAGTGTTAAATATCTCATTTAATGTTTTTCCCCAAGGAGAGGTGTAATCAACAGCCCCTTACATTAATCAGCAGGTGCTGCTGTAATTCATTGCCTGCTTGGGAGGAGCCCATGTAACAGCTGGTAATTTGAGCAGCCCTTTTAGAGCAATCTTGTACAAATCATTTAGGTATGTGCTCAGAGGTGCTGTATGAAGGAGTTTTGTGTGTGATGGGTTTTTTTTTTTGTCTCTTTAGTTAGGATTTCTTGCCAGAGTTATGGCAGGTATTCAAATGCCTTTTTTTTTCTTTACACTCTTGACTTATGAATTAAAAGGGAAATTTGTTTTGTTTTGTGGTATCTGACCGAGGTGTTAGTTTCTTGGAGTTCACAATGGTTTTTTCCAAAAGATTAAGTATAACATAGAGTCATTTGTCTCATGTGATTTCTAGACCATCCTTTAGGCATGAAGCATAACGTGGAAATATGTCACTCGATACTGTTACGGGAGTTCTTGGAGGTACCTTTCTTGCAGGTCTGTCTTTTGGTTTTCTATTTCATTTTTGGTGAACTTAGGTTGTTGTGGAGTGGCGGATTATAATTAATCTTAGCAAACTGTATTGCTAAGAAAAACTCTCGCCAGACTGTTTTGCAAATTCTGTCATGATTGCTGTTATCCTCCAGAAAACCTCTGGGTTTCAGTCAGTATCATGGAGTGCTTGTGTAGGCTTGAAGTAGGGCTTTAATTTACTTTTGAGTGATGCTTTGACCGTTCAAATTAGCTTTCAGCGCCATAGTTGCAACTCTTGATTACACGTGACAACAGTGAGTCTGGGTGCTGCTTAGCAATTTCTTGGCAACGCATGTTTCTACTAGATGTGGTTCTAGCTGATAGTAAAGACTATCACCTTATATAAACGTGCCTCTGAATGAGCCAGTTATCTTTGGTCACAGGCTCACCTCTGGGTGTTTGTTTAGTGCTGTAGTTTTCTCTGTGTGCTCAAATAGAGAAAATGGGTGAAGACAGGTGTGGCCCTTTACTAAGCCTTGCTGTACCATGCTGTGTCAGATTCATTAAAATGTGTTTGCTAGTGACTACCGTATCTGCTTTAATATTAGTCTTCTTGTCTCCTAATCTTAGTATTGACCTGTAAAGCAAATAACTGAGTTTTATAAAAACTGGGAGTGTTAGTCATGTCACTGCTTCAATAATTTCAGTAAGGAGTCACAGAAATGCTTTCTTATGCATACTTAGGGATTGTAGGGGATTGGCTGCTGTTCAGTCCCCAAATGTAGTTGGTCTTCCCATGCAATTTTATTAATTCTTAAAGCATACTTAGCAGGGTTAACATGGAGGGGTTTTTTTAATGTTATAACTCTCTTGTTGTATTACTGTTGCATTAAAAGTACCAAATCTAAGTGTACATGATGACTGCACAAGTAAATGATTTTTTTCTTCAAGAACAAATTTTTGAATAAACTAGATAGAGATGCACTAGAAAAACAGGGATATAGTGCTCTTTCCTGTAGTCAAGCTTTGGAGGAAAGTAAAAGGGAGGGATGGGGGGAAAGGAATGCTTCTCTGAAGGATGCTGATCCTGAGATGTGTGAGCTGGATTCTTTTTGCTCAAAAGATGTCAGTAAATCTGAAGAGAGGTGTTTGAATATTCATACTCATTTAGAGGTTTCAGGCTGTTTTGATGAAGCGAGCCTGTATGGCATGATTAATGTTGTTTCCTTATTTCTTGACATCATGCAAGCAACCTGAAACGCAAGTGGGGAAGAGAGCAGTCAAACAGCTGCAACAAACACGTTGAAGCAGAGGGCTTCACGTAAGGAGCAGACTGAAGAGAAAGTTTAGCAGTGAGAAAGCTGGCTGTTAACAGCAAAGAGAATGTAGAAAAGTTAGGCTGGTGAGTGTCCTACGAGAGGATGTGTTCTCAGTGCCTGCTGTGTACCTCGGTAACTGCCTGAGGACCCCTTTGGTCTCTTTCTAGTTCAGTGTTTCATGTGCAGTTAGAAGTTTGTGGAAGGTGAAACTACTAGACCAAATATTGTCCCAGGAGGAACAGAATTTTCTCTGGATCACTTGTTGATTCCAAGAGAAAGAGAAGCTCTCTTGTCTGTAATGAAGGCACAATAGTGCAAACCTGCCTCAGAGCACACTTTCATCTTCCTTGTCCATGTCAAGTGAACGGAAGCATTTAGGAGGGAGATGTAGGGAGGAAGACATAAGGTGTCGATGTGGTCATCAGCAGGTTTTGCAGGCTTCTTCCTGGAAACATGACTATACTGTATTTGCTTCCTCTTCTGATTTAGTTAGCTTTCTGTCCAATCAGATTGGTTATCTTTGTCATGAGATGTCAGAGGGAGACCTGATACCTTCTCTCTGCCTGTGCAGTAGTGCATTGGATTGATACGTGAGAGAAAGGAAGCTGCTGACTGCGCTGCCTGAAGAGCTAGGAACTGCTGTTCAGCTTGCGTAAGAGTTATGGTTAAGGTATATTCAACAAACAACTGAAATGAATCTCTGTGGATCGTGTTCAATGGATGGCTTGCATGTTTGGCCAACGTTCAAAGCGTGGGTCACAATATAGGCTAATATCTGGCGTGTCAAAGATCTGTCAGGTTTCTGTTATCTGAGCACTTGATCTGATACTGTGGTTATTAGAAAACTGTCAGCTCAGTCCTTCACTGGTCAGAGTTTGATTCCTCTTCCCACCACACATGATTTGTAGGAGAAGTGTCATAGCCTATGGTGAGGTTTCTTTGCTCTGCATAAAACCATTGTCTGTGCTGGGAGAAGATTACATATTGTGATGACCACTCCGATCCAATAGTTTTTCACAGCAGAACAGTTAGAGGTACTTAGAGCTGCACTTCAAGCAAGCAGGCATAAAATACAGTGAGTATCTCTAACCATTTAAGCTGAAACAGAGAGCTATTTGTTTTATCAGTATCTAATCACTGCACAAGGGCACAACAATGCCCAAGGCAAATAACTGATGACAGGCTGCATCGTTGTTTGCTGGGTATCTTGATATCTTGTGCACTTCTGTAAATTACTGTATAACTCAACATGTTTTTTTTCTGAGTGTACTTGCCTTGAACTTGATCAGTTATTACACAGAGTTCAGAAGTGTTTTCTTGGGAAAACTTTCTTCCCACAGATTAGGAAGTGTGTTGTCCCCAAAGCCTTCCCAGTTAAAATTCTGGTTGTCTTACAGGAAAAGCTCTGTCTGTAGTTTGAATGAAGTTGGTAATTTCTGTCTTAAGCTTCGTACGTTTTCTGTCATGTACAGGCTTATCTTTGTATGGGTTTGATGCACTTTTTCCCTCGCCTCCTTTTTTTGGAAGGGGCTCTTTTGTCGTCTTTCTTGTGCTAAAATCTTGTGTAGAAATAGGACTTTAATAAATTGCGGTTGTCTTCCTTGTCAAAACAGTCCTGCTAGTATTACTTGCAGAAAGCTCTTTGTTACATTTATTAATGGCTTTTATGTTAAGGCTAATGTTCATTAACTCTTCTGCTGACAGGTGACATCTTTTTTAATTGTCCCTTCTGACTTAGCTGTTCTTATCAAACACCAGTTGCTAGAGGCATTTCACTTACTTCCCCTCTTAACCTTCTAGAGAATGGTATCTTGCCCTGATTTTACATCCTGACATCCTTTTCTAAAAGCTGAGACTTCTAAGGGGTTTTTTTTTGCCTTGAGAAATAAAAATAAATTAAAATGGATGTAAGAAGTAGTCCCAATCACCTGAACTATGAACAGATTTTGAGGTGTGATGGAAAATGTTTTCTCTGGCCAAGAGCGCGTGTAAGTATTTCAGAAGCGGGGGTTTTACCTGTTTTTTCTTTGATGGTGAAGTATCCAAGTGGTCAATCTACAGTGGGCTGAAAGAAAGGTTTGGAAGTATCTGTTTTAAGTGAACTTTCTACCTGCCCTAAGGGGGTGGTAGTAGGGAGTGGTCTTCAAATAATTGCTTTACATGGTATTTCATGGATTTCTTGCTCATCAGATTTATTTTTTTTTAATTGTCTTCAAGCCTGTGGGGGAGAACAGTTCTCCTATCAAAAATCAATTTTGTGATTTGCTTACTGTGGGAGTGTGTCACTGATCATGTCTCTGATACAGCCAGGGTTTGCTGTGTAGTCTTTTTATTTCAGTGTTAAAATAGCGACTTGTTCTGAAAGATAAATCTAGGCGTGTTCAGCTCTCTATTTGGTGCAATTGTAACTTGTTTTCTACTAAGCTCACTTCTAATGGATGAGCTCTTGAAAGACATTAGTTGTGATCAGTGAGGTGAATTTGAAGGGATGGTGTGTCAGTACAGCTGCCCTCTCATGAAACAAAAGATTGTCTCTGATGCATTTTTTTCCATGTGAACCATCTGCCAATGTCCACCATTGCCAAGCATCCCCTGAGAGCCTGGCATACGATTGCCAAAGCTGGAAAGAAGAGCCTGTAAATACCTGCACTGGTGCCTTGTCTTCCTGCATGCATTGTGAAGTGGTGCTTCCATGTAAGCTTTTCCTGGGAAGCTGGCAGGAGTGGTGAGAGACACTTCTCAGTTTTGAGTGTTTGAAGTTAAACCCTGGCTATGATGGATTTAGTGGTCAATCTTTGATTAAAATCCTAAATGCATTACGATTGTGTCTCTGAATGAAGTCAACCGCATCTCCGTAAGAATGCATTTGCAAGGGTAATATTCATCGTTACCTGCAAGTAGCAGTTATGTCGCTGAAGTCTTTTCCCTTCTATTTCTTCCTTAGAATCATAATCACGTTAGTGGTGCTTATAAACTGAAGTATGGGACAATATCACTGTATATGCAGGACCATACACATACCGGAGGCTGTGGTGGATTTGTTTGTTTAACGTGTTATTTTGGTTGAGGCACAAAGTACCAAGAATTCTTGGCTTTGCTCACAGTCCTGTGCCATCTATGCTGTTAAGGATGTCTACATATTCACAATAAGGCGACTTTGATTTAGTAAGAGGAATTTTTTTTTCTGTTGAGAATTATAATAAATAAAAAGAAACTGCATCAGGAGTGATTCCACTTGTGGGAAACTTGCAACAGGCCTAGACTTGCTGTAGTCAAAACAAGTATGCATGTTAGTGAAATAGTATATAAATTAAGAATTCCTTTAAAGAAAATATGTTGTTCTTACAGTGACATTTCCATGACAGCAATTCAAATGCTGACAGAGATAGTGGTTGATTCCAGATAATGCTTTTTATACTGAAGATCTGCTATTTCTTTTCTTGAATCTTTTGTTCAGGGACAGAAAGCATAATCTGGAAGCTTTGTTGCTTTGTTTCTACTCATTGAGGTCACATGAAGATAGTTTTGTCAGCATTCTGCTGTAAAGACAGCTTTATCAAACTATTTGTGGCTTATTGTTTCTTTAAATGTGACTTGATTTGTGTTTGTGTCTGTTCAAAAATGCTGAGGGCCTTTCAAATATGGTACTGTTCTAAAACCCCAGGCAGCAAATTTTGCAAGTCACCATGGTAATGTGTGTGCATGTGGGTGGGAGGAAGGCTAAAGTCAGAATCTGTTAATTAACAGAACCTGTTAATATTGCATGTGCTCAGTGCCACTAGGACTGCCTGTTCTTTGATGTAGATATGTTCTTTGCTTAATTAAAAACGAAGTAATGTGATGCAGCTAATACTGCTTATAGTCTGGTTTTTAATCGGATTATTTTTTGTGATTCTGGTACTAGTCCGCTGAAATTATTTGGTATGTGGGTAATCATTGAGACTTCTTTCTCTTCAGGAAATGGCATATAAGAATCTTGTAATTTATGAAAGAAACTTCAGAACTTCTTTGCTGTCTCTCTGAGTAGTTATGAATAGGCTTAAAAGTCAGTGTTTTACAACTCGAGCTACGTACCAAGGACACTTAGTACCGATAGCTCATGTCCTGGTGATTTCTGCCAAGTCACTGAATGTTTAAGGTTCTTGGTTTTGTCTAAGCCTGTCTGGATGCATTTGTACCTGCAATTGTTGCCATAGGCACAACTATTTCTGAAGTGTAGCCACTGCTATTTTAAATTAAAAAAGAAAAGAAAAAGAGGAACTATGGTCTCTTCTAGAGTGCTGCAACTGGTTCTTAAAATTGCCCTTATTCAGTCAGTGCTGACAACAGGTAAACTTACGAATTCCTATTCTTCTGTAGGAACATTAGCTCTTGCTTTATGTGGAGGACAAAAGTTAAACCTGACGTTTCTTGATTCTTCACTACCGTGGTCTAAATAAACTGAAAAAATTGGGAAACTTGAATGAAGGATGACTTATTTTCCACATTACTGTCATATTGACTGTCTCAACTTGTGAGTTGCAGTAACTCACTATTTTAAAAATACTGGCTCGCTGCTACTGATACTTGTGGAAGCATTGCTACTGGTTTAAACTGCAGATCACGTTGCAGTGACTGTTGTGTTACAAGGCCTCAGAGAAAGGGCTTTTGCACTCTTTCCTTGCCTAGATACACCCTGTAGCAAAACCACCGGGAGGGATATGGAGCTGAAATGCTCTGTCTGCATCAGAGCTTGAGTGAGTCAGGGGTGACTCAGGGTAGCCTGTGCCATCAACAAAATGGAGCACTTAGCCTTGCAGGACATGAACACTCAGTCAGGCTGTCCTGGACTTAGTCAGCTGAGGCCTGAGCCATCCATGTAAGCATTCACATCAGTTGGTGTATTTTATTTCTGCAAAGCTATTCACTTGTTATATGCAGTCTGTCATAGTAATAATGCTTACTACTGTGGTATTTTTTCTTAAAAATTCCAGGTCTCCTTTTGAGAGGGTAAATGTGCGAAGTGATGACTGCGATAGTCTTTGTGTTAGGAAAACAAGTTGTGGTTTTTCAAGGCTGGTTTTGCAAAGGCTGAACTCGATTGTGTAGGCAGTGGAGCCGTCCATATTGGTAGTGACTTGCTAGGTCCTTTCTTTGCTTTGAAGGTGATATTTAATGTGCCCTAGCAAGATATCTCTTTTTCCATTTTTTTAAAAGACAAAACTTTACGGTCATAGGTCTGAACATGAGCCAGCAGTGTGCCCAGGTGGCCAAGAAGGCCAGTGGCATCTTGGCTTGTATCAGAAACGGCACGTCCAGCAGGTCCGGGGAGGTTATTCTCCCACTCTAGTCAGTACTGGTGAGACCACACCTTGAATCCTGTGTTCAGTTCTGGTCCCCTCCCCACAAGAAGGATGTTGAAGCTCTGGAGCGAGTCCAGAGAAGGGCAACGAAGCTGATGAAGGGGCTGGAGAACAAGTTTTAGGAGGAGCGGCTGAAGGAACTGTGGTTGTTTAACCTGGAGAAGAGAGGGAGAAGGGAGACGCTCTCTGTAACTACCTGAAAGGTGTTTAAAAAATGGGTGGCTGAGGTGCTCAGGGCCATGATTTAGTGGTTTTAGTGTTACATATAGGATCTGTCTCCTGTGTGATTTAAAGCAGACAGCTCAGGTGTAATTTGTATGAAATTTTGATGAGGAAAAAAAAAAGTTATCTGACAGATCAGTTAATTTATTCACGTCACATTCTCACAGTCTGTGCTGGCAGGTATGAAAACACAGTACCTACTTCTGAAAAGCGTACTCTTAAATGCACATTCCTCCCACCAAAACCCTTGACAGTATTAATCTGTTTCCGCCATTTCCTTATGAAAAAAGCAAGCCTTTATGTGCAGTGAAAGACACTGTTAGATTTAGGTTGTATGCTAAAATATAATATGAGAAAGAATATTAGATAAAGAGTATAAGATAGATATAAATATACATATTACAAAACTTACGTATTTTCTAAATATATGTATTCCACTTCTGTTTTTAACAGTTTGGAAATGATTTAAAGTCAGATGTTCTATTGAAGAATAAGAAACCAAATATAAAGTTTAGATTATAATTTTTTTACAGATAACCTGGTGATACTGCTGATGTTCAATGTCTGGGATTTTTATTTTTTTTCAATGGGAAGGACTGAGTGTTTGCAGGCTATTTAAATCTTCATCTGTTGTAAACTCTTCACCTCTTTAGCTTAGAAACTACTTTTCTTTAAGACACAAATGCATTTTTAAAGCTCGCACTTCGTATATATAGTGTCTTCAAGTTCTTTTTCAAATTTTAACCTGTTCTCTGTAATTAGAAAGAAACTTATTAGTGCAGCCCCGTAACATCTTATGGTTTTCTTTCTGAATTTGATATACTTGGTTAGAACAGCATTAGTTTTCTTGAGTCCATTCGTGCTTATGACATTTCAGTAGCTGCTCCTTGAAAACAGACGTCTTTGGTATTTAAGTTCTCTAAAAGAATGTGTTTCTCTGCAGTAGGGGCGCTGTACTAATAGGTATATTTCACCTTTCTAAGATAATTCATGTGTCACTTACCATATTGATTTGCACTTTGTCATCTTTGTTTCCATACATAGGTTTTATACTGAACTTGTCAGAAAGGCTAATATGACTTTTAAGCTGTGACAAACTAAGTGAAATAAATCATCTGAGCAGTTAATGTCAGGATGATGATAAAATCACCTGCTACTATGGCAACTTTAGCAATTTTTTGTAACAGATTATATCAGTACATTTATTATTTAGAAATACAGGAAGTATACTGAATTGTTAGCCCTGAAAACAAGGCTTCACACAACTGTAAAGCTTCAAATTGTCATGCAAATGCTAACACTTAGACAATGGCTGTTTATAAATTACATTGCTAATGAATGAGTTATGTGAGCGAACCTGCAATATGCTGTCCAGACTTCATAGAAAGTGGTTACAGCTTGATGAGTAGCGTGCCTTGGCCATACCTGCAACCAGCCCTTTTACTCTGCTGGCTGGTGGTCTATGCCAATTCATTTAATAGCCTTTCAAGCCAGGAGTCTACCATTTATAGAAGCAGTTTTGTGAATTAAATTGTCCAATAGGATGTGGGTTTAATCTACAGGTTTCATTCATCTGTAGCTCTAAATAGCTTTGACATGATGACTTAGAACTACTGATCCAGATCTTGCTTGTAACTGACTTGTGAAAATGTTTTTGTATAAAGATGCCTTTCGTTGTTCTATCCTGCAGGTCTTATAGCATGGCCCTAGATTTCTAATGCTACAGTTTAGGAAAGAGTAATACATTTATTTTCCATGTAGTCTATTTTTTGTGGAGGAAAGCATTTGGCTTACAAGTTATAAATACAGATATTATTATATCTACTGTTACTTCATTTGTGTAAGTATTGTTACACATTGAAATGGCTTGTACAGGATTGCAGTTTCTATGTGGTTTTAGGATGTTATGTAACTGATTAATGTGTAGACTGTGCTAACATCTCATAATGCAGAATTGTCTCAGTCCTGTCTCAGTAAAATTTACTAGTATGTATCTTTCTACACGTTGGCTTCAGTTGTGTGGTGTATGAGTGAGGAAGTCCATGTTAAACTGCGGATTAAATAGTTGATTCTCCTGTCTATATAGCAGATATCATCCACAGTGTCTTTGACTAGAAGACAGCCAACTTTTGGTGACAGTTCAGTTATGAAATGGGTGTCTACTCTAATAACATATTTGCTTTGCTGACTTTAAGGATTTTTATTTGCTTTCTTATTGGACTCATTAGGCAACCAGTGCAGTGTCATGTGCTGTAAGCTGGTTGCTCAGCAGTTCTGTCTGAGGATCAGCTTTATTTTAATATGGTTAGTTTATGTGGAGCCCAAGCGTTGTGATAGTGAAGCGTGTTGCACTGTGTACCTTGTTCAGTGTCCACGAAACATTGCCCTACCTGGTATAGAAGATGCATAAAATTTAGTTTACTACTACTTTTACCTTGTTTTACATGAACATTTGAAATGTGGACTGAATTGTTTGAAGTTTTCAGCTTTCCTCTCGGTTTGTCTGTTGTGAAGGCCATTTCTGTTATATGAATGCTGTCATGAGGGTTTATCACTATGGGTGGATACTCGTTGAAAACAAGGGTGTTGTGCATTGTGGTGGGTTTTTGTTTTAAAGACAGATTTGACACCAATAAATTATCCATTGCTACTTCAACAGCAAATCCTAGAGCAGTGATTCTTTTTGTTGCTCAGAGACAGCTCTCAGGAGTGTGTTTCCTTTCTGTTATTGTCTACGGTACTTGTAATCCATCCTTCCTTTTACTGAGAACTGCTGAATGTGGTAGCAGATGACATGGGCAATAATTCAATAACAAACTTGTTTGCTAAACGTCTCGTGTAATGAGATTTAACTGCCAAGTTAAACGTTTTTATTTGGAACTTAGCACAAACCATTTATTTCCTGAACTACCTGGTATTGCCCGTGATGTAAAAGCTGATGACTAGAGGGATGATCTAACTAGTCTTGCACAAAAAAAATGTTGAAATATACATCTGGTTAGGGATTTTCCACCAGCCCTTGTTAACGTTAAAGTTTGAATTTAGCAAAGGGAGCTAAGAAGTTTCTGCTTTTGACCCCATGCTCCATATTTACTTTTTTAACTATGTCATACGTATACATGCACACAAAAAAATGGTGCCTGTATCATAGAGTGGTTTGGGTTGGAAGGGACCATAAGGTTCCAACCCCTCTTTCACGGGCAGGGACACCTCCCACTAGACCGGGCTGCTCAAAGCCACATCCAACCTGGTCTTGAACACTTCCAGGGAGGGGGCAGCCACAATTTTCCTAGGCAGGAATGTAAGTATTTTAAACAGTGTGTACACATACCAGAGTAAGAATAAAGAGCACCTAAGTGTGCACAAGTCAGTGAAGGCTTCTTCTAATACTGCAGTGAACAAGATAGCCTCTAACCCTTGAATTTGTTCACAAATGGCGGCAGTTCAGCCCTTCTGATGTCGGTGGTGCTCTGCAAGGGGGAGGAGTTGAGGAAGCTCCTTCCTGCTAATATAAAGTTATGTTGCTGTTATTTATAAAATATTTTGCATTAGGAGCTGTAAGGGTTAATTATACCATTTTTTTCCCCCTCCTTCCTTGCTCTCTAGAATTGGGGATCTCTTCAGTGAATCATTTGCAGCTTCAAGAAAGGACTAGAGTAACCGAAGTTGTGAAAATTAGGTAAGCAATACTGTCAGTTTACTTTTCACTTTAAATGTTGAGCTAAACGTAGGTGACAGAGTTATGAATATTCATTGTGGGGTACCATAACCATCAAGGCATTGTTAGGGTTTTCAATCTTAAGTAGATTTGATTTGGTGTTCTGGCTCTTCTCATGAATTCTAAGCAGCATTTCAAGTTTCTCCTTGGTGATGGGCCCCTCATAAGAAGTCCGGCAGAATTATGATATGCAAATGTCCTTTGTGCTTATAATAAAAACAGATTGATTAATATTCATATCAAAGTTGGAGTTACTTTGACAGGAGGTCAGTGTACTTTTATGGTCTTCAGTTAAGTTACTGGATTGTTTTTGACAGCATTAAATTGTTTTGTTTCCCCAGCAGACTCTGGTATTTGTGGTATGTGCAGCCATATATACTTTATGTAGATTTCCTTCCCTAATTTTCTTACCAAAGCATATTCTGGATGGATTTGATAATTCGTGTCAGTTTCACCTTCCTATTTCTTTGTTCAGTGTGTAAGTCTTGTAAATAGATCTCCAGGGCCTAATTCTCCAATAAGATGACAAAATTCCTTTTTTGTTCTTTGTGCGGTACCTTTCATGGCGTAAATATTTTAACTTGGAATTCAGTGTCATATGCTGCTGCTCGTGTTGTTTTGCTCGGCTTTGAAGGGCCCATCCAGCTTGACTTCAATATTTTCTAATTGCCATCAAGTGCATGTGCTTTGATGTGGTCTTGAATAATTTAAGTGAACGGCCAGTGTTTTTAATCGGCTGAATTTGGCTCCAGCAAAATTCTGGGATAGATCTATGCCTGTTGACCTTCAGTGGATGGTACAATTGCAACGTGTTTATGTAGGGTTCAATCCCGTGGAGTACACGAGCAGTAGTTTCAGGGTTTAACTGTCTGTTAGTATTCATTTCTTATGAGCTCAGTTCTGTACGGCAGCTTCTATTTTAGAGACCTGTAAGTTCTTTGCTGTTTCACACTTTAGTGTCTAAAAATCCAAATGAACTGTGGAGAAGGATTCTGCTAGGTAAAAGCACGTGCTGTCTTGCCCATGCTTCTTCCTCAGAAAGAGCTGTACCATGTAGAGCATTGCACAGTTATCCCCTTTGAAAGCAAAGCCTGCAAAGCGTTATTTCATTTCTTGAGTATTCTGTAATAAATATCTTTCTATTTTACCCTGGGTTTTGTGCTTCTGAGCACCGTATATGAAGTATTTAATTCAAGTAGTAGTCAAACTTGATGCTTTACTCTGAAACTACTCAGTGTATCCTGAATTTCATTTAAGTACTGGTAAATGGCTAACGTGATGCTTTGTTTCCTTCTTTCTCTCTCCCTTCCCCCATGTTCCTTTGAAAACACTTCAGAGTTATCGGTAACACTGACAATACCAGACATGTTTGGGCTTATCCTTCATGTAGTGCACTTCCTTTCTATGAACACAACTGTGTTTTTCTGCTCAGATTTCACTATTCCTAGTAAACTTTTTCTGCCAGAGAGCTTGGGGAAAGGAGTCTGCATGTCAGTTTACCCTGAAGAAGTGTGTGAAATGGAAATGGTTTTATTACTTGCGTATTGTGAGAAACACACATTCACTGGTAAAATATTGAAAAGGACAAAATCTTTGCGGCAAAGGCAATAATATTTTTATTTTACAATTCAGCACTGAGTTGGATGCCCTTCTAAAAAAGGCATAACCTCTTAAAAAAGCAGTGGGTATATATACTAGTTTTAGACAAAGAATCATAGAAATCTTCAAAGAATGCTCTTTTTTTTTCTTTTTTTATTATCCAACCATGTCTGGAGACTCCCTTCAGGATATCTCCTGCAACAGCTGCGTCTTACAAGGCAACTGAGTATATTGACACATTCTCAGAGCCCTAGGACTGGCTGTCTCTTGGCCTAAAATAGCTACATCTTACAACACAGATTTATATGAGGAGATAATTAAACATACAAACCAGCTGCAGCAAAACTTATCAATTAACTCTCAGAATATGTAATTAGTGTAAGTGGCATTTCAAAGTGGGAGCAGGAGCTTCAGCCTCCCCTACTGGCCCTGTGATTCCTCCTCTGGCTTGCTTCTTAATACTCTACACCAGGAGCATCCTCAGTGTTTATATAGTCACCCTGTGAAAAAAAGAAGGGTTTCACGGCCAAATGAGAATGGGGTGTGGGGATGGAGAATCTTTGTCCTTGAGACTCTGCCAGGAGCGGGGTGGAAAGAAGAAGGAAATGGTAGCCCAATCAGATAAATAGGTAAAAAACCTCCCAAACTCATAAAAAGCCCTGAACAAAAAAACCCCACCCTGTGGAGGTGGGTGGAAGGGGGAGAAGGCGTACAGTTGGGTACCAGATGTAGGGGTGATTTGGGCAGGTAAAAGATGGTGTTGTTTGTTTCAGGAGGCAGACAGAGAGGAAAAGAGAAGAAACATAAGGGCTTTAAGGGATTTAAGCAGCAGGAAGAGGGCATGGGCATGGATGAGAGCTAATGCAAGAAGACTAAGTGGGGAAGATGCAGCAGTTCTCTGAGGTCAGTGGTGTCAGTCAGTAGTGATCCTTCCTGGAGCATGGGGAAGCAGGAAGCAAAAGAGAACTCCCGCAGTGTGAAACTATGTGTTTTTCATTCTTGTGGCAGAAACAAATAAAGTGCAATGGGTGTTCCCAAGTTGTTGGCTGCCCTTTCTGTACGTGCTCCTGGAGTGTTTGCAGGAAGCTTCAATCATGGGTCAGGAAGTAAAACCTTCCTGACTTGTCTCACTGGCAGCTACAGAAGTGACGAACGTAAAATTTCCGTGAACGTCTTAGGCTGGAATAGAACATACCATAAAAGCCCCTTATACTTGAATACCTAATATTTTTCTTTATTTATCTTAAGTGCTTTGAGGTTCAGACTGACGGTTTATAAGACAATGATGCAGGGCAGTGCACTAGGGCACGTTAGCAGACTATTCACATGTACGTGTCGGGATACAACCAGAGAAAAGCCTGCATATCTTCAAAATCACAAAATCACTAGTAAAGGTAGTATATGGTTTTCAGATTTGATATGTGGGTCATCTTTTCTGAGTAAGATTTTCATGGATTTTAGTTACCTGTGTCAGAAAGCATTTAGACTTCATCCACTATGCTTTTATCTATTCTATGACTCTAATTTGCGATTTAGTAATTGATCTATGATGTCAGAGCAATGGCAAAGAGAAGTTTTAGTTCTGTTGTTTAATTGAAATGCATTCATGCCATGCACTTTAGGGGCAAAGTCGAAAGTCACGTAAGATGTTGGTTTTTAACTTTTGTTTAATGGAGGTTTTGTTTTTTTCTAGTTTAATTTTTATCTGTGCCTCCCACGTTCTGATCATTGCATTAATCTTGTAGAGTAACTCTGAAGTAACACAGGTGCAAAGCTATGGTCTTCTCTTATTCTTTTCAGACACCTGTTTGTTCAGACAGTCAGAGTTCTTTACAGTTGTCTCTCGCAGCAACTGTGTTTGTATCTGACTGCCTTCTAGTTCCTTCATTGTTAAACTTGGGTCAAATCACTGCAGTGCAGCTTAATTGTGTGACTCAGTCAGCTTCTTGCATGCATCTTGCATAGGTCTTAAAAATGGGTTTTTTTCCCTGGAACATACAGAAAAATATACAACCAGGGAGGTCTTTCATTTCTGAAGTTTTATGATTAGACTTCTAAATAGCTATAGTGACATTTAAAGTATCTCTAAGAGATTGGGGAGTTCTGTTCCATAAAGCACTTTTTTTTTTCCTTTCTGAAAGTACCATCATATTCTTTAACATTTTCCTTAAATTGGCTGAGCTTATGTAATGTGAAATATGGCATCCTGAAAAACCTGTATGTAACTCCTCCCTTCTTAGACACACTGTACTTTGCAATCATATTTCTACTTTGATATGTGATTTTATGCAGGAGAAAATCTGCCATTTTTTAAGGAAGGTGCAAAGACAGAAATCTAAGAGCATAACTGGCTTTTACCACCATGAATAATGATGTCTCCAAAGAAAATGAGTCGAGCCCACATGATGCATAAAGTGCTATCTGCAGTGAGAATGCCAAGGACAAATGCCCTGGGACTGCTTGAATGCTGGAGTCCGGTTTTCTGGGAGAGCCCAGGCTTAGTATTAGTAGTCCTTGTCACAAATTATTCAGTACTTCTGTCTGTGTTCTGATTTGTAGTTCCGTTCCAATGTGCGATGCGTATCCATTCAGAAGAGCTAGCACACAATGTGCATGTGTTACATAGTCAAATTAGATCACTATAGGTACGAAGTAGGTAAGGAACCCTATTCTAGAGAGTGAAATTACTTGAGATACTTAAAATATGGTAAGTTAGAGAGCTGCAAGGCAGAGAAGAGCTCATATGAAGTCTAAGAATCTGATCTTCCCAGCAGGCTGAATGCGAAAGTGAATACCAGTGAAGGACCTCAGTTTCACTTATCATATCTAAATCCCGTTCTCGAATTCCATGTGGAACTTCAAACCATGCCACTGTTCATTTCCTTCAAAGAAGGAAAAGCATGGTATTGCCTCCTCTATTAATGATCAAGAAGGAAAGGGGAAGCAATGAACAGACTTCAGGGGACTTCCCAGGGGATGAGGAAAAGACTGAGGTACTTAATGCCTTCTTTGCCTCAGTCTTTAATTGTAAAGAAAGTCGTTCTGTCTGTGTACAAACCCAGGAGCTAGAGGGGCCAAATGAGGCTCCTGTGATCCAAGAGGAAGTGGTCAGAGCCTTGCCAGCCCGACTAGACACCCACAAGTCTATGGGGCCGGATGGGATTCATCCAAGGGTATTGAAGGAGCTGGCGGATGTGCTGGCCAAACCCCTTTCCATCATCTTCCAACAGTCCTGGAAGACTGGGGAAGTCCCACTGGACTGGAGGCTGGCTGATGTTGTGCCCATCTACAAGAAGGGTCGCAGGGAGGATCCGGGGAACTACAGGCCTGTCAGTCTGACCTCAGTGCCAGGGAAAGTCATGGAGGAGGTGATCTTGAGTGCTGTCATGAAGCACATGCAAGAGAACCAGGTGCTCAGGCCCAGTCAACACGGGTTCACAAAAGGCAGGTCTTGCCAAACTAACCTCATCGCCTTCTATGACAAAGTGACTGGGCTGCTGGATGAGGGAAAGGCTGTGGATGTATCTTCCTGGACTTGAGTAAAGCCTTTGACAGAGTTTCTCACAGCATTCTGCTTCGGAAACTGTCAGCCTCTGGCCTGGGCAGGCGCACACTCTCCTGGGTGGAAAACTGGTTGGATGGCCGGGCCCAGAGAATGGTGGTAAAGGGTGTGAAATCCATCTGGAGGCCAGTGACAAGTGGTGTTCCCCAGGGCTCAGTGCTGGGTCCAGCCCTGCTCAATGTCTTTATCAATGACCTGGAGGAAGGCATTGAGTGCACCCTTAGCAAGTTTGCAGATGACACTAAGCTGGGTGGAAGTGTTGATCTGCTGGAGGGTCGGGAGGCTCTGCAAAGGGATCTGAACAGGCTGGACTGCTGGGCTGAGTCCAATGGGATGAGGTTTAACAAGGCCAAGTGCCGGGTCGTGCACTTGGGGCACAACAACCCTGTGCAGTGCTACAGACTAGGAGAAGTCTGTCTAGAAAGCTGCCTGGAGGAGAGGGACCTGGGGGTGTTGGTTGACAGCCAACCGAACATGAGCCAGCAGTGTGCCCAGGTGGCCAAGAAGGCCAATGGCACCTTCGCTTCTATCAGAAACGGCGTGACCAGCAGGTTCAGGGAGGTTATTCTCCCTCTGTACTCGGCACTGGTGAGACTGCTCCTTGAATACTGTGTTCAGTTCTGGGCTCCTCCCCACAAGAAGGATGTTGAGGCTCTGGAGCGAGTCCAGAGAAGAGCAACAAAGCTGGTGAGGGGGCTGGAGAACAGGCCTTATGAGGAACGGCTGAGAGAGCTGGGGTTGTTTAGCCTGGAGAATAGGAGGCTGAGGGGAGACCTCATTGCTCTCTGTAACTACCTGAAAGGAGGTTGTAGAGGGGAGGGTGCTGGCTTATTCTCCCAAGTGACAGGACAAGAGGGAATGGCCTCAAGCTCCGCCAGGGGAGATTTAGGCTGGACATTAGGAAAAAATTTTTCACAGAAGTGGTCATTGGGCACTGGAACAGGCTGCCCAGGGAGGTGGTTGCATCACCTTCCCTGGAGGTGTTTAAGGCACGGGTGGACGAGGTGCTAACGGTCATGGTTTAGTGTTTGATAGGAATGGTTGGACTCGGTGATGGACTTGGGTCTCTTCTAAGCTTATTATTCTATGATTCTATGACTTTTCCTAATGGCCCAATTTAAATTTTAGGTTCATCATTGCTCCAGGAATACACTCCACTCTGATGTGCTCTTTTTGAGGAACAGTTTCTACAGCACAATGTAAGATATAAAATGGAATATATCCTAGCTTTGTGTTTGAACACTAAGTACAGCTTTACTAGGTACACCATAAACAAGCAAAGCACCGTTAGCTATGTCCTTTGAAGGAGGAATGTGTTCCAGTAAGCACTTACTCAGGGCTTTTGCACATAGATTCACAATACTGCCTTGAAAATCTTAGTAACATTCAGCTTTGGGCATGCAGATTTCACAGACAAATGGTCTGCATGTTTACTCATGTCCAGAGTTTCTGCAGCCATTCCGATGGTGCCAGAACTGGAAGGTGATTGTGGGGTTCAAATAGTGTCATCATGTGCTTGTTTGGTATCGAGTACACTTTTCACATTGCCTGTTTAACTTGTGATGCATGAAGTTTCTTTGGGAAAATGTTTAGTAGGCAAAAGTTACAAGTTGGTTATGATTTTGTCAGCACCTTTCATTTTGGGGAGCTGAAATGAATCTGTTTAGCCCTTGCACGTCTGAAGAAGTTGTTTTAAAACTTGTTGGAAAAATTACTCTTGGCCTTGACACAGCTTTATTCTAGGTTTTCCTGCACATTTTGTACCTATCGATGTCGATAAGCCCTATGCCGCTTTGTCCACGGGCGTTCCGTACAAAAGCCAAACGGAGGCTTAAAGTGGTTTTACATGGGCAGTAAGAGTCCAGGTGACTCAGCCCCCAGTGAGGTGTTGCCCTTGGGGCATTCTGCAAACAGACAGTTTTAGCAGCAGTGGCCTGGACTTTTTGTGGGCGCATAGGGAGCACAGTTTGGTGTTTCCTGGCAAGACAGGCAGGTCATTTCTGAGGAGACAATTTAGCTTCCTGTGCGTTCACAGCTCAGACAGGCAATAACTGCTCTTCTGAGTTTACACACTTTGTTAAAATGTTTCTGGCGCATTTTTGTTCGCCACTTTGTTTCTCAACTAAGTCAATAAGTGTGGTGTCTCCTCTGAAATTGCATTTCAGTGCTGGAGATTTATCTTGTGACCATTTGTATTTATTCTAAGTTGACTATGTGCCTGCTTGGCTATTTTTCTACCTATATTATGGCATAGTGTCTTTTGGTTTTAAAATTGCACATGTCTCTGCCCAGTTTCTTAAACTTAACCATTTGGGAAAACAACCTCACAGAAGACTGCTGAAATTTCTCATTGTGCACAAAGTTGCTATCGAGGAAAATGTGATTTACTGTCAAAATTTCATTCTATCTGTTCAGATAAGCCAGTCTAGGAGATTATTTTGTTAGCCAGTGTTCTCTCCTAAATACAGTAGTTCCTATGTTTCTACACCCTCTTTCTTGTGCTTTCCATCTACCTGCTGAATATGTCCTGCACTATCTTTGCCTCTGGGTATCTGGATATAATTTGTCAAAACTTCTCAGTGCAGTGCATTGTCTGTTGTGGTATCGTTATGAGTGCTTTTACTTTAACTCACTTTTCCTATGTTTTGATTTACTGAAAAGCAAAGGGATGCATTAGAAGGACCCAGCATTTGAAGGCTGCAGGAAAACACTACCTTATGAAGTCCTTTGGGATGGCCCAGGAGAACACTGTAACTCCTTTTTATTTGTTTGTTTGTTTGTTTTTCTAAAGCCTTGGCAAAAGCTGGTAGCTCTCCAGAAACTGACTGTAGTGCCACTTGTGGAGGAGCAGCTTGTTACATGTTCCTGGTGTAGCAGCGAAGGCTCTTGGGTGCATGTTGTTAACCTAATACCTTGCATCGCTGTGGCTAGTAACACTTGTAAATATACATCAGATTCACAGATGTAAAAGCTTTGTTGCAGACAAGTCTGACTTTGTATATGTCCCAAAACAAACTGTAACAAAAGCATGTGTTTTTCCAGTCTCTAGAGGCTGACAGAGTTGCATTTCCATATATGTTTTAAAAAGGCGATTAAAACCACTCTTTGCTTCCCAGAAACTTCTACCCTAGAGAAGCGTTGCAGCTGTTACTTCCTGATTTGGAAGCTCAAGCTGCGTTTTTTCAGATAGCTGAGAATCCTCTCGAACCAAGGTACCATCACAGATATCTGGAAGCAATAGCTTGTTTTGTCAAAACAGATTTTATTCTGAGAACATGTTCAATAACAGTTACAAATCAGTTACAAAAAGAAGAAATGTCTCTCCCTTCACATTAAGAGCAGTAACTTTTCAGAAAAGCTTCAGAAAGGCTTTTTGCTATTTCTGTGTCACGGTATCAGTATTTGTATATTTGTATAAAGTATTTTATTTTTGGGAGCTTGCATTTTCAGTATTACAGTAACGTAGGATATTCACTAAGAAGTGTGAAGTTTAGATTACTGTCTTGCGAACAATTGCAAAATTCCCCAGCCCCTTGTTTCTTTGCCCAACCAAGTGCTAGTACCGAATTAATGAGTGAAAGTTGATGTCCAATATGCGCTGACTATTGCTACCAGTGTTACCAGTGCAGTCTGAATTTTGTAACTGTCTAGGACATCAGTATATGATAAAGCAAGCTGAATCAGCATTTGTTTTGACATATTTGTCTCAAGTTTGAGTGTGAAAGCTTTGTGCACATCTCGCAACAGGAATGGTTGAGAGATCTATCCATGTATACAAGCTGACAATAGACACACATACTAGTTAATGTCAAATGTTCAAAAGTGGATGTACTAGGAGCATAAACAGCAGATTCACTACATTGGACGTTCAAGAATTACAGGTGTTTCAGCACCACTGTTGTTCTACCACTTCTCTGAGCCTTAGCAGTCAGGATCTCAGTTTAAAGTCTTAGTGGTTTCCCGACCCCCTGGTATCAGATGCTTTACAGAGAACTCAGTTAACTGTACATCTGTTGCTTTTTTCAAAATGTGAGCGTTTAAAGAAATTCCCGTGCAGAAATTAGGCTTGTTCATCTCTGCCTTCCTTTGTGCCCATTCACAAGTAATGACATGGCGTTCAAAGACTTCGGCAGAAGTACCAAGAGGAAATGGTCAGGGAAGAACTAACCTGTTTCTCAAAAAGTTGCCAGCAAATAGACTAGTCTGTCTCCGTATAGCCTGTATCGAGACCGAGATGAAAGTCCTACTTCTGTCTATGGTCCTAACATGGGAACATGCTCGTGGAACAGGTTACAGCCTTTCAATTTCAGACTGTATCTGGAAATCATCATAGGCTGACTCTCTGGGCATGTGGTAGGATGCTCTGGTAAGCCTCTGGGCAGCAAATGCTGCGATTCCTATTGCCTTCTGTGGAGGTGTGGGTTCCTCAGAGCTGGCACAAATCCCAGGTGTTTCCTCCACTGTCACTAAGGAGACAGACCTTCAGGTACAGGACTGCTGACCTGCTAACGTAAAGCGAAAAACTAGCGTAACCTTGAGTTAAGGCCTAGAAATACTGGGATTTAATCTCCTCCTCTTGTTGTGTAACAGTACACCTTATGTCTGAATGCTTTTGCACCCCACATGCTCTGTGGATGTGTTTACTACTGTGAAACTAATGACCACTTTGGGTTGCTTCCTGTGAAATAAATCTTCTCTGTTTCCATTGTATTTGTACATAGATTTGTTATGTATTGATATTAAGGCTTCTCGCAGAGAGTTAGGTCCTTTCTCTTCTCTGTTCGTTTTTGACGAGCGTGTCCAGAGAAGAGCGACAAAGCTGGTGAGGGGCCTGGAGAACAGGCCTTATGAGGAACGGCTGAGAGAGCTGGGGTTGTTTAGCTAGGAGAAGAGATGGCTGAGGGGAGACCTCGTTGCTCTCTACAACTACCTGAAAGGAAGTTGTGCAGAGGAGGGTGCTGGCCTCTTCTCCCAAGTGACAGGGGACAGGACAAGAGAGAATGGCCTCAAGCTCTGCCAGGGGATGCTTAGGCTGAACATTAGGAAAAAATTTTTCACAGAAGTGGTCATTGGGCATTGGAACGGGCTGCCTAGAGAGGTGGTTGCATCACCTTCCCTGGAGGTGTTTAAGGCATGGGTGGACGAGGCCTTGAGGGGCATGGTTTAGTGTTTGATAGGAAAGGTTGGACTGAATGATCCAGTAAGTCTCTTCCAACCTGGTGATTCTATGATTCTATGAAATAAAATTTCTAACTAACTCCTATGCGTAACTTAACTAACTAATTAACTAATTTCTATCTAACTTCTCTATGGGTTCTTTGTGTCTAACATATATACAAGAAAACACTGATTAATAGCTGTAGTAGCTTGACATATATACAACATCAGGGGCGTGGTGCTGGTCTCTTGTTGGCTGGAGCATCCTCCGAGCTGCTGGCTCTCCTCCTTCGGGTCTGCTGCGGCCTCACAGGGGAGTGTTCCCTGCCCTGGCTGGAAGTGTTGGGTGTGGGCATGGCCGCTCCTGGCTCCTCCCGGGACGCTCCTTCCTCTGGCAGTGAGGACAGTGGGGACGGAGGACTGGCTGCTGGCCCCGCCACCGATGGCAATGGAGGAGGTGCCGGGGAGCTTGTCTGCAATGGATGTTGTGGGGCTGCTGCCGCATGGGACTGAATTGGGGCTGGGAGACCCTCCTGCAGGCCCAGCAGACGAAAGGCTTCCCTGTGCCACCGTTGCAAAGCAACACGTATAAGTTCTTCAACAAATGTCACTGTGTAGTCAAGGAGGAAGTCGTGCAGCATCTGAACAAGGACTTCTTTGTCCACCCCATGGTTGGTCAGGATGTCTATTACAGTCTCCTCCACCAAGGCTGCCTCCGCCTGGCTGCCATCGAAGATTTGCCGCAGTGTTGTGTGAAGCCAGGGCAGCAGGATCTCGAGGAACGATGGGAGAGCCTGGAAAAGGCTCGCCCATTCCTCCGGCTGGAGGCCACCCACAGGAGCTCTGGACATCCCTTCCTCAGGCCATGGTAGGGGCGCTCCAGGGTGGTGGAGGTCCTGGACAGCGGAGTCTTCCTGAGCTCCTTCCCTCCGGCGGACAATGACTTCTGATGTTGCGGGTGGAGCGATGACATGCTCCACGTAGTCATCGTCCGCTTGCACCGAGTGCACTAAAGATGTGATCCTCCTCTTGCAGAGGGGGCACTCGGGCTTATCATCAGCCCACCGCAGGATGCAGGTGTAACAGAAGCAGTGGAGGCATGGCATAGCAAAGCTGGGCTCCTCCCAGCTGTCCAAGCAGATGGGACAGCGGTCCTCCAGCTCTGTGGCCATGCTCTTGCCTGCCTGCGGTGGGCTGGGGGGAGTTGTGGAGCTCATGTTGTTCCCTCTCGCTGTTGCTGCAGCAGGGGGTGTTATGCTAGGAGAGGAAGAGAGGCCGCATTCGTTGACTGCCCTGGAGACGGGTGGAAGAAATGCCCAGGTCCCACAAGAAGAAAACCCTCCCAGCTCCCAGGGGTGAGGTTTCCCCTCCCAGCTCACCTCTGCTGCAGCAAGCGCCCCTCCTGCAGTGCTCTGGCTCCCTGAGGCAGGTCCAGAGAAAGTTCTTGGACTAGCCAAGGCACGTATACTTCTCAGCTGGGGTGCCAAGATGAGCCCCCTGCAAGAGTCTCTGCTTGGCTACAAGCAGTTGCTCGGGACGTGGGATACCATCGCCAGGTGACACAACAATCCAATGCCTGTAGACCTGTCAGTCCACCCATTGGTGCCATGTCTTCTCCATTCAGTTTTTGCTGCTCACCAATGATTTTTTTGCCCCGAGGAAGATGAGTCCAAAGTGAAAAGTACTTGTTTTTATCTGTTTTCTTTTTTTTGTCTAATGCTAGAGCTGCTAAAGAACTTCTTTCTAGGAAATTGCTGATAATACACTGGTGTTTACAAGCGAGACGGTACCAGAGCCAATCTGAGAAACAATGAATTTTTAATTATTTCCAATTTGGTTTAATTTTTTTTTTTTCCTGAATTTTCCATTTGGGAACACCACCCATATTCCTCTCCCCTTCACAAGTGGCCCAACTATGTCAATGTGTTTCTGGAATGAATCCAGCTGTATATCAATGTGAATGAACAGCACGGTTTGCCGATCTCATCATTGTGTCCTTTTCTTGTGTGTTCATGAGAATGCCAGAAACTTTTCTAAACTCTTTCTGGAAGATGAGAAAATTTTCGGAGGCTGTTCTTACTGGTTATATAAATCCTTCATCTCATTTCACTAGTTCCCTCTGAGCTTCATCCCAGGGTTTTTAAAGAACTGACTGATGTCATTGTGGGTTCTGCCTCCATTATTTTTCAATGGCCTTGGGAGCCTGGAGAGGTTCCCGTTGACTGGAAGCTGGCAAATTCTGTCCCAGTTTTCAATAAAGGTAAGGGAGAAGAATGCCTGCTAAATTTATGGAGAAGGTTAGTCTGGGAGTTTTTGAAAATCACTTGAGAAATAATGCGGTCCTTAGACATAGCTAACATTGTTTCACGAGGCGAAAGTCTTGATCAATTTACTTGATTTCCTTTTTTGATGAGGTCACCCAAGTAGCTGACCTAGGGAAGCCAGCAGATGTTGGGTTTTCACAGTTTAGGAAAGCTTTTCATGTTGTTTCTTGTAGTATCCTCCTGGACAAATGTCCAGCACTCATCTAGACATGTCCATAGTATATTGGGTGAACAGTTGGCTGACAAGCTGGGCTGAAAGGGTTATGGTAAATGGGGTTACATCAGGCTTGCAGCCTGTCACCAGTTTGGTTGCACAGGGCCAGTCCTCTTCAGTGTTTTTATAAATGATCTAGATTCAGGATTTTAATGTACGCTAAGTAAGTTTGCTGGTGATGCTAAATTAGGGAGAGCTATGAATGCCCCTGAGGATGGGGAGGCCTTACAGAGATTTATGGATAGACTCTAGAGCTTGGCAATCACGAGGAGTGTGAAACTTGACAAGAGCAAGTGCTGAATTCTTTATCTTGGATGAGGTAATCCTGTTTATGCATACAAACTGGGGGACAAGAGGCTGGAGGGACAGCCTTGCAGGAAGAAATATAGGCGTCTGGGTTGGTGGCAAGTCGAGTCAACAGTGTACCCTGCCAGCCAGAAGGGCCAGCCATCGTGTCCTGGAGTGCATCAAGCACAGCATTGCTATCTGGTCAAGAGAGGTGATTTTTCCACTTTGCACTGCACTGGTGTGGCTGGCTCACCTTGAGTACTGTGAGCGGCTGTGGGTGCCTCAGGGTTAGAAGGACATCAAACTATTAAGAATGTTTCCAGAGGAGGGTGACCAAGATTGTGAAAGGTCTTGGGGGTAAGATTTACACACAGCAGTAGAGGTCATTTTTCTTGTTCAGCTTGGAGAAGACTGAGCGGTGACTTTGTGGCAGTCTACATGGGTAGTGGGTGGAGAGGTACGAACCCCCTCTCTCTGGTCACCAGTAATAGGACACAAGGAAAGGGAATGAAGCTGCATCAGGGGAAGTTCACCTTGGACATTAGGGAAACATTCTTCATTCAGAGGTCAGTCACTGGAACAGGCTCGCCAGGGCCATGGCACCAAGCCTGTCAGACCTTAAGCAGCATGTGGAAGATGCTTTTAGTCATATAACTTAGTTTTAAGTAGTCCTGTGAGGAGCAGAGAATCTGACTTGATGATCCTCATGGGTTCCTTCCAGCTTACAGTACTTTGTGATTCTGTGATACTTTTAAACCTATTGTAAAATATCGTTTATCTTGTTATAGATACCAAATGCTGAGTAAGAGGATCTGTCAGCCTTGAGAAGAAACCTTGAGAGGGCTGTCTGCCCAAGGGAGAGATCACAATCTCTTGCCATACGGGTGTGTTCAATGAGCTGAAGTGGAGGCTACATTTTTTTATTGTGTAAAGCAATAAACTTGTAGTCAGATGCTGCTTTGGTTCATGTGCAGGTGGGTAACTCTAGCAGTTTTAGTTTTGTAAAACCCCAAGTCCCAGCTCAGTCTGGAACTCTTGGCTTCTATTAAGACTTCACATAGATTCTTTAGTCCCTGTAAAGATTTGGCCAGGCATACTTCTCACGGTTTGCACAGTGGGGCTGTCTTCAGTCAGACCTCACTGCCCATGATGCCTGAACCAAAGCACTGTTCTGTCAGAGTGTGGCAGACTTGCCAAACAACAAACTTGATATGTAGTTTTAACAAAAAAAAAAAATTAGTGAATGTCTTATCATAAAATGAAAAACTTGAGGATTTTCAGGATTTTGTTTGCAGTTATGTTTTTCATATTAGTGACTTTGACTGTGGAGATAAAACATGTAATTGGTGTTTTGTAAAAGACATATAGGAGCTCTTTGTGTTCAAGTATTTCTTCAAAAGAATAAATAGTCAAATTCCGCTGAATATTAAAGATCATTTGTAGTGACTGCCAGCGTGAGGCAGGGAGAAGGAAAGAGCAGTAATTAATCTTAATTAACATGCAGTATCTGAATCAAACGGCAGTCTGAAGGTGATCCCAAAATAGGATACCGAATTACAGGACTTCTGTATGAAACAACCTGGTTGTTGTTTATAGCATGAGCTATATATGTATATCTGTGTGTCCATGTGTAATGCCTTAGTGTCAAGAACTGTAGAGATAAAAACATTGCCTGCAGATTTTTTTTATCCATTTTTCTCTCCTCCCTAAATCTCATTCTGCTTTGAAAAACAAGTATTCTTTTCAGAGGGAAAAAAAAAAAAGGATGATGTTCATCTGCAAAATATGATTTCATACTGACTGCAACTCTAATACTTGATATTTTTTTTACTAGCTTATCCTACAAAACTTTTTCAGTTCGTAGTTGTTCTTAATACTGACTAGCTGCCTACGGCTTATAGAAGTAAAAGCTGGTTAGATTTCTGGTTATTTTCATACTTGCATATAGCATAATAGCCTTAGCCACAGTAATGAAACACTTTGCAATTGCTGCAGTTACTGAATTATAGGTTGTGTGTGTTGCTTCAAACAGAACACGTACCTGCACACTCAGTCATGGTATTTGGTAGGCTGCTTCTATATAAAAGTGGATAAGAGAGGTTATCTATGCTGTGGAAGTCTAGAATTTCTCTGTGCACACGTCTTACTTAGCAGTTGTGCTTAAATTCATTGTTGTCTTTGCAGTTATTGAAGGATTATAGAATTAGAACAGTCTTCTGCATTATGGCATGTATAAATGAGGATACATGAACCTGACTTCATTGTTGCTATGGTTAAGTTTCGATTTTCCTTTCCCTTAAAGTGACTTAAGAAATGTCTGGAGGCTGAGGCAGAGAACCATCTGTTGTTGTCTGCTGGTAGGTAAAGATGAAACCAGACCCTCCGGTCCAGTGTCACTTTGTGCTGTGTTGCACAGTACTGTGCTAGCAGATCTGTGGCTGTTGATGGGAGAAAAGGAAAATGCCAGGCAATTTATCAGATTTTTTTTTCTCTCCCATGTGCTCTGGTCTGGAAGCACACATAGCTATGGTAAGCATTTTTACATGTACACATATTTCTGACTAGAGCATTCTTTTTGAGACTTGCTTTGTCAGCCCACTGCTGCAACTCCCCATGCTTATCTTTAGAGTGAAATCTTAACAGACCCACTTAGCACTTGCCACCTCTCACCAGTTCTAAAACTGTGCTTTCCAGGTCTGCCTTGTGTCTCAATATGTCCCTGTTTTTCCTGCCTAGGCTTGGGTAGTATTGCTTGTATTTCTGCACCATTTTCAGTCTGAAGATGGACTTCCTACAAAATAAACCAAATATTTTAAAATACTGCTTCGAAGTGTCTAGTCAGGAAAAACTGACACCACTCCAGAGCAGTCATAGCCTAATTTAGACTTCTGTGTGTGGTTGTTGTGTGGATGCTGTTTAAATGAAGAGCCACTAAAGACGGTAGAAATTGAAGCCATACAGATATGATGTGTGTGAAGCTGCAGAGTGGTCATTGAGGAGCATTAATGGTGGCACTGGAAGTGCAGTATATGGTACAATACAACGGACTGTACTGCTCTGTGGGAACATCTGAGATGGACTGCATGAACTAATAGATCTCTGCCTATAACTTTTGTAAGTCCATGCTCCAAACATCCCAAATTCCCCTTCTGTTCTAGAATGATCTGAGTATCTTTGAAAATGTGATTTGTCTTTAAGTTTCTTTAAGCAATCTCCCATGTGTGTATATGCAGATGCACACACAGAGTTCAAGTAATCACACAGAATCACAGAATCACCAGGTTGGAAGAGACCCACCGGATCATCGAGTCCAACCATTCCTATCAAACACTAAACCATATCCCTCAGCACCTCATCCACCCGTGCCTTAAACACCTCCAGGGAAGGTGACTCAACCACCTCCCTGGGCAGCCTGTTCCAGTGCCCAACGACCCTTTCTGTAAAGAATTTTTTCCTAACGTCTAGCCTAAACCTCCCCTGGCGGAGCTTGAGGCCATTCCCTCTTGTCCTGTCCCCTGTCACTTGGAAGAAGAGGCCAGCACCCTCCTCTCTACAACCTCCTTTCAGGTAGCTGTAGAGAGCAATGAGGTCACCCCTCAGCCTCCTCTTCTCCAGGCTAAACAACCCCAGCTCTCTCAGCCGCTCCTCATAAGGCCTGTTCTCCAGCCCCTTCACCAGCTTGGTTGCTCTTCTCTGGACTCGTTCCAGAGCCTCAACATCCTTCTTATGGTGAGGGGCCCAGAACTGAACACAGTATTCGAGGAGCGGTCTCACCAGTGCCGAGTACAGAGGGAGGATAACCTCCCTGGACCTGCTGGTCATGCCGTTTCTGATAGAAGTGAAGATGCCATTGGCCTTCTTGGCCACCTGGGCACACTGCTGGCTCATATTCAGTCGGCTGTCAACCAACACCCCCAGGTCCCTCTCCTCCAGGCAGCTTTCTAGACAGACTTCTCCTAGTCTGTAGCACTGCATAGGGTTGTTTTGCCCCAAGTGCAGGACCCAAATCTAATCTAAAGCAGCTAATAACAGAGAAATTATAAAAGGGCTAGAGAATAAATAAAAAGAAATGGTAGGGCCATAAACACTTGCAGATGAAAAATATGCTGTTCTGTCACTCTTGTTGCATGCGAGCTACAGAACTGAAAGCTAAAGCAGAAGCATGCTGCTTGAGCTGGTGCACTCTTCTCCTTTGACACATCGCATCTCTCTGTTTCAAGGAAGGCTTGAACAGCAGCGAATCATCTGGCTTTTCAAAGAGGCAAGTGTGCACCCTAGCTAGTGTTACTGGCCAGCTGAGTAAAATTAACTTATCTAGTCCCACAAAACGGGATGCTGCTTTGCTTGCTGTAATTGGTCTCATATTTGTTTAGTACTTGAGTGGAGGTGAGGAAGTGACATCAGCGATCTGCTGAAGTACATTGAAATGTCTTTAGATACAGGGTCAGACTTCTGTTGCAAGCCTGTCTAACTTTTAACAGTAAGTTGAAATCTGCAGTAGTGGTGTACCGTGTTGATTTTTTTTTTTACATGAAACACACACTATGCTGGTGTGTTTGCCTCTGTGAACTCATGACAGTTCTAATTGCCTTTTTTCCCTTTGATCCTACTTGCTGTATCCTAAACCTTGGAAATTGCTTTTATGGAAAAAGGAACGTTATAAGTGCTGTGAGTAATGGTTTTTACCTGTTGTCAACCTAAAAACAGACAGGAGGCTTTGAATATCTTGTGTGGTTTGTAACTTAGTTCATCATGGCTAGTTTTTTCCCCAAAGACAATTCTATTTTGTGAAAATGATGGACTCTGAATGATGATGGTGAGCATTCCCATTATTACTTTAGAATTGATAACAAGGGGCTCTTCAGGGAAGCTTTGAGGTTGTTATTTTTTTTATTTTCCATTCTCTATGAAAATGGTACTCTGTTCAGAGCCTTCCTGGGATCACTAGTTTGCCTTGTTTTTCCTCTCTGATTACAATTAACACAATTACCTATTACAATTAACAAGGAGGCCAGCTAAGAAAACTGTTCCTTTTGTATTATCTTTAATAGGATTGGCCACTTAAGAAGAAAATATTATTGACCAGTTAGAACTTTTAATAACAGGATTTATTTATTTTTTGAATGTGAGTGGGTATGCAATATGAAATAAGATTTCCTAAACCATAGGACTGCATTCTCAAAGGCTTATCACTTGTTATTAACTGTTTTAGTAAGCTGGGCAAAATACATTATGCCTAGGCTATGTCTTAGGTAGGACAAAATATTTATTAAATATTTATTAAAATATATTTATTTTGTCTTTGGTTTATCTTTCTCGTATTTAGCAAATAAATTTAGACCATTAGTTTTCTGTTAGTCTTTCTATATTCTCACAGAGCAGAAGAATTAGATGTTCTGTGCTGTGGTTTTCAGAGAAGTAGGTTCTCTGCATATGTATGTGTGAAATAGTATGAGCTATGCATCAGCTGTTTCAGAAAACTGCACTGAACCCATGTTTATTTGAAAAAATTATTAATTGAAGGCACAGGAAGCTTTGAAATGTCACTAAGGAAAAGATAACTTGCATTGCTCAGTCGCTGACACCTTATTGCCTATTCAACTTGGGCTGGTCTTGAAAAACTGCTTTCACATTTCAGATGGGACACAGGGAATTTTGATGGGACCTATGTAATACTGTCTGTTACATTTGTTGGTTTGTGCACAGAGTAGTAAGGACTTTTCAAGGACCAGACCACTTACCTGAAGTAATTACATTTAACAGAATGGCCAGAGGATAAAATACAGGTAGTTGGGGTGGGTGAGGAGGAGGGGGAAGAGTGGAAAAAAAACGGTGTGGGGGTGGGGACATGGCACAGCAGGGCACTTGTCAGCTAGAAGAAATATCTGAGCTTCACACTATCAAGGTATTTCAAAGATGTTTTAAAGCTCTCTGCCTAAATATCCCAGCTTGCACTAGCAAACAATGTGATTACTCGAGTACTGTGTTCAGTTCTGGGCCCCTCCCCACAAGAAGGATGTTGAGGCTCTGGAGCGAGTCCAGAGAAGAGCAGCAAAGCTGGTGAAGGGGTTGGAGAACAGACCTTATGAGGAGTGGCTGAGAGAGCTGGGGTTGTTTAGCCTTGGGAAGAGGAGGCTGAGGAGAGACCTCTCTACAACTACTTAAAAGGAAGTTGTAGAGAGGAGGGTGCTGGCCTCTTCTCCCAAGTGACAGGGGACAGGACAAGAGGAAATGGCCTCAAGCTCTGCCAGGGGAGGTTTAGGCTGGACATTAGAAAAAAATTTTTCACAGAAGTGGTCATTGGGCACTGGAACAGGCTGCCCAGGGAGGTGGTTGATTCACCTTCCCTGGAGGTGTTTAAGGCACGGGTGGACGAGGTGCTGAGGGTCATGGTTTAGTGTTTGATAGGAATGGTTGGACTCGATGATGTGGTGGGTCTCTTCCAACCTGGTTATTCTTTGATTCTATGATTACAATCACACTGTGTGAACTCTTCTTTCCTTGAAAAAATGTTGTGTTTCCCTGCCTTTGCCTGCTTTTAGCATCCTTTCATGCTGTCAAGGACTGCATATGAAAAGCCTAGTATTTCTCCTTACAGAATTGCTGTGGTTCCCTTCCTGTATCTTTAGGTGCCTTCTCATGTATTATCTCAGATGGGTACATTGGTTGTGGGGAAACTTACAGTGGCTTCTGACAAACTGAAAACACATAGAAGAAATGGAGGTGTTTTGGTTCCAGTAAAATGATAGGATTGTGCCCGAAGCCGGACTCCATTCTATTAACAACATCAAGAGTTATAAAACCAACGCATCTTTCTCCTTTAAGTAAGATGTAAAAGTACCCTCATCCTATTCCACCATTTGCAGTACTCTTTGTGATTCAGAAACAAAGTCGTCTCATGATATGTAGTCATTAATGGCTAATAATTTGTGTTGAGCTTGATTTGAATTACAATCCATTCCTAAGTTGCTTAAGGGAATACGTTAATGAAAACCATTTCAGTAGGTATAGGGACAAAGAATCCTGACTTACTCCAAATGACCAATAATTCAAAAATAAAACCCTGTAATAAAATCTTATAAACAGCTTTATCCATAATGTTGAAAACTGTATCATAGAGACATGAATAAAAACCATTTTACAGTGTCAGGAACTACGTATTCAGGGTTTGAAAATGCACATGAAAGTCTTAGTAAAACTTCGAAGAAGTTTTTTTCAATCTCTTGAAACTAAACCCTAAAGCACTTACCCTTGGAGGGGGGGAGGGGGGAAGACGCAGAATAGTTACGAGAAAGTTATGAGGAAGTGAAAAAGGGATTTCAGCCTTATTCAGCATATGTCAATGGTGAATGTTGTCCTTTGTTTGGCAAGAATTACTTGCAGCTCAAGTTTATCGGGATCTGAAAGTGCAAAAGATAATTGGTGCATTAAAAGCACTGCCCAAGTCTTCAGAATTACCTTGCTCTGTTAGGGGGGGAAGGGAGCAAGGCTGCCTCTTCAAGTGCACTGCCCTAGTGAGGTGAAGTTTCTAATACAGAATGCATACATAAAGGCAACTTTCCCTATAGGCAGTGTTTGTTTAAAACCTCTATTGCTTCTTCTACAGGTTATTTTAATTCAATAAATGAAACTGGAAACAGAGTAAACACTTTTCACTAGCTTTGAGAGCTGGAGAGCATCCCCCAGTTACAGCTGTAAGTGTATGGAAGTGTGCACCAGAGAGAGGAATCTCTCTGTTGATTTGGACACACCTTAATCCCCTCTCCCCCACATTTCTTGCTACCATTTAGCAGTGGCTGCTAAGCAGCAAGAGGAAATAATATGGCTACAATAGAGATTTAAAGTGAAAAATATCGAAGAAGACTTAAAAATACATTTTGAAATTATTTTTTACTTGCAGCTTGTTGTAATGAAACAAATGATAGCTGTTCTGAGCCTTAAGGCAAAAAAAACTACTGGAGTGCCTTTTATGGAAAGATCCCTCCGTACTAAGAATGATTGTAAATTTCTTTCTTATAAAGTACTTGAGACTAAAAAACTAGCAGTAGTCCTGGTCTTGACTTTGTGCATACATGTATGTATCATGGTACATTGTCATGTTATGACATACTGTGATATGATGTACTTGGTCCTGACTTGAAAAATGTTTCATTTTTTTTTAATCACTCCCACCCTCACCCCTGTAGTCTGAGCTTTGGAGCAAATAAATTTAAAATTCAGATGTTAACACCTGCAGTCATTTTCTTTCTTTTCCTGTGGTTTTATGTGCTTCAAGTAATTGTCACAGAGCGTTGTTACGGCACTTCCTGTTGGAAGCTGTAGCGAACAGCATGCAGTCAAAGAGACTGAGGGTTCACACTTAAAAGGAACTTTGTAGGTATTTGTGAAAAACAGCAGGCTGTTCTTAAGTTCTATGATTAATAAGTAGCTAACTGACCCTCCACAGCATGCAGCATATTCCTGTTTTGATCAACTAAGGTAAATGCACTCTAACTTGCTTTATGCTAGTAAACGTGAAGAGCTTGAAGGGGAGATAAATTTCCTTTTTCACCTTTCCTCCTTTCCTGCTCTGCTTTATTTCCTACAGAAAAGTTAATACTGCTTTAATAAGAAAAATTGCTGATAGTGTAAGAGTGTGCTCCACCCCACTATCTGTTAATGCAGGATTTGCAGTTGCTGCCTTTATGACTAGTGTTTAACAGTGAGCAGTGGTTTGGGATTTTGCATAAGATTAGCTGCTTTGGGCTAATCTTAAGAGTAATGAAAATTACTTTATTGGTTTTCACTTTAAATTTTAAATAATGTATCCTTTTTAATATCTTAATTTCTTTCTACTACTGGAAATTTCTATTTAATTAGAAATTAAAATACTACGTAAGATATAAGAGCCCTAAAATGTGAGTTGTTCAGCATGATAGTCCTTTGTGTCCTTGCAACGTGAATCATACATTCCAAAATAAAAGTTGCATTCAGAGTTCAGAAACTTTAAATGGAAAAAAGCAAATAGGTGTTTCACCATTCACTGCTCTGGTTAACTTCCCAGATCAGACAGAATATAAGTGTCTTGTCTTTTCGCGTGAGCTGTATGGTGTTCTGGCACTCCTAAGCACCATAAACCTGTGCAGAGAGTGAAAACTAAGTGTGACAGAGCTGTTGTTCTGTATGGTGTTCTTCAGCCTCTGTGGTTTGCTTCGTCTGGCAGGTCTCCACAGACAAATGCAACAGTACTTATGAACAATGTCGTGTGAAAACCTACAACAAAGTAAAGAACTAGCTGTGAAGTACTGAACGTTATTTGGGATCTCATTTACTTGCAGCTCTGTTTGGGGTGCAGTCCAGGCTTTGCAGGCACAATTTCTGGTGAGATTGCTAGTGGGCTGTTACTACACAGTTACCTTACTGCTAGCTGTAGGTCAGTGTCATGCTTTTTTCTTTCTTTTTTACAAATGGTACTTTGGAAAAGAACAGCAGAACTTTCCTGTTTCAACTTGTTCTTTAAAAAAGCAACTAGCAGTGCAAGAGACTTCCTAGTGTGTTGCCTTTGACATTGATGTGCCAATATACCTTTCTGCCTCCGGTGTAATTGTTTTTTCTTTACATTTTGGTGTGGCAGATTTATACCTGATCTTTTATATTAACTTGGCCACTGTAAAAATCATTAATGTAGCCGAGTGGGGGTATAAGAAATCCCACTGTTCTAACAAATGCTGCTAAACTTTTGTTTGCCTTTAAGACTGTGCAGTTACTATTGGTTTTCTCCAGACTTACAGATAAGTCTTCCCACCACCGTAGTTGTTTTGTTTTGTTTTGTTTTTTTAATTATAAGACGCAAGTTTGAAAAACTGCCTAGTGGTGATTGCAGAACCATGAAATTGAAGGCAAGTGTTGCACACACTATGCAGGCTGTAGAAGATGAATTACATGCATAAGAAGGAACGTGTTCTTAGGGACTGTTTTTCAATGTCTCCAGCTTGGCCTTGTCATTCAGTGGCTTTTGATTTAAGAGGGGGCGGGGAAGTCAATTTCAAAAAGAACTCAGTCCTGGAGAGCGCAGGTCCTGCGTGCTAACAATACCTGAGTGGAGACAGTCTTCTGCGCCCTTGAGAATTTTGTAACCAGGAGGAGCTGTCCCTCTCAAGGGAGCCATGCGCAAGCATTTCGGGTTTGTTCCCAGGGCTTCAGCTCAAGACTTAACGTTGCAGTGAGCTGGAGGAGAGTCCCAGCTGCCACTAAGCAAATGAGATGGATCGACAGAGGAGTTTCCCTTCCCTCTGTCTGAACATCTTCTGTACGTGAATGTTAACAACAGGATGGAAGTGATGGTGTGAAAAGCCAAAGTTAAACTCAATAGTCAAATATTGTGACTTTTTGAGCAAGTATTCTTTATTACAGAGCTGGCTACATAGGTGATAACTCCCCCTAACATGCACACCCATTGAGGCTGGTTTGACTTTTATACTAGTTATATATACATATTTGTACAGATTCCAGGAAACACGTTAGGAGAACTCATTATCATAGTTTATCACCCACACTCGCATGTGTATTACAATTTCTCGGTGGTCTTCAGAGATCTCTGGTGGTCTTTACTTCATCTTCTCATCACTGTGTCCTCTCAGTGAACTCGGGTCTCTGTTCTTTGTTTCTGCCGCAGAACTGTTTTTTTTTCTTTTAGCCAGCCCTGCTTCAGTGGCCTTGAAGCATCCTGTTCTCAGAGATAAGTTTCTTTAAGATACTCATTGTTGCAGTGTTTACACGTGGTTCACAATACTTGATTTCCTGCTTGTTTCAATTGGTAACTCTTCAACAGTCTAAGCTCTTGTTACAACCAGAAGTTAACACTCTGTGAGAACAAGGATTTGGTATCTTAAATCTGTGTTTTGTCAGAAAGAGGCTGTTAGGAAGCAATAATACCAGTGTCAGAATATCAGGAGCTGCAAATCAGAATATTGGGTTACTTGCACAGCAAGAGAAGCCTGCTGCTATGTATCCATTTTTAGCTCTGGCCAGTTACAGCGTATTAGTTTTCAAAATACTCTGCCTTTGAGTGCTGACTTTCTTAGTCTGAGCAGGTAGCACCAGGGAGCATTGCCGAGTTCCAGAAAAACTTGAAGCCTATCTGCTCAGAAGGAAAACCGCCAAGTTCCAGGGTGGTTCAAGATAAGCTATACAGTTACTGGACTAAAAGTGTTAGACGCTTAGCAGGAGTTAAACCATGTTTTAGTTCCAATATTGTTACATATTGACTCAAGTTTAGAAAATATTTGTATAGCATGCAGATTCTGAGACTGGAGAGAACAGTAATTTATCAAGCTTCTCTATGTTAGTCCAGTTGTTCTTATTTAAACTTGATCAGGCTTTAAGTAACCAGAAGAACTGAGAAAACAATGCAAAGCCACTTAATTTTGAAGTTAAAACTTCCTTAGAGATTTATTAAGTTATTTTTATTCTTGGATTTCACACTGTTGGTTGCTAATTCCTATGTTCTACTGCAGCTTCTAGACACATACATGAGATTTAGGTTATCATTTTGTTTTAAGTAGTGAAAATGTCATAATAGCACTGTATTCAGACCTTTTTTTGAGGTGTCTTAACAAAAGCAAGGTTGTATAGAAAGATTTTTTTGTTAAGTTTTGGGGGTTTTTTTTGTAGCCTTAAGCTGTTCTGTTTAATAAAATTTCTTTGTTTTATAGTCCTAGTGACAGAAAAGCTAGCAAGGCATTTCCCCCCCCCATTCTTATTTTTATGGAAGAAATGTCAAAAAGAGGCATATAAGCTTAATTTAAACATTATTTGTGGCTTTTTCAAAGCTAGGAGACACAAGTACTGTTGTGTTTTGCTGTTTAGATAGTGTTACTGCAGCATGCATTTATTTCTTGAAGAACCTCTGTTAGTCTCATAAAAGGTAAGAAGTAGGAAGGCTTCCCAGAGGCATTGGACTTGGTACTGGGAAGCTGCTACTATATTTCTGCATGCGTACATTGTAGCTGACAGTCTTGGAAAGTACCTGGCTAGTAGTGGCTGCACAGTAGGCTTGGCATGTATGTGGTAAATGAGGTACCTCATTGCTTGTGTGTTTGGCATGTAAAGAACTGATAAAGGCAGTAGTTTCTACCACAGAATGTGCATAAAGGAACCTAGATACTTGTAGTTTACATATCCCACAGAGTTTACCAAACCACTTCATACTGTGAGGAGTTGCATACAAGTAATGATGTGTAGTTATGCATGCATTTCTGTAAATGAAGATGCAGTAGTATATAGAATTATTAAGGAATATGCATGTAAAACTTTCTGAATATTCATTATCTCACTTTCTCTGCAAGTAAGCTTTATGACATTTGGCAAGGTAAATAACTAGGGTGAAATCTCACAGGAGTTTATTGCATGCTTACTGAAATAAATCAGGTTGGAGATTAACCAGTAAACATTATTTTTACAAATCCTTGGAATCTGGAGCCTTCGTTGTTCTGCATGAGGAATTTTAGAAGTTTAAGGAAGCAGTTTCAAACTCTACAAGTAATCTGTTTTGAAGTCAACTGTACGTGAAGCAGGAGGATAGAGAATGGAGAAGGAAATACCTTGAGTGTACCAAGTCCAGATATTCTGCATATTTTCTATATATGTGAATCTATTTGTTTGTTTCCTCAACATTTAGAAAAGCACACCTTTGCTTTACAGCTGTGTGACAGGGTTGTGATTAAATACTGTTTAAACATTGAGCTTCGAATGCACTGAGTAACTCTTCCATTGAGAAATATGAAGTGTCAATACGCACAATTCCCCAAGATACCTTAAGTGGTACATGGGCAGTTTTCACTTTCTAAAATGGCATTTGAAAGTTAGAATAGATCAGAGATGACTGCCAGAAATTTCATCCACAGTTCTTGTAATCTCTTAATCTAACCAAAGTTGAAATGGAAGCCTCATATGAGTTTTTAGTATATGCCATTTTTGGTATTCACTGTAGAAATAAGCATGTGACTTGTTTGCCTCTTCCTTCAGTTTGTGGTTCAGTATGTTAACCAATAAATTACTGATGTTGTTTGCTGGCTGGGAGCACAAGGTTTTGTATATTCTTTCTTTTTGACGTGATGTACTTCTGTTTTCAGGTTCATATAACGCTAGGGACCAAAGAAGCATACATAACACTTCTGTTGTGCTGGGACCAACCTTCTAAAAGAAGACTCTAAACTTTTTGCCTTCAAGTGGTTTGTCCTGGGACTGACTTGTCTTTGGAGAAGAGCTTAATAGAACATTTTCACACTGGAACTATTACAAATAAACCTATTTAAAGAACTTGCTACCTGGAGACAGATTTACGGACGTTGAGTCCTGCTTGTCATCTGTGTTTCCACCTCAGACTGTAAACAATGAGTGAGTTTTGGTTATGTTTCAACTGCTGTATTGCAGAACAGCCTCAGCCCGTAAGTATGAATAATGACACTGCCTTGTTTTTGTATAATTAACTACATAATTCATGTTTTCTGATTTTCTTATGACTTTTTAAGCTAGTGCTGTTTGACCAAGCTTAATGAGAATTAAGGAATTAACTAACATCATGGCTTAGTAGGGACAAAAAAAATCTGTTCTAGACTGTAACAGAGATATTTTCCTGTTCTTAAGATCAAATCTATCCGAAGTCTTTGGAAAGAGATGTTATTTGTTTGAATTAAAGAGGATGGGAAAGGAATGGAAGGGTGAGGAGGACCTGAACTGTCATTCTAAATTGAGTCATTTTTGAGTGGAGATCTTTAAACATCCGGATTTCTGTATGGCTTAAGCTTGCCCTCAGGTACAGCAGGACAATGATGCAGGAAGGAAATCAATTGTTAAAAAGTCCGGAGTGAAATCCAGTCCTCCTTCACCTTAATTCAGTTAAATATTTCAGACATAATTATTTTGTTAATTTTTAGATGAAACCTTAGGAGAGGGAAGAGATGCGTGCATAGTATAAATACATTTTTATTTAAAATAGGATTTGGAATGGCTGTTGTGTGAAAAAGTACATAGCAAGCAGGTGAATAAAAAAAAGAACATTTCAGAGCATACATAAAGAAGACAGAAAGTGCAGAAATATTCTGGAGTTCCATATACTCACCACAAGAAGGATGTTGAGGCTCTGGAATGAGTCCAGAGAAGAGCAACAATGCTGGTGAAGAGGCTGGAGAACAGGCCTTATGAGGAACGGCTGAGAGAGCTGGGGTTGTTTAGCCTTGGGAAGAGGAGGCTGAGGGGAGACCTCATTGCTCTCTACAACTACCTGAAAGGAGGTTGTAGAGAGGAGGGTGCTGGCCTCTTCTCCCAAGTGACAGGAGACAGGACAAGAGGGAATGGCCTCAAGCTCTGCCAGGGGAGGTTTAGGCTGGACATTAGGAAAAAATTCTTCACAGAAAGGGTCATTGGGCACTGGAACAGGCTGCCCAGGGAGGTGATTGAGTCACCTTCCCTGGAGGTGTTTAAGGCATGGGTGGACGAGGTGCTGAGGGTCATGGTTTAGTGTTTGATAGGAATGGTTGGACTCGATGATGTGGTGGGTCTGTTGACTCGATGATGTGGTGGGTCTCTTCCAACCTGGTTATTCTGTGATTCTATGATACTCTTCAGTACCTTTACAATGTGTTCCTGAGTCCGGTGCTGTTGGGAGAAAGTCTGCCAGCATGAAACTGGAATTAACCAGAAATACGTTCGGCACTATGAGAAAAATAATTATATAGTGTGGCATCCAGATCAAACTAGATTAGTGTATAGAAAGGAGAGTCATCTTGCAAATATGTGAAGAGAGCCCAGTTTGTGTCCAAAAAATGGATCCATTACCCAGTTTGCAATAAGCAAATAACTACATCACCGAAAGAGACTGTTTTATTCAGGTTTATGCAAATCCTGGGTGCTTGGAGGATTTTTTTTTCCTCAGACCAAGCACACCTCAAGGGATTTGTCACCTTCATTTATACACAAAGTTACACAAAGCTATACATTATTCATCAGGCATGTAAACACAAGTTTACGTGTAATTATAATAAATGCCATGTAATTTCTTGTCCCTTCTGTGTATGATCTCCTCCAAGGAGGTCTTCAGGGGTGCCTAGTGGTTGTCACCCCTAAAGTTTCCTGCCAAGTGTGCCAATCAGTCAACTACTCTCATTTTCCTCCCATTCTCCTCCCAGTTATTCGCAGTATCTCTAAAGCACTGCCTTGGAACTTTGTAATTTAATTAAGTTCCCAGCTCCCCATTCAAAAGTCATGCTAATAAATTGCACTATTCTCTAACCATACAACTGAGCAAACTTTAATCCCTTACCACAAAAATTACAAAAGGTAATCATTAACTGGGACCTGCGCTATGCAAGTCTCCTGCCTGTCTGATGTTCCTAAGGTATTTTTAAGATATTAAATTATCATGGTCTTTTACCAAGACAGTTACTACTAAAGAATATGCTGTACCAAGAGAATCCCAGAGGGAGCAGACCAAACTCACATTAACATGCTCAGCCTGGCCAACAAATATAATATTTGGCTTTAGGTAAGGCACAGGATTAAAAACTGCAATATCTAATGTTAAACATTGTCATTGCACAAAGCCTGCATGCCACACTGATGCTTGGATGGCAGTGCAAATATTGAAGTGTTACCATTAATAGTTCTAACAAATGAATTTAACTTTATCTTGATCTTAGACAAGAAGTGTGGGAGGTGAGCTCTGAGAACCCAGCATAAGGACGCTGCAGTTCTTCCCCACTGTTTGAACACTATGCAGACGTTTAGTATGCTAGCTGTGTCCACATATATCCAGTTACTTGGTTTTTAGAATATATTTCAATTAAAAATAAGGTCTGACTGTTAAAATCTCTGAGATAGAAAATGGTATATTTTGTTTGTTTACAAGAATCCTGAGACTCAGTCCTTATAAAATCTTGACTCAAGCTTTATTCTAGAGTTAAGGTATTGCCCAAGATGTGCATGGTATCTTAATATGGCTTATAGTGATCCATGGGATTGTGACTCGTGGAAACAGCGGAGAATTGTTTTGGTTTGGACTAAAGCAGAACATATTCTCTGACCTTTCAGCCTGACAGTTATCACCAAGATAATGTACCACTGATGTGCAGGGAAGTCACAGCTTACACCTATTCCTAGGTAAATTAAGGCCATCCCAGAGCTGCTGGCAAGGGGGTCACACCTGCTGGGATGGGTGGACAGGACACATGATCCAGCCTGGCCAACAAAATATTCCATGCCATAACATTATACTCAGTATAAAAGCTTAGAGATCAGGATGGTGAGCCCTCTTCTGTAATGGCCGATGTTCTGTGAAGGCTTTCACTGGCTGTCTGCCCTTGAACCCATCAACATGTTCCAGAATCCAGTTCCTGGATCCAGTTCCTGAGTCTGTCTCCTTTCTGCCACTCAGTCCTGTCCAGGACCTACTCTGTGCCTAGTGTATATCACCATCTTTTGGTTTCTTCTATACATGTATATATTTTTTTTAAATTCTTATTATTAACTTCCTTTTATTATTACTGCATTAAAGGTGTTTTAGTGTTAAGTTTCCAATCCAGAAATCTCTTTCTCTGATTTCCCATTTCGCTTTCCTGTTGGGGGTGGATTGGGACTAAAAGCTATGCAGTTTTAGCTATTGACCTGGCTGGAGCGGGGCTGGACTGTGGCAAGAGTGCACTTCAAAAGTGGAGAAAAGGAAAACAAACCAATTTTTTTAATGTTTCTGCTCCTCTGGTGGTGCACATTTGCTTAGGAAATAAAACCCATCCTTATGTTTAAGATACAAATAGCAAGTTGCTGAGCATTTGACCTAATTCTTGAAATCTGCCTTTCAGATGTTGTAGGGTTCTTGCTCATTATGAAGTACCAAAATGCTTCAGGATGCACCTTAGAAAAATGAGTTGTGGGCCCTCCCTAGCATGCTTGACAAAAGGCATTTAGTTGTCCTTCCCCTGCAGTTACTTGGCTTATTTTGCTGTATTGTGTTGTACAGCCATTGTTCTGCCATGCTCTGATGCAGCTGAGTTTTTAATACGTATGAGGTCCATTAGAAAGAAATGAGGCTGTGCTTGTAACTCATTTTATTTAATAAATTAAGAAGTTCAGCTACAGTCACCTTTAAATTAGTTCCCTTCTGAGCTGACACACAGCTGCACACAGTGCTGCCAATATTCAAAGCAGTTCCACAGATTGTTTTCTGAAAGACTTTCGAGGGTCTTTCGTTTTGCTTTCACATCTTACATTGATGAAAAATGAGTTCCTTTGAGCAGGAATTGACCTTTGGGAAGAAGGAGCTAGGTCTGGCAAAAAGGGTGAGGACTCAAGCATAGTGATGTAGCTATTAGGTAAAAACTGCATCACAGACAAGGCATTGTGGGGTGACATTTTCCAGCCAAGGGTAAGAAAATGGCTGCATTGATCACACATCCACTTGTATCAAGTGAAGTGATCAACTTGAGCCTTGTCTTATGACAGCCTTGTTCTGTCTTATGACAGAACATGTTCTGTAACCATCTCTTTGCCTCTCCCCTCCCACTGTTGGTTCCTGAGCTGTAGGGTTAATCTCAGGGTTTTTATGTCAGACCTGGTATACATCCAAGTAAATAAAGGAATGTTTTTCCTCTCTGACATGTATGAAAGCATGTACTGCCAGTGTAGGCAAACAGATAAACCAGAAAAGTGGTAAGGAAGCAGTCTTTCCCTGTCTCTGCAAGTGTGTGATTGCATGTTTGTGGAACTTACATGCCAAAATGCATGCTAGTTTTTAGCTCCTAAATACTGGGACTTATTTCCTTGTTGTGTCAAAAGATGTGAAACACTCAACATGCATTAAAGCTACTTGTTTGTTCCTTACTGCACATTCAATCTGTCAGTTCAGTCCAGTTTCTCAGCAGAAATGCTTCATCTGCCCAGTTTCATATCTTTCATGTACCCTCTTTCATTTTACCTCCTACATCTTAAGTTCTTCATGGCTTAACAGTGTCCCCAACATCACTTTCATGTTCAACCTTTACATGTTCATCATGCTCCTTCTGTGGAAGGACTAATGTGGCTTAGTAGCAACACTAACATACACCAGCAGCTCAGAATAAAGACCTGTAAAGCAGGAAGACACTTAGTTTGCTACTTAGCCCAATCAATGCTTGAAATGTTCCTTTTGTTTTTAAATATACATGCTGTGAAATTTGATATTTTTTTTTTATTATCTTTGCCAGGTGCTGATACCTGGGACAGCTTTAATGTCATAGGTAGTTACATAAATTCTAAGCCTCTTCACTGGAGAAAAAAAAAAGTGGAACTTTCAGTAGTTGCATGTTTCATCGATATTTATAGTTGCCATTGAGCTAAGGGGTTTTCCTCCTTTCTTGAAATCCAGGATGCAGGAACTGATTCTGTTGCTTTCTTCTGGCAAAATTCTAGCCTATTATATTAGGAATCTTCAGTACAGCATCTCAAGTCTTTTCAGCCATAGTGCACTTAAAATAAAAAACATGTACATGCACAGAATCTTTTCACAGTCACTTCTATATATTTGAACTGTACACAAAGGCATTTTCTAGGTTATTACCAATACTCTGTATGCCTTCCAGACTTGCATACTAGTGCTTTCCAGTGCATTTTCCTGATTTTGAACCATGTCTTTTTAGATAAGATTTGCAATCTTTACAGCAATAAGAACACGTTTCTAAACTAATTTCACTACTGTGAAGTTCCTAGTAGCACACCCCAAAGCAGAATGGTAACAGTGTTGCAGTTATATATTAGTGCCCTTTAAGTGGCTCTTTAATTAAAAGACAGTTTTCAAGTATTAACCATCATCTTTTGTTGAAATGTATAACAATGCAGCTTTTTGTCTTTTGGCACTGGGAAATAAAACAGGTGTTTTGGAAAGCAGTATTCTACTTCTCTCTCCTAATGTTACTCTGGTTGCTAAGTATTTCACTTAGTTTCCAAACAGTAAAACCATGGAAGGGGCATGTTTAAACACAGGTCTCTATGCTTCTTTGAAATAAAGTGGTAACTGAAGAAACCAAGCATGCAAAGGAACAAAACCAAACATTGGTACAGTTGAAGGAACTGTGTTCCAGTTTCTTACACCTCCCACTGATACCCTTTATAGGTTCTGTAAGCTCATCTTGCACTTCTTAGTGACAAGATGAGTCTTTCTCCTCATGCTTTCTATGTGCTGTCATCCTATCTACTGCTACGTTTCAGTAAACTCTGCCAAATCCCCACTACCAGATGCATTGCTTGGTAACAGAAATTAAGAGTCTTATCTTGCAGGCTTTCAGAGAATATGTCTGTGGTTTCTTTCTTAGGTTGAGCTTGTCGCCTACACCAGTAGTCTGTTATCTTCCTCTGCTTTTTTTGGTGTTCTGTCCATTTTCAATTTGCAAAGTTAATTTCTGATCTGAGAAACCTTTGGTCATGATCTGGTGCACTCCCGCCTGGTTTGGGCCACCACCCAGTACAGCTGAGCTTTACAGTGTCCTTTGACCTTGCAGTAAAGTTGCTGCTCTGCCATAAAAGAATAAACTATGCTCTCTTCCTTCTTTCTCCAAGATTCTTTCTCTAGTTAATTAGTTTCTTTTGTGTTGCTTTTATATTGTTTAGATTATTTCCACTTAGTATTCAAAAGGCTGTTGTGATTTTGATGCATGCTATGCCATAATTTTAAAAGTGGCTTACAAATTGAAGTTTGCTTTGTGTTTTTTTTGATATATGGAAGAGGATTGACAGATCTGTATTTAGGGTGGGAAGGCCCATCTTAAAATACAGGCAGAACAAACTCTGCGTACTGCTGTATGTATCAACTGAACTGAATGCGGAATGCTACAGAAGACATAAAATGATCTCGATTCTGCTTGTTTAAGGAAATTAGCTCTAAATTTTTTTCTAGAGAAGGAATTGCAGATGCCACTAAGGTACATCTACTTCTGCAACTTGTAAAAACTTGAGTACCATAAAGTTAATGAAGCATTTAGTGTCCATAACAAATGCAGAATGTATCACTCTTGGTAGGCATTCACCGTAAAGAAGTATGGGGCCAAGCTCCACAGTCAGCACAGCAGTGTGGTGCAAATGCACCTTCTGGCTCAAAATGACTAAAACTCAGGCTCTCTTAATTCATTAAATTTGATCAACCTACCACATTCAGTAAGCCTGTGAAAGGCTCACATGTAAAAGGTGACAACACTAGAGAACCCTCATATTTCCAGAGCTGTCTTGCTGAGTTACATATTGAGCTGCCAGTTTAGATGTTTCAAATTCCTTCTTTTTCCTTTTCAGCGCAGTTGTAGAAGAAGCCTGAGGGAACACCTTATCAAATGTTACATACTTAAATAATCAGCAAAATGCTTGGCTTTTATTTCTCAAACCTGATCTATTGGAGCTGCTTTAGGTTTTTCTTCTACCTTTAAATTAGCCCACACATCTCTTAAAATATCTGTTGTGATGTTCAAGTAGTAAAATGTTTACAAAGCAAACAAAACAAGCAGTATTTTTTTTTGTTTATATATAAATACCTGGATGAAAATCAACTGAATATTTCCTCATCCTTTAGTATGTCTGTGAAATTTTAGAATCTCTTAGTTAACTGTATTGATGCTGTTTAGTTAATATAGCACTAGTTGATGGGATAGTAAATAACTCTTTGGGGAGGCAGAAACAAGAGTTGTGCCAGCTTTCTGTTGACGAGTATATGTCTTGCCATTATCAACATAATTGAAGAAGGATGTAATACGCTTTTAATAACTATAAGCTCTGCAGAGCTCAGGCCTTCTGTTTAAACATGACAAGCAAGTAGATTATACTGATTGATCTAGACACCAGTGTTAGAGCCCTTGAATCACTTGTTCCTCTTAAATTTCTAAATTTTTCAGTAAGAAGACATGTTCTGGAGTACAGCCCAATATGAGTTACTGACAAAATTAGCAGCCACAAGAAATAGTTAATACTGCTTAGCAAAAGTTGGTAGTTTTGCAGCCACCCTTGGAAACTGTGCTGAAGCATTTCTGAAATTACCAAATCCAGTGCAATTTTTTTAATCTTTTTTTTAATGGATTTGTAGTTGCAAAGCCCTGATATTTTTGGCATGCCTTAATTTTGATGCTTTGCAATTCAGCTGTTTCTCCTCTCTTCCATTTTTCATGTTGGAGCACAACACATGAGCAAACATGTAAGTTTAGGGGCATTTTTACTTGCCAATAGCTAGAAGCAGAGATACAACTTGGACATAGTCTGACTGAAGTGCACCTTCAATGAATCTTTATGGAAGTGTGCTTCATGTCAGCAAATGGAGAAGTCACTTGTCACTGAACCTAAGTGTTCAGTTCACCTTTAACTGTTTTTGATATGAATGGGAGTATTGATAGTAGAAGCTTCCTCTGCTGCTATCGTATTCTATTTTTATTGTAACTTTTCTGTAATGGATCTCAGATACGCTGTTGGAGATAATTCTTAAGACCAATGGGCAACTCTCAAAATATTCAGTTCTAAATGGCTATTTTTAAATCTCTGCTTGCACTTATATTTTTAATTCCTATCATTAACACTTCATAATAGTGAAAGTTTTCCTTTTTCAGACTGTTTCTCAAACCTTTGGTTCTGCATTTCCTGTCATGACTCATACTGTGTGAGGCATGCATGATATCAAATTTTCTATTGAATTGCAATATAGCTATCCTTCATGTATTCTAAGAGAAATCATAAGGTACCCATTAAGCCATAGACTTTAATACATATTCACTTGCAAAAATTTTCTTGCTTTCATCTTCATGTGGCTCAGCTGATCACTCTAAAATACTGACTTCTGAAATTCTGCACAGAATAAGGAGAAACGAGTAGTGGAGGTTGGACGGAAAAGCTGAAGCCATGAATCCTGCTCTGATGCAGATTCAGGGAAGTAATGACTCTCCGTACCCATTGGTTAATAATAATTTCACAGGGCTTTTCAGCTACTTGGGTGTACCCTCAAGAAAGCTGTAGTTTACTTCAGATGAGGAAAGATACCATCTCTCTTCGTGTTTTATCCCTCAAATAAAAGTGTGACACAGAGTGATTTGTTGACATGTCATGCTCTGAGAGTGACCTGACATTAAAAGAGAGTGGCATGCACGGAATTTTTTAAAATAGTTTTAAGCTACATTACCTCACCTTTTACAATTGTAATTTCAGCTCATTCAGTCTCAGAAAAATATTGTGGGTTTATAATACGCTATCTTCAGCCTGCATAGTGTCTTCATAACTGTTTGTTTCTCTTGCTTGTGGTATGACTTTTTCAGGCCCTTTGTATTCTGCTTGATGGTTTATCATAAAGGACTGCCTAGTTCATAGGTTGTATGTTTACATACTGGTATGCTCTCAAAACAGAATATTTAAATTTTTTGCATCTTTGGAAGGCCTGCGGTACGGTTCAGGTGTTCCTAACCTGTACAAGGTGGTTTCAGGTGGATAGGTGGCTGCCTTATCTCGGGAACTGAGAAATAAATTGGGACCAACTCATGATTTGTGTTCGAAGTTTGCATGGACCAGCACTTCTTTGCTGGCATAGCATGGCATTTCCTGCTCTACTGCTCCATCTTGATAGTACTGGCCAGCTGGAGCTCTCCATCTCTGAAGCAGAGTTGTAGACCTCATCTCATCACTGTGCACAGCAGGAAATAATACTGCTTATCGGAGGCTGCCCTCCCTCTACTTTATGTCAGTCTCTCTGAGGGGGATGTGATTCAGCACAGAGCCTTGTAGTTTCACTTTGTTAAAAGAAATTGCAACCTTTTAAATTCTTCTGCTTAAAACACAAAACCACTTCTGATGGGCAGTAACTGTGGTAACAGCTAAGCACAGGTGAATAACCTGGTAATTTGTTACAGTCTCTTCTTCTGGCCTCAGACTGCTTTAAGCATAGTTTAAAGTACTTCCATTGAAACCCCCAGGTTATGTTACTTTTCTTGGATTACATTTTCTTGCAGCTCAGGCCTGGCTTATTTGAAAGATCAGCACTGCTAATGTTATTTTACACCTGGAAGATGTCAGACAGTTTACTGGGAGAACTGTGTGGTGGCTTCAGAGCCTCTGAGCTTAAATGAGGAAAGAATAGAAAAATTGTTTGGGGCAGAGAGGGTGATGTGGTAGGTAGAGAAAAATGAATTAGATTCAAATGAAATAGAGGAAAAAACTTTAGCAGGATTGATAAATAGATGCTAACTGGGGATTATACCAGAATGGTAGAATTTTAGAGGTGATGTCACATCAGGGTTTTCAAAGAGACAGTTGCATAAAAGTAATTATTAATCTTTACCTCATTATGTATATTTTCATAAAACTTGCTTTTTGGGGTGCTGTATCAGCTATGTGAAGTGAAAAACCAAGGCTATCAGGAACTAAATTATCTAAATTATCTAAAGAAAGATCACACTTGGCTGTGTTCAACTAGATACTAAAATATGTGTCAGGGGAGTGTATTATTTCTAAAAGGAAATTGCTCTGATGACTAATCAAGTTCCCTTAAACGTAGGGGTCTTCCAAGCCAAATCCTATTCAGTTAGATTTCTTGATAGACTTGAGAAAAATTTACATAGGACTTGTTGTTTAACATAGGACATGTTGTTTAACTCTATTTGGGACAAATATTATTTTAAATACAGCTTGCTATACTCTAGGTACTTAAAATTAACATTTAATAGCTAGCTCTAGGATGATAGTTAAATAGGAGATTAATGTTAAATTGAGGAAATAAATCCTGCTAGGCATATACTGCACATAAATCTGCTAGGCAGTGCAAATGCATACACATGAACATGTATGTGCATGTATGTAACATGCTGGATTGCTTGTGTTTGTGGTAGCAGCTTGGCATTGCTGAACTTGTAAAGAGAAGAAATGCCAACACATGGATAGGTGTGCTGATCTACAGAATAGGAGACAAAGGAGCCGACGGTGCCTTTTATTCTCCATGGAAAGATAGCAAATGCATATTTTGGGTTTTTTAGCATCAGAATTAAGCTTAGAAAATTTCATGCCTCATCAATGCAACCTTCCAGTACCTGAGGGGGCCTAAAAGAAAGCTGGGGATGGACTGTTTAGAAAGTCTTGTAGTGATAGGACTGGGGGAAATGGGCATAGACTGGAGAGGGGCAGATTTAGACTAGACACAAGGAAGAATTTCTTCTCTGTGACAGTGGTGAGGCACTGGCACAGGTTGCCCAGGGAAGTTGTGGCTGCCCCATCCCTGGAGGTGTTCAAGGCCAGGTTGGATGGGGCCTTGGGCAGCCTGATCTGGTAGGATGTCCCTGCAGGGGCTTGGAACTGGATGATGTCAACCAAACTGTTGTATGAGTCTATGATTTGTAATCAAAGAAAGGAAATTTTGGGGAAGTAAAGAAAATAACAGCAATATATGACTTCCGAAAATAAAGAAACAGTACTTACGAGTGAGAGAGAAGAACCAGGGCTACGTAATTACTGCTTTGAAAAACTATTTTAAAACCTCTCAAAGATTTCTAAGCCCTTTATGTTATGTGGATATCCTCTTTTCCGTGAGCTAACCGTGAAGACAGCATAAATCTGTAAAAACTATGCAAGGCTGCTACGAGTATGAGGGCAAAAGAGTGATTGAAGTGGCCATAGTGAAAGCAATGTGTATTAAACTGACTTCTGGAAAACTACATAGGATGCAATCAAGTACTTTTTGTGTGGCCCTACCCATAAAGAAATAAAACATATGTACATATCTCAGGTCAATGAAATTCAGCTGCTCTTTTAAATTCAGGAATGAAATGCCAACATTTCCATTATAAAATCAGAGTAATGTTTCTGCACACAGAAGGTAATCATGACGAAATTTACATATTAAAATTTACATTTTAATATGTAGACACCTGATTAAAGTCTGGCAAGAAACTGACTGATGTGTGAAGTTTGATGCGTGTTAGCTGATTTAGCAGTTAAAGAACTGAAATTATAGGGTTTTCTGCAGGCTGCAACCATTGGTGTTCTTCTACATAGCAAAGGCATACAAGCTCTAATTCCTGTTTTTTCTGATGTGTGTAAGCATGTTTTGGATGGTGGGTTGGATTTTAGTGTTTTGCATAGTAATTTTTGTGTATGTGTGTAGGCAATAATCTGATGACTTACAGCGAAAACCAACTGCCAGAGTATTTTTCTGAATTTTCCTAGGATCCTGCTGACTGTTCTGAGATCCTCTGAGGAAAGGCATTACCAAATAATAGAAGATAGAAAGCCTCTTGCATGTTTAGTAGTAAGCTTTTATGGGGTTTGTGTATAAGCATCATGATTTTTTTGGAGGTGATTTATTTGATGATGATGGTAGATGGCTTTTCCTTATATAAAGAGATTATAATACAAAAGGAGTTTCTGAAGTGCATGATGCTCATGTGAAATACCTGCTATGTAACATCTACTGTAATATCTTACAAATATGAGGGTATCTTCATCATCCTTTGAAGACAGTAAAATTAGTTTTCTTGTATGCTGCTGGTAGCATGCTTCATGTCACCAAAATGACATTCTGCAATATTTTTATCTCTTGCTCACTCTTACTGAACTTGACATCAGGTAAATACTATTTTCTGTTTAGTAGAGCTTACGTCAGTCCAATCTGTCTCTATATAATTGGAAAAGTAATTGGATTCTTAACGTGCTAACTTCTGTAATTTAGTGTTCCAGAGTTAGTCAGCTCACATTACTACACTGTGAAAAGGAGAGAAAAATGATACAAGTAATGAAAGAATTTTGTTTGGCTTTCTGTTTTTATCTGAAAATACAGACAAAACTTTCCCTTTGAAACATGCTCTGAAATGCAACTCAAAAACCTGTTTTAACATATGGTTGTTTGTTAGTCAATAAAATGTACGTGAAGTGATCACCCCTTGCAAGGAATCACTTTTGAAAATAAGGAAAACTTCCAGTTACCAGATCTACTAACTCATTCTGTTCAGAGAGTCAGACTGAATCTTTTTCCCACACTGGTACAGTAAGTTTTCTGCAAGTATTCCCTTTGCTTCAGCTCACTGGAATTTAGTAAATGATTTGATCATGCCCAAGAAGGAATAGAATTCAACTTAGGCTTTTAGCAGTCCTGGCTCTGGACACTTTGCAGGGGTGAACATCACTGAGAATTTATTTCTTATGACCAAATATAGCAGACACTTAAATTTGCAATGCACAAGACAAGAAATGCTGCAGAATGCAGTAGATGTGGTATGGTTTGTGCTGTTACTGTCCCCCAGATAAATGACGACACCTATGTTTTGGGTGGTGTTTTATACAAGTTTACTTGTTTTAGTTTTTTAACGAAAAATTAACTGTATCTGTACAATCTCAGAATATAGAAGAGTGGTCTGGAAATGAAGCCTGCAGGGAAACAATTGGGAAGGGCAGAAAGATTTGAGTTCTTCAGTTTTTATTTAGTGATTCCAAAGAGAGCATGTTGACTGTCTTGATAATGCATACATCTTTCTGCTTTCTGACTTCTTTAGCTTTGCAGCTGAAAACCAAAACTCCTCTATGCTGTTCTTAATGGAGAAATTTGTTTGCCATTGAGTTTTAGACTGTTAGATTCATGAAGCTTACTTAAAATGTATTTTCATTTTCATTATGTTAAAATTAATACTTTAAAGTTTAAGAAATTATGTTTAAAATTGTCTAAAAGTATTGCAGAGAGAACTAGTGTTACTTCTGAAACAAACATTTAGCTTCATGTAAAAACAGACGGAGCATAAATTGAGTATACATTGTTTTCCTGAAGACAATCTTTTTAAGCTTCTGAAAAGCTATAGCAATTATCTTTTCAGGAAGGACATAAGCATGGCTGCTACAGATGATTTAGGGCAAAGAAAGGTAAGGGAATAGGCTGAAGCTTAAAGTGTCAAGATTTCTTGAACTATTCATTTGTCTTATAGCTGTGCAGCCTTTGGGATCTGTTAGAGGTAATTTATAAATCAGCTGTTCTTTCCAGTGAGAAAAACCAGCAGCATTTGTATAAGATTCCTGCTTAGATGGCTGTCAAGTGACAAAGTTGACTGACACCTTTAAGGGACCAGGACAGAGGTTAAAGTTACTGTAACAGCAGAGAGCAAGGAGCAAAGGCAGGAAGGGCTCCTGAGAAGTGGCTTTGCAGAGGGTTGTAAAAGCCAGTCACCTGAATGGGTGAAATTTCTCTCACTGTCCATGTGTGTGTTGATTCCTGCAGTCAGTGAAGAAGGGGATGTGGAGCAAACATCAAAGGGACAACAGGTACATAAGAGCCTTCTGTATCTCAGAAATATTTCTGATGTGTTATTTCCAGATACCTGAAGTGAAAGATTAAAGAGGCTCTGAGAAGTTCTCTGTAGAGTAGCTGTAAAGTGATAACTGATGTGTTACCAATTCCATGGTAGAGAACTCAAATTCTGCTTCTTAAAAGCGAGACTTATTATGTTGATGCATATCTTCTTGTCCTAAATTACACTGATGTAATTCGCAGCTCACCTTAGTCTACAACTTCGAAGTTGTTGAGAAGTACTTAAGTGGCAATGTATGTTTATGACAGCAGTCGTAAGTAGCTCCTCCAGTGCCTGTGTCCATGGATCTTCACAGTACTTTACGGAAACTTGGTGAAATGACAAAGTGAGGTTGAGGCATAGAAACCATGCAGGAGATCTGGAAACAAAATGAACTTGTTGAAAATTTTGTGTTTTGATCATGGAAGCATGTTCCTGGGTTGTGTAGCCTGTGGCATAGGAAGCTTTTAAAATAATCTGATATGATCAGAATTTGGCAGTTACTGTGCTAATGAGCCAGGTGTTCAAAACCAATTTGTTTTATTGGCATAGCTACCAGACTGCACTGGACACCTTTGTGTTGGTAAAAGGTACCTTGCACTCAGATTATAAAACAAACATGGGATAGTACTGGTAGTGTTTTAGCTTAGTTGTTGGGGTTTTCCTTTAATTTAGGAACAATATGTATTTTCCTACCAACAATTACTCTTCAATTCTGTGTTCATCGTTCTAGTTGTTGGGAAGATGGAGTTGTGTACCTGTCTTTTTAGATATCATGTTTCCATTTGCTAGAGAGTAAAAGGAAACAATATTCACTACCAATAATATACGCTTACTATTATGCACCCAGGTTTAGAAATACCTAGCTTGCAGCTCTTCGGAAAACATGAGTTTTCTGCTCTTCATTCTGACTTTTTTTTAAACTGCCAGTGACTGTAAATCTGTAGCGAGCAGCTGATGCTGGCTGTATGTTGGTTTTTATAGGTGCTTACTACACTTGTGGAACTGAGAAGCAGTTGTCCCGAAGCTGCCAGTATCATAGGAACCCGGAGGAGTTTCAGAGATCTTTATGATACTTAGTGTTGCAGTGCCAAAGCTTCCTCCATGTTGCCGACTGTTAAAGAGCCATGCTTTCGTATTCTTCCTACCTTAAGAAGCTGTTAAGTATGAGGTTATTCTGGTAATACCAGTAGGACTGACACAGTGAGAAAGCCTCTGTATTTCCTGGATTTCTACAGAAGATCCAACTTCGGAATTGCCAGTACTAGACTGAAAGAATGGAGTCAAAAAGTATGCAAGTATGAAATACACTAATAGAAATTCTGCTCTCCCATTAATAAATTTATTGTAGATAACTTGGTGTAGAAGACCTGCAAGACAAGGAGGGCTTGCCACAGAAATGGATTTGTAAGTAGAAAGGTTTTTCTGAACATAATGAGCAGCCAATGTTACTGCTAAAAATGATCATATAGTGTGTTGGTGATCCTACTCATAAGTCTGGCAGTTAATTCTGAATGAAGATTGTACCTGACACTTCTTCCTTAATAAAATCTATGTGCCTTCTTAGTACAACTAGTGAAAGAGTAAGGATCTATTTGCTACTGCTGCTGAATACTTCTTCTCAACAAGGCTGTATTTAGAAGAACAGAGTATTACAAATAAATTAGTCAATTCCAACCCACTCTACATTCTTCCTTTTCATCACCAGCTGGTTAGAGACTTGGAAAATAATCTAGGTGACAAGAGACCTCTGGATACCATGTGGTGTGTTGTACCTATTCAAAGCAGAACCTACGAAACTGACCTACACAAGGCCATGTTCAGTTGTGCTCTCGGGATCTCCAAGGACGGACATTCAAATTCTTTGGGTTCTTGGTCCAGTGTTTGACCACCTACATAACAATTATTACTTTGTTTTTATTTAGTCAGTATTTTCTATGTTGCAACTTCAGGACGTGGCTTCTCATGCTATCGTTGTTCACCTCCAAGTATGTCTATCTTCTGTACCCTCCTGTTAGGTAGCAGAAGACCACTAAAACCACAGGCAGATGTCTCTTCTTTTCTTAAGAGTGACCCAACCCAGTCTTCCAGTCTCTACTTCTATACCACATGCAGCATAGGTTTTGTCCCTTACCTGTGTTTCGGCTAGATTCACTCTAAAAGATGCAGAAATAAACTTTTTTTTGAGCTGTACTGGCTGGTCATAAGCATTCGGTCCAAGGAACAGTTAATGTGTTGGAAGGTATGCAGTATGGCAATTTTAAGAAGAGTATGTGTTAAATGCTAAGTTTTGATTTTTGCTGAGATACCACAAGCCAGTATCACAGATTTGTTCCTTTCATCACACCCTGCTGAAATTATCATTGATTAATTATTTGTTATGCTACAATCAGACTGTGTAGTCTGTCTAAAGATGTTAAAGAAATATGGTTGCTACAATAAAAAAACCAATATTATTATCTTAGATGACTTGTATTTTTTTGAATTAGATTGAGAAGGCATTAATCGCCAAAAATAATGAAAATAAACACTTTGGAAAGAGGTAGTTTGTGATATCAATGTGACAGCCAAATTACAAATTTTGAATGGAGGCTTGAAATTGTTCTAATGTGTACTATGAAAACAACAATACTTACTATCCATACCAAGGAATGGATTCTGCCTCACTATGTGACTGTAAGTTGGTTTAAGCAATTGCAATGGAACAAGTTCCCTTTAATGCCTGAGCTAAACCAATTTGTGAAAGACCTATTGTCTTTCAGAGTCATTGGACCTCATCTGGCAAATCTTCCTGTTTGTTTAGAAAAGACAGGCTAGAATTGCCAGTTTTCTCCTGTGATGACTAACACCGTCATAATATAATGGAATATTGTGTATACAGATTTAAAAGTGTGCATTTCAAAAGATTGAAGAAGGTGCTGAATTTGCTAAAAGCCAAGGAGCAGTCTGAGATAACAATATCCACTTATAAAATAGATTAATTCAATCTGAAGTTTTACTTGAAATCACGCTGAAAGATTTGATAAAATCAGTTCCTCTGCCATAGACTTAGATTCTTTCAATTTCCTGGTACTTTTGCCTTTTTCTAAATTCAAAGAGGACTGCGAGTTCCTTTACTCAGGAGTTCAGAAAGCGATCAGATTTGCTCATTCTTTTTTTGCCACTTGAGTTAGTCAGTAAATGCCAAGTGAATTTGCCTAAAGGCTAAATCCAGCATACATTTGATAATCAATTTATTAGTTACTAATTATGACAGCTTAAATTATTTAAAAACTTAACTCCTTTCAATCATTTGTCTCAATTTCCCAACTCTCTTTTAGACAGAGAAGTCTAGTAGCATCTTGGATTTTTGGAAAACTTGATGAAAGCTGAGTGTGTTGGAGGCCTGCTTCTTGCCTCCAGACCTAGTGTGAGGAGCAAAACTTTGGGTTCTTTGATCATGGACTTGCCTATACACCTGCAGGCTTCCTTACCAGGGATGGGGCAGGCTTGTCTCCTAGGGGTACAAAATTCCTGACCAAAAATCTAGCAGGCCTTATTAATAGAGCTTTAAACTAGATGTGAAGGGGGAGAGGGATGAATCCAGGCTGGACAGGAGTGAGCCTGGAGATGACACTCCAGTGCCTGAGAGATGGTGTACTGGCGAGAACCTCCAGTGTATCAGCCCAGAGTGGGTGGGGGTGAGTACATCTTGTGATGGAAAAGATGTAATTGTCACTGATGAGTTAGGTAATCCAAGGACCAGTCATTTGGGAATGAACACTACTCCCTTTATGAGAGCTGAGGGATTAGCAGCCCAATTGAAGTGCATCTTCACCAGTGCACGCGGCATGGGCAATAAGCAGGAGGAATTGGAAGCTATTGTAGGGCAAGAAGACAATGACGTAGTTGTCATCACAGAAACGTGATGGGACGACTCATATAACTGGAGTGTACCTATGGTGGGATATAAACTCTTCAGACAGGACAAGAAAGGTAGGCGAGGTGTTGGGGTTGTCTTCTATGTTAGAAAGTGCTTTGATACCATCAACCAGGATTCAGTGTCTGTGGGTAAAAATCGGAGGAGCCCACAAGAAGGCAGATGTTGTGATGGGAGTCTGTTACAGACCACCTAGCCAAGAAGAAGAAGATGACGAGCTCTTCTACAAGCAATTGGGAGAAGTCTCAAGATTGCTAGCTCTTGTCCTTGTGGGAGACTTTAATCTACCTGGTGTCTGCTGGAAGTACAGTACAGCAGAGAGAAAGCAGTCTAGGAGGTTTCTGGAGTGTGTGGGTGACAACTTCTTCACACAACTGGTGAAAGAGCTGACAAGGGAGGGCGCCCTCCTGGACCTGCTGTTTGTGAAGTGGGAAGGCCTTGTGGGGGATGTGACGGTTGGAGGACACCTGGGGCAAAGTGGCCATGAGAAGGTAGAATTTTCAGTTCTAGATAAAGTAAGGAGGGGGGGTTAGCAGAACGGTCACGTTAAAATTCCAGAGGGCAAACTTTGGACTCTTCAGAAGGCTAGTTGATAAAGTCCCATGGGAGACAGTCCTTAAGGGCAAGGGAACCCAAGAGAGCTGGGTAGTCTTAAAGAAGGAAATCCTATGTGCTGGGAAAAGAGCCAGTGGGGAAAACAAAAACCAGCTTGGTTGAGCAGGGAGATCTGGGTAGACATCAAAAAGGAGAGGAATATCTATGAACTCTGGAAGAAGGGACAGGCATGTTGGGTAGACTACAGGGAGAAAGTGAGATCATGCAGAGGAAAAATCAGGAGGGCTAAAGACCAGCTAGAACTTAGTCTGGCCAATTTGGTGAAAGATAATAAAAAATCTTTCTATAAATACATCAGTAGTAAAAGGAGGACCAGGGAGAATATTCAGTCTTTATTGGATGCGAAGGGAACAACTGTGACAAAGGATGAGGAGAGGGCTGAGGTACTTAATGCCTTCTTTGCCTCAGTCTTTAATACTAAGGAAAGTTGTTCCCTGTGTGTTCATCCCCAGGAGCTTGAGTAGCAGAATAAAGCTTGCATGATCCAAGAGGAAATGATTAGAGACTTGCTTAGCCAATTAAGCACACACGAGTCTATGGGGCTGGATGGGATCTACCCAGGTGTATTGAAGGAGCTGGCGGATGTGCTGGCCAAACCCCTTTCCATCATCTTCCAGCAGTCCTGGCTGACTGGGGAAATTCCACTGGACGGGAGGCTGGCTGACGTTACACCCATCTACAAGAAGGGTCGCAGGGAGGATCCAGGGAACTACAGGCCTGTCAGTCTGACTTCAGTGCCAGGGAAAGTCATGGAGCAGGTGATCTTGAGTGCTACGATACAACACATGCAAGAGAACTGGGTGATCAGGCCAAATCAACACAGGTTCATGAAAGGCAGATCCTGCCAAACTAACCTGATCACCTTCTATGACAAGGTGACCCGCTTACTGGATGAGGGAAAGGCTGTGGATGTATCTTCCTGGACTTGAGTAAAGCCTTTGACAGAGTTTCTCACAGCATTCTGCTTCGGAAACTGTCAGCCTCTGGCCTGGCCAGGCGCACACTCTCCTGGGTGGAAAACTGGTTGGATGGCCAGGCCCAGAGAGTGGTGGTAAATGGTGTGAAATCCATCTGGAGGCCAGTGACAAGTGGTGTTCCCCAGGGCTCAGTGCTGGGTCCAGCCCTGTTCAACATCTTGATCAATGACCTGGATGAAGGCATTGAGTGCACCCTTAGCAAGTTTGCAGACGACACTAAGCTGGGTGGAAATGTCGATCTGCTGGAGGGTCGGGAGGCTCTGCAAAGGGATCTGAAGAGGCTGAACTGCTGTGCTGAGTCCAATGGGATGAGGTTCAACAAGGTCAAATGCTGGGTTCTGTACTTGGGGCACAACAACCCTGTGCAGTGCTACAGACTAGGGGAAGAGTGGCTAGAAATCTGCCTGGAGGAGAGGGACCTGGGGGTGTTGGTTGACAGCGACTGAACATGAGCCAGCAGTGTGCCCAGGTGGCCAAGAAGGCCAATGGCATCTTGGCTTGTATGAGAAATGGCATGACCAGCAGGTCCAGGGAGGTTATTCTCCCTCTGGACTCGGCACTGGTGAGACCGCTCCTTGAACACCGTGTTCAGTTCTGCGCCCCTCCCCACAAGAAGGATGTTGAGGCTCTGGAACAAGTCCAGAGAAGAGCAACAAAGCTGGTGAGGGGGCTGGAGAACAGGCCTTATGAGGAGCGTTTGAGGGAGTTGGGGTTGTTTAGCCTGGAGAAGAGGAGGCTGAGGGGAGACCTCGTTGCTCTCTACAACTACCTGAAAGGAGGTTGTGGAGAGGAGGGTGCTGGCCTCTTCTCCCAAGTGACAGGGGACAGGACAAGGGGTAATGGCCTCAAGCAACGCCAGGGGAGGTTCAGGCTAGGTATCAGAAAGAAGTTTTTCACAGAAGGCGTCATTGGGCACTAACAGAGGCTGCCCAGGGAGGTGGTTGAGTCACCGTCCCTGGAGGTGTTTAAAAGACAGGTGGATGAGGTGCTCAGGGACATGATGTAGTGGCAGACAGGAATGGCTGGACTCGATGATCCAAGAGGTCTTTTCCGACCTGGTGATTCTGTGATTATCTCTGTTGCTTAAGAGCTGGCATGAAATCATGTGCTGGTTACCTCCTGCTTCTGTTCTGATGAAGCTGTAGTTTGTAAGATGTGTAAACAATCAAGACTCTTGAAGCAATCTGGTAGAAACTTCCCATGTAAGGGACTGGGAAAAACATGTTAATAATGGTAACAGCTTTGGTGTTTCACAGTTGATGAAAATTGCAGCACTGGTCAAAGTATCATTATGCTGGGCATAAATACCACGTGCTACTGCTTTAGAATGTATCTGTCACTGAAATATGGCGGTTTGGAGGGCATACATGTTTTATTATTTATCTTGCATGTTTTCTTATTTGTACTTCTCTGATTATAGTTCAAATATTAATGTTAAAATTTTAAACATATAGTAGCACGACTGGAATTTCAACATTGTTGTAGATGGTGTCTCTAATTAACTTGCTTATAATACTTGCGGATTGTGTAAGTGTTGGAATTGGCAGTGTGAGCTCACAGGTTTAAAAGGCGGGGGAAAAAAGTGGAGAATGACACAGTATTCAGGGAGGTGTTTAGGTGTGCAGCCATTTGTTCTTCAAGAAGACCATGCTGGCTATATGATGTTCCTATGCATCCAGCCATTGGTTTCACAGAATTAATTTGCTGCATAATGATCCAGTTGTTAGACATGGGAGTAGACACTCTCTAAGACATTTTTAGGTAATTTAGGTGGGTCTATATTGGGAACCCAGACATGTCATTCAGACCACAGCTTGTCTTCAGAGATAGAAAGCCATCCTGAGAATATCAGATCTTTTGGGGAGCAGGAATGCACATATATGGGAGGACAGAAAGCCACCTCTTTGGATTGATCTGGTACTTCCTATTCTGAGTGAGTACCCAGTTCTTTGTGCATGTTAGTTTGTGGAGGATCAGCTGGGTAGCACAGCATAGGACTCATTTACTGCTGGTGCTCTTTGCAGAGCAGGTAGAGATCAAAGAAGGAGAATGAAATGAAGGGTGTTTTCTCTTTCAGTTCATCCTGTAACTGTCTGAATCCTTCATCTGATAGTCAAATGGTTGACTATCTTGTCTTTGATTAAATTCTTTCCTTAGATTTCTATCTTATTTTTATCTTTGGCCTTTGTGGCTTTTGAAGTTTCAGCTGAACTCTTGAATACAAAGTTAGGAAACAACACTATTTCAGTCAAGAGTTATATAATTGAAAAGTTTAATAGATCCCGTTGTCCTCATAGAAGATTCATGAAACGCTTATCTTGATTGGTGTTGAAGATCCCAGAGAGTAAACTACCATATTAAAAGAACTTACTTTTTCATTGGGTTAGTCTGTATTTAACATGAGAATGAATAGTAATAGATGTTCTTCAAAAAAGGGTTGCTGTTCAAGGGTTATTTGTGAAACAAGGTTAAACACAAGAGCTGTGAGCCCCCATATAAACTGATAGTTCCTATTTAAAAAAAAGCAAAACTCCTACTTACCCATCGCTGTCTTGATAGTGCATCCATACAGTGTTGGACTAGCTCCTAATTATGAAAACAAATGTACTAGCCAGGTACCATGGAGAACTAGGAGCATATTCTTTGTTTGTATTTGTCCTGTCTGCTTTGAATAGGGCAAAAATTTTTGGTAGTAATAAATAGAAGTAATTTGCTGACAAGAGAAACTCCTTCTGCAAAGCAGCTCTTTATAGTGTCCAGATGGATCATTCACTTCTCTGTTCACTAGGGAGTGTTTCACAGTAGGGAGTTAGCAAGTATATTTTGGAAATCTTGAATGAGGCTTCAGAGAGGAATTAAATGTTCTCCAGTTATCTTCTTGCCAAGAGATAAGCCTGCTTTATGACAGGGTAATTTAAGAAAACATAAAAATTGCTTTTTGTCTTAACTAGATTACTGAACCTGCAAGGCAGCAGTAAGCATTGCTGACTCAGTGAAGGCAATTATGGCAGGTGAATGCGGCCCACTGTCACTTGAAATTTTGCTGTGAGAGTCCTCTCTTACGTGGAATATTGTGAATACTTTGATTTACACAGTCTGCACATCTTTTAAGGGATTTTTTTTTTTTTGTTTTATAGCCTGGAATTAGAGAAGAGACTGATATAAAACTGGATAATTAATCTTGGCAGGGTGATGCTTTTAATCTTCATCAGATTTAGTGCCAAAGCATAGTGTTTTGGTTTGGTTTTCCCTGATTATGAAGTTAAAACACAGAAGATGATTCTCATTTTATTCAGAAAGGGAGATTAAGAAGCACAGGGACTATGTCTCAATAAATGTAACTTCTTAGATTTTATACATATGAGTCTTTGTGGCAAGCTTAGAAATTTTGTATTTAAATAACAAGAGAAACCAAAATAACGTGTCATGAAAAATAATAGAGATAGTCTTATGAAGTAAGGAGATACAATGACAAATTTGAACCACAACTGTTTGTTTCCCATAGGAGGCTGACCTTGAGGGTAGCAGGTATTTTGTTGGCTGGTTTCTTACAGTTTACTTGACTGAGATCCTAAGGTATTAAAAGCCAGGACAACATACAGCTGGGTAAGGAGCACTGCTGTGTGGGAAAAAGTGTTGGCAGTTTTTCTTGTTTGTAAAGTGGAGCTAAATTGAGTAGGTGATATGAGAAAGTACCATATGCAGGAATTTTAATAAAGAAGCATTGCTCTCAGAAACTCTGAGAAACTCATACATGTTCACAATGTGGCAATAACTTAGCATCTCCTCTGAATTTCTTCAGTTTCCACCATGTATGACTGTGCTTAAGAAAGCACGTTCCTCATCTGCACCCGCAATACCACTTCTATTTGAGGGCTGACCAGGGCTGAGATGGAGCCTTCTGCAGGTCAAACGCATGCAGGCTTTTACGCTGCAGGGTCCTTTGAATCTGGAGAAGGGGGCCTGTGTGGACCTAATGAGGTTCAACAAGGCCAAGTGCAAGGTCCTGCACCTGAGTTGGGGCAATCCCAGGCACAAATACAGGCTGGGGGAAGATGGGATTGATAACAGCCCTGCAGGGAAGGATTTGGAGGTACTGATGGACGAAAAGCTGATATGAGCCAACAATGTGTGCTCGCAGGCTGGAAGGCCATCTGTATCCTGGGCTGTATCAAAAGAAGATTGCCCAGCAGCTTGAGGGAGGTGATTCTGCCACTCTGCTCAGTTCTGATGAGAACTCACCTGGCGTACTGCATCCAGCTCTGGAGCCCTCTGCACAGGAAGAACGTGGAACTGTGCAAGCAGGCGTAGAGGAGGGCCACGAAAATTATCAGGGGACTAGAACACCTCCCATGTGAGAACAGGCTTAGAGAGTTGGGGTTCAGCCTGGAGAAGAGAAGGCTATGGGGAGACTGTATAACAGCCTTCCACTACTTAAAAGGATCCTACAGGAAGGATGGGGTCAGACTTATTAGCAAGGCTTACTGCAGGGAAGTTAGACTAGATGACCTGTAAAGGTCCCTTCCAACCATGGCATCCTATGATTTTATGAAGCACTGTGAGTTGCTTATATTTCACTCAGACTTGGATTTGGGATATGTATCTAGCAGCTATCTCAAAAAACTTGGAGGAGATTCAGCAGAATATGCTTTTCTCCCAGCTAAACAGAAGAGATTTCTTTGCTTTTGGTCCCCAGCACATGCAGATTGGTACTTGACTTTGTGATAGCTTTATGTGATATTCTGCTTGAGTTCTCTTGTGATTTCTACCTTTATTATCTTCCAGAAAAAGTAACTACCAGCCTGTTAGTATCTAGATGACATCACTAAAATATTTTCTGATGTGTCTGACGCCTCATTGTTACTCTACTTGTCTTTTATTTTTCTTTTTATGAGAGGACCTATCATGAAGGGCAGAGAGGGGTGCATAACTATGCAAAGAAGAAAACTTCTCAAAACTTTTCTTTTGATATACATATACGCATAGGCAGAGAACACATCTAATTCGAACTGTTGTCATCACTGTCAAGTGGCTTGAGCTACAAAAGCCACAACACAGCTCCTCAACAGAATTTGGAGGTAGTCAAAAAAGATAGTTCCCCCCTGCAGGCCGTAATAGAGGGAAATAAAAAGGAACTTTTACATGACTCTGGACCCATCAGTGGCAACTGTTTATTAGAGAAACAATTTACCGTTTTGAATTTCTTGCAAGAATTAGGTTTTTGAGCTATGAAAATAGTGTTTCAGTCAAATGCTTGTGGCTTTGCTGAAGGGCAGGTTGAATATATGGTATAATTAGTTTATTCTTTCTGAATAGAAGTTTTAAACTGTTTATCAAAAGTTTCAAGAAACTTGCAAGGTTGAAATAGTCTCTGTGTGGGTGCAAAGCATCATTCGCAGATTAAGATTAGAAGAGACATCAATTCTTTACTTTGTCACTATGGTAACTGAAATTTGATCCAATTTCAATGCATCTAATACATGTTCAAAGCAAAGATTCTCAGATGGATCCTCAAACTGCTTTCATTCCTCTCAAACATTTAACACATAAAACTGCATCACTTCTACTTCTCTTTAAATATTATTTATTCTTTTTGTGGCATAAAGTTTACCTGGTATGTACTTCACAGTCCAAATTCTACAGGCTTTTGTCAAGGGAATAAACTGACTAAAGCCACTAAATGTTAATATTTCATATTCCACTTCCAGGATCACTTTACAAGTCTTTTCCTCTCAACTCACCTCTGCTGTGCACTTCACCTCTGTTATACTCCTTGCCACCCCTTCTCTTCTTAAAGAAAGGGGGAAGTGCCTTGGGATAAGGCGGGGGTGGAGGATGTCAAATACTCCAGTTTAGATTTTAAACTTTTTTTTGCCCATTGATACCAAATGTGCTAGTAACTTGATCCATATAATGAAAGAGATAACAGGCAAGTTAGCTAATAATAATGTAAGATTTCTTCTGCTATCCCCCTGCAAAGAAAATATCCATAAGAAGCAGATACAGGACACAGGGTCTCATTGCAGGTACTTTGCAGAATTGGGACATACATGTGGTCCATCAGAAACATCTTTAAAACAAACCTTTAAATAATACAAATATTCACATGCATGTATGTTGAAGTCCTTTGTACTAATATAAAAGTAGTCAGTTTTATAGATCACCTTTATGGTCAAATCTCATGACTGCAATGGTTAGTGTTGCATATATGTTCTATGGGTAATTACGTTTTGTTATGAAACAGAATTTGAGGCATAGGTGAAGGCTAGCAGGAATTCTGTCAGCTGAGGCACGTGATTTGCACTAGGAACAAGCATGGAAAGGTGTAAGTGATGCACAGAGGGAAATGACCATAAGTGTATAATTTCTTCTTAAGTAAGAGGTGAATGTGCTGATTCTCATCTTTCAAATTAAATATACTAAATTTACTGAAGGATCAATGTATGTTAATTCTTATTGTTTATAGAGCAACAGTGTTGCATGTATTCTTACTGGTACAGGCCCTCAGAGAATACAACTTCACAATAAAATCCTGTCAGAGCTAATTTTTATGGCATCCTCTGTCAAAGCTTTGTAACCTTCCTAGGGATGGCCCCTACTCCTATCTCCTGTGTTACATTCCTTGAAAAGAGGTGACTTTTTATGATGCATCCCACATCATTTCACCCTTGTTAACTGATCTTTTGGGTTCTGGCTTTGGCTGGGTCTGTGGAAAAAGCTCTTCCTAGTAGAAGCAGCTATGTAGTACAGTAGAACAGTTGGTGTTGGGGAGCCATGTTGTACATCAAGTGTCTTTTGTGGACTGCTTCAAACTGGCTCAGATGATCCATTGTCCTCAATGTCTGTTAGCAAAGGGAGTGCATCAGCTAGTCTGAATCCTGCAGCAAAATAACAATGCTTTATATGCTTTCAGAGTGAACTACTTTGTGTTCTTAATACTGCAGAGCATTTAAATATTGTTCTATTGCTTCAAGGAGATCACATCAGTGGTTACATGCCAGGGTGTAACTGGCTGATGGCCTCTAATAAGAAATTCATTTAAGATAAGAAACAGGGTTTGATGGCCATTTGGTTTAACTAGTGGTTACTAGTTCACTGGCTGATGATTAGCGGAGAATGATTTACAGCAGTTCACAAGATCCAGCACTCTTAATTCTGTTACTGGCATGCCAGTGATCATAGCAACAAGTGAAGCAGGAAAATATATTGAGTTGCCCAAAGAAAGAGTTTGATTACTCACAAAACAAATAAACAAAAACTTTCAAAAGTTTTGAGATTGTATATGTTTTCTCTGCATCAAACCCCTGCATTTCAAAACTGCTAAAGCCTAGAAATTATGGATATATTGTTTAGACATATAAATGAATCTATCCCCGCCTGTTAATTTTTTAAAAGGAAGAGAGAGTCAACTACTGCAGACCTGAAACAATTTTAAGTGTTTTAATTGAAGTGATGCGTGTCATACAGCTCTTTAAAGCTGCTTTTTGTGTCAGAATGACACAAAATTATACTGCTATATTGTGTAAATACAGCAACAAGCATATAAAATATTTGTCACACCTAGTAGTGATGCTGCTTGCCTTAAACATGTCAGATGAGCAGCTTTCATGGAGTGGAAGCATAAACCTGGTATGGAGTCTCTCTGCATGAGTTACTCACGTGTACTTTAGTAGCTGATATTATGCAGAACTTGGGAAACCCTTCAGTGTATGTGTAAGTGAGCTTGACTTCCAGACTGAAATATTAATGCAGTGATGGGACATGATAATAGATTCTGTTGCTGTCATTCATGGCTCTATGAACTCTATTAATAGTTTTCTGTAACTGAGACTTCTCGGTTAATTTCTATAAACGTTTTCCCTGTGAAAGCCTTCAAACTATGTAAAGGTGTTCTTATAGCTATGATTGTTTTATTTGGTTGGTCTCGTCAAATTTGCTCGGAGCAGAGAATTCACTAGTCGTTTTGACATAGTTTGGGTCATTTTGTTTTGCTATTTCATTGGGAGTGTTTTATGTTTCAACTTACACCAACTGTTAACATGATGCAGTAAGGTACTGAAACCTATTGAAACCTGGGTTTAGTAAGAGGGAAAAAGTACAGGAGAGGATTAACTATGTTGTTATGTACTTGCTAGCTAAAACTCATGCTGTGGGCTCCAATTCCTAAAGATATAATCTGTAGCTATATTTCAATAGTAACTAGACCACTCATGAAGCATGTACCCTTGTGTCTTGACTCTGTGTGGTCTTACGATCTCATTGCAGGTTAGAAACAGAGATCCCTTTAAAACTGAGTAAGAGTGGACTTTAGGATGATAGGAAGCTTTTAATAGGGCTTAACTAGTTTCTTAGAATTACACTGCATTTTGTATGACACACCTTAAATTTATATATTCCTACTGTGCTTCATGGTTATTATTTTTTTTCCAAATAAGGAATGTGAGTATACACTGAGTACACAGTGCATGTTTTGCTCTGTGTAAGCTCCCTGGTTCTGTCCTAAGAAATGAGGATAGGGTTTTCTTGTTTTTTTCTTTCAGATGCGGTGCTTAGCTGGAAGCAGGGACCTGCTTTAATTAGAAGAAGTACTTACTGCCTCTGATTTTTCATTTGTGTGTTATTACTTTAATAAAAATTGAAACTGTGACTTTAAGATAGAGGAGGCAGAAGTTAGGCAATTCTTGCATTCTGTCTCATGGCACAGGAATCAGAGTTCCTAATGTGACACTTACTGTCTTACTTAGTGTCTTAATATCACACTGCACCCTTCAGCTCACTTTCTATAGCTGTGCCAACTGGAAGTTATCTGAGTATACAGGTTTCTGTAAAGATCAAGCTCTAGGCATTGTTCTGAAGACTATCATGAAGTATATTACAAATAGTGACATAAGTTTCCATGGCATGCAAATCAGAAATTCTTTAAGTTAGCTGTTTCATAGACTATACTGATGCTCTTTGATCTTTGATTCTTCTTGTGAATGATTGAGTCTCAGATCTGTCATATCATGATTTAAATAGAAACATAGTCAAAGTTGCTGTATGGAACATTGCAGTTAATAAACCATGGAATGTAATAAGGTTGTTTACAACTTTTATTGGCTTAAATTTTAGGAGTATTACCATTGCTGGTCTAATGATCTGCTATAGGTCCTCCAGGTAAAAACAAAGGATGCCAATGTCTTGATTAACCTGAGAATTTTGACTCTGCTTCTGGACTCTGTAAATATATATTTCAGTGTATGAAATATCCTATGATCTGTTAACATTTACATTTATGACATGCATTGGTTTTGCCTTTTCAATAGCTCTCAGTTAGATAGTTTCTTTACCTTCCTTTCAGAAAAGACGACGACGAATTGACCGAAGCATGATTGGGGAGCCAACAAACTTTGTTCACACAGCTCATGTAGGATCAGGAGACCTATTCAGTGGAATGAATTCGGTAAGCATGAGTGAATGAAGAGTGATTGAAGCAATGAATCTTTCAGCTGTAAGAAAGTATTTCTATAAAAGTGAAGAGCAACCTGCTGGCATCTTAATTCCAAGTCCTAAACACTTGTATTCAATAATTTTTAAAATTTTTGTATTTATTGACATAGTAGATACTGTATAAACTGTACAGGCTGTATGTTGCATATGTTGTTTTTTTTAAAAAAAAATTGTTCTGATTGCATGTATGAACTAAAATAGTATGTTTTCAGATGTACCTCTAGAGAACCTTGGAGGTAACTTGTAAAAGTGTCTTAAAATTTGCTAGATTTCTTAGCTTAAAGACTTTAAGCTATTTTAAATATAGCTCATGTAGAACTCTAACTTGCCTTGGCTTATGATGCACCCACTTATTTTGGAGTGGCCTTGTTGAGGTTTTTCTATACTCTGTAGCCCTGTTTGCAGTGTGAGTTATTTCCAGAGCAATTGATGATGTCACAGGCAAGGTTTTGTGGCTTTCTGTAGATGATAGGAGCAATAAATGTTTTTATCTCTCTGGGAGTGAAGAACAGAGGCTAAGAGAGATACTGAAAATCACCTTATGAGGATAGATTTCTTTTGTACAGCTTTGTATTTATGTGACTTGCCTATACGTTTTTAAGGTCAATAGTATGAAACCTAGAAAAAGTTTTAATGTAAATAGTGATGAAAAGTATTTCTTTACTTTTATAATCCTCTTGAAAGGGAAAACAATGTTTGGAGGTAAAAATGTGCTTCATGACAAAGGTGAAGGAAGAGTTGTGTGAGAGGTATCAGAATAGAGAGAGCTGTAAAGGGAAGAGATGGTTTAATTGTAGGCAAGTGAAGTCATTTGTAGTTTCAACCAATCTGTAGCTTATTGAGATCAGACAAAAACTTTTGTAACTCACTACTTATTGGGGAATGGCAAAAATAGAAAGTCTGACATAACAAACAATATAATACATTTTCCTAGAAAGAACATAACAGGCTGGAAGTGATTTGTACTAAAACATCTGTAAGCGAGTTAAATGGACAAACACAGCTTCAATTTGATAAAATTCAGTTAAAGCTAATTATTTATTTAGTGCAATATTTAAAGCCATTAAAAAGTGAAATAATAAAGTGAGTAGTTTTCTTTTGTTTAAAGCATGACTTTTTGCTTTCTAAACATTAGTTTTCCCTCCTGTGAGAACCTGTCTCATTCTCACAGCTGAGCTCCCTTATGTGAGGTTTGTGGTGACTGCCTGAAGCTTTGTTCGTTCACCTCAGACTTTCCTCCTGCTTGCCTTCACCTTTGCCTTGCTTAATACACAATTCATCTCCAGGTAGTAGGTAAACATTATTGTTTCTCTACATAGACCTTTTCATTTCGAATGCTTATAACTGGCTATCTCTTTCTTTTACTGTTTTTCATTTGCGTAGTGTGCTGTGTCAGTGGCCAGAGCCAGAAAGGATCTGTATGCGAAAAATAATCCTTTTTTTTGCCCTCTCTCTCTTCAGAAGCAGAAATTTCTACTTTGTCACAGTGCTTATTTTCCTTTCTCTTCTGTGGTGACTTATGGTGTTAATATTGAAAGGAGTTAACCTTTTCAAAGGTGTTAACCTGAAAGGAGGTTGTAGAGAGGAGTGTGCTGGCCTCTTCTCCCAAGTGGCAGGGGACAGGATAAGAGGGAATGGCCTCAGGCTCTGCCAGGGGAGGTTTAGGCTGGACATTAGGAAAAAATTTTTCACAGGAAGGGTCATTGGGCAGTGGAACGGGCTGCCCAGGGAGGTGGTTGATTCACCTTCCCTGGAGGTGTTTATGGCACGGGTGGACGAGGTGTTGAGGGTCATGGTTTAGTGTTTGATAGGAATGGTTGGACTTGATGATCCGGTGGGTGTCTTCCAACCTGGTTATTCTATGATTCTATGATTGTATCTAGTCACTTCGTTCATTCTTCACAGTGTAAATCCCAAGATTAGTGTTAAACACTGCATGTCTTTGTGCTACTTGATTTTCTTTATAGTGTGGACATTATACTCCTTTGTGATCCTCCTATTGCAGTTGCTCTTCTGTATACATTAGAAGAATGTCCTGAAATTTTGTTAGCTTTTCCCATATAAATTTGGTTCTTCATCCACAATCTTGTTATTTGTCTTTTTTTTCATTAGCATAGTTCTTCATTACATGTTATTATGATTTTGAGTACAGTAATTTTCTGACTCCTGAAACATTATGCTTTTCTGTTTGCCTTCTCTGTAGAGTGCCTTGCTTCTTTGTCAAAAGTATACTTAAGTAGTAGGAACTGTCTGTGCAGTTTATTTCTTATTCATATCACTTTCTTTCTTCTTTTACCTTCATATGCCATAGTGAAACCTCTGACGTTCTTCTGCTTTATATGCCTCAGTTTAGTTTTTATTTCACATATCCTGTCCTTTTCTTAGTAGTCTCTTGTTTTCTTTCTGAAGGACCATCTGTGCTACTCTGTTATTCTAGAAGGGAGGGAAAGAAAATAAGGAAATTAATGAGATAGAAAAGCAGCACAACAGATTCTGTGATCTTTAATTGGTGCCATTGTCTTTCCCTTCCAAAATTTTTAAATCCTTTTCCAATCTGTATTAGGTATTAGAGGGATGAACTTTGTTGTTATGTATTATTAAAGGAAGGCAATGATGTCTTTAATAGAGAAAAACAAAACTGCATTTCATGGTGCTCGTTCTTGTAGCTCAAACTGCCTCAGAAAGAATACTACCTTGTAACTTAAAATTGTTAGACCTGCTTTTTGCTTAGTGTTTCTAACAGTTTTTAAGTCTCTTATATATCAGTTTTCATATACAAAATAGCCACTAAACTCTTAATGTAGTCAAGTTTAATTTTCTGTATTCTCTTTGCTTTAGGTGTAACAGCCTATACATTTTGCATGATGCTTCCTTTACTCATAACATAAACATCTATATGTGTGACTCAAGTATCAGAGAAATTATTTTAACCTTTATAAGAAGTATTCATAAAAATTTACACTTTAGCCTCGTAATTTGTGTTCTCCAACATTTTAAAATCCTATTGGCGACTGTTCAGGTTGGAAGGTGACATGGCCTGGAGATGTTTTCTGGCTCTTTTTCACTAGAGGCAGGGTTCATTCAGATGAAATTAATGCCATCCTAAAGTAATTCTCACAAATACCTTTACATGTAGATTAATTATTTTCTGAGGAAAAAAAAGATTAAATTCAAACACCTTTTGTTCCAATGTGCCATGGAAGATGCTTGGTGAAGAAGATGATCAGCTTGGTGAGAAGTGAAAATTCTTAAACACAATCATGAATGTGGTTGCACTTCTCCACACTTCCTTACTGAGTTTGTAGTCCCTGATGTCAGGCCCACTGTAGAGTTTGAACACTTTTCCCTAAAGAGAAATGTAACTACAACATTGCTTTGCTACAGCTGCCTTAATTAAGCAAAGTGCCGAGGTAGAACATGGTTTGTGCTGCTTAAAAACATAAAATCAGATCATTTGCACAGCACTGCAATATGCCCTACTGTTGAAGGCAGAGATCCTAAAACAAGGCGCTTTTTTCACATTAGCTTGAGAAACAGTGTGTAAGAAACAGTTGTTCTGATTTATTTTGTGTGTGCACATGTGTTTTGCTTTGCTGTAGTAAACAGTATACTATTTTTGTCTTTGTAGACAGGGAAAATATCATGCAAGCCACTTGAAAATATTTCTCCACTGCTGTTTCAATACAGCTTTCTAGTGATGTTTTGAGGTCTCTGTGAAGGAATATACAAGAATAATTGCAAGTGGTGTGCTGCAGGCATGTCCTTTGCTGCAAGCTCGTTTTCAGAAGCTGTAGCCTGAATAATTGTATTATTTTGTGCTCATTGGATAGTTGTTATGTATGCTCTGGGGTGCAGAGAGAAAAAGGCTGGACCTTTAAGGCTGAATTTGTCTTCCTGTGGGCACTTGGAGATGATTAGTTTGATTCATGCAAGACAAGCAGGAAAGAACTATTCCAGGCAATGGAAACCATAGAGGGATGTGCATGACTTTGTGAGGGGAAGAGGGCTTTTTTTGTATTTATTTGCATCTGGCTAAAATATCTTCAGATAAGCTGTTTCCAGGGAATTTGATTGAGTGAGTGTAGTGAAAACAATACATGTCCTACAATTTAAAAGAATAGTAGCAATTAGATCTATTGTATTTTTACAGTAACTGTCTCAGCTTCTCTGGTTTATCATACTTGGCAAAGAACATTTTCCATACAACAAGGTAAATTATAGCTTGTCAGATAGTGTGGAGTTGGATACCAGTAAGACATTTGATTAATTATTTTTGAGCAATCAAGTGGGTCAGTGAAAGCCTGAATCAGCTAGTTTTCATTGGGAGAGAAGAAAAACTTCGGCTTCAGCACCAATTCTTCTACCTGTCCTGCCGAGGTGCCTGCAGAAGTGATAAGTCCAGCAAGCCTGTGCTGTGTGTGTCCTCATGCAAAAGTAATGTAGCTTTAATAGTAAAACGGCCCTTGAAAATCAAACCTAAACAAAAAATAAAATTGGGAAGCAAGAAGATGCCATGGCTCATTAAGTACCTTTCTTGTTTTCTCTGCCCCACTTCCACTTGCATCTCCAGGTCAGCTCAATTCAGAACCAAATGCAGTCCAAGGGAGGCTACGGAGGTGGCATGTCTGCAAATGTTCAGATGCAGCTTGTAGATACAAAGGCAGGATAGCCCTGGGGAAACCTTTCCAGTAAGTATTGCACTCTGCTTTTTTGGCACTGTTGGAATAGTGGGAAGAACAGTCATACTCTTCCCTATAAATAGCTGTGTCTTTTTGATGGTGAGTTTTAAAATGAGTCTGAGTAAGAAATACAATATTCAATATATGTAAGCGTGTCAGTTTTTTTTTTTTACACAATCAGCAAGAGATTGTCTTAACCACATTAGTCTATCTGTAAACCTATTTTTGATAGGCAAATCTTTGCAATTGAATCTAGTTGTATAATGAATTTCAGAAGAATTTTGTGATATAATTAGGCTGCCATTTTTACCACAGCTCGGTCCTTTTAAGCCTGATTATTATGGTGTTAAATCAATGTTTACAATGTTACAGTATGAGAATGGACACTCTGAATATTCAAAACTCAGTTTAATGAGTGTTTTCTGTCTTCCAGATTTATGTGAGTTCCTGTATCTTCTTTCCTGTGTCCCCTCTTTTGCCTTGGTGACTGATTTCTGTGCTCGTGACCGGAGAAGTGATGGCTCGTTGCTCTTTATGATTACTCCAGTGAAAGTTACTGTTCTGCTCTGATGATGCCATATCTGGTTGGTCTGACTGTGCCTTTCAGTGGCATGTACTCATTAGCCTCTATAAGTACCATGCTGGTTAGGATTTGGTTTAGCTCTTTGTTTGTTTTAAGGCAAATTAAAGCACCAACCATAGCTTCCCTCATGCCTCACAGATACTAATGTGCAACATTCTGTTGCTTATTAATTTTTGAATCATTTCTTCATTTCTCCATTCGAGTAATTTAGAAATGAGTGAGTTTCCATTCATGTCTTTAATGATCTGTTCTTCATACCCATTTATGGAAGCATGAATTGATTATTTCATACAAAATCAGCAGAGTAGATGACTGCATGCTATGTGAGGTTGCTTTGTATGATGGCCTGCTTGGTGCTAGAAAAAAAAAATTGCTTACTGCTGACTGGTGAAGAATTTTGCTGTAGCACCAAGTCATGCCTGTTTTTAAACAAGGACTTGTAACTCAGCTGCTGCAGAGTTATGTCTTTATTTTATCTTGGAAATAATACAGAGAGAGCTTGCATTCATGAGGCATTTGTTGTAAATGTTCACTATATTTATTTCAAAAGAGCAGACTCTGAGACCAGTGTAGTACCTTACCCAAGTGTTGTGGAAATGCTTTAATCTGTTTTAAAAAGAAAAGCATCATGTTTGGCTGCTTCTTTTTCTTCCTACAGTTTTTCTTAATTTTAGGCTGTATGTTTATTTGCAGTAGCAGCATGTCAGACTGCCTGCAATACTTGCTGAAAAGTTTAGTAAACCTCTCAAAGTAGTTGGCGGTTTCTGTGTACTAAATATTATGCAGCCATGGAAGTTGCTAAAATCAACATGCTAATCTGGCAGAACAGATGTCATTGAAAACAACATACAGGGTGACTTTTTACTAAGACAGTAAACCACCTTTTGCTCAGGTTCCAAAGCATGTTTCTTTCACACGTTGTGAAATTGTATTTTAATATTGCACTGTTTTCAGATTATCTCTGTAAATGGTCCCTTTTTTCCTCCTTCTTGGTGGTTTGAGAGAGGTCAGCGATTTTAGTCCTGGTTGAGTTAAATTTTTATATGAAAAAAAGGATCCAAACAAGTAAGGCATAACTGAACCTAGTCAGGTCCATTTTTGTGTATAGATTGCTGTCATAAATGATTTTTTATTCTTTTTCCATGCTTTCCCTGGTTCCACATTGCAACAGCTGTCAGGTTGATTTAAACACCTATGAACCTACTTGCTACTCTCTCTTGATTTTTAAACACAAAAAGTACAGATCCGAGGAGGTAGTTTGCCTTCCCTAAGTTGTATTCCAGTGGTAGGTGACAATTTTCTGGTTGAATAGTTCAAATTAAGTTGGATAGTCTTAACTGATAATGGTACCAGTTTGTGGTGACAAAAGATCAAGATGTTCATTTGGCTGGGTGCCTAAACACATGGCAATGCAGTGATATTTTTTTTAGGGGTCAGCATTTCCAATGCCACTTTATCAATGCGTCTTAAATATGCTATGATTACAAAATTAGTTGAACTATGACACTGGTAATAGAGACTTAAATTTGCTTGCCAAACCTATCTTGCACTTGTCAATGTTTTCAGCTCAATAGCAAGGAAAAAAAAAATTGACGTATTTTTATAACAGACATTCTTTTTTTGTACATTGTGTTCATTCTTGAATAAAGTCAGTTCGGTGTTGGCTTGTAGATATTAAAAGGAAAGTATTGACTTTGATTCAATAAATGTTTTCTTTCTGTTGCTGGCCTACCCTTTTTCTTTTTTTGTACATAAAATCTGCATTATAAAAACACTTTGCAGCCTATGGACAAATTTGTGGTGAAAGTCCTCTGAAGAGAGAGTGTCAATAAGAGATTTGCAGGCTTGAGTTTTTTTTCACACCACTTGAGCCTTTTGTTGGCAAGTATATTAAACCATAATTTTATTGGTAGTTTTGTTGCATTGATTTAGCATGTATACCAGGGGCTTCTGCAAGAATCTTCAAGGGAAAGTTTCTTAAAAATACATTAGAAACTTTTATATACAGAATTTCTTTTGTTTTGACTGCACTGATATGTGTGTTGCTTTATTGATTGTGAAGCAGATTACAGTGGTGGTCAATAGAAAACTTAATCGTACAGCTAATTACTGTAATATGCACACATTAAATATACCTGCAAGGCACAATATTGTCTACTCTGTATTTGGCTCAATTAATTTTTATCTTTGATATTCTCAAAGTTAATTTCTTAAGCACTAAGTTACTACTTTAAAGTTCATGCTAAATAGTGTTAAAGACTAATAATGAATTCTTTAGTTCATGGCAAGTTCTTGAAATTGACAGTTGAGGAAAAAAGAGTTCTAAAGGGAAAGAAAGGTAAAAATAAAGCCAGGAGGTTTTTATCAGCTAGATGTTTTTTTTCTTTAATTGTTGAGTGTATAGAAGCTTAATACTGTCCACAGAGGTGTGTCTTAGAAGAGCAGGTGTTTTGGTATAAGCAGCTATGAAAATAAAAGAATTTTGACCTCTTGAAGAGGAAACTAAACTAGACTGTTTATGCTTACTCTTTAGTCTGTTTAGCTGACTAAAGCAGTTGTATGAAGCAATTCATCCCTTTTGAGCCTTTTCTAATTTCTAAGTGAGAAGGTGCTGCATTAGCAACCAAGTGTCTGAACATAGTCTTGGTCCCAGGTAGTGCTGTATTCCACCATGATTTGACAGACCAAAAAAAACCCACCCTTCAGAAAATTATGTTCTTAGGAAATTTTGCCCTGTCTACAAAATGACACACTCTTACCAATATTTCTTTTCCAAAGAGTACAAGACGAGTTTCACCACAACACAGTTATTCTGATTTCAATATTACTTCCCTTTTTTTGAGGGGCGTGGAGGGGACACAGACACACAGTTAAATACAGTACTGAATTTCTAAGTCTAATTTTTAAGCTATCTTTATTTTGAGTATACACATATGAATAGATCCTCTTTCTAGAGAATAGAAAGCGATTTTTGGGCTTCACAATGATTCTATATATCCTCAGCACTTTATTGCATCTCCTGATCTCCATCTTCTATGAAGATCTCTATGCATGTCACTCAAAACATGAATTGACTGTACTTTCTCTCTTTACATGGCTTAAAAAAAATTTACTGTGTCCCCTTCTGAAATGAGTAGAAAGTACTATAGGGCTTAGCAAAGAGAGTTTAAGTTTTTATATTTCTGAAAATAGTTTAATGAAAGAGTCTTGGGTAGTACACATTACCACAGGGCAAAAACCTTTGGTGAGGATTTCATAGTGATCGAGGTCCTAGATTTGCAGTTTGGGAATACTATATTTATTTCATTTTCAACATTAAAATTCCCATTTCTTATCATTATTATACCTTTTTTTATGATCACAACTAATCACAGAAGACTGTGCATAATTATGCATATTATTATTACTATGGACTCATTACTCTTCCGTTCTCTTGCTCCCTAAAACCAGTTGTTAACCTGATAGGATGAGGAAATCTGGACTAAGGTGCAGATTCAGTGGTATAATGGAATTCTGTGAGGACAAAAAATTACATCAGAATACAAAACACTTTCAGAGTAATGTTATAGGCTTAGTATTTGGAATAAGAGTTTGAGGCTTCTTTTGTATGTAGCCTAGGAAAACATGCTGGTTGCAGCCACAACTTTCCTGCAAAACTATTCTTCTCTCAGTAAGAAGATGTAAAAATTATAATCAGCAGAGCACTGCCTTCTTTCTGAAGTTCACCTGCCTGAGACTGATGGCACATGCAACGTGTGCCACCTGGAAGCTAAGAGATACTGGGCGAGGGAACTGCCAAGCAGGGAGCAAGATTCCTCAGAATGAGAAGTAATGAAAATCTAACCATTTCCCAAGGGCAAAAATCTTTGTGTCAAAGGAAGAATCGGTGAATTTTAAATGGTTCTTTCAATGTTTGCTGTTAAGTGATTAGAAGTGCTGTCTGTGCATATGCATATAATAAGTCAACGTAACTGGAAGTTATCACGAACTTGAACAAATAGCACTCCTAAGTGCAAGCTATGTTTTGTGAAACATCACTATGAATGTACAGTTCTGTCTAGATTCCTTGAAAACCAAGAAAACACATAATCAGACACAATTCAGTAAAATATCCTTGTCAGTCGTGATGGATGTCCTACCTTGTGTAATATTGGCGGATATTAAAATGGTATTTTGGTGAGCATATTTTAAAGGTTTATGTAATGGAGAAGAATTGCATCTGCTCTTCAGTATTTCAGAGGAAGAAAACCCATTTACTTTCACTGGTCATAGCATGCAGCAAAGTGCTCATTCATATGCACATCATCATTTCACATTATTAAATCATAGAATCATAGAGTAACCAGGCTGGAAGAGACCCACCGGATCATCGAGTCCAACCATTTCTATCAAACACTAAACCATGACCCTTAGCACCTCGTCCACCCATGCCTTAAACACCTCCAGGGAAGGTGAATCAACCACCTCCCTCAGCAGCCTGTTCCAATGCCCAGTGACCCTTTCTGTGAAAAATTTTTTCCTAATGTCCAGCCTAAATCTCCCCTGGTGGAGCTTGAGGCCATTCCCTCTTGTCCTGTCCCCTGTCACTTGGGAGAAGAGGCCAGCACCCTCCTCTCTACAACCTCCTTTCAGGTAGTTGTAGAGAGCAATGAGGTCTCCCCTCAGCCTCCTCTTCTCCAGGCTAAACAACCCCAGCTCTCTCAGCCGCTCCTCGTAAGACCTGCTCTCCAGCCCCCTCACCAGCCTTGTTGCTCTTCTCTGGACTCGCTCCAGAGCCTCAACATCCTTCTTGTGGTGAGTGGTGAGGGGCCCAGAACTGAACACAGTATTCGAGGAGCGGTCTCACCAGTGCCGAGTACAGAGGGAGAATAACCTCCCTGGACCTGCTGGTCACGCTGTTTCTGATACAAGCCAAGATGCCATTGGCTTTCTTGGCCACCTGGGCACACTGCTGGCTCATGTTCAGTTGGCTGTCAACCAACACCCCCAGGTCCCTCTCCTCCAGGCAGCTTTCTAGACAGACTTCTCCTAGTCTGTAGCACTGCACAGGGTTGTTGTGCCCCAAGTGCACGACCCGGCACTTGGCCTTGTTAAACCTCATCCCATTGGACTCAGCCCAGCGGTCCAGCCTGTTCAGATCCCTTTGCAGAGCCTCCCGACCCTCCAGCAGATCAACACTTCCACCCAGCTTAGTGTCGTCTGCAAACTTGCTAAGGGTGCACTCGATGCCTTCCTCCAGGTCATTGATAAAGACATTGAACAGGGCTGGACCCAGCTATATGTTATTTTAGAACATGCATTTCTCAATAAGTAAGTTGACAAACGTGTAATTGTATTTAGCATCCTGAATAAGAATTATGTTGTCCTGCCTAGATCCATATGCAGTGACTCTGACATTAAAATTTACTGAAAATGATGTCCTGGCTCTGCCAATGGTTAGTACAAATACTTAAAAGGCATACCAGTAAAACTTACTGGAACTGGTCCCATCTACTTACTCTCAGAGTCCATGCTAGCACTGACACTGATTTGATTGCTCAGCTGACTATTTTGGGTACTGACCTGTAGTAAAAGTTGGGGGTTTTTTCCCCAGATTTATTAGTTTTAACCTGGATTAGCTTCTTAATGCTTATCCAGAATATGCGTGGGAGTGAGTAGCATGGGATCAGAAATAATCTGTTATGGGGAATACTGATAACTTCACTTGGTTATCAAACCTGGCTGTGGAAAACTATTGAATTTTCTTATAAACATGCATGTCCTAATGCATACTAAACAATAACAACAATTAATCATTGTCTGCAGTCATATAATTACAAAAGAAAGGCCTTCAATAACTAATTCCAGTATATTCATGGCAACAAGCTGATCTTACTGCTGTAAAACTAAAACTACTTTGACAATGTCTCCAGATTTCCCTCTGCTGGGATAATGGCAATATTGCTCACCAGAAATAAACTACTGCAATCTGTTTCTGATAGTTTTGTAGGGAACACTGTTTTTTAAGTTTATAAACATAGGAAGACAATGCAACTTTCCTATGCAGGTGCAGAGAACTGCACATAATCAGACTGATCAGATGATACAGTCTAGTCTCTGATGACAGCTCAGATGGGGTCAGTCCTTTTAATCTTCCAAGATGTACATGGCTGCTTAGGTCTTGCGAGCAGACATAGCAGAGGAGCTGCTGAGAGATACATCTCAACAAGGAGATACATCTCCTTGTGAAATCCATGTTTTCATGCAGGTGTAGCATTAGCTGCAGCCCAGCATAACAGTAAACCTTTGCTCTCATTACCATAGCACCCAGTTTTCCCTATTTCCTAATGTCCCATGGGTAAGTACTTGCACTGAGGCCCCCTTATTCATTCATGTTCATGCCACCAGAACTGGCGTCACTGGCTCTGGCTTTAATTCCCATTAAAGCAATTCACTACTCGTACAAGAAGGTAACATGACACATCAAGATACTGACTTATTTGAAAAATTAATGGGCTAGGTCCTGTTCTGCTCACTGGAGTTAAAGAGAGCAGGGTGAAAAGCCATAGTGTTCACCTTTGTGATATGTATTTGTTTGCTTTGTTGGAGAACAGGATAGTTAGTGAATACAGCTCAGTATTTTGGCTCAACATGATCTTGGAGGGTCACATGTTAGAGGATGTAATTCTAGGTGGGTGAAAGTGCAGCTAACAGAATGTATTGAGGCCAGTTTGACAGATCCCAGTGAGAAAAACCATAAAACTTTTGTGCCTCCATGAGACACCAAAATAGCCATGCTCTGGAAAGAAGCTGAGAAGCTGCTATGTTAAATATTAAATAAGGTGCTGTACATGTGTTTTTCATGTTAGATAATATTTTGCTTTCCCTTACTTTGCAGGCTCTTTCAAATACTCTTTTTCCCCCTGCTTTTGAATTTTATTCTAGAAAAACATACAGATCACTGACATTACCTCCAAAGAAGTCAGCATTTTTGGCATGACCCGGAACTCCCACCAGCTGGAAGGTTCCTCTGCAGCTCTAGATCACATTGTAAACAGCGGCTCTGCCCTTCTGAATGCGGACAGCATTTGCACTATTTGGAGATTATTTCAGCATTTAGGCATATGAACAGTATTATGTTGATACAACTAGATACTGAGTCGGTTCAGGTATCACTGCGTTACATAACACTTCCTTAGTTACTTGCTGCAAAAATTTTTGTATGCTGTTGCAGTTACTCTTGGACAAACAATAAGAGCTTGTTCAACTAGTGTGGCATGTTTGACTCCAGTATATGCAATCACTCATTCTTTCTTGTACTGCAGCGTGTTGCAGAACTATACTACTCCAAATGATGCACACAGAAAACTTTATTTTCAGATAATACTTTCTATTAACTCCTCTACTACCACCTCCCTACACATCCTTTAAAGGTATGTGAATCTTATAGGCTTAGATTAATTTATTATTGTTTAGGAATCTGAACTGTCTCAGCTGCCTGGGAAAATTCATCTTTCACAAAACTATGAGGGTGAAAACTAAAACAAAACTAGTTCAAACATAGCTCCTTCCACTGACTCACTACTGTATCATGCACAGCTGGTATATTGAGTCTGGCTGGAATGGAGTTTATTTTCTCCATAGCAGCTTTGATAGTGCTGTGCTTTGTATCTGTAGCTAAAAAAGGTACTGGTAAAACAGCAGCATTTTGGCTACAGAGCCTGCACAGCATCAAGGCTGTCTTGTAACCCCACCCTCCAAAGGCCAGTAGGCTAGGTGTAGGCAAGAGCTGGGGAGGGGACATAACCAGGACAGCTAACACAAACTAACCAAAAGGATGTTCCATACCATATGACCTTAATTTGGCAATAAAATCTGAGACAAAGGAGGCTGAGGTGGGATGGTGAGGCATTCATTATTAAGGCATTTGTCTTTTGAAGCACTCACAATGTGTTCTGAGGCCCTATTTCACTGGACACTACCTGCTGATGAGAATTAGTGAATAAATATTTTATTTTCCCTTGTTGCCATGCACAGTCTTTGCTTTTCTTTATTAAACTGTCTTTACCTTGACCTACAAGGTTTTTTTCCATCTTATTTTCTCCCCCACTGTCCTGCTGAGGAGGGGGAGTGATAGAGCAGTTTTGTATGCACCTGACAGCCAGCCAAGATCAACCCACTACCGCTGGTCAAAAGCAACTCTATTCCTGGGTTATTAACTTTCACAGCTTATTCAATCTTCTATTGTTCTGCTCAAATTATTTGAGACATCTTGTTCAGGGGAACTGAGTTTTCACATTGGTTATAGGGTGATACCCAATGTCAACGCCCACCCACTTAAGCTCAGTTCATATCAGTTTCTGGTAAAGGAGCCAGACGCACCCGCAAAATCTTCAGAACTGGCACTATGTAGTTTGCTCTGGCTGTAACCTGGTCATCCTATCTAAGGCTGGTCCTTAAGTCAAAATATTATTGCTAAATATTGACATTTACTTCTACCCATCTTATAAGTGGATTTTACAGTCTATTGTCAAAAAACAGCGTGTACACTATGACAGAATTAAAAGAACTAGTATGGTAATCTTAGTGTTAAAGGAACTGACTAAGGAAAGGAGAGACCTGAATGCGTGACCAAATGCTATGGCATGTACTCCAGAGTTTATTTGTTCTCATTCTGAAATGGAAAACTGGAGAACATTCATGTGGTTTTGGTTGGATTTTCTGTAACAACATTTAACTAACATTAACGTTTATTAACATTAACTAACATTAATATTAAATTAAGCATTTAATTGGCACCATTCACGTAGAGTCCAGATATTTTTTTCTGGCGTGTGTGTACCCTTAAAGTCAATATGCTAACATTTCTAAGATGTTTTATATAAAACAAATAGGTCACAGAATGTTTCCTTTAGCAGACTGTAATCTATTGAGCATCTTCCTGCCCAGGAATGCTGTGGTACACCATTAGCTGCTAGGGTGAAGCTTGGCAATCTGTTAAAGTACGGTTTGCACTTGCATCCCATTGTTTGCTCTCAACATACATGAGAAAACCAGATCCCATTTGGACTCCTATTTATATCTACTGAATAAAACTTTATTTTATTGTTGCCTCATATTCTAGAAAGCACTCTGCCATTTAGAAAATCAAAAATCATTCTTCCTATATGTGGATCTATAAGATGAAATAAATCTGAGCATGTCAGAGATGCCTAATTAAGAATTGTCTCAGCCACATTCACATTTTCTGCATTGCTGGGTGATGTTGGAAGTACAGATCATCAAGTTTAGATGACAAAAATTTGAGAAACAATTTCAAATACTGTGATTTTATAATATCAATTTCATGCTATTAAACGGTCTTGCCATGGGCATTTTACCCATCCAGGAATGAGAGACAACATGACTTAATTAACTGAAAAGCAGTGTACATGTTGCACCTATGACATCGATATAAACTATTTGTAATGATGTAGAGTACCTACATTTGTAGAAGAAACAAATAGATACTACCCACCCTTCTTTTCTCAGCAATCCTACAGCCATGCTAGATGAATTTTATTAGAACTCCATAACTTTTAAACAATATCCCCAAAGTAACACTGCCTACCATCATCAAAGTAATACTGCCGTGCAAGCATCTATTTTGTAGACAGCTAGAATTTTTCTCTAACAAGCTCCAGAATCTATATCCTCAAAAAAATCATAACCCCTTAGCTATCAATAAAATCAAGTCTAAACACAAAGGCAATCATCCTTCCTACAGACAAGTTCTCCTTACTATGCTGCTACACAGCTGAGCTAAGATAAGTCATACCCCAGCTGGTCATAAAAAGATAATACCTGCAGGTCACGTCTCCCTCTGCTTCTCTTTTTTTGTTTACTATGACAGACACAGCCCCAGCCAAAGCAATTTGAGTCCAAATCATCCTGGGCATGCTGTAAAGCCCATCTGTGTGTGCGTGTAAGAAGGAGAGAGAGGTATTTCAGCTTACACAAGAAACACTGGATTAAATGTACCACGCTAGGAAGAGTGGAAGAAAAGGGTTACAGGGGTTATTCCTCTGGTTTTTCTTCCACATGGATTACTGCATTGTGTTTGCACTGAAGGGCAAAGCTAGTGGAAGGCATCTCACTCTCGGTATGTACAGACACCCCTCAATACTGTTCCTTTCCCTCTCTGGTCTCCTCCAAATATGCTTCCAAGAAAAGATCACACTCAAAATTCTCTTCAGGAGCAACTAGATAGGGAGATAAGTGGCTTGGATTTTCTTTAGTTACTCTCATAAATTACTCAGAAAGAAGGATACATTTTAGTGCGCTTACTGAGAACATAGTTTTGTTTCGTTCCTAAAAATACATGGGCTTGAACTAGCACAGCAAATCTTTTCAGAAATGCAAAAAAAAGAGGAGTTTTTCTCCAAACAAAAATATCTCAAGTCAAAAACTATCTCTATGAGAGTAGCTACAACTTAGATTTTTGTCTCCCTCAAATGTTATGTGCATGTTTTTTAGATGTAATGCAGCAGTTAATATCATCGATAATAATAGTAATCATAGAATCATAGAATCATAGAATAACCAGGTTGGAAGAGACCCACCGGATCATCGAGTCCAACCATTCCTATCAAACACTAAACCATGCCCCTCAGCACCTCGTCCACCCGTGCCTTAAACACCTCCAGGGAAGGTGAATCAACCACCTCCCTGGGCAGCCTGTTCCAGTGCCCAATGACCCTTTCTGTGAAGAATTTTTTCCTAATGTCCAGCCTGAATCTCCCCTGGCGGAGCTTGAGGCCATTCCCTCTTGTCTTGTCCCCTGTCACTTGGGAGAAGAGGCCAGCACCCTCCTCTCTACAACCTCCTTTCAGGTAGTTGTAGAGAGCAATGAGGTCTCCCCTCAGCCTCCTCTTCCCAAGGCTAAACAACCCCAGCTCTCTCAGCCGTTCCTCATAAGGCCTGCTCTCCAGCCCCCTCACCAGCTTTGTTGCTCTTCTCTGGACTCGCTCCAGAGCCTCAACATCCTTCTTGTGGGGAGGGGCGCAGAACTGAACACAGGATTCGAGCAGCGGTCTCACCAGTGCCGAGTACAGAGGGAGAATAACCTCCCTGGACCTGCTGGTCACGCTGTTTCTGATACAAGCCAAGATGCCATTGGCCTTCTTGGCCACCTGGGCACACTGCTGGCTCATGTTCGGTTGGCTGTCAACCAACACCCCCAGGTCCCTCTCCTCCAGGCAGCTTTCTAGACAGACTTCTCCTAGTCTGTAGCACTGCACAGGGTTGTTGTGCCTCAAGTGCAGGACCTGGCACTTGGCCTTGTTAAACCTCATCCCACTGGACTCAGCCCAGCAGTCCAGCCCCATACTGCGTGCATTGGTGTAAATGCACTTCAGCTGAGCTGCCGAGCCTTCAGCCCTCTTAGAGGGAATAGAGTTCATCCCCAGTTGCCTGGTAACTGGAGTAGCTAGCTCCAGAGTGCCCGTATCTCGCTTAGCACCCTCAGATGTGTTCACCCCCACTTTCTGTGTGGTGAGGTACTGGTGGTCCTCACCAGCACAGTCTCTTTTAATCACCATTGCCCCACATCCAGGCTCGTTCCTGTCTAGCCTGGGCTCAACCCCCTCCCCCTTCACATCTAGTTTAAAGCTCAATTTATGAGCTTAGCTGGGTTTTTAGCAAGCGCTTTAGCCCCGCTAGGAGACACACGTGTCCCATCCTTAGCAACAAAGCCTGGGGGTGCGTGAGCCACCCCATGATCAAAGAAGCCAAAGCCCCTCTCCTCACACCAGTCTCGGAGCCAGGCATTAATCGAATTCTTCTTCCTGACTTCCAGCTCCTCTCTATTTAGCCATGGGATGAAGCAGAATACTACTTGTGCCCCAGAGCCCTCCATCATTTTCCCAATGGCCCTGAAGTCTTTCTTGATGGCTTTGGTCTTTCTGTTTACTAGATCATCGTTATTACTGGTTTGGACTGCTATCAGAGGATAGTAGACTGTCTCGTGGACCTGGAAGTTTTCTGGCTACCTCCTTCACTGATGCCCCCAGTAAGCAGCGGACCTCTCTGTGGAGCAGGTCCGGTCTGCAAATGGGTCCCTCCGTTCCTTTTAGGAGGGAGTCCTCTACAACAATCACCCTCCTCCTCTTCTTAATGGGGGATGTTTTTATCTTTGTCTGAGGATGGCGCGGCCTAGGGAAGGATTCTAGGTTGTGGTAGCCGTCATCCTCATCCCCAGGGCTGGGTTCCACCTGCAGCACATGGTACTTGTTCACCAGGGGGATCTGGGGTTTTGCTGTCTGGGTGAGGGGAGCAGGTTTCCTTCATCTGGCAGGAACTTGCTGCCATTCCCCATCTCTTGTTCCCCCAACCTTGCAGTTTGCAGGTGGATGGTGTTTGGACATACCAGCTCCAGCAGGCTGCTGAGTTAGTAAGAGGGCACTACTCCACTGGTCTATAATGATAGTAATAATGATGTAATGATAAAAGCAGCATATAAATAGTAAGATGTATGTACAACTGGAAATATGCAAGACAACTTTCTGAAAAAAAATATCGAGCCAAGCAATCTATCAAACTAATGTCATTCTATACTTTTCAATATTATTTTTAAAACGTTGGTTGCTATGTTGTATTTATCCTTCTGAAACTATTTCGAAGTACTTTTAGTTAAACCAGTATAGAAAAGGCAAAGCTGAAGACATTAGACATGATGAAATGTTAAAGACTAGGATTTATATATTAGAATCCCAGATTAGCACGATGGTAACAAACCCATTTTAACTGTTTCGGGCAGAACTCTTGATTTAGAGTCATACTACATGATGTGGGGTTTAGATCTTCTAAAGCTAGATTTTTTAAATTTGTGATACAAACAGTAGTCCTGCATTATTCTCTCCTCAGAAAGTGTAAAAGAAGCTTTGCTTTCCACTTAGAGAGACATTTATCCTCATCTAAGGATGAAAAATTAAATTTATCTAAATTTGCTGCACTCCAGCTCTCTAACCAAAAGTATGAAAACTGTGCCAGTGTTTTGGATTATAAAATACAGATAAATATACAATATAAATATGCAAAGTCTTCAGTTCTTAAGAACAAGCAGGAATAAGGCCAGTAGTTGAGAACAAAAATTGACATTTATTTTTTTTTAATTATAGGAACCCACTGAGGGGGGAGTGATTGCGTGTGTGGACCAAGGCAAATCTGTCTAATTTTCTCAACCCTTCCAAATGATGATGGAGTTTTATGCATTGCTAATATTCTAATAATGATAGTTTCCCTAACAAAAATAAGTTAGGAAGGAATGATTCGCTGTACAAATGTTATACAAATGTCAAGCTGAATGTATTGACCATAATGATAGCAAGATTTCAATGATAACGTTTCAAGGTTAAGATAACATTTGAATTTAATAAATTCTTTTAAGTAATGCAGAAAAGTTTCTTTTGACTTTTTTTCCTTTAAACAGTAAGCTGTGTTGAAACTACTACAGATCTGAATTGAAAAATTCAGATGCTGGATTATAACCAGATGCTGGATATTATCAATGAGAAAGCAACAGAGTTTCTCCTCACAGTTCTTACAAAAGACTAAGCTGACAACATAAGTTTGAGCTCTGTAGGGTAAAACAACGCAATTTTCATTACTAAGCCCACTGGTAAACAGCCAACTACTAACTGCGATAAAAGTTCACTAGCAATAAACCAAGACTTAAAAAGTGCAATAGACTGGGGCTCAAAATCTGAGCAAGCTGCAATTTTTAGAGGTAAGGCATATTCGATAGTAATTTGAAGGACAAAAAAAAAAAAATCAAAACCAAAACCACTTTACTACTCACTTATAAATTCATAGATACTCTTAATTTTCAGCTCCCTGATGCTTTTCTAAATGCTATGGCAAGTAAGGCTTCTTTCCAATAAGGGTTTCCAACTGACATTATAATTTGAGGTTTTCAACTCCATTGGTTAAAAAAATACTATACAGACTTCTATTAAATTTGGCAGCCAGGCTGAACTCCCTAACCTAACACAAGCCATGTGCCTGGAGAAAGTAGCTCCTAAATAGAAAATATTTGTTTTAAAAGTTAGCTATAGGCTGCTGTTTTAGTAGAATAAAGCTATTGCTAGAAGTTTGACTAGCTGACTTCAATTTGGCTGACAACTGCCAGGAATTTATTACCTTCATTTATACACAAAACTACACATTATTCATCAGGCATATAATCACATATTTATGTGCAATTATAACAAATTCCATGTAATTTCTTGTCCCTTCTGTGTACGCTCCAAGGGGGTCTGCAGGGGTGCCTGGTGGCCGTCACCCCAAAAGTTGACTGCTGGGTTCATCCATCGGTCAGCTCCTCCCCTTTTCCTCCCATTCTCCTCTCAGTTACTGGCAGTATCTCTAAAGCACTGCCTTGGAACTTCTTAATTTAATTAAGTTCCCAGCTCCCCATTCAAAAGTCATGCTAATAAATTGCACTATTCTTTAACCATACAACTGAACAAACTTTAATCCCTTACCACAAAAATTACAAAAGGTAATTTTTAACTGGGACCTGCGCTATGTAAGTCTCCTGCATCTCTGATGTTCCTAAGATATTTTTTAAGATATTAAATATCATGGGCTTTTACCAATAGAGCTAGGTTTTATCTCAGTTATTAGCCAAGCAATAAAAAAAGCCAAGTATACTTCATGAAAGTTATTCCAAGTAATTAATTTATGAAACAAAAGGCATAAGACTAATAACATGAATCATCTGAGAAGTGTAAGAAGCTGTGTGAGATTATCTGCCTAGAGTGTTTTGCTGCTCCTTTCAGACAAATAAGGTTTTACTAGATACTTCACTTCTACTCTCACTGACTGTGGTAGATACGAAGTTGTGTATAAATGAAGGTGATAAATTCCTTGAGGTGTGCTTGATCTGAGGGAAAAAAGCCTCCAAGCACCCAGGATTTTCGCATACCTGAATGAAACAATGCTTCCCTTAGTGATGTAATTATTGGCTTGTTTCATATCAGTTACTGGATCCAACTTTTTCAATAGTAGCTCTGCAACTGGATTTCCAACTTTTCCAACAGTTATGTTAGACAACAACATATTTCTAAACCACCTAATTTAAGACTTTAGTGTATGTTAAAAAACTGCTTTGCTTTTTTAATGACAAGTGTTTACTTTCCTTTATGATAGAATCCATTTAGTACAGTCCATAGCTTACTGTGTAATACAACTCAGAGTCAAAGTAAGCAGAGATATGTTACTCTTGAGACCAAGTCAACAAGACAAGGAAATCACATCCAAGTTTTTCATTATGAGGAAACTGAAAGTCATGTGCTTTTTGTCTCACAATGCTAATAGCTAGAGCAGTTCCATGTATCTACTGCCCTGTGGCAGCCCAAAAAGAGACCAAACCAGGTTGTTCTTCACCTGCCCAGGACTTAGGCTGCTCACATCCTGTTTTTCTCCACACCAAGACTGTAGTACTGGGCCTATGTGGAGGATGTATACCCATAAAAGATTCTCCTCCTTTACCTTCTCCTTATCCCTCAGAAAATTTAAATTCATCAGCCATTTGTGTGTTGTAAGCAGTTACAAAGAAGGTAGATTTGGGTTCCTTTGGGTTAGGAATACAACTCCAGTACTATTCAGATATTTTGCAACTATTTTGCTGTTTAAAATTATCCAAAACCTCTTTTAAAATCAAATCCCATTCAGCTGTTGGTACCCTTACTGATTCAGAAGTTGGTCTGTTGTGTCTGGTTTTTTCTTGTTTTTGGTTTGGTTTGGTTTTCAAAACACCTATATAATAGTACAGTTTGTACCTCAATGCTGGAGTCACATTGAAAACATTTATGAAAAATTATACTATGACCCTACATAAAAATTTCATGCATGCACAGAATGTACACAAAAACTAAGCACTGAAGTTGAGCACTTGAAGTTTCTTCTACCATATTATAGCAATAGGTCCAGTTTTATGCAAGGTAAGTCAATGGACCTGGAGGAGAAGCACTTTTAAACCATCACCTGCATAAATCACGCGATAAATGTGCTGTCAGATCAGTATATTTACTGGGAAGTTCTCTATTGTCCTTAAACATAAAATTAGCTAACTTTGTAATGATGACTGATTCAGATTCAGATTCAGAAAAGACCTTTGTCGATGCATAATCTGGCAGCCTGCATAAACACAAGCCATAAAACTGTCAAGCGCTTGGTTCTGCACTGAATTTCCTAGGTAGTTTAAGATACTATTTTTTGAAAAGAAGATACACAATCTTATTGTTAACATTGCTACAATTTCTTACGTCAGCCAACTTGCCTAGAGCATGTGTGCATGGAAATTTTTTTCACAGGGAAAGGAAGCTATAGATAAATTTAAGGACCAAACATTTTCATCTGACTCAATGAGCTCTTTAAATGAAACCTCTTTCTGTAACAAAGTCATTAATATATTCTGTGATTAATTCTGTCCTTTTCCTACATCAATAAGCATCACTGAGTTGCTGTGATGGAGGAAAAATAACAGGTCTTGCTGTTTACCTCCTTTATATGTTTGTACTGGGTGACTGAGGGACCTATTGTGCTTGGACAAGAATTCTTTCTGTTTTCACTGTAGTATTTACTACAGTAGAAAGAAACAGTAAGCAGGCTAGATTCCCATCCATTAAAATATAGTTTATTTGGAATGGTTCCATTGTGGCTGAGAAAAACCTTCTGGGTTCACAGACTTGTCACCAAGACCAGCAGCTGGCTCTTGGCCACAGAGTTTTTGAGAAGATGAAGCCTGAAGTCACTAGACTCAGGATTGCACACTGGCAAATAAAGTATCAAGTGTTCTGCTGAACGGAAACATACCGGGAGATTGGGGAAAAAAACCAAAACCAAAACCAAACAAAAAAACCCCAGGGATAAAACCCCAGGGATAAAACACAGGGAAGATAAAGAGCTGTATCACCCCTCTTTCTTGCCACCTCCCACTGCATTTTTCTGGGAAATCTATGTCACTTTCTACAGCTAAGTTACAATTTAGGTAACTATATCACCATTTAAAATACTGAGCCATCTTTGCTGAGCCAGGGCATAATAGTGACACAATTCAAGAATAACTTGATGTAGCATTTAACCCAGCACTTCATGTGGTCTGACTAGCATAACTAAGGGATAGACAGACATCCTTGTTAAACAGTGCTTACAATATTGTGCATTGACTAGCGGGAAAGGACATGTGCAGTTTAGCTAATGATCCTGACTTTAGTCTGTGTAGAAAAAGATCTTGACTTATCAATACAAGCTGAACATATGATATTCAAGAATGAGATGGTTATGTTTGTTTTACTAGTTACTGTCCCCCACAGACTTCATGAGGACGATGAGTTTCTCATAGGTTTCTATGAAAACCCACACAATACTCATGGAGCATTTTGTCAGTTCTGTGTTGCAATTCCTTGTGAAAATAGCAGACTTACTGACAGTTTATATTGATTTTTTTTTTTTAACCTTTTTTTTAAGAGCTTAAGGACAAGTTCACAGTGACATTTTTTCAGAACAAGCCAAGTAGGGACTTGTCCTTCTTTGAAGGTCTCACCTGTAACAAGTCATCTACACAAGACAAAGAAGAATTGGCCTTGCAACATGTGGAGGTAAGAGAGGTGTCTAGAAGATGGAAAAAACATAACTTTCAACTTCTAAAATTGTGAGTGAACCCTACACTTTCACTACACTCTAAAAAATCTAATGCATTTCTTCAAAAGCACCATTACACAACACTAAATACTGTAAATCATATGTGTTTAACAAGCTATAAAAAGAACAAAGGGGTTATATAGACAAATTAAACTAGAATTGGTTGAAAGGAAGTTCACAGCACTTTTAAAATACCTTACTATTTTAAAAATAATTATTCTGTTAGCTTCAAAGGAAAAAGACCATGACATGTGAGAGTTCATTAACTCTACACAAAGCACCAAATATTTTTGATGCTATGCAATTGTTTAAGTCTAAGGTGCAGAACAAAACATTGGCTTAGATTCTGTTTTCAGGAAAAAAAATGCACATAATTTTAAGCTCATATAAACGATTAAATGGTGAAGTGAACGAATCATGCTAAGAACATGACTGCTGGTAATGGGAGATAGCAATACTTGTTTAAGTTCATTTGAAGCTGCCTTGGGATGGAAACATTTTAGAAATATTGCCTAGAAATCCTGCTGTTAATCTTTCAAAAACACACTAAAATTATATCAGTATGCCACCTAAACAAATCTATAAATTTTTCTTTGTGTGCCATGAATACTAATAAAGTTTTCAGAAAATACGTTATCTGTGGGAAATTTTTCTTCTCACATTTCTTATTGGAGGCTTACTTCAATGTACTTAAACATCTACAAGGTAAGGATAGAATAATGATCTTTCCTCTGCTAGCTAGATACTTAAATTGTGCAGTTGATATTAAATATCTTTGCTGCTTCTTTAGCATATGAGTTCCTCAAAGTCATATAACATAACCACAAGAGAAGCAAGTTTATCTGCACTTCTCTAAGAAGGAAATGAGACCAAAACACAAGCACCCAGCTGTGCTGGGGGTCAAACTTCAGTATCTTGAGTACCAGGCTATTGCATTAACAGCTGCACTGCAATTAAAAGCAGTAGCACATACATTAGAGATTTTTTTCTATCTAACATTACATAAGATTTAAGAAAAAAGTCATCAGTACTGTAACAATGTATTGCACTACATAAATTTACATTCCAATATTCACTATGCTTGAGGACTGAAGACTTTCAGAGGAGAGCCAGCAAAAAAAGGCTATGATCCCTAGCCTGGAGTGCTCCCTGGTTTATAAAATAAACACAGATTACAACCTCTAACCAATCAAAGAATCTGCATAAATCGTATCAACTAAAGTTTATCTATTCTGATTAAATTTGAGCCTCATCAACCCATTGTCCCTACATTAATATATTGCATTGCCAGTGTATCTTTGCATTTTGGAATTTTAACAGTGGGAATACCTAAATATGTCTTGGCTTGGTTATCTTAATGTCAGCTACTATTTGAAGATATTCTTAAAGACCAGTACTCCATAAAGAAAACCAGGTTTATAATTTTTAATTGCTGTTATTAGGAGGCTCATATCATGCTGTTTTGCATTGTTTAACCCTACATCCTAAGACATAAGCACAAAGACAATGTTATGACATGTTCCTAGAAATTTCTTGCATGAATTAGAAGCGGGGATACTAGAAAGAATCAGAAATCCTTAGAGACTATTCTCAATTGTAACTAGGTCACTGGATGATAGCTCTTGATTAACATTCAGAAGTTTAAAACAGCCCCTACAATTTTTTCCCTAAATCTTAAAGGTTGGTCTGGAACAGCAGGACTAAAACTACAGGAAGAAATGAACAGAAGCTTCTGACTGGTCATAGATTTATATTTCCAAATTCAGTGGGTGTCTGACTTCAGCATTTCCATTCTAAGCTCATCTCAGGACAAAAACTGCATTAAGGAGGACAGACAGTAAAGGCAGATGGAGTAGAATGAAGAATAGTGAGCTTGCTAGTTCATTTCCCGGGAACCACTGAATCCCAGTGCTTAGTATCATTCTGTGTAACAACCTACCTTGGTATGAGATACTAAAAATGAATATATCAATAGTCAACTGATGTAGACTGATATTGTTCTATCAAATGGTAGAAAATGTATTCTGACTTCTAGCAGCCTTAAAAATAGCTGTATTACGTCACAAGAAGTAAATCATAAGGCTTAGCACATTAGCTTCTGCAAAGCAGCAAACATTGGAAAACTCAGCTGGATAGTGTAAGACAGGAGGAAATTGTGGTTTTATTCTTTTTTTCTGTTGTAGTATGAGAAATCAGAATTTCCCACTGTGTTGATGGTCATATCTGCTTAAGGGCAGGGAGTCTGTACAGAGATATTTGAACAGGCTGGATTGATGGGCTGAAACAAACAGGATGAGGTTCAACAAGGCCAAATGCTGGGTTCTGTACTTGGGGCACAACAACCCTGTGCAGCACTACAGGCTTGGGGAAGAGTGACTGGAAAGCTGCCTGGCAGAGAACGACCTGTAGGTGTTGGCTGACAGCCGACTGAACATGAGCCAGCAGTGTGCCCAGGTGGCCAAGAAGGCCAATAGCATCTTGGCTTGTATCAGAAACAGCATGGCCAGCAGGTCCAGGGAAATGATTGTGCCCCTGTACTTGGCACTGGTGAGGCTGCACCTCACCAGCTCAGTTTCAGGCCCCTCACTACAAGAAAGACATTGAGGTCCTGGAGCATGTCCAGAGAAGAGAAATGAAGCTGGTGAAGAAGCTGGAGAACGAGTCTTAAGAGAAGCAGCTGAGGGAACTAGGGCTGTTTAGGCTGGAGGAGGCTGAGGGGACATCTAATTGCTCTCCACAACTACCTGAAAGGAGATTGTAGAGAGGTGGCTGTTGGTCTCCTCTACCAAGGTGATAGGATGAAAGGCTTCAAGCCATGCCAGGGGAGGTTCAGATTGGACATTAGGAAGAATTTCTTCACCAAAAGGGTTATCAAGCACTGAAACAGGCTGCCCAGGGAGGTGGCTGAGTCACCGTTCCTGGAAACATTTTGAAAGATGGGTTGAGGAAGTGCTTAGAGATATGATTTAGTAGTGCACTATTAAGGTTTGGCTTGATGATCTCAAAGGTCTTTTCCAGCCTAGTGATTCTATGATTCTATGATAAAGAGAGTCACAACTATAAAGCTTCTAATTAGAGAGCACTCTCCTCCTTGGTCCCATTTTCTTGTGATTAATGTTAAAGGGTGGAAGAAATGGTAGTTTCATATTCTGTAACTATAATTAAGCCAAATAATATGCTGCCTACTTAGCACAACAGATCTGATTTTATTGGAGCACAAGCAAACATTATTTTGTTAAAGAAACATTTTGACTTACACCAAACACACATTCTACTGTTACAAGTATTCCAGGGCAACAGTTGGTTTCTGATGAGTTGGCTATGCTTATGACCAGCCTAATCAGCTTTTGCATGAAATTAATGCAAACTACTGGTCCCTTCTGCCATCCTTGTAGTAAGGAGTGTATGCATGTCAAGTAGTAATACCTGAATCGTGCCATCTACATCCCGCTGAGAATTCTAATATAGTTAAATTACACATAATGGACATAAATTTTGCTGAAGCTCATCTTCTTCCTTAATGTTTATAATGCTATCGTTGCTGTACACGAACAAGAGCAGGTGCCACCTGAGCTGCTCCATGAATTCTGCCAGCAGTTGTTGAGGAGGCCAATTCTCCCCACAGTGAACCCTAGTAGACCTCAGAAAGTGTTACTGTTGTGAGAAGCCAGTGCTGGTTATAGAATAATCTGACCCCAGTAAGAGCTGGAGAAATCACTTGACAAAAACAGTGACATCAGCTAATCTATTTAAACCTCTAAGATGTTTTCCAAAGGACATCTAGGGAAAGGAATCACATCAAATGACCAAGTGGACATATTGTTAGATGGTTTAGAAAGAAAGTAAATGAAACATCATTATTGCCCTTCACATGACAAGACTGAGGCATACCCAATGATTCTTTCTTGTCTCTTTTATGAACTGCTAAAGAGAACCGGATCTCACCAGTCTGCTCTGTTACTCAGAACAACCTTCAACTCTGCTTAAAATGTTATTAGGATACAATGTAAACCATGATATTTTAAACAACATAGATATCATTGCTATTTATTTTATAGCAGCCAAGAGGCTGTATCTTCACGGGTAGCAGAGATATGTCTTTTGTTCCCAGCTATCTAGTTCTCTACTACTGGATATCCTAAATGCAAGAACAATGAGAGCATGGTTGGGAGTATGGATGTGGTGCAGCAGCATGTTAAAATATCTGAGTTATAACTTTTCCAAGAACACATATTTAAATCCTTTTTCCTAGACATGTTTTACACGTGTCAACTTGATTTGGTTTCCCCTGGTAGCTTCCGCAAAAGCGCAGAACAAGCATATGGATGAGAATGTAAAATACGTTCATCTATTTCTTTACTTTGAAAAGATGAAGTGATCTGAATGTTCCTGTCAATCCTTTCATGGAGGGGATCTGTCACATAACTCACAGTTGACTAAAGTTTAGCTTGAAGCTTTTGAGGTGCTTGCTATTCAAGCCACACCTCACCAACAGCTATGTAACCAAAATACAGGCTAGACCGCACGTGCATTTCTTAGAATCTATAAGATAAAGTTAACTGAGATCATTGGAGAGGTAAAACATTCTCTGTTTGTGATAGACATATTTTTTCAAATCTTAGCTCTATAATACTGCCTTTTATCAGAAGTATGTGGGCTTAAGTTGACACAACACAGTGAAGAAACTTGAATGGAAGAAAATTTCACTGCTGAAGTTCTTCAAGTATCCTGCAATGCGTGATCACGGGATATTAAGAGAGGTCCTCCTAACCAGCTAATTAACTGCACATGAAGAATATGTACTGTATGTATAGAATAATGAAAGGCATACATCACTGATGGCCCATGAATCTTAGTTGTCACGTTGACCATGTCTGTTTGTGACTTTGTTTAGCAGCACTTTTTTCCACTGCTGTGCTACTCAAGCAAGGAAGCTTCTAATGCCATTTTTGATATCTATTAACCATCCTCAGCTAAGGGATGCAAAGTAAGGATACTCACTCCCCAGTAACACCTAGGCTTACACCTACTTTAGGAAAGAATTAGCACAACTATTAATTTTAACAGACTCATGATTATACCTGAAATATTACAGTTTTATGGTGTATTTGGACAACAAACAGGGTTTCTAAGCCTCCCTTTTCTGTCTTTGCAAAGTCTTTGTACCTTTTAGACAGTAAGAAAGCCTGAAAACATATTATGAAAGCCTTCCCCACACTGTGCATACTTTGCAGTACCTCAATAGCTCAGAGATATTTCCATGTTGCTTCTAAATACAGTTTAATTGAATACCCAAGCAAAGGAAGGTTGATTTAAGGGAGCAAAACATTTAAGAATTACATGTAAACTAAATTGAGCTGATGAGTTTCCATCAGTTCATACATTTACCAGGGTAATATACTTAGAACACCACAAATGAATGTTCTGTTTTTTCCTGATTTTCAGGTTAACATGAAGAGAACTGTAGCATTCCACTGAACTCCTCAAACACACATAATTTTTGACAATTACAGTTTCTGAAAGATACAATTTGTAACAATACGGGAAGACTCCAAAGTATCTTTGAGAAGACGACAGTCATACATCCATATTACCATTGTATTTGAAGGTTTTATTTACAGGATGCTCTCCCAGCCACTTTGGCGTCTCTGGTTAGGGTAAAGTATATTTTATAGTGCAAATCTGCTCTCTGGTGGCAAAAACTTAACTACAGCAATTTTATAGAAAAAAAACTTATTTAATCCTCATATAATGAAGTAATTTCATTGCAGTTCTGCAAGAATGGGTAATAAGGGAAAAAAAATTTATAAACAAAAATTTAAGCGACTGAAACTAAGGTTATGTAACTCTGTTTAGATCTGATAATGCTAACTCTAATAGTAATTCTTTCTTTCTCTGGAAGGACCAGATCAATCTTTTGTAATATAGACTTAGAATATATTTGAGGAGGCTGTGTAATCACAAGCAAAAAATTAACAAAAAAAAGGGCTAATTTCCTGCTGGTGTCACTGTGCAGGGTTTTAACAGGTTCAAATCAGCAATCTTGAAAGCTTTTAAGACTGGAATGTCAGCTTTTAATGCACATGCACGTTATTACTAGTCCATAATATTTCTTTCCCTTTAAGTTAGGAAGTGACCATAGAAATGCAAGGCATCAAAGTCACTAGATAGTTTGATTTTGATTTGTCTTTGAAGAGTAGCCATAAACAGGTTGAAAGCTTGTGGGTCAGAATAAAAGACCGAGGCAGCAAAAGGGATGGTTGGTGTATAGTACAGGCCATCTGATCAAGGACAGCCTACTAGTGAAGCCTTCTTCCTCCACCTTCAGGAGCCTTCACACTTGTAAGATCTCATCATACTGGGGGACTTCAACCACCCTGACATCTGCTGCGAAAGTAGCACAGCAGCTGTAGGCAATCCAGGAGACTCACCAATACAAGTGAGATCATCAGTGATGTCAAGACTGGAGGCAGCCTGGGCTGCAGTGATCATGCACTGGGGGAGTTCAGGGTCCTGAGGGATATGGGACAGGCAAGGCTTATAGTCAGGACCCTAAATTTCAGGAAAGCCAATTTCCAGCTCTTCAAGGAGTTAGTCAGTAGGACCTATTAGGATATGGTCCTCAGGGACAGGGGAGCAGAACAGAGCTGGCAAATATTTAAGGATGCTTTCCCTAGAGCACAAAAGCACTCAGTCCCCAGATGCAGAGGAGGGAAGAACCCAGCATGGCTGAATTGAGACCTGCTGGTCAAACTGAAAAGCAAGAGGGAACTACAAAAGCAGTGCAAGCAGGGACAGGGAACCGGGGAAGAGTGTAGGGATGCTGCCCGGTTGTGTAGGTAGGGGATAAGGAAGTCCAAGGCACAGCTGGAGCTAAACATGGCAAGGGAAATTAAGACCAACAGGAAGGGCTTCTACAGGTATGTCAGTCAGAAAATGAAGGTTAAAGGTTAAAACATCCTTCTCTCTAGATTGGAGAGATATTGATTTGATGGGTGGACTGTTCAGTGGATAAGGAATTGGATGGATGGTCGTATTCAGAGAATAGTGGTCAACAGCTAGATGCCCAGGTAGAGATCCATGACAAGTGGTGTCCCTCAGGGTTCTGTACTAGGATTGGTCCTGTTTAATATCTTTGTCAATGACATAGACAGCAAGATCGAGTGCACCCTCAACAAGTTTGCAGATGACACCAAGCTGAGTGGTGCAGCTGCCAAACCAGAAGGGTGGGATGTCGTCCAGAGGGACCTGCACAGGCTGGAGAAGTGGGCCTGTGAGAACCTCATGAGGTTCAACAAGGCCAAATGCAAGGTCCTACACCTGGGTCGGGGCAATCCGCAGTTTCAGTACAGGATGGGGGATGATGTGATTGAGAGCTGCCCTGCAGAGAAGGTCTTGGGGTGCTGATAGATGAGAAGTCTGACATGAGCTGGCAATGTGCTTGCAGCCCTGAAGTCCAAACATATCCTGATCTGCATCAAAAGAAGCGTGATTAGCAGGTCAAGGGAGGTGATTTTGCCTCTCTGTTCCTCTCTTGTGAGAACTCAACTGGAGTATTGTGTCTAGCTCTGGAATCCTCAACATCAAAAAGACATGGAACTGTTGGAACAGGTCCAGAGGAGGGCTGCAAAGATGATCAGAGGGCTGGAGCACCTTCTATATGAGGACAGGCTGAGTTAGTTGGGGCTGTTCAGCCTGGAGAAGAGAAGGCTCCAAGAAGACCTTATAGCGACCTTACAGTACCTGAAAGGGGTCAACAGAAAAGCTGGGGAGGGACTTTTTACAAAGGCATGTAGTGATAGGACAAGGGATAATGAGTATAAACTGGAGAAGGGCAGATTTAGACTAGACATAAGGAAGAAATTCTTCACTATGAAAGTGGTGAGACACTGGAACAGGTTGCCCAGGGAAGTTGTGGATGCCTCATCTCTGGAGGTGTTCGAGGCCAGGTTGGAGAGGAACTTGGGCAGCCCGATCTACTGAGACATGTCCCTGCCCATGGCAGGGTGGTTGGAATTAAGTGATCTCTTCCGACTCTAACCATTCTATGATTTCATGATTTTAATAATTTCCCAGTTTTATCCTTCCTTGTGTAAGTTGCCAAGGCAGACTTCAAGGAAGACTGTAAAGAAATATTACAATTGAATTTACAGTCTACTAATTTCAATTTGGAGAACTGTAAACTTATCATTAGCTCTCAGAATCATGATTGTGTTTAGAGTAGGCTGTGTAGCACAACCCTTCCTAGCTCTTCTTCTACCTGTTTTTCCTAACTTCATTTTTCATTTTAGTAATTCACATATAAGTGGGTGTTCCCTTTTGTATACTTGTAGATTAAACTATAGTGCAACAGTTTAATTGGCCATGACTCCCATATGTCAGTATTTGGCTGAAGTGCATACAGGGATTGAGGAATGAACAGTTGCTTTCCAGTGCAGGAAGTAAAGGCAACCCAAAGTGGTAATTTTAATATGCAGAAGTTCAGCAACAGCTACGTGTGCATGTTCAAAGGAGGGCACAGAGAGGACAGTGATAGCTAGTTCTGCCATAGCCTCCAAAATACTTGATTCTTGAGAGGATATTGGAAGGATTAAGTTGAGGTTTATGAGTGCTTAAGATTATTTAAGTGACTTAAGAAATATTTGGAGTTCTCCTTAGATCATTGTATTTATATGATATTTGGAAGATTTTTCAGATGTTCAGTAAAAGAAAGATTAAGAAGATTGGAAGAGGAGTAGGTTAATACAGAAAATGAGATTCCACTTCATGACAGTCTCGCCTCAGAGTACTCTCTTAACTGCCAGCCCTCAAAACTGGAATATAGGGCACACCAACAGCTTCCAGGAACTTTCTTTCTAGGCACTGCAGTGAAAGGTTTGTATCAGTTGAAAACACTGCTTTGGATTTTTAAGACAGAAACTCATTCACATGTGCAAATGCACGCAGCTGCATAACCTGTGCACCTGCTGGTCAGGAACAACTATAAACAGCTAAACCTTTAGCACTTTCCTCCTGCTATGTTTTTTGCGCTGCAGTTAGCATGCACTAGTTCCTTGTTATGTATTGGTTCTTCTTATTCTGTAACTAAGCAACAGCCCTATCTGAAAACCAACTGATCCTTGCCCAAACAGCTAGCAACCTAAGGGATCAATGTGACAACAGCTCAATATAACACTGTGGCACAGACAGACAGACTGGTCTGCGTAACAGAAGCCATCACAGTGCAGCAGCTGCCTAGCTGAAAATGTTTTTTGCCGGCATGGTGCAGATGATCTGCTGTGGGATTTAAAAGGTGCAACAAGGTTGTCTTGCATGCGTACAAAGCTCTTTGCTCCTTGCATTTTGGAGTACTTACAGATTCCTGTTAGGATCAGGTTGCTGTACAAAGTCAATCAAAGTTCTGTGAGAAGTAAACACACATGCAGAAAAAAAAAGTAGTTATGGGAAACTAGTGCCTGGGGAAGCAAGTTGTTCAATTCTGTAAGAACAGGACATCTTGTTGTTCTGTCTAAGACATACCTTAGATGAGCACTTTAAAAGCTTCTGTAGCTTTTTCTGTCTACAGCATTATTCTACAGCATGAAAAAAATATCTGCAGTACTAAATTAAGTACTACTTTGGCTCAAGATTTCTCTACATTGTCAAGGCATACCAGTTCAACTTAATCCAACTTAATTCCAGAAATATTTACATCAGGACTGAGGTTAAACTCAAACACACAAGTTTTTAAGAAAATTTGAGACAAAAATTTTTAAGAAAAACTGAAGATTACTTCCTGTGGAGTCAGTAGTACAAACCAAACAGTTCAGATAAGTTACCTGAATTTTCCAATTGCACTACCCAGAACAGTTAACATAGTAAGGAAACAGATGCACCCCCCATTCCGTAGCTGATATGTGCACATACAAGGAAATCTCATACTCTGCCCTCATAAGGCAACAAGCTAGCTCAATTCCAAATAATATAACATCAGATTCTTTTCAAGCAAGGCTTATCACTTTTACTCACACACTTAGATAATGGGATATTACCACTTCACATCTCTCCTTTTGCACAGTATTGTTTAAAAGCACTTGTATAACTATAAAAGACTGTCCCTTGCTAGATCAGACAAAATTTAACACACTTCTAAGTCATTGCTTCACAGATGTAGTTTCCAATATTTAGGAGATTAGTACTGGTGTGTTTAGGAAGCATTGAGTCAGATACACTTGTAGCACTTCTGTAAGACTTGAGCAAACAGAGGCAAGGCAGTGTTGCTCACAGCACGACTGACTGTAGAAATTGCTGAAAACATCCCCAACTAATGTTTTGCAGGAGATCAAAAAGAAAACTAATTAGTGTGCTGGAATATATATAAATATATATACATATATGTATATAAAAGAAAACCAAGCTTTTATCTAGGGATCAATCTGTCATAAGACAGATTGTAATAAACCTGAGAGGGTGAGAGGAGATCATCAAAAAGCAGAAACATGAAATACTGGAGAGGGGAGGGAAGGCCTAATGGTTAGGATATCACACCTCACAGCAGGACAGTCAGGAATTAATTACTAGCCACAGGAAGGATGCAGTGTATTATATCAGACACAGGAACAGTGTTTTCCCGGTGAAATGGTGTCAGCATGTACTCCTTTCTGTCTTGACATTCCTCCCACAACTAGCCCTTTTTAATTTTTAAACTATTATTGAAAAACTGCTCTTGACAGAATAATATAATTGGCAGTTTGATCAAAGATAATGAGTTTGGGACATTCATTTGTTTAGAACACTCATGTTTATTGTCCCATAAGAAAACACGAAACAAGTTCCATAAGAATGGAAAACTGTCTTGATCATCTAGCCCCCAAAACTGGGTCAGGAATTAAATAATAGGTTGGTTTTCATTCTGGTCCTCACTCATTATCAGAACTGAAACTTGGCAATTGCAGATTTTTCCCTCTACTTTTCCTCACACAAATAAAATTTTTACTAATTCCTTGAATAGAATCATAGAATCATAGAATAACCAGGCTGGAAGAGACCCACCGGATCATTGAGTCCAACCATTCCTATCAAACACTAAACCATGACCCTTAGCACCTTGTCCACCCGTGCCTTAAACACCTCCAGGGAAGGTGAATCAACCACCTCCCTGGGCAGCCTGTTCCAGTGCCCAATGACCCTTTCTGTGAAGAATTTTTTCCTAATGTCCAGCCTAAATCTCCCCTGGCGGAGCTTGAGGCCATTCCCTCTTGTCCTGTCCCCTGTCACTTGGGAGAAGAGGCCAGCACCATCTTCTCCACAACCTCCTTTCAGGTAGTTGTAGAGAGCAATGAGGTCTCCCCTCAGCCTCCTCTTCCCAAGGCTAAACAACCCCAGCTCTCTCAGCCGCTCCTCATAAGGCCTGTTCTCCAGCCCCTTCACCAGCTTGGTTGCTCTTCTCTGGACTCGCTCCAGAGCCTCAACATCCTTCTTGTGGTGAGTGGTGAGGGGCGCAGAACTGAACACAGTATTTGAGGAGCGGTCTCACGAATGCCGAGTACAGAGGGAGAATAACCTCCCTGGATCTGCTGGTCACGCCGTTTCTGATACAAGCCAAGATGCCATTGGCCTTCTTGGCCACCTGGGCACACTGCTGGCTCATGTTCGGTCGGCTGTCAACCAACACCCCCAGGTCCCTCTCCTCCAGGCAGCTTTCTAGACAGACTTCTCCTAGTCTGTAGCACTGCACAGGGTTGTTGTGCCCCAAGTGCACGACCCGGCATTTGGCCTTGTTAAACCTCATCCCATTGGACTCAGCCCAGCGGTCCAGCCTGTTCAGATCCCTTTGCAGAGCCTCCCTACCCTCCAGCAGATCAACACTTCCACCCAGCTTAGTGTCGTCTGCAAACTTGCTAAGGGTGCACTCGATGCCTTCATCCAGGTCATTGATAAAGACATTGAACAGGGCTGGACCCAGCACTGAGCCCTGGGGAACCCCACTTGTCACTGGCCTCCAGCTGGATTTCACACCCTTTACCACCACTCTCTAGGCCCGGCCATCCAACCAGTTTTCCACCCAGGAGAGTGTGCACTCCACATAGAATGTGGACCAATGTGATGAAGGAAAAATAGCCCAATGTGATAAATGAAAAATATTCCTGCTCCTGAAAAAAAAACTGGTAACAAATGAATATCTCCCTGCAAAAATCCCCAGCAATGAAAATAGAGGAAAACCTTAAATTTATATGTATTGAACCGCCAATAAATGTGTGTGTGTCAAATGCTATGACCTGAATAATAAAAAACAGGTCATGAATGTATTATTCTTTACACACTAACCTTCTCCTTCAACAGGGTATTTCCCTACAACCCCAGCATAAAAGCTTTCTGCAACAACTTCGCATTTCAGCATCTTGCAACCCCACTCAGAAATCACCTGGAGAAAACCACCTTTCTATTGCTTCTATGTTCTCACTCAGCACCTATCCCTGTAGTGTCTGAGCTCCTGCTAAGACTTAAACCAGCCCAAATAACATCTGCCATATGTTATTAGTACATCTGTCATTCTTCCAGGGAGAAAGTGTGTCATAAAGAGTTCTCTTTTCAAGAGGATCTGCTTTTGTGGCTGGAGGGTTTTTTTGAAGCACATGTGGAAAATTAACCTATCAGAGCTTTGGCAAAAAAAAAAAAGGAAATTCATTCAGATCCAGCCTGATAAACATCACCGAGTCAGCAATATTCCCTTTGTGGGTGGCAGAGGACACCTCAAGAGCCTCCTGAGTGCAGCTGCAGAATTACATTTTTGGTAGGAGCTAGTCTTATCCCCACCCATACGAGTGTCAGAGGTCAAACCCCAATACCGTGAGTTTCATGTGAAAATCCAGAGACAGCTTACTTCATTATTATAGGCATGTGATGCAAGGCACCAAGCAGCAACATGTTCAGTTTCTGAGCAGTATTAAGGTTAAGATTTATGAATAGTGTTCATCGTAGCCTAATTTTGTGGTGTATGCAACTTCTTACTGTAATTAATGACACATCTCTTTTACACAGGAAATACACTTAATCACAGCTGCCATCAAACAAGATCAACAACTAGTAAAGGGTGTGTGTGCAGTGTCTTGAATATTCTCCTGCACTGTATTTTGGGGCTGGTTTTCAATTGGTTTGGGTTTGTCTTTTTTTTCTTAAAAAAAGAACCAAAACAGAAACAGGCCATATAGTTCAGGACACTAGCAAAATTTTCACTTTTTTTCTGATACCCATGATAATTTTATTTAGCCTTGTCTGAAATTGATTTATGTAGCTAAGATGCAACAGTTCACTGCCACAATATTTTCATCAGTAAAGCATGTGAAATGCTGTTATAGTTGTGATGGTGAATACACTGACAATGTGTTACACCTGGAAGTCAAAAGATACTTGAAAAATCCCTATGGCAGATGTGAGCAACACAAGTCTTTTTTACATCTTTGTTTTGTCTTTACAGTGACTTGTTTGTCTCTTGACTTCTAGGTTAAATGCCTTTTATAATAGCAATACTCTTACTCACAGGAAATGCACTTTCTTACCCCCTGCAAAGAGTAAACACCATAAAAAAAAAGAGAAGTGGACACCTGAAAGAAGTTTCAGCAGCTGTCTAATGACAGGCACCATGGTACAGATTTTCCAAATGGAAAACTAACACAACTGTGTCATCTGAAAGTTATAAAACTACAAATAGATGAGGTGTCAGGAATAAATAGTATTCTCCAGTGAAATATCAGTGTGCCCTAATCTAAAATCCCTCCAACAATACCCTTTCCACACTAAATAGGTTAAAGAAAATTTTGTCAGTATTACTGTTGCCTTTCACTCCTTTATACGTTTGCCAGGGACTGGCTCAAGACTGCTAACCAACCCTATGCAAGTCGAGTATACTTTAAAAATCATTTAGTTGTGATGGGACAACTGCCAAGCCAGACTCAAACTAATAACTTCGCAGTCCTATTGTTCACTTGCAGCATATAACTGTTCCAAGAAGGAGTCTTCCAGCATGAGGCTAATACCTTGCTTGGCTGAATGAAAGGGCTGTCAGGATGTTTAGGGATTGCAACAGCTGTACCAAAGAAAATAACCCTCATTTCAGAGAGCTTCTGAAACATCTGGGTGAGCAAGCCCTTCTTACAGCTCTGAGGTGAATGAATCAAGAAAGAAGATCTGGTTTTCCATCCATCCCATCTTGCTTTCTTGCTGCCCTTTCCTCACACACACACAAAACTAAGCACGTACACACACAAACACACACACACACACAAACAAATCCTCAGATCTTTCCTGGAGTCTGGCATGAATGCATAAGTGGAGCACAAAGATGTATGTTATTTCCACTTTTCCACAATACCATTGCATGAATGTCAAATGACTTTGCTGCATTGCCTCTCACTGGCAGCAGATGTCCCTTTCTGCCCATCAATTTGCATTTGAACAAAGGCTACCAGTTGCATAATTACATGAACAGTTTTTATCTGCTGAACAGCATCATCATTTTACTTCACTTATTTTCTCATAGCTCTGGCAATATGAAAGATATGTTGCTTCTGTATTTTTGTAAATGCAAGACGGAAGGAACAAGAGAAAATAAAAATTTTGTAAATCTCAATTCAATTTTTACTTTATGCTTTAAAACAAAGAGAATTAGGATGATTCTTCGTATTTAACTTTGCCAATTCACCGCAAAAGTCATGAGTCAATCCATGAAAGTCACTCTACCAAGACTTATTAGCTATGATTTAAATGCATTTCCTCTCTAACACAGAACTTGTTTTTTTCAATTACACACCTAAATATGCATTCTCAGCTCCTGGTTTTGGTAAGTTAGAGATCTAAATCAGAAAGCAAGTGAAATAACTGGAAAATTTTGGATTTGATGTCTAGTACTTGGCCTGTATTTCTGCGGGTAGAAGAGTTTATTTTTGAGTGTACAGTACTTTAGATAACTATAAGTTACTTAAAGCTTTGGATAGCTTTGGATACTAGAACACAACAGCTCTTCCAAGTTAGTAGGAGTAGGGGTATCCCTCTTCAGCCAGTTACACCAGACAGCCACTGTTAGCTGTCAGAGCTACTTCAACATAGTTATAGCAATTTACACCACTCGCCAAGAATTGCTTTGGTGGTGGAGTCGCAGCATCTAGCCAATAAAGATGTTCTTTCAAGCCCTGCAATGTACATTTGCAGTCTTAGAGACAACAATCTAGAACAGAAGTTTTGCACAATTTTCTCTATGAGGTAATGCAAGTGTGGTTAAGGGAGGGCAAAAGCTGCAGCTAGTCACACATGTCCAATTTTGGTTAAAATATTTAACAGAAAAATCAGCTGGAAAACATACTGTAGTTTTGCAAATTTTTTTACACATTTGTTTCTCCATATGGAATAAAGAAATGCGTCTGGGAATGCTGGTACCACAACTCCAAATTCTTATTATCTCACTAATTTCCTGATGAGTTCCATACACAAAAAACCTTGAAATGTGCATGAATATAAAAACTGCTGTTGCACAAGCCACCTGTTTCATTATAAGACTGTTGGGCAATTTAACAATGTATGCTGCTCATTTCATCAGCTGTGCTTGGAGCAGAAGGAAACACAGGTAATATTACAGAATCACAAACCTGAACACAGAAATCCAAGGAACTACTGAAGGAAATTTGATAGGAATGGTTGGACTTGATGACCTGGTGGGTCTCTTCCAACCTGGTTATTCTATGATTCTATGAAAGATGGCATCTGCCTAATGGTATACTTTCTACATAAATACAGACATGATCCAAAGAATCAGACGAAGACTTTCTGCCTCCTAGGAGCACAAGGAACTAAGATTTGCTTAGAAGCACCTCTAAGTATTCTTAATGGTTTTATCTTTTTGATGAAAAGTAAATGTGTTACAATTGAAAAACACAGAAAACCTACCAGGACAGAAAGTTATTGGATTACTTTACATCCTTGTTTTGCTAGCAACCATAAGAGCTGATTGTGTTGTTCAGCTTCTTTAAACAGAAATTTAGCAGAAAGGATCTTTTACAAGAATTTATCAGACTTCTCTCCAGATTTCTTCTCCTCTCCCAAAGAATCAAGTATTTGCATTTGCATCAGTTAGTGGTGTCTGTTATTGATACTTACTGAGAAAGCTCTCATCTCACATTCTTCTCTATTTGATAATTGCTTGGATAATGAACATGTTTGTCTTTTCCTGTCTTCTGGAAATAATAAACAAGAATCTTAGAAGAATTGTTGCATTTTGTTACACTGAAGAAAGACCAATTGATTTTAAGCTGCAACATCAACTAAGACCACTGTCATCCTTTTACATAAACAGACAGAATATAAACCAGGGCTACAGAAATAAAAGTTAGAAAAAAGAAACAGCAATTGAAAACTGACTTGCTTGTTTTCCAAACCAAAAAGGCTAGGCAAGCCACAGTCCACTGCAGTTCTCAGAACACTGTTCTAATGCATCTGCTGTCTTTTTTTTTTTTTTTAATTCTAGAGTGAAGCAATGGCATAAATGTGCATATATATGTAAAAAATCTTAATATTATAGCCACAAATTGAATCTATTTCCTTCAAGAGAAGAGAAAAAAATGTTAGGATAATCTGAAATAATTACGAGGATATTCAGATGGAGCACAAGATAAGTTGCACCATTTTTTTCACACTAGCTTCAGCAGCTGACCTAAACAATTGTGTGCAGCAGACTTGTCTTCCAGTGCAAACATCTTACAGAAGTGAAGCCTCAAAAACTGTGCTTCATGATGGTAAGAGTGCACCAGGAGATTCTGAAAAGCTTCAAAAAACAAGTTACTCTTTCATTTTATTCCAGCAGTCTTTCACTTAGATTTTCAGAGGTGTCAGATTTTCAGAGGCATCAGATTTTCAAAGCATCAGAAATATCACAATCTGTCTTAGGAAGCCACCAACACTCACCCACTAACAAGGGCTGCACTGTTGTCTCATGTCCTTGTTCAATCCTACTGTTCAGGTCCCTCTGAAGGATACCTTTCAGTAAGCACTTCAGGTGGAAATAGTGTGTGGAGTGGTTCCCAGTCACTTTATTTCCTGGCATTATAATTTTATCCAGTTTATTTATTCTTTTAGATGTTAACTGTTTACAGTTGCTGTGTTTTGTGAAATGTCTGGGGTGGCTATGGATGTTTAATAATGGTGAACCACCAACTGGCTACGGGACAACAGTTGAATAGGGAACTATGTTTTCACTCCCGACTTACACAGGTAAAAGCATATGGTTTAAAAGCCAGGTAAGAATTTCAGCAGCTGAAAGATCATTGCTCTATTCATTCAAAAATGTTTCCAGCCACATCTGTTCTGACTTAATAGAAATTATGTTGCAACTCTCTGGTTAACAAATATATGTGAGGTGTTGCCTATCAGACATGACCAGCTCTACTAATGCACACACACATTTTACCTATTACCACAAAGAATTTTAATTTGTATTCTGGTATGTGTTACGCAGATCTGCAAACAATAGACTGTCTTTCTGTGATTTGGTAGGCTGTCAAAAATGATGAGTTGATAAAGGACTACTCGGTGTTTTTCTGGCTGAAATTTAGTTGCTTCTTTTACATGCAGTTTTGCAAATATATCTTCAAGGGACCAAATACCATGGTGAAAACTGTGCATTAAATTGCTGAAGTTACCATAACTTTTCAAACCTCTCTCTGCTCTAATAATGCCATATAAGCCTCTTGTTTCTAAACTCAAGTACGCCACTAGGAGTTTTACAAACTATACTGTTACCATTAAAATGCAGACCAACCTAAACATCAAGGGAGCTGAACTGAAGGAAAAAACAAACTAACAGAAAAAGACCCATCAACATCTGTAGAAGGTGTCATATTAATAATCAATGTTTTCAACAGCCAGCACAATGGAGTTACTGAGAGCACTGTATATCATGCAGACCTTAGTGAAGAGACCCAGTTATTAAGGAGAAAAACAAAGATTATGTTCTCATTGACAGCTCAGCCTGCGCTCAAAGCTCTTGGAAATGGTTTGTGAAGATTTACAGATTGCTTTAAACTTGAAATAAACATTCATTCTGATTATGTGAAGACAGCATGGGATACTAAAATACTTGAATGCCACATAGTCTTACATATATGTAAAAAGCTACCAGAAAGTGAGCCAGGCGCACCACAATAAAGGTATGATCAAGGGGTACCTTTGCTTTCACCTAATCTGCAACTATTTGCTGTCATTTCATTCTTCCTAAGCCAACAAAAATAGCAACTGCACAGAGCATAATTTCATCTGAGTTTTGATCTGAGGTCTGGAATGCTGCATACCTTCAGTAGTTCAACAATTCTGCTTTTTGGAACAAAGAAATTTGTTCACTCAATAGTTAATTAAACTATTAAGACAGGTATTCTTTATCCAGCACTGGAGAAGCATCGGGACTTGTTCTCAGAGTGCTTCTACCCAACAGTGATTTCAGAGAACTTTATACACACAGAGGTATCTTCAAATTCATAGGTTTTTTCCACAAAATGACAAGCACACCTTATTCCTGGAACTTCATTGCATATACCGTGGGTTAAAATGAATCCCATCCAGAGTCATTAAATCTTGTCCATATCTGAGCATTTAGTCTCAGTGACACTGGGAGATAAGGGTCTTTACCATTATCTAGTTGTTAGTCTTGTTTTAACACATTACAGTTGACATTCTACCTCACCATTTACAAATCACCCTTTTTCAAGGCCTTTACAAACATTTTTGCCAAAAAAAAAAAATAAGGTTTTTCTAAAATATTTTCCTGATTCTACTGCATGTCTGAACCAATTTCTTTTCCATGTCTCATAGTCTTCTACTGTTCAGTGACAGTACCGAAATGCACATTGAAACACTATACAACACAAGGAAAAGGTTGTTTTAACCACAATACATTTGGAACTTAAGATGTTAACCAAGAAAGATCTGTACCTTCCTGCTCTTGTATGGAGTTAAGAAGGCTGTACAAATCTTTTATAGAGGTTTCTAAAGTCTGAGACTGATTGGTCAAATTGAAACAACACATGCACTCAAAATCAGAGCACCCTTTATGGTGTCTTAGTAACAGATAATCAATTGCAGCTCTGTTTTCTACAACTGCTTCATGAAGTTGTCTAGTTTCAAGATTTAAGGCTTCCAAAGCTCAAGGGGTATAATTGAGGCTCTTGGCACAGCTACAAATAAATCTCTTTAAGATATTATAATTCATGCTCCTGGTGCTAAAAGGAAGCCAGTATAGTTTTCGGCTTTATGTGTTAAGTTTGACAACCAAGTATAGTTTTGCAAGGTTTGAATGTTTGCGGCGATTCCCAAAGCACATAAAGTAAATACATCTTGTACTGAAGAACCAGCATGTAAACAAAAAGCTGTACTGTCATATATTGTATGAGCCAGTTCTTCCTAAATGTTCATAGAGGTATCCCACTTTCCACTGGGAAAAAAAAGTGGAAAAAAAATTGTGTCCTAATGGACACAATAATAATATTAACAGTTTTCCATCTTTAGAGTTTACTTTACTTTATTTAGCCCTAATATTAAAGATGTGAAGTGTTCTGTTGTCCACTGGATGGTAGGTGATTTCTTCACTTGAGAAAAGTGACTCCAAGTCGGCTGCTCTTTAATCTTGATTGCTGTGAAGGCTGTTAACAATACTCAGTGCAGTCCATTCCACTTTTCTCCCAACAGTTGTCCTTTAAGATCTTTAAAAGGATGTACAGGTTCATCTAAACCTCTAGCCCATGCAGCTAATACAAGTTGCTTTTTGTTTGTTTGTTTGGGGGGAGGGGAAGTATTTTTTTGAGCAAGTTCAGCTGGTTTTGCATGCTGATTAAACATCATTGCAAATTCCCACCTAATTGTGTAAGATCTTCTCCTGTATACTGCAATTGATATAAGGCGCCTTCCTTGGACTTTGGCTTGGTTTAAATCCTAAGCAAGGCCAAAGGAAGTGCTTGAAACCAATACAAATTGGCTTCTTGACCAATTTTTGCTAACTGTTGTTTTATCAACAACAATCAGATGATTCATCTTCTCCACCTGGCCACTAGCCTGTGGTCGTATGCATATGTAACTGCCAAACAGTTCCCAAAATTTCACTAACCTTTTTATTACTTTAGCACAAACGTATGACAATATTACTGCAGGCACTCCGAATCGAGGTATCATTTCATTCAACAATACTCTCGTGACTTCTCTTGCTTTATTTATCCTGCAAATAAAAACAGGACAGATATCTGTTAGAACTAGTATATATTAGTATGAACAGACACTTTTTCAGGTTAGCCAGAAGCTTTTCCCTTTTTCCCTAATATATATTAGTATTAAACAGTCCCTCACTTTGCTTGAGAGTTCAGAGAAATCTATTTGCATTCCTATTCACCAATTTCTTACTCAATTCTTTATACAGAACATCTGTGCCCCAATGAGTTTTTCTATGCGTGTCTAAGACCCATTTCCGTTGTACTCCTTATGGTAATATCTATCTGTCTGGAACATCAAAACCCACCTATTATTTCCTTCTTTTCCTGCCATATCATTAATCAGGTTTCTATCTTCCTTTGAATATTTTTCTTTTCAACCAGAATCAGGGATTTGAAGCTTGCTGTATGGAATCAAAGCAGACTTTACTTCTGCCTTTTCTGGCCTTCCTGACCTCAAGATCTGCCAATTTGCTACCAATTTCCTGGTCAGTATTACCTCTCCAGTGCCCTTTACAGTGCACGACAGCCACTTCTTCTAGAAGATTCACAGCTTCCAGTAATCTTAAGATTTCTGCTGCATGTTTAACATGACTTCCCTGGACAGTAAGGAGCACATTCCAATGCTCAAGTTAAGGTGATTATTTCCACTTTCTGGGCTGATGTTCCTGGGGATAACAGTTTGGCCTCAATCACTTTTCTGGTGGCGGTCACAGCATACCTAGCCTTGCTTCACAAAGCTGCATCCATCGGTGTACCAGGAATCTTCTGCATCCATAAGCGTTTTTAGTTTTACATCTGGATAGCTGGAATACACTGTTTCCATTGTCTTCAGGCAGTGATGTATCAGCGGTTCTGAAGCGACACTACTAAGGAAAGATGCTGGATTAACAATGCTAGTGGTGAAAATAACCAGAATTACTTTGAAACATCAGGGAGACCTGAAGCTGGGGCCTTCATCAATTCCTTCTTTAGTTGTTCAAATGCCCTACTTGCCTCCACAGTCCATGCCAATTTTAACAATCTCATTGGATATTTTTTCAATAGTTTCTGCAGTAGTTTTACTGCAAGTCCATAGTAGTATATCTATAAATGACACCAACCTGTCATTCCCAGAAAGATTCTGAGCTCCTTTACTGACCCCAGCATGGGTCTACAGCATACAGCTGCCTTCCAGTCTGTCCCAAGATCCTTCCTCTGTCCTCCAGAGATCTGCAATCTAAGGTAAGTAACTTGTTGTATAGGCTGGGCCTTCTGCTGAGAGACCCAATAACTACTGAGTCCCCAAAAGTTCAATAGACTTACTGTCCATTGCACACAGTCCTCTTTAGTGTATGTAGCTATCAGAAGGCTATCCACATACTGCAACAGGGTTCTGGTTTGAGAGGGAGGGTCCCAGATTTCCAGGTCTCGAGCAAGCTGGTTCCCAAAAATAGTTGGGCTGTTCTTAAGACCGTGAGGCAATACTGTCCAGGTTAGCTCTGGTTTGCTACCAGTTTCAGGGTTTTCCCATTAAAAGGCAAATAATTTTTGGCTTTCTAAAGCCAATATAAAACAGACAAAGGCATCTTTAAATCCAATATCGTAAACCACATTTGAAGATTTTTTTTTTTAATTTGGTACACAAGGTATAGGGTTTTGCCACTACTGGCTGTAGATCTTCTACAATTTTATTCATGGCCCTTAAGTCTTGCACTCATCTATAGCTTTTTACATCCTTCTCTCTTTACAGGCAATATTGGAGTATTATATTCTAACTGACATTATTTACTAACCCAATTGCAAAAACTTGTCAATCTCTTTTATACCCTTGTGATCTAATCACAGTGGGTATTGCCTGACCATCACAGGCATGGCCCCAGCTTCAATTTTACCTTCACCTGCTCTTTATAGATTACTTTGTCCCACTTCTCAGGTCTCAAGAGCAACATTAATTGCAACAAGGTGTTAGTTTGCTATTAAATGACTACTTTTCCCTGTAATCAAGCTTATACACTGGCCATCACTAATTACAATTTCTTTTATCAAGGTTTTTCTTTTTGTCGCACCAGCTGGTGGTACTCCAATCTCCTTCCAATGATCTAAAACACATCCCAATGGACTTCATTTTAAAATGCGGGCACTCTGCCAGCCTCCCACATTATTGGTCCTGTATTCTATTTCCCCAACCACAAATCACTTGCACTGTATAGGTGAATCTTTCCTTGTTGTCCCAATCCATCCAAACCTTACACTTAGGACAACTAAAATCCCACCTGAATGTAACCCACAATTTCTTGTTGCACCACACACAATCCAACACAAATATAGGTGTATACTGTTTATCAGGATGTAATATGCACTGATTGTGACACCAATCAGTCATCCATATACAACCCGGACAAAATATCTGCAACAGAACAAATACAGTTTTTACACAAATATTTAATCCCACAAAAATAACACACAACACAGCAATATTAACTTGAACAATTCAAACCAAAGCATAGAAACCAAGTAGTCACACAACTCCAGTTTCTCTGGTTATTATTGCTTTTACAACTGAGACCTCCACGCAGAAACCAAATATTCACCTTTACAACCAAGACTCAAGTAACTTCAATGTATGCCTACAAGACAGTATCAATCCAGTATATGCTCACCCTGCATTATAAAGCAATAACTAATGAGTTATTGCTTTATATTATATTATTAAACAGGCCAGTCCTCAAACCCTAAAGTAAAATTTCTGAAGAATACCTTTAATCAGATGGTCCTTGTCTGTCCCCGCAGCCATCCAATTGAAAAGAGGAGTCTCTCTGGAGAAATCCCTGGGGATACCCAAGAGAGTACCAATGTCAAATGGGTCCTGCAGCTGGGCAAAGTGGATTCGCACCTGGGATGCCGAATTTTCACCTAAAGATTTGTTGGCAATTAGCTATGGAAGTATAAGGAGGATAAATTTGTTGTTAACCTTTAAATATGATCTGCTGCCTGAATGGATTTAAAATGTATTAAGATTTAAGACTAGGAATTGAATTTGTGGTACTTGATCGAAAGCTAATTTATTGAGGCTCGTGCTGGAAGATAGGTATCTATTGCATTTCTTTGTATGAAGAGGATAAAATTGCTGTCTTAATCCTTAAAATGCAACCTTAAAGCCAGCACACACTGTTCCCATTAGGCTCACTGCATCTGAACCACACTCTAAACCTGAAATATTGTGGAACATTTAAGTCACAGTCCAGTGCAGAAAAGACCTTATCTCTGATACAGACACAATCTTTCACAGGCTCTGTCTAAGACAACTTTTGAAACCGAAGTAGGAGACAGCCACCTACCTATAACACCATGTCTGTGTACTTGCCTATTCACCTGCCGCTATTCTTTGAAGTCAAATGTAATTTACACTACATGCTGCTCCATTTAAAAAAAAAAAAAAATAGACTGAACTATCTTAATTCAAAAAACTCCAATATCTGACTGGAAAAAAACAAATCCTCATCTCCACCTAGCTCCTTAGACATTTTGATTTTGACTGGAGTTCAAATCTTCAGGTGAATAAGCTAAACTGACTCAGAGTTAATATCCCTTTGCTTCTCTTCTAGTCCCATTCTCAAGAGAAGAGGCCTGCATGGTGGTAGTTAAACGAAGTATGGAATATGAACCCTCAGAGCCAAACCTCAGAAGTTTCTGTTGGCTGCCCTACCAATGGCTAGAATTTATGCTAATTATATTTTTCTTTCTCATCTTGCATGGCACAACCTCTGCCTTACACATGGTGCATGCTACATGTGTTTACCTAAAACTCATGACAGACTAGCCCTTTAGACCACTTTCTAAAAATAGCATATGAAACACTTTTCATCCTAGAAAAAGTCTGATGCAGACACCTACCTTTATGATATATCTCTCTGCATGCACATTTGAATCTAGCCAATTAGCATGTGAAGAACTGCACAGTATACTGCACTATTTCTCCCTGAAGTGATCTTGACTTCATTGTGGTCAACCTGCTTTAATTCCATTAGAATGACTTTGGGTATAAGTCCGCCTATTGTGTCTGTCATGTTTCTAATATAAATACACTGGGGTAAGCAACAATTACTCGATTCAGTGTAAGAAAGAATAAGGACAAGAAGAAGTGATGAACACAAATCCAAGCTGTACTACTTGATACAGTGCTTGTGTTTCTAATAGAAATGATGTTTAAACTGGCACAACTTGTAGAAAATCATGTGCTGTTTGGACTAAGGTTTTGAAGTAAAAGTGGACAGCGGTTCAGCTGTATATTCAGTTGAGCCACTCATCTACTCGTATATCCTTCTGCAGTATGCAGAATCAGCCCAGCAGGATGTTCTTGGCTGCAAATCCACAACCTGAGTATGTCTGAAGTCTTGAATCAGGGATAAGTGTGTACCAGTAGGTACTCTTACTCCTACAGAAATCTAGTGTCAAAAGTTGCGATCTCTAGGTGTTTCCCAAGCAGATTGAAGACAGGCTTCTGCAGCTGAAGTTAATCCAGAGCTAATTCATTATAGAACTAGGTTTAAGCATGTTTCCAAGATGTAGTGGTGCATGTCTTGAGATAATATTAAATTTATCCTGTGCTCTGTTTGCCTTGTGAACAATTACTCCTCCACATATCAGGTAATAAGCAGAACTTGATATTCAGGTTTTTCTTGGTACTTGCACAATACTCTTGCAACATCTTTCTGCTTCCCACCAGAGATCTGGACATGATTTTGGAGCTTAATATTAAGCTTCCAGCTGACTTTGGACATTTTCTGTGCTTGCTGCCAGCATCATTTTGGTTGAGCATCAGGTTTCAAGAGAAAATAGACTAACTAGTGCTGTTCTTCTTACCAGTACAGGATCATTTTCCCCAAGCTTTATTTATTTTTTTATTATTTTTTAAGGGTAGCCAAGAAATTACTAGGTCTGGTAAAAGCACAATAATATAAGGTAAGCTTTCAGCAACCAAAACATGAAAATGGTTGTAAAGGCCCCTTTATGTCCCTAATCTCCTAAGCCATCATCCCCTTCTTCTGTGTGTGTGGTTGGAGGAGGAGGGGGGAAGTGAATGACTCTCAGAACCTATTCTCACCAGTTCCCACATTTCTCCTCCCACCATTCCCTTCACATGCATATCTCCAACACAGCATTACTAGCAGGATGGCAGAAACCACCCACCCCCTCACAGACATGCATCAGTTCCTACTGACATTCTCCTCCAGAGTGAAAGAAGCCAGGGGTGAGACCCAAGAGGGCACACATTGTTCCCTCACTTCAAATCCAGCTCCTACTATCTGCCTCATACTTGACAGAGGAAGAACAAAGAAGGCAGAAGAATAGCTAACAGATCAAAGAGGAACAAATACAACTGGTTCTGGGTGCCTCTATGATATTTAGGAAAAAGAAAATTCCTGATAGCCATACCAACTCCCATTTTTCTGCTTCTGTAGTTACTGAGAACAACTGCAGATAACTGGCATGCCAGCACTCACCCAGGGGAATTTAGCTGGGAATTGAAAGCAGTGTGTGGGAAACAAGTGGGTTGGTGAGGAATATCCAGAGTCAGAGCAGTTTAGGAATACTGTGCAACTGGAGGATATGGTGGGGGAAGACAAAATTTGACACTTCTAGAGTAGAAACTTCCATAGGGCACTATCTCAATAGGTGTTTTCAGCACTTTAAGTTCAGAGGTAGACCAAAGATGTGTTTCCTCTTCCCTTTCTTTCCAGCCATAAACTGCTATTGCAAAGAACTTCTCTTTTCACCTCCCCCTTTCTTTGCTGTCAGAAGTATAGCAGCCTTAAGCTATTAGCAGCAGTTGCCTTGTGTTGGAACAATGAAACTACTAAACAATAAGGATAGGCTCATAATTATGAGACACCCAACCCTACGACTATCCAGACCAGGAACTGAATTCACTGCCAAAAGAATTACTGGTTAGTATGTTATGAACTTCACTGCATTTCCAGCTGGAAACAATTCATCCAGTGTTTCACAAAATCAATTTCTTAGTCTCACAATCATACACATATATGGCAAACATTGAAAGTCAGATTCTGATGCTGAGAGCAGGGCTGTAACTTAACATGCAGCTCACAAAGATGACGAATGTCGCCCACTCTTCTGGGGGCAACTTGGGACTGGGATGCATACCAGACACATTCTTTGAGGCTGATAGTAGCAGCCAGGAGCCCAAGTCTCCTCCCCAGCACAATGTAACGGCCGCAGAAGTACTTAACAGTGAACAGAATAATCTTCATGAAGCTAAAAACCAAAAGGAATATTTATTGTCTCTGTCTTGACTTTTCAGATAGCCTCAAAGCACATTTTTTTTCTCTTTACTGTGCAAAGCCTGGAATTTGAAAGGTGTATCATTAAGTTAAGAAACGGGGGGAGCAGATCAACTATTGTGCATTTCAGCCAGCATGAAAGTGAAGTTCACTGTCTTTAACGATCTGCTACTGTAAAACTACAGCTTGCTGTTTGCTTTCAGTTAGCCACAGAACAGCACAAAGTTTTTACTATCATCTGTTTAATCAGCTGCTGCCCCAGGTTCTTCTCATCTAACCATGCTGAAGACAAGTGAGTGAAGCCTCAAGGGGTGTAGTTCCATGGTACTCTCCCAGAAGACTACCAGAAGCCCTCCACAGCTATCTAGCTTCAATGAAGTAGCTCCCAAACATCTCTTTTAGCAGCAATGTCCTTTGTTCCCTTTCTGTTAATTTTCAAAAATTCTTTCCAGCTCCCCATCCTCTCTGCTGCCTTTTCAGTAGTCACTCATGTCCTCTGCAGCTGAGCACAAGGAGTCAGTCAGCTACCCACATTCAGGTGCATCCATGCAAGGTCTTCACCATGACCCTTTTTCTTCAAGCTGTAATTTCTCTTTTTACTTGAATTTACTATTTCCAGTATACCGTGGTTCTGCTTTTGCTGTTCAACTTGTTGGTCAAGTATATGAATGATGGTTTCTTACAGCAGCAAAGTCCACAGTTTCAGGTACAGAGGCAGTGTGTGATATGTGTTGATGAGGTACCAGAGCATGGGCTCTGCCCCTTGTCTGGCTCTTTACCGGGAAGGAGTCTGGCCAAAGCAGCATGCAAGTGTGGACAAAGCTGCACCAAGATGACACCAGCAGCAGGTTCAACAAACAGAACTGGACTGGAAATGTAGTGAGGAAGCACACACCAGTGCACCCAACTTTATCTTCTTATGCAAGTCCAACTTATAGAATCGGAGAATTATAGAATAGTTTGGGTTGGAAGGGACCTTAAAGATCATGTAGTTCCAACTCCCCAGAGATGGGCAAGGACACCTCGCACCAGATCAGGCTGCCCAAGGCCCCATTCAACCTGGTCTTGAACAGCTCCAGGGAAGGGGCATCCACAGCTTCCCTGGGCAACCTGGGACAGGGCCTCACCACTCTCATAGTGAAGAAATTTATCCTTATGTCTAGTTTAAATACGCACCTCTCCAGTTTATACCCATTGCCCGTTTTCCTATCACTACATGCCTTTGTAAAAAGTCCTTCCCCAGCTTTTCTGTTGACCCCTTTCAAGTACTGTAAGGTCGCTATAAGGTCTTCTTGGAGCCTTCTCTTCTCCAGGCTGAACAATCCCAGCTCTCTCGGCCTGTCCTCACATGGGAGGCACTCCAGCCCTCTGATCATCTTTGCAGCCCTCCTCTGGACCTGTTCCAGTAGTTAAATATCCCTCTTAAGTTGAGGATTCCAGAACTGGACACAGTACACCAGGTGAGGTCTCACCAGAGAGGAATAGAGGGGCAGAATCACCTCCTTTGATCTGCTGGCCACGCTTCTTTTGATTCAGGTCAGGACATGTTTGGACTTCTGGGCTGCAAGCACATATTGCTGGCTCATGTAGAGTTTCTCATCAATCAACACACTCAAGTCCTTCTCCACAGGGCTGCTTTCAATCACATCATCCCCTATCCTGCATGGAAACCACATATTGTCCCAACCCAGGTGTAGGAATTTGCACTTGGTTTTGTTGAACCTCATGAGGTTCTCACAGGCCCACTTCACAGGCTTGTCCAGGTCCCTCTGGATGACATCCCGTGATCCTGGTATGACAAATGCACCACGCAGTTTGATGTCATCTGCAAACTTGTTGAGGGTGCACTTGATCTTGCTGTCTATGTCATTGATGAAGGTATTAAACAGCATCGGTCCTAGTACAGACCCCTGAGGGACACCACTTGTCACAGACCTTCACCTGGACATCGAGACACTGACCACTACTCTCTGAATATGACCCTCCAACCAGTTTCTTATCCACCGTACCGTTCACCCATCAAATCCATCTCTCTCCAGTCTAGACAGGAGGATGTTGTGGGGGACCGTGTCAAACGCTTTACAAAAGTCCAGGTAGATCACACCCGTTGTTTTTCCCGTGTCCACTGCTGCGGTCACCCCGTCACAGAAACCCACCGCGTTGCTCAGGCAGGACTCAGCTGCCAATTTAACTTAGTTACCGCCCCCTTCCCCGCCGCGCCCGCCCCTCCCCGCGCCCCGTGCGCGCTCTCCGCCGGCCCACCGGGGGGCGCTCTCCGGCCGCCGCGGACCCCCCCGCCTCCTTCCCCGGGCGCCGGCGCGCGGCCGCCGCGAGCGCGGGGCGGAGGCGGAAGCGGGCAAGGGGATGGCGGCGGCGAGCGCGGGGCAGCAGTGGGTGCTGGTGGAGATGGTGCAGGCCTTCTACGAGGTGCGCTCGGCGGCGGGGCCGGGGCCGGGGCCGGGGCCGGGGCCGGGGCTGGAGCCGGAGCCGGAGCCGGAGGGGCCGGTGGCGCTTGCAGGATCGCGAACGCCGCGCCCGGTGCGCGTGTTGAGATGAAGTGGGCGCTGGCTCGGAGGGTTTTTTTTTTCTCTGTTTAAGTTTATAAAGCTGCGTTTAAGATGTATTCCTGAGCATCAAACCTTAATAAGATTCACAGCGCTCTTTAGGTATGAGGTCGGGGTTTTTAATTTACGAACGTTTGTTATTTACAAAGAAAGAAACGACTGAGAATCATAGAATCGTAGAGTAGTTTGGGTTGGGAGGGACCTTAAACATCATCCAGTTCCAACCCTGTCCCTGGCAGGGACACCTCGCACCAGACCAGGCTGCCCAAGGCCCCATCCAGCCTGGCCTTGAACAGCTCCAGGGCAGCTTCCCTGGGCAACCTGTGCCAGTGCCTCACCACCCTCATGGTGAAGAAACTCCTCTTTATGTCTACTCTGAATCTGCCCCTCTCCCGTTTATACCCATTGTCCCTAGTCCTGTCACTACAAGTCAGTCTCTTCAGGTACTGGAAGGTCACTACAAGGTCTTCTCAGAGCCTTGTCTTCTCCAGGCTGAACAATCCCAGCTCTCTCGGCCTGTCCTGATATGGGAGGCACTCCAGCCCTCTGATCATCTTTGCAGCCTTCCTCTGGACCTGTTCCTATAGTTAAGGTTGTGTTAAGGATTAAGTTAGTTAAGCTGTTCTGTTGAGGATTCCAGAGCTAGGCACAATACTCCAGGTGAGGTGTCACCAGAGAGGAATAGAGGAGCAGAATCACCTCCTTTAATTAGTGGCCTCACTTCTTTTGATGCAGATCAGTATACAATTGGACTTCTGGGCTCTGAGCACACATTGCTGGTTCATATCGTGCTTCTCATCAACCAGCATCCCCAAGTCTGCAGGGCTGCTCTCAATCGTGTCGTCCCCCATACTGTATTGAAATTGCGTATTGCCCCAGCCCAGGTGTAGAACATTGCACATGGCCTTGTTGAACCTCACAAAATCCACAGAGGCCCACTTTTCCAGCTTGTGTAGAACTTTGAAATGTTTGTGCTTGGGTTCTGTCTTGCAAGGGATCATCATGGTACGTTTGTATTCATGCTTCGTTTCATGATATTAAAACGGCTGTCCTGATGTTCTTGTATCAACAGCCCATTTCCCTCCTTTCCTTTGGCAAAGTATGGTAACTCTTTGAGGGCTTATATTAGGGTTTGAAGGGCAAATGGAGAATTGCTTAGCTACTGAAGCTGGTGGCACAGTCTAGTACAGTGAATTCAGGATAATTATAGGCACTGAAAAGCACAGGGAAGCAGTTTGTGGGGGCCTTTACTACTGCTATACTATGGGGTTGTTAGATGTTGTAGTGTACATAGGTATTCTTAAAATGTTTGGTGAAATCAAAAGTATTCTGCAAGTAATGAATTCATTGTTTGCAGTTTGATCTGCTATAGGATGTGCTCCTTGTTTTGGAAACTTGTATTCACTGTCCTTTAGTTTCTGGATGTGTGGTGCCTTCCATTTCCTTTGTTAACAGGTCAGATACCACCAGAAAACATACATGTGTGGAAGCTCTTCCACTGACTTGAAGAGGGAATGTACTAGGGTGTGTGCACTTCAAGTCTTTTAAAAATACTAGCTGTGCACAGTGTAGGCAGGAGCCATACTAAAATGGTATAGCTAAACTCATCATTAAAACTAGATGTCACATGCCGATGCTGTAACTCCACGTCTACTCTAAACTAGCTGTGCTGCCAGAGGAAACTAACTTCCTGCTCTCCAAGCACCCAAAGCAGCTAACACTAACTTGGATGAACTCTCTGTTCTGGTTTGGTATATATATATGTATTCCTAATTATTGTGTCCACAAAACAGAGTAAATTACACAGGGGCAAAACTACTTCTGGTGACTGTGTTGGGTTATACCTGCTCAAAGTGCCTGCGAAACTAACAAAAAATGGGCTATGAGTAAAGGATTAGATTTCTTTGTAAAGAAGAGTTGCTGTAGCTGCTGGTGAACTGTAATTCTAAGAATGTAGGGTTGAAGTGGGTGTGTACAGATGACACAGACCTTCAAGCTCTTCAGAGGCTTTTGCCTGTTGTGAAACCTTCTGCCCTCACAGATACTGATGCAACCTGTACAGCTTGTCTGCCTTTGCTCTGGATAGTTATTTAATATGCATGTGTGGAACTGAAACTGCTTATCACGTTAGAATGTGCATTACTTATTAGCAACTGAATAAATCCATTCAAACTCAAGATGACAGCTACAACTAGTAGTTGCAAAGCAGTCCACTTTCATGTAATTGTAATTTGTACTGATTTAGAAATACATATCAGTAAATGATCAGATTTGTGGTTTTTTTTTCCTGAGCATACCAGCAGAGACAAAACTGTTGCTTAGTGTCCCGTTGATGTAAATAGAGTGCTGTGCAGACTTATTTTAGTGCTCTTCTTTTTAGGCTCCTGCTTACCATCTCATTTTGGAAGGAATTCTAATTCTATGGATAATCAGACTTCTTTTCTCCAAGACATATAAGCTTCAAGAGCGGTCTGATCTAACACCTAAGGTATGGTAGAAAAATATTTTTCTTTAGAGGAACTGTTTATAGCTATTCATATATTTGTCTGTTGAACCAGTGCTGCATCAAAAATCGTGTTCGGTTTTTTTATGATTTCAAAGAGTAAGCTTACTTTGAACTAAGAAACTGCTTAAACACTTCAGTTTGTGCTTTTAAAGTAGCACAGTGTTTGAGAGTCTAAGAAATATTAAAGGACTGATGTGACTGCTAAGCTATGAAAAGCTGGCATTATCTACTTAGTGGATGGCTTTGTTTTAGGAATGGAAGTTGTACGAAACAAATCCCACCAAATAATAAACTAAACTGTAAGAGTGTAGGAAATAGCAAAATGATCAGTCTGTATATGTACTGTATGTGAGTAATAACTCTGAGAGTTTACAGTGATAAAGTGTGTTCCAGAAAACTTTGTAGTTTAGTGCAATTTTCTTCTTTTGCAATGTAGTTGTCTAAAAAACAAACCAAAACCCTTAAACAAACAAAACCAACAATACAAACAAGTTGTTATTGTTTCTGAAGGCTGGAATTTCTTCCTGACTTCTGGCAGGAGACTATCAGGAGTGAGCAGAGTTTGTTTTGGAGATTTCCCTGGACATGCTGAGACGTGATCTGTAATTGGGCTTGCTGCATAATGTCCAAGGGTGCCTTTGGATGTATTCAAAGGATGATTTGGTGCAGTCTCTGAATGTGAAAATAGTGAGGTGAAAAAAGGCACACTCATTTTTCTCGGTCAAGGATGAGCTATAGCAATGCATTACAATGTGACAACCAGCTTGTGTATGTGATGGGTTGATTTGAGTGATCTAAAGGCCCATGTAACAAACAAGCTTCTTTTGTTAGAGCTTCAGAGCAATGCTATCCTTTATGAATGGGATAAAACACAGGAATTTCTTCCTGGTACTGAGGAAGGTTTGTGAAACAGATTTATGGCTGTTTTACCTTGTCATTCCTGTCTATATCATGCATTTTGATTTCATTCTTGCTAAGGATAGATTTTAAGCATGTGAGCATCAGTGAACAGGTTGCAGGGACTGTAGGCACAAGGCTATAAATGTGAGCAAATCTGCACGTAGTGTCCTGTTTTGGGGATTACTTGCTAAATGAGCTGAGACTTGTCTAGGGAATGCTTCAGCATGTACTTATTGAAGACATTTAATATTGGGGGCAAGAAGTGAGCTGAGAAGGCATCAAGAAAGGCCAGTTCAATTTTTTGCGTGGAAGGGTTTAAGTTGATCCTGGGATTCCTGAAGATTGCCACCTTTGTCAAGAATCCAGAGGAAGAGTGAACACAAGGGGAAGTGCAGTCTGGTGAAGTGCTGAATGTTCAGATCATCTAGGAGGACATGCTGCAGCTTTAAAGTAGCCCCGATTGTCTTTTCAGAAGTTATGGTAGCTCACTTAGTAGAGATTTCCTGCATCAGATGGTTTTAACCTCTGGTGTTTTGGAGGGTAACTTTCTTTCCTTTGAAAGATCCATTTTCTCTGCAGTAGAAGATGGGGAAAGGCTCTTTGCTACTCTTGCATAATTGGTGACCTGAAAAAGCTGAAACCTCTTTCTTACTCACAGAATGAGGATTACACTTAGATATTTCTTTGTGCATATTGAATGTTATCACTCAGTTGCAGGTCATCTCCTTCATTCACTGCCAGACAATTTTGCTGAAGCTGAGGCAAGAAAGTGCTCAGACAAATCTAGAACAGTGGTGTGCAAGGAAGAAAATTGTTCTGTATCTTCTTATACTGGGGACAATGAGCAACTGGGAGATTGCATTATCTAGCTGGTTTGCTGCAGAACGGTAGAAGCAGGGATCTGGAAAGGGGAGAAAAAACATGCTTTATTTCAATCCTCCATTTGTAGGAGGACAGTAGTAAAGTTCAATGGCAGAACAGAGGTGGCAGGCTCGCTGAAGAATAGAAGCATAAAAATAGTTATTGCCTGCGTAATTCTGTTGAGATTTGTAGAAACTTTGCTGAGCTTGAGGGGTGGAAGGGAGTATGAATGCTAGCAAAAATCTAAAGTGATCAAGGATTGCATTGTGCAGATACTGGTTGCATTGATTCACAGTTGCAAGGCACAGAAGAAAAAAGTTTATGAAGCACTAATGGCTATATTACAGAAATGGTTTAACTTTAGATGTTGAAAGCTGCAGTAATTCTTGCTTTTTGATACCAGTACCTTGATGGCAAAAAGAATAGAATGGAAGAATGCCTTTTGGTTTGATTGTATGTTCAGGTTGGCTGACGATGAAGGAAATTTAGTCTAGTTGGCTTTACCATTGACTTAGGGAGATGGAAGCAGTGTTTCCCATAACAAGAGCTGTATTTGAAAATCCCTTCTTGTCTGTCTTGTCTACAGATAATTTATTGATAGTAAGCATAAATACAAAAGTGAAGTGAAACCGTGAATGAGTCTTGCACAGTTCCCCAGGTATTCCTTTTTCCCTTTTTAAAAATGAGAGTTATGTTTCCGCCTTTTCCAGTCAGTGGGAACTTTACCAGACTGCCATGACTTTGACTTCTCAACAGTGGTGGCACAGATAGTTGGCAGTGGGCTGTGTTGTGGGTTAACCCCAGCAGGCAGTTAAGCACCACACAGCTGCTTGCTTACTTTATCCCACACACTCATTGGGACAGGAGAAGAGAAAAGGAAGAGTAAAAGCAAAAAGATTTGTTAGTCAAGATCAAATTCCTTCATAAGCAAAAGAAGAACAAGACAAGTGATGTGAAGGCAATTGCTCACCACCTCCCATGGGTAGACAAATGCCCAGCCAGTACCTGAGCAAAAGACACTAGCTTCCTTAAACTCCCTCTTTTCCCTTTACGGCTGACCATGATATTATGTGGTATGGAATATCTGTTTGGTTAGCTAGTGTTGTCTGCCAAGTTGTGTCCGCTCTGAACCCCATGTGCACTCCCTGGTCTATTTGCTGTGGAGGCAGAGTGAGAAACAGGAGGTCTTGATACTTGTGCAAATGCTGTTCAGCCAGAGCTACAATATTAGTGTGTTATCGGCATTGTTTTGATCACAGATCTAAAATACAGTGCTACATGAGCTGCTACAAAGAAAATTAACACCATCCCAGCCAGGCCCCATACAGTATGTTTCATACAACATAGGATCCCACACAGATAGGCTTTTGCGTGCTTGTTGAACTGCATGTAGTAACATGTCAGCTGTTCGGTGAGGAGTCTGCTGATCTGCCTTCTGATTTGCTCTAGCTTGATTCATGCTGTGGTGTCCAGTCTTTATCAAACCAGAAAGAAATACTAGGTTGCTCACGTATAAGTCCTGGAGATAAGCCAGCTCAGGCGGTGGAGCTCAGGCTATGTTTGTTAGCCACTCATGTAATGGTACTTTGAGTTTCTCTGTGAATTATTCTTGGGAATGTTGCCAGAGCTGGCTCTGCATAATAACTGTTACTGAAGAACACCACTGTTGCACAGCCATCTTAATGTGATCTGTCAGGACCTGTCTGTTCTGAGAAACCAGAGGTAGATGATACATTGTGCAACCTAATGCACTTAGGAGTCACACTTCTGAAACAGTGAAGAAATCTGCCCCATAGGTGGCTTCTGAGTTCAGTCTAATGTGTAGCAAGAGTACTATGAAATCCAGTACAGGAATCGGCTTTCAACTGACTATTTGTCACCCTTTAATAACAGTTTTTGTAGGAATTCCAATTGGTTGTATTCCAAAATAATTAAATATCTTAAATCGTTAACTAAAAAAGTGGAGTTCTTCTCTGTGACTGTAAGTTCCTGATAGTTTGGTTTATTAGGGAATACAAATAAGTCTTTGGCCAGACAGGGTACTGCATATGATTCTTATGGGATTTTCTCCCAAAATAAAATCTATAGGAAAACAGCAAAGTGTTACTGAGAACTGGAGCGGGCTGTGGGAGATTGGGTGGCATCATTTAGGTACAAGGTCACCCCCCAGCCAACAACACTTGTGTGGAAGGAAGGTACCCTCCAGATGTTTGTCACTTTTCAGTAAATTATACTGAGCTACTCTCAAAATCACTGAAGTCCTGCTAGGAGCCAGGTCTTACCATTTGTGTGGAGGAATAGTTTGGGTTTAGGAACAGTCTTTGGGTTTAGAATTTTCGCTACAGTAGTAGCATGGCAACAGTTTTATTAGAGTGATATTAGTCAGGAAGCCAAGGAGTTCATACCTGAGGCAAATGTTTAATGTGTGATTGAGAAATACTGTTGATCACAAGAGCTCTCTGTAGCAGGAACAGCATTCAGAGATTGATTGGATGTTGTTCTATGTGGAAGAGCAGAAATAGTCTGTTATGGAAAGGTTTCCAGTCATTTTGAGCCAAGACTCCCTATGTAGGTAAAGACTGTCTTTAAGTATTAGCATAATTTGAAAGAGAGATTTCTAACTAGCATGCTCATTATTGTACATTTTAACTTATGCCATGCTGACATATGATTCTGTACATACTGTGAAATTGACAACGTGTTATTTGAGAACCAGCAAGTAAAAAAAAAACTATTAATCTTTGGATATTGACATGAATATGCATTGCATGACAATGTTTCAAAATTAGTCCTAGCTAAGAACTCCATTAACATAATTGCTAGCTTTTCTTAAAACCCAGGGTCAACAAGGTAACTTATTTAAATAATTTGGGTTGGATATGTTTACATCAACGTATTTCTCTTACCAAGGTATCTGGTGTTTAATAAGTGAAATCTAGAACCACCCCAGAACAGTTTGGTTTTATATTTATATATATGTGTGGGTATTTAAATAACTATTTAAAGTGCTTATATATATGCGCAAATATATAAATGTCTATATTATAATTTATAAAATTTAGTTATAAACATTATATCTGTTACATTGTCATATGTATGTAGTGGTAATAAAAATATTTTTTTTTATTTAACACTTGTGTTTGTATAAACTAATATTAATTATAAAAGACAAAGAAGAAGAGCAGAGAGATGACTTGGCATATGTTATAGCTTGAGAGAGTGTAAGTTGAAAGTTTTAAGTTAATTCTTTTCAAGTGGGTATTTTCAGTGCAGTGACCTGAGGAGTAAAAACTGAATAAACTGTATATTGAGGATGTTACATTATAAAATTAAAATCTTCTGTCTCTCTGAGTTGGAAAACTAACATTTTTCTTCTTGATATTAGTCTGAAATTTGGTGCATATTTAGGAGGTAGATATTGGTGTTATTTTGTAGAGTCATGGAATCATAGATTGTCTTGGGTTGGAAGGGACGAGGATCATGGAGTCCAACTCTTGTCCCTGGATAGGACAACCCCAGCATTCCCTCCGTGTGTCTGAGAGTGTTGTCCAAATGCTTCTTGAATTTTGTCAGGCTTGGCGCCTTGACTACTTCCCTGGGGAGCTGTTGCAGTGCTTCAGCATCCTCTGAGTGAACCTCCGCTGCCATATCTTCAGGCCATTCCCTTTGGCCCTATCATTGATCTCAAGAGAGAAGAGTTAAGTGCCAGCTCCTCCTCCTTCCCTTGTGAGTAAACTGTAGACTGCAATGAGGTCTCCCCTCAGTCTCCTCCAGGCACAACAGCTGACTTCAGCTGTTTCTCATATGGCTTCCCCTCTAGACCCTTCACCAACTTCTGTGGCCTTCTTCTGGACACTCTCCAGTAGCTATATATCCTTTTTGTACTGTGGTGTCCCAAACTGCACGCAGTAGTCATGCTGGGGCCATACCAGTGCAGAGCAGAGTGGGTCAGTCACCTTCCTTGACCTACTAGCAGCACTGTGCTTAATGAGCCCTGAGTGTGGTTTTGTATTGCTTATGCCAGCTCAGGGCATAAGAATGTATTTGTAGCTGGGAGATGACTGCAGGGTAGCGGCAGCTGGCCAACAGTGCTGTGGGTCAGCACACTTAGTGTTAAATTATGTCTTTGATTTTATTTTTTTTCAAATAGCAGTATGGTGTAGAGATGCAGACTAGTTCCTTTTCCGAGACATGGATGGAATTGCCACTCTCTGCCTTGAAGTCATGGTGTTTAGTATGCAGGCTTATTGCTGTGGTTCTTCTCTGAGATTAAACTGAATCTGAGTTCTACTTTTACACCATTTTGGTACTTTGTTATGTGTTAGTCTTTATGAGCTGTATAATCTGATAATCTTTTCCTCTAGGGTACTCAAGGTATTTTCTGAGTCACATCAAACATCAGCTTTGATAGCAGTATGCAGTAGTCAATAGTATTTACGCACAACTTAATTATTGTTCTGTTCTCTGGTGCTCAGTTATCTGTTTGGATTTTTTTTTTAATTAAAGCATTAAAATCTGTTATTTGACATTAAACGAGTGGCAGTACTACAAAGTAAATTAACAAAACCCCTCACTTCAATGCTTTCCTTAATATGTGGAACCGCATTTCAACTCATACTCATACAGAACTGTGTGGAAGGCTCCAGCTGCAGTCTGTCCTATGATGGCTGAAGAAACTAAGCAGTTTTTCTAACATAAGTGTAGCCACTTCAAAATATTGAATAATTTCAGTCCAGCAAGATACTTTAACATGAGAAAGTTAAAAAGGTATTTGAAGTATATCTGCAAAATATTAGAAACACAAATGACTGCAATCACATGTAAAGGATCTTTTGTGAAATACAGAGTTATTGAAATTTCCATTTGTGATTTGAAATAGGCCTTTGTGGAGGTCCTGTGATATTAATAAATTTTCAGGAAATATCTAGAAACAAAGTTATTCATTAGCTTAGTAAAAGGAAAGTGATGAAAGTGTGAGAAACTAATTTTGTTGCTGCATGTAGTTACCTCTTGAGTTTTTCATGTCTTAATTTGATTTTGTACTTCAAAGGCTTTGAAAAGTGAGAAAAATAAAAATGAGAAAGGATAATTGCTGTGGTATTTTCAAAAATTGATTGCAGAATTTACATTTTTAAATAAGTAGCCTTAAATATTCTATTGTTTTTTTTAAATAACAGAAAAATAAAAACGCATTGTAGTCATATCGTTCAAAATTAGTGTGTTAAATATATTATCAGGTGTGTCTTGGTGGTGATTTTCCTGAGTGTGTGCTAATTTATGTGGAACTAGTCTAGTGCACTTGTTAGGTTGGTCTACCATATAGCCTTTGGAAAATCATCTGAGGTTTTCCAAATAGTTGGAAGCACACTGAAAATTAATATACATTCAGTATTTTTCCATGGTTAGGTGAGAGAAACGTAGTTTAGTAATTCTTACTATTTCTTGAGAATTTGGCAGTTTTTCTCCACTTTGTCCTTACTTACATGTTACTTTGCTATGTATTGTAATGCCGCAGTTGTTTAAATGTACTATTTAATACTTGAGAATGTAAAGTGAGGCAACTTATATTAAATAATTATGTGATTTGTATTCAATTACATAAACTGTAGAAGAAGATTGTAATAGGTTGAATGAAATGTTATTGATTAAAATTTGGTAGGGACATCAAGCTAGTATCTCTTCACATCATGAGATCTTTAGTGCACAGGCACAACTGACTGTCTTTCTTTACATTTCCTTCCCTCTGAAGAATTTGGAGCCCCTCAGTTGAACATACTGAGATATCAATTCTAGGTGCCTCAGAAAGTTGGCATGGAATCATAGAATCACTAGGTTGGAAAAGACCCATTGAATCATTGAGTCCAACCATTTAGTTCTGCAGTGTAAAAAAGAGAGTCTATCAGAAAAGAAATGTCTACATTGTTTAATCTTCAATTAAAACCTAATTTCTGTAATGCTTTAAGGAATGTGCATACATAATATACACAACAAACTGGCTCAGTCACGTTGAGAAACTTTTTTCTATTACTGAAAGAAATAGAAGTTCTATGCAGTATATTCTTTATCAGTGGGAACACCCTAACTTGGTTATCACATCTGTTGTCTAAGTGAGAGAAGTGTTCACATAGTTAAGTCCCAGCAATGGGAAGAGGAGAGCAGGATTCTGGTTTTAACTTTGGCAAGGGTGTAAAATAAGAATTCGGACAATTTACATCCCAAGTAGAACATTCAGTACTGCAGCATTTGATTTGGAACAAGCTGCTACATCCTTAATATCGATGCCCAAGTTTCCTGTACAGTGAAGTCTCTCACGTCCTGACTTTGCTTGCACTCACTTGGCTGCAAGAGTGTCTGAAACACAATTGAGTCTTTCCTCAGTTACTGAGGAGTCTCCACTATGGCTATATAACCGAATTTATTGAGATGAAATAAGGGGATTGTTTCCCAACACACCTGCGCAAAGAGCTGTGCCAGCCCACTATGCCACAGGGGCAGGAATGACAGGGCTATATTAGCATACATAATTCCTCATGCAATATTGCTAAGTGCATTTTAGTACATGGAGTCTTTTCTAGTGAAAATCCTTTCTGAGCAGTGTTTCTTTTCTCCTTTTCAGGAAAAAGAAGAGTTAATTGAAGAATGGCAGCCAGAGCCTCTTGTACCTCCTATACCAAAAGATCACCCAGCTCTCAACTACAACATTGTTTCAGGGTAAATGTAACCAAAATAAATTCTGTTTTTCATTTCAACTCAAATACTTCATGTTCATAGTTTTAAGGGTATTGCTTACTATGCATTTCCATGTCCTTAAAAGCTTCCCTAAATGAATTGCATTTTTAGGTAGCAGGACCACATTTGCTGCTGAAGAGATGATCTTTGGTTTGCAATGTTATCAAGACTATCTTAGAAAATCTTTCTTACTTTAAATATTGTAAATTTTTTTTTTTTTTTAGATATTGGATGATGTGGCAGGAGGGACACTTTATATTTGCCTTCATTGTCTGTATCGTTTGGTAGTAATTTGTTTAATTTCTTTTCTGAGTGGGTAGACTTAGACCTCCAAAAGTGGTTAACCACATTCTGTGAGTTGAGAGGAAACTTGTCATCACAAATCGCTTCAAGAAACTGATTTTGTGAGCAGCCACTTAGCGCTTCATGAAAAGTTGTGCTTCTTTGAACAATCAGAAGTGTAGATGCTCGATGGCAAAGTTGTTCTGTGAGGAACTATGGCTCAGGATTACTTTCTTGCATTGTTATAAGGCTTTTAAAAATGTATGCTGACTTAGTCAAGGTTCACCGTATACCAGAAGTGTCTCTGAGATTTCTTTCACCAGCTTCAGATTTTGTGTCAGTAACCGCACTTGATATCCTTTTAGTAACACTAATGATTTAAAATATTTTAGTGACAGAGCACAATTATTTGCTGTCATAGGGAGCTCCATTTTGATAGTTCTGCCACCATGGAAAAGTCTGCCTTAGAAAGAGGGATGCCTATTTTCATCAGCTGTGATGTGAGCAGTCTTTCTGAGTTGTTCAGAATTTGAAACAGGCAGTGCTGTAGAGTTAAGTTTCCTTTTCAAAATTGATATTTTTCCTTTCAAATAGATATCACTTTGCTTTTAAAGGAGAAACTTTATTTGGCTGCTCAGGAGTCAGCTTTTAATTAAGTTTTCAGCAAGGAATCATCAAGCTAAGTATCTTGGGAAGGTATTTATAGCTTTTTTTATTAAACTACAGGACTACAGTTTTTGCTGAGTATAGTAGTAATTTGTGACTTGGCACTGAACTTAAATATTACATGGCAGCTACGAAGGAAGAGGTAGAAGGACAGAATCTTGAAAAAGCTGTATGCCTTTTAGTGTTGAAACCCAAAATTCCTGTACTGTTTGACTGTTTATTAAAATGCCAACCGATCATTCATAACAGCATTATTTTTTTTTTCAGTCCTCCCAGCCATATTATCACTGTTAATGGCAAGCAATGTATAAACTTTGCATCGTTTAACTTTCTTGGACTTCTGGATAATGAAAAGGTTAAGGTGAGTTCCTCCGATTATTGTGTTTGTGTGATTATTCCTCTTTTACTTTGCATGTTATCTTGAAATCAAACTTTACTTCAGAAAGCAGAAACCTTGCCAAGGAAGATTGTAAAACTTTTAATATTGTGCTGCTTGAGTTTGTCTTTTTACTGAAGTTTAATCTCATGTGCTTAATGCTTACTAGCTGATTTTCAAGTTAGATTAGTATTTAGTGTCCTTAATCAGTAGAATACCATGAGTGATGCATAAACACTTGTTTAAAATAGTTTTCATGTGAAATTAGTTCACAGAATTCAGTACCTATCTTGCTGTCTTTAAAGCAGGTCATGTTACATGATGCAAGAACTGGCCTGTGATAACTAGTATAAAATTGTCAGTGTGAAGTGTACAGAAGAGATCTAGCATATGAATAAATGTTTTGTGTAATTCTTTACTGTTCAAGAGTGCGGCCCAGGCATCTCTGAAAAAATATGGTGTTGGCACTTGTGGACCTAGAGGGTTCTATGGTACTTTTGGTGAGTAACTTTCTTTGGTTTGCTTTAAAAGTGTTCAGACTGGTTTGATAAGTCAGCCAAAATAGTCCTGCATAGCAGAAGTGGGAAATTATTTCTGTTGCTGGGAAGAACAGTTACCGTCTTACACACTTTTTACTGTAATTGTTAAGTATGGTAGCTTTTATCGTTTGTAGCTTTGTTTCTTATTAATTTTATGTGTTTTCTTACTCTTTCTAATACTGATTTAGGAGGAGAGTTGCAAATTTAAATATAATCTGGTTTAGTTCTGGTCACCATAGTAGAAAGAGAAAATAAACATTGAAATTTATTCATGCATGATGTGTTTAAATTAATAATAATTTTCTAAGTAGACCACAAGAGGGCAGTCTGATTTTCATGATCAGGGTCATTAGTTGAGTTTATCTAATGCTGTAGTGTAGTCAGAATGATGTTATCCTTTAGTGATAGTTTTAATTTTTGTAATTAAGAAATTTGATGACACAAGCAGATGTTACAAAGTTTTTTCATGCTTTTTTTAAGAAGTAATAAGTTGTTAAATACCAGCCTCTGGAAATAATTCTTTACAGCCATTAGTATTTTGAAATGCTGTTTGAAACCAAAAAGTGATACATGAATAACTGCATAGTTGCAGGGTAGAACCATCAACTCATCATCTTGTGAACTTTCTAGTCTTTTCCCAGTTCAAAGTGATTGCATTCAAAGCATGTTTCTACTCAATTGATTTCATAGAGCTGGCTTCCTGTAGCCTTGGCTTGAATTCAAGAGAAGCTTGAACTTTTCTCGGTTAGAATCATAGAATCATAGAAGTTAATCAAGCTAGTCCTTTAATTGATCAACCAGTTGCTCTACCTATTTTGATTTATTAGAAGTCTGTGTATCAGAATGAAGTTGAGTCTTTGACATCAATCTTATAGATTCAGGATTCCAGTACCTAAAGAGAGGGGTACAAGAATGCTGGAGACGGGCTTTTTACAGGGGCACATAGTGATAGGACAAAGGGTAATGGCTTTAAACTGAAGGAGGATAGGTTTGGATTAGATCTAAGGGAGAAATTCTTCACCTTGAGGATGGTGAGGCCCTGCAGCAGGTTTCACAGAGAAGGTTTGGATGCCCATCCCTGAAAGTGTTCAATGCCAGGTTGGATGAGTCTCTGAGCAACCTGATCCTAGTGCAGTGTGTCCCTGCCCATTGCAAGGGGTTTGGAACTGGGTGATCTTTAAGGTCCCTATGAACCCAAACCACTCTGTCGTTCTATGAATTAAAATAACAGTCTGATACAGGTTATTTTATTTAGGCAGAATACGTAATACTGTGCTCACCTTTCTGCAGCAACAATCCAATCACCATCTGGTATTACCCTTATTAATCTTTTGATTTAGTGGTGCTTTGTTTCTAACATGGGTCGCTTTGACCAAATTGATTTGGAAAATGCCTGTATGTGTAATTGTCAGTTTATCTTAAGGGTGAGTAATCTCTGGCACGGAGATAGTGACCATTTCAGTTGTCTGAAGTGTGTTCGGGACATGGTATGTGATTGCAGCCTGATAAGAGTAGTTTTCTGTTATACTAATAGCTGCATTAGATACAGTGGAAGAACTGACAATCTGCCAACAAGACTTCATAATTGCTATAAATTACACAGCTATTGGTTGTCTGACAGTGGAAACTGCTCCCTAGCCATTGTCCAGGAATGCTGCATCATTTATTTATGGTGTAATCACAAGTAGATTTTAATTAACATTGCATAATTGCATAAGGACATGAGAGAACCACATTGCGTAAATATTTTCACATGTGTCAAAGCTTCTGATTAATATTGGTTACTTGTCAGTTTAAGTAAGGCTGGATTAGTTGCAGCTGTTTTACTGGAAGTTATTTGTTCCAACACTTTTCCTACAAAGAAACATTCTGTTTGCTTCAGTTAGATGATTAGTAGAAGCAATAATAGCCTTTCTGATATGAAAACAAGTAAATTCTCTAAGGTCTTTTCAATTTTTCTCTCAAATAGATGTGCATTTAGAATTAGAAGAACGACTAGCAAAATTCATGAGGACAGAGGAAGCGATTATATACTCATATGGATTTGCTACAATTGCCAGTGCTATTCCTGCATATTCAAAAAGGGGGGACATTGTGTTTGTGTAAGTATTGTTTTCTACTTGGGAAATTCCAGATTAAAGAGTTTTTCTTTCAATTTCTCTTCTTCATTATTGTTAATCATATTAAGTTAACTGTTTAGAAAATAATGCTGGTTTTGATCAAGTATTTTGTTGTACAGAGGTCAGATACCTTTGTAAAATAGTCCAGATCAAATCAGTTACTTCTTTTGTCATGGAAGAGCAGACTTGGGCACTCAGATGAAAGAAACACAAAACATGCATGCAGGAACTAATAGAAGTCTAATACTTAGTTTTCTTCTTAAGAAACCATACGGTCGTATTTGCTTTTCTTCTGTTCGCTGCTGGCTTTTCACCTTTCTTGCAGGACATTTGTTCTCCTCATGCATATTTGCAGTGAATTAGTTGGGTAAATATTGGTACATGTTGAAATAACACAAGAACAGCTTTGCAAGGTGAAACTAAGGATTCAGCAAGCCCAGTATCTGGCCCCTAAAAATAGACAGTCATAATTTGTAAGAGTTAAAGAAAAAAACAAAAAAACAAAAGCCAGGAGAAACTATTTAACAATTTCCAAAAACTGCTGAGCCAAAGAAGAGGGTTTGTATTTAGTAGTAGTTGATGTACCTTTCTTAAGCTTTCCTATTCATTTAGTACCTTTGTAAGTCTTTAATAACTGCAGTGCTTCTGTGACATGTAAGTTCACAGTTTAACTTGAACATTTTATGAAGAAACATGAAATACCTGTTTTGAAGACAACACCTACCAATTTCAGTTGAAGAATTTGATTTTTAGACAATGAACTGATATATATTCTCGATGGGGAAAGTGAGTGGGTGACTGTGTGGGCTTAGCTGTTTGCTGGGGTTAAGGCACCAGACACTGATGCTTTTGTATTTGCCAAAATCATTCGTCAGTGCTCTCTTTTCTAAGTGCAAGTCTTGTAGGCTATTTGACTTCTTTTAAAGAAATGTCATAACTTGATCATGATAAAGTTTTTTGATAGTCTTTGAACATATTCTGGATCAACATTTTTGGGACCAAGATTGTGCATACCATTCAAAATGCCAGTGTATCCTGGATTTAGCTATCTTATACTACTTCAGCTTCTAACTGAAAGATGATCACACTATATTTTAAAGCAACTAGGTTGAAATTACTGCATATAGCATGTGCAGAAATTTTGATTTAGTTGCCATTTTAAAAAGATTACTCAACTTCAGCAGCTGTGAAATTACATACATTATCATGCTCAGAGATTTGTTTTTCCAACACTTAAAAATGCCATATCTTTATTTGAACCCCGAGACAGTAATTCCCGAAGGATATTAAAAAGCAGGTTTTGAGTATTGGAGGACTACTATAAATGTTACAGGCACATCTTTGCACCTTTTTTCTAAGACCCAGTGCAAATGGAGTGAGAGGTTTCTGGGATGATTTACTGTGGTATTGTACCTGGTCTGTGGAATGCTATGTTCATTTAAACTACTGTCACATACAAACAAAAGGACCAGTGTACACTTCAAGAAAAAAAAACCTACTGGCTTGCCTTCATAGCTTTAGTGCATAGGAAAGTCAAAGCTTTGGATATTAGTTTTCAAAATGTAAATAAAATATCAGCTTTAATAAAGCTGATTTAAGTACACCTAAATACAGACATCTGCTCAAATTAGGACAGTCCTAATAGCCAGCTTTATTCAAAGTGCAAACTTAGAAGGTCTTGCTTTATTTACAGAGATGAAGCTGCCTGCTTTGCTATTCAGAAGGGATTACAGGCATCTCGTAGTAACATCAAGTTATTTAAGCATAATGATATGACTGACCTTGAACGACTGTTGAAAGAACAGGAGACTGAAGATCAAAAGGTACCATTCCTTTTGAAAAGATATTTGAATTCTTTTGCGCCACCTCCCCCACATTTTTTTTTACTGGGTTTTGTAATTGAGTGGACGCAATGCTTATAGGTAAAGCATTTACTTATAGTTTTTTGTAAATCTCTGTTAAGCAGTTAATGTAGCTTATGTAATTAAGACCCAATTCTATAAAGCAGTATCTATTTATTTAGTTTTGTCTGCATAACTGCTGGAAGCAAGCTCATAGGCATTCATGGAGTGGGGGTATACCTCTGTGGGCAGCTGACTGAAGTGTGAGCGTATTTTGGTTTTTAAAATATCATTACAGAGCCTTTTTTTGGTCATTTAGAAACTTGTATAACTGCATTTACATAGTCACGCAAGTTGATTATCTGTTCAAATGCCACACCGTAAAGTCAACACAAAGTGGCTAGTCTTAACCTTTTAAGTTACAGAATCAACATTATTTTATTTTTATTTTTCTTAGAGCCTTCCCCTGTCTTGCAATGAACTCTGAAAGTGTTCTCTCTCTGGAGAAATTTGGGTCAGTTTGATGGCTGGCAACTCATGCTGACAGTAATACAAAAGGGTATCCAAAAGCAGCTACTAAAATTAGGATCAAGAGATACAGATAACTTGCTTAAATAAATTTTTAAAAAATTAGCTGAAGAGCTGGCAGCATTATGTGCCTTGTTAACAGAGTGCTGGAAAGTTACAGACAATGGAAAGAAAGATGGTTTTGCGCTCACACGATAAGTAAAGTCCTTGAACCATATAATTTGAGGTCAATCAGCTTAACATCAGTCTAAATCAGTAATGGATCTGATTAACAGCCAATTTATAGACAATGTACGGGTTAACATAACTTCATGGAGACTACATTTTGTCAGATAATCTTTACGTAAGTTTTCAGATGTGGTTCCAGACTAGTGTTGCAATTTGTGTTACAGTTTGGTTTGTTAGCACAGAGTACTTTGATTTAGCTACATGGTTAACGTTTCTTAACATAATTATCAGAATGTGAACATGAAGTCGATGACCAAGAGTTTAATATAGACCGTGTGTACATAACTAAGACTAGGAACTAGACTAGGAACAGAAAGATCTTACCACTAGAGCTGGTCCAGCTTGTGGAGTGGACTATGCCTAGCTTTGGTGCCTACTACTTAGAAAAGCCAAATAGATGTTTTTCTGACTCATTTTACAAGAACTCAATAAGGTAAGAATCATGACTTAAAATCCCTGATCAGAAGACATAAATAAGGTTTAAAGTAAGTAACGGGGAAACAACATACCATTAAAGTTTAAAGAGAAACCAGTGCAGGGTATTTTTCTGGCCTATTTTGTCCAGAGATTGGTCAAGGAGATTGCAACTTGAATGCTTTGGATTGTGTTTTATGAAGACATTGCTTGTGAGAGATTTGTGCTGCATTGGGAATCCTCATGCAGAAACTACTTGTTTTGGGCAATTAGAGGGCTTTTGAACAGATGGTGAATATACTAGAGACCAAGATTTATAGTATTCTGTAGTTGTATTGTTTGTATTTTATCCATAAAGTCCAAATTATCTTAAATCTTGCATAAGAGCTAGAAACTTCTAAAATTACAGTATAAAGAACAACTAGTTGAATGAGGCATTTCAACTTTCATTGGAAATGATAAATACTTAAACTAAAGTAAAAGCGTACTGGAAAAAGAGATGTTATCTTCCTTCATCTCCCTTTCCATTACTGTCCTTTCCTATGAAAAAATCTCAAGAACTTTGCTTATTAGAAATAATTGATATCATCTGAAACCATATCTTTCTCTAAAGAATCCTCGCAAGGCCCGTGTAACTCGAAGGTTTATTGTAGTGGAAGGATTGTATATGAACACAGGAGATGTGTGCCCTCTTCCAGAACTGGTAAGTGGTTTCAGTTTACCTTTTAAATTCTGCATGTGGAAAAGCTCTACATACAGGTTTTCTGTTTATCTTCTTGCTTTCTTAAACATTCATGAAATGGCAATCATAAGTCATACTGTTTTGAAACTTCTGATCAGGAGTAGGATTATGAAGCTATATATAATGAGACCTGTACGTGGGTATATGTTTATGGTCTTAATTTTCAACCTGTAAAGTATAATGTATTTTTTAGCTATGCTGTATGGTACTAAATCATTAAACTAAGTTATATCTAAGAAAACATAGGAAGTTTCAAAGCAACCCTCACACAAGTGTCATAGTATCATAGTATCATAGAATTGTTTGGTTGGGAAAGACCTTTGAAATCAAGAGTCCAACCATACCTGTCCACTACTAAACTGCATCCCTGGGCACTGCATCTCCCTTTTAAATACCCCTGGGGAATGTTGACTCAACCACCTCCCCGGGCAGCCTGTTCCAGAGCCTGATAACCCTTTTCAGTGAAGAATTTTTTCCTGATATCTAATCTAAACTTCCCTTGGTGCAACTTGAGGCCATTTCGTCCTGTCACTTGTCGCTTGGGAGAAGAGACCAATGCCCACCTCACTACATCCTCCCTTCAGATAATTGTAGACAGTGGTAAGGTCTCCCCTCAGCCTCCTTTTCTCTAATCTAAACAACCCCAGTTCCCTCAGCCACCCACAGAAGAACTAGGTTGGAAAAGAACCCCAGGATCATCAAGTCCAACCATTCCTATCAACCACTAAACCATGCCCCTCAGCAACTCATCCATCCATCTTTTAAATACCTCCACGGTGGTTGACTCAATCACCTACCTGGGCAGCCTCTGCCAGTGTCCAGTGACCCTTTCCATGAAAAATGTTTTTCTGATGTCCAGCCTGAACCTTCCCTGGCAGAGCTTGAGAACCCTTGCAAAACTTGTTCTCCAGCCCCTTCATAAGCTTTGCTGCCCTTTTTTGGACACGCTCCAGCAGCTCAATGTCCTCCTTGTAGTGAAAGGCCTAAAATTGAACCCAGGATTCGAGGCGTGGCCTCACCAGTGCCGAGTACAGGGGCACAATTCCCTCTTTGGTCCTGCTGGTCCCACCATTTCTAATACAAGCCAAGATGCTGTTGGGCTTCTTGGCCACCTGGGCACACTGCTGGATCATATTCAGCCAGTTGTCAAGCAACATTCCCACATCCTTCTCTGCCAGGCGGCTTTCTAGCCACTCATCCCCAAGCCTGTAGCACTGCATGGGATTGTTGTGTCCCAGTTGTGGGACTTGGTACTTGGCTTTGTTAAACGTCATGCTGTTGAATTGTCGTAAATGGAAACTCCAAGGAAAATATCTGCTATTCAGCATAAATTGGCTTTTTGAGCAGCCTATGTTCTAGTAGATAACGGAAGAAATCTTGTAAAAATGCATCATCTTGAAAGTACTTGATAGCCAATTTAAAAACAAAGAGTCAAAAATGGTTTTCGTACAAGAACATTTATGATATTTAGTCTTACATGGTAGAAGGGTTTTGGGGATTTTAAGTGTCTTAATGATAAAATGCAACTCTAGAGCTGACATTTTTGTGGTATTCAAGATACTGTACCTTATATCCTGCCCCCTTTTCTTACCAAATTCTGATTTGCTTGACTTGTATTTTATATCATTTGCTCCATTTTAGATAAAATTGAAGTATAAATACAAAGTCAGAATATTTTTGGAGGAAAGCCTTTCCTTTGGAGTCCTTGGAGAACACGGAAGGGGAATAACTGAACACTTTGGAATAAATGTAAGAGACTTTTTTGTGAGTTTTGTTGTGAACAAGAAACCTGTACAGATGCAAATGGTGCAGTTGATTTCTCGTACCTGTGCCATCAACAATGTGTAGTAGCTTACAATAGAAATTTAAACATACTTTTCCTTCAATCTTAAAGCATTCAGGTCTCAGCATTCTTCTCTCATATACTTACTTGAAATAATTTTACTTATCTTTAGGGAAGAAGATAATAAGAATTTCTACAATGCATAGTTTTATCCTGTTCATGACTCAGTGTGATGATGATTGCAGTAGTTTACAGCTACATCCTCTTAAAAGTGTGATGCTTACACAGAAATGTTTAGGGGCTAGGGGTAAGTCAGAAAAATGATCTTGGCACAAAGCCATCCCACTTTGCTCTGTTGTCTTTTAATCCAGTGGGAAAAAATAGGATAAAGCTTTTGATGGTCCTTTCAAAGATATCTTACTACTTTACCAGCAGATTAAACCAATTTTTTTTTTTTATTAAGAATCTACCTTTTATGGTGTTTATTCAGCTGAGGAGTACTTTGGAAATCCAGAATAGTATCCTTGCAGTTAATTGCTGTCACAGCTGCATGAGCTGGGGAGGAAGAAGTGCTATTTTGGTTGCCAGTGTTTTGGTGTGGAACACCTCTCACTAATTCTGACAGTGTCTGAGTTCAGGTTCGAAATGAAATATGAAACTCTGAGAATTCATTAAGTCTTCCCATGTATCCTATTGGTTTAACTTTTGAGTGTCTTAATATCAAATATGGAAAAGAGAAAATAAATGTTAAATGGTTTTAGAAAAGGAAACAAAAGGTGCTACTGTGGTGCTTGCCAACTACCATGTGATTAATTATCTACCACATTATATTTATTTACAAACATAATCTTTCAGTTTTGTCTGCTAGGAGTGGGCATTTGTAGCAGTGGTCATGGTGCTCATCACACGGCCTGGCAAAAAAAAATGGTCGCAGCTAACAAGTGAAATAAGACAATTGTGTCTCTAATGTTCAAACTCCTGATTTAATTAGGCTTATGCTTAATTTTGATCACAGTCTAACTTCTACTGGCTGCAGTGGGACTACTTACATTTTTGAAGGACACTGTCACACTGAGTGCTTTGAGGAATTCTTACCAGTATCTGTATAGTTCTTTGTTTGTGTTCTTCACATAATAATGTCTGGAAAAGAACATAACTTATAGAGTTATTTACTGGTTTATAAATCTGAATTTCTAAAGTCTCCTTGTATTGCTTAAAATTGTTAGTTCATTTATAGCTGTCCTGATTTTGGCTGGCATAGAATTCAAGAGTATCACGTACTCTTTCTGGTACGTGATAGCACCATATTTTGGATTTGAGATGAAAATTATGTTGATAGCACACTGACCTTTTTAGCAGTTGTTGGGTAGCACTTATACTAGGTCAAGGACTTTTTCAGCTTCCCGTGCTCTGCCCACAGGGAGGTGCACAAGAAGCTGGAAGGGAATATAGCCAGAACAGCTGACCCAATCTGGCCAAAGGGATATTCCATACCATAAAATGTTGTGCTCGGTATATAAACTTGGGGAAGGGTGGTTGCTGCTTAGATTAATAACTTATTAATTTAACCGGCAGATTGATGATATAGATCTCATTAGTGCAAACATGGAAAATTCACTTGCTTCTATTGGAGGATTTTGCTGTGGAAGATCTTTTATTATTGACCATCAGGTAAGCCAGGTCTCATTTTTATGTGGTGTGGCAGGAAATGAGAGTTAGTTAGTAATATTAGTTTGCAAGGACTGTTATGGTATAAATCATTATGTAACATTTGATTCTATGCAAAACTGTCTGTCTCTATGAAATATTGTAGGTGAACTAGAGACCTACTTTTAAATCCTTACATGAGCCTGTTAAGTGTAGAGGGGAGGTTGTTTAAATGTATATGACTTAACACTTAAAAAATCGCCTATACTGTTATGAACAAAAAAAGTGATTTTTTTTCCCCCTATTTTCTTTTTCTCCCACAGCGATTGTCTGGTCAGGGTTACTGCTTTTCTGCATCCCTACCTCCTTTGTTAGCTGCTGCTGCTATTGAGGCTCTGAATATTATGGAAGATAATCCAGGTACTTAGTTCAGGATCTCATTCAGTCTTTCTTCACCCAAAACTAATAACTCATGCTTCTTCCTACTTTGATTCCTCCCCCTTTTACTCTCTTTTTAGGTAATTAATTTTACGTGCATGTTTTTTTCTTCGTATATTTTCCTATCCTGCTTTTCTTCTTCAGTGTCCCCTCCCATTTCATTCTTCCAGCTGGAAATGAGTGAGTTGCTTGAGGCTAGGAGGGACAGAGAGTGGTTGTCACTAAGCAAATAAGAAGTTATCCTTTATGCTTTGTAGACTCATTAAATGCTTCTTCCTTGAAAACAAATTCCTTCAACACGAATGGAGGAAGGAAAGGTTAAAGAGAAACAAATGGGAATATATTTCCTCAGGACCAAACAACCCTTTTGTTTCCACTTGCACTACATAATTCTTTTTACTTCTCCAAGTCAGCATCCAGGCAAGAGTCTCAGAAAGTATAATGGTTCAAACAACTGCAGCTTTGGTAGGATGAAGTACAGGACATTTGGATAAAGATAAAGGATAAAGCAGGAGTTTCTGCTCTTGGAATCAGTGGACTGCCCTTGTTGCTAGAACATACATTTTTGTGGTGAGTGAAAGGGGTGAGACATATGAGAAGGACAAAACTTGCTAAATCTGTGTGTATTTGTTTTTAACCTTCATTAGCATCAGCTGATTGGAGGACATCTACAAAAAGTAGTAGTATTTTAGTCTGTCACAAATAAACAAAAACTACTTGGTAGACCATGCCTAGTCCTCAGAAGTTAAGCAAAAGCAAGAAAAAAAAAAAGTTATGGGACTGTTAGCTGTAGTGGAGGGTTAACCTTTACCTAGAAAAAGAACGAGGATCTGCAGATCCAGGAGTCAGAATTTCCTATTTAAAAATCTGCAGTGAGTTGTTGAAAGTATCGAGGATCTGCGTGGCTGATATATTTTGTAGATATAAAGAAGTTGGACCTGCCATTTCAATGTCATTTCCAAGTATTCATGTCGTCCTTTTCCTATGATCATGAACTAATGCAGCTGGAGTAATGAGATAAAAGGAAGTAATGCACTTGTCAGGTCTTAAAAGCCTGTCATTTCCTGGCAAAAATGGGAATCAGGAACATTTTGAAAAGTAGTGAAAGACTTAGTTCTTCAATGGATTTGTGTATCTCTTTCCTTCCCAGTGCTTTTTTTTTTTTTAAATCTTAGACAAATAGAAATACAAAGCAGACTCAGGATACCTAAGCCTTTTACTTTTCTTTTTTTTTTTATTTTCAATTGTGTGCCTGTGTATATAGACATTTTTCAGACTCTCCGGGCTAAATGCGAACGAATTCACAAAGCTTTACAAGGGTAAGTGTATTTTGGTGGTTGGTTTATTTTGGCTGTTGTTGATTTGACCATTCCTTTGTCATGCCAGCTTTAAAGAACTGTCCTTGCCCAAATCTACTTCTGGTTTTACAGATGCTTAGACTGGATATAAATATTCTAAATTAGGTATGTACGAGAGGAAGAAAGTCATCCTTTTCTTAGTGTCTCTGTTATGCAACTTAAAACCAGTCCAGGTTTTCAAAATCCCTTTCCAAGAATTGAAATGCGATACCTTAATGATAGTGAGTATGTTTGTAAGCCATTAGACATTTAAGTCTTTAGGAGACTGTAACAGCTTTCAATCTATGAAGTATTGATAAGCATTTTGACAATAATGTCTTAAGTGAAAGCATTTAGGGTGTAGTTTAGCAGATCCACTTTCAGAAAACTCAGTACACCTTGCAGTCACCTTTAATTACAGTATTGTTCTTAGAGATGAGACTTGAATGGTAAATAGTAATAGAAGTGTTCATTACGAGTGTGATTCATTCCATACCCATTTACCACAGGGCTAGAAAACAGTCCAAGTCATATTTAATTTACTAATACAGAACTAGCCTTAAAAGCAGTGTTGGTGTTAAGGAGGGTGGATTTGTTCCTTTTTTACCTCAAAATCAGATCTTTCAGACTTCTCTTTTGTGTGGAAATTGTACATTTTTGTCTGAAAATGAAACTTCCCCAGCACTTGTTAAGAAATCAATTCTGATTTCAGGAAGGTTTCAGTGAGCTCAAATACTTGTTGAATCTTAATTTGGCAGAGGCTCAGAAAAAAAAATAGTTAATATTTTACATGAAGGTTAAGGTATGGCCATCAGAAGACCTCATGTTAAACTCCTAGATTTCTTCAAATAGTTGGATAAGATGAATTATGTGCTTCAGTTTACTACAGCTGTGACTAACAGAAAAATCTTTAAGGTTGAAATTAAGTTTGAAACTTGCAAGCAGTCTCAATGAATAAGTGCATAGCAAATACAAAGCATGTTGTTAAGGCCAAGTCTCAGTTTGAATGGAGGTGATAAAAAGTTTGCTTCCTCCTCCTCTTTTCTCATTTACTCTTGCGGGGGCGGTATTTATAATTATCTATTTCAATTAAAGAATTATGTCTGTTTTGTAAAGAGAAGCTAATACTCCTCTCTAAACAAAACATAATAGTTGTAGCACCTTGTCTTGAACTTCAGCAAATGCATTTGAGTTAGAGTGAGACTTCAGCTTGACTTATACTCTTACCTCCCTCCTTGTAGAACAGTACTGCTAGAAGTCAAATCAGTCCTAGGGAAGTAACTAAGAACAGATACGTTAAATAGCCATGCTGCGTATGTCTTTCTATTTTGTAGCTGCACCTTGGAGTTCTTTTCCTTGTCCTTTATGTTTCCAAATGTTATATCCCCAATCCCTAGATAGGCCTGCAGTAATAAGACAAATGCTCTGTGTGTGTATTAAAGAAATAGCCTGTGTCTGCAAGTTTGCAGGTGTAGGTGAATGGCACCAGAATGTTTGCGGTTTGTGGCTGAGGAAGAAAATCAGTTTTACTTGCCTTCTGGAATGGACTGTGAATTAAAATAGCATTGTAGAAATAATGCAAGATGTTTCCATGCTAGAGTACACTATTATTTTTTTTAAGTTTATAATTGATCTAGTGTTTGTAGTGCCAGTTCTCTCTCCTTTAGGTTCCAGTTTGGTTGGTTTTGGATTTAACATCTCTTCTGCTCTTACTGGTTCATGAACTTTGTGAAAATAGAAAAGTTATTTGAAAATGAGGACATAAGCATATAATGTGTCTGAGGCAAAATCATAAAAGTCAGCAAATCAAAATTACGGGTGATGGCAGACATGAGTTTATGGGCCTGTTAGTTTTGTAGACCAGAGGGCTTGCTTGGGTAGCGGGTATAGTTTTTTTGAGAGTAATAACTCGGTCCCAGTGATGTTATCAGGACAATGACAGTCATCTCTCAATCATTTTTTACAATTCAGTTAGATTTGAAGGACCCGATTAGCAGCTGACCCTAAACGCAGGTATGGGAGCAATTCTACTAATATAAATAGTTTTAGAGGAGCTTCTGACTGAGTGACAGATGATATCATAAGGATTTTCTGCAGGAAATAATTTAAAATTGGAAATTTTGATAAAAAAGTAAACATTATTTCTTCTTATCACATAAGTGGGTAAAAAGATTTATTGTTATTGATTTTGTTAATATAGACTCCAAAGACTTGATTCAGCTAGCTGTGTTTTTGTCAGCAACACACATGCGTAACACTAACATTTCTCCTGCGTTTTCATAAGGAACCTTCAAAATTTCTGTTAATTCTTTTTGCAAAAGGAGGAGCCACTGTTGTTAACAGACTTGCTGAAACTATATTGATATCTTCCCAAAGGAGTTTATTAGATTTTGTAAGTTTAGTAATATTTACCTACTGGTAGCTGAAATGCACGTTTTGTCTGCATTAGTATTAGTAACGTGAAATATCCCTTCCTTTTCACTGTCCACGTAGAAAGCAGAAACACTATATATAACTTTAACACATACATTCAAGTTAGGACGTGCATTAAAGGCTTTTTATTTGTTCTAGGATTTCTGGGTTAAAAGTAGTGGGAGAATCTTTTTCTCCAGCATTGCATCTGCAGTTGGAAGAGAGCTGTGGATCTCGAGAAAATGATGTGAAGTTGCTCAGAAGAGTTGTGGATTATGTGAGTGTCCCCATAGCAATTAAATATATCATTACCTTTGATAATGTGGATAATGAATAAAATGCATATGGATAAGGAGGCTTGTTGGGTAACTTAAAGTATGTTGCAGGAATGCTGCAAGAAACTCAAGTTTCTTTGCTGACTGCAGGACTGTATTAAAGACTATCTTATAACCATTTCTTGCTGCAGATGTTTAGGTCTGTAGTACTGGATAAAAATATATGTAAAAATATGGATAAAAGAACTAAGCTGGGTGGAAGTGTTGATCTGGTGGAGGGTCGGGAGGCTCTTCGAAGGGATCTGAACAGGCTGGACTGCCAGGCTGAGACCAGTTCCATGAGGTTTAACAAGGCCAAATGCCGGGTCCTGCCCTTGGGGCACAACAACCCTTTGCAGTGCTACAGGCTAGGAGAAGTCTGGCTAGAAAGCTGCCTGGAGGAGAAGGACCTGGGAGTGTTGGTTGACAGCCGACTGAACATGAGCCAGCAGTGTGCCCAGGTGGCCAAGAAGGCCGATGGCATCTTGGCTTGTATCAGAAACAGTGTGACCAGCAGGTCCAGGGAGGTTATTCTCCCTCTGTACTCAGCACTGGTGAGACCGCATTGCTCTCTACAACTACCTAAAAGGAAATTGTGGAGAGGAGGGTGCTGGCCTTTTCTCCCAAGTGACAGCGGACAGGACAAGAGGGAATGGCCTCAAGCTCTGCCGGGGAGGTTCAGGCTGGACATTAGGAAAAAATTTTTCACAGAAAGGGTCACTGGGCACTGGAACAGGCTGCCCAGGGAGGTGGTTGAGTCAACTTCCCTGGAGGTGTTTAAGGGACAGGTGGACGAAGTGCTGAGGGGCATGGTTTAGTATTTGATAGGAATGGTTGGACTCGATGATCCGGTGGGTCTTTTCCAACCTGGTGATCCTATGATTCTATGTTAGACTTTTTATTTCATAATGATTTCCTGTTGCACATTTCAAAACTCAAGTTAAATTTGGATACAAAACTGTTACTTAGAAAATTTCTGTAGTGTTCTTAAGAATAAAGGCTATCATTTCAACAGAGTTCTAGTGCTGTATTTTATCCATTTGAGGTTGAGCTTTCCGTAATTTTGCTTCTTTGAGACTGTGAACTTTGTTTTATGTGAAAAGTCGTCATGTTTGTATGTCATACCTTTTCCATCTTCAGTACATGTTCATTCTTTCTCCCACATGAAGGAAGTGAAGGTTGATGAAGAAGTTTGATATTTCAGGTGGCAGGTAAACTAGACTACCCAACAAAAAGAAACTGAAGTTGATTTCTTCAAAAATATGCTTCAGTATGATTTAATAACCTACTTGATACAGCATTTTCCTGTGATTACTTAGAGGTGAAAGCTAAAGAAGCTATACTGTTTTGTGTGTTTATGCTGTATTAGAATTAGAGGTGATTTTGTACAACCTTCAAAACCTTCGTTCGGGAGAAGACTCATAAAAGTTAGGTTTTTGTATTGAGTGATCAAAAGGATATGGTATCAGAAATTCCTAGAGTGATAACAGCTGTATTTTCTTTATTCGTAGTGCATGAATAGTGGTGTTGCGTTAACTCAGGCCCGCTATTTGGAGAAAGAAGAAAAATGTCTTCCTCCACCGAGGTTAGTAGAAAGGCAATACTTATTTCATTTTATTGCATATGACCCTCAATCTCTTTTCATACAATGATGGGGGATGTTCTATAAACTGGATTGAAGAGTTGGTCTTGCTCAAAATGGGAGAAGTTCTGTTTTGAGGTATATTTTCAGTGGCTCTTACAGAATACTAATACCCTGAAGTCACAGAATCATAGAATGGTTCAGCCTGGAAGGGATCTTGAAGAACATCTAGTTCCCACCCCTCTGCCATCAGGAGAGGTACCCACCAGACCAGGCTGGTCCCCATCCAACTTGGACTTGAACACTTCCACAGAGAGGGCATCCACAACTCCCCTGGGCAACCTGTTCCAGTGCCTCACAACCCTCATTGTGAAGAATTTCTTCCTAATGTTTAACCTAAATCTTCCCCCTTGCCATGTATAGCCATTCCCCCTCATCCTATCACTACATGCTCTTGTAAAAATCCCTCCCCAGATTTCTTGTATGCTCCCTTCAGGTACTGGAAGACCACTGTAAGGTCTTCCCAGAGCCTTCTTTTCTCCCAGCTTAATAACCCCAACTCACTCAGCGTGTCCTCATAGCAGAGGCGCTCCAGCCCTCTGATCATCATTGAGGGCCTCCTCTGGACCCATTCCAATGGTCCCATATCCTTCTCATGTTTGGGATTCCAGAACTGGACACAGTATTCCAGGTGGGAACAAGAGAAGAGTCACCTCCCTTGACCTGCTGGCCACACTTTTCCTGATGCAGCCCAGGATACAGGTGGCCTTCTGTGTGCGCACATGGCTGGCTCACATCGAGCTTCTCATCAGTCAGCACCCCCAAGTCCTTCTCTGCAGGGCTGCTCTCAGTCATGTTGTCCCCCAGCCTGTATTGAAACCATGGATTGCCCTGACCCATGTCAGGCTGAGGGGAGACCTTATTGCTCTCTACAACCACCTGAAGGGAAGTTGTGGAGAGGAGGGAGCTGGCCTCTTCTCCCAAGTGACAGGGGACAGGACAAGAGGGAACGGCCTCAGGCTCGCCAGGGGAGGTTCAGGCTCGACATAAGGAAAAAATTCTTCACTGAAAGGGTCATTAGGCAATGGAACGGTCTGCCCAGGGAGGTGGTTGACTCGCCTTCCCTGGAGGTGTTTAAGGCACGGGTGGATGAGGTGCTGAGGGGCATGGTTTAGAGATTGGTGGGAATGGTTGGACTCGATGATCCAGTGGGTCTCTTCCAACCTGGTGATTCTATGATTCTATTGTATAAGTGTAGGACTGTGCTCTTGGCCTTGTTGGTCCTCATGAGGTTCACACAGGCCCCCTTCTCCAGCTTGTCCGGGTCCCTCTGAGTGACATCCCGTCGTTCTGGTGTGACAACTGTACCACTCAGCTGTGTGTCGTCTGCAGACTTGCTGAGGGTGCATTTGTTCTTGCTGTCTGTGTCATTAATGAAAATATTAAGCTGCACTTGTCCCAGTATGGACCCCTGAGGGACACCACTTGTCCCAGATCATCATCTGGACATCAGACTGTTGACCACTGCTCTCTGAATGCAACCACCCAAACAATTCCTTATTCACTGAAGAGTCCACCCATCAAATCCATCTCTCTCCAGTTTAGAGACAAGTTGTGAGGGACCATGTCAAAGGCTTTACAGAAATCCAGATAGATTTCATCCATTGCTTCTCCCTTGTCCACTGATGTGGTTGCCCTGTCATAGGTTGTTTTGGCAGGACTTGCCCTTGCTGAAGCCATACTGTCTCGAGACACCTCCTCATCCTCCATGTGCTGTAGTATAGCTTCTAGGAGGATCTGTTCCATGATCTTCCCAGGCACAGAGGTGACGCTGACAGACCGATGGTTCCCAGGGTCGTCTTTTCTACCCTTTTTAGAAATGGGCACTATGTTGCCTTTCTTCCACTCACTCTATCAAAACTACCCGAATCACAAAGGCCATCATGTTACCTGTTGGCAGGCACATTTCCATAAGCTGTGCATCTGCAGGTAAAAACTGTGACAATCAAATTTCTGTGGTGGGTACAGGGACTGGGGAAGTAGTCTGACCATTTCTATTTAGTCACATTTCTTGTTTCTGGTTGAATATGAATGCATAGCTATTTCCCTAGACATAGTGATGTCGATGTGTTAAAATTACTACAAGAAAAGTCTGAAGCTGAAGGCAATGAATAAAGTTTACTGTGTATGTTCTGGTTTTCTTTTTCTAGTATTCGAGTAGTGGTAACAGTGGAACAAACAGAACAAGAACTTGACAAAGCTGCATCACTTCTTAAGGAAGCTGCACAGTCTGTATTGAATTAGAATCTTGTTTCAGATTCCTCTTTCTCTCAGATACCCTAAGTGTTTTCTACTGTGTAGTGACTTCACTTCAGATATTCAAGTTCTTCTACTGATGGCATTGAAACCTGACTGAATAACTGACTGAATAAGATTGTTCCAGAATCGTACAAATGCAGTGTGGGGAAGTATGCTGGATTTTGGAACTGGTGAATAACACAGTGTACTTGCAATTCAAACTCTAGCATTTACTAGCATTCCTTAAAAGAGGACATCACTATTGCTTACAGGACTCTTTCATAAGTTGCATCTTAAAAAGTTTTAAATTTATTCGTTCAAACCCTTAAATGTTTTCAAAAATATCTATGTATATTTTCAAAAATGCGTACATGTAGTTTTCTCCCCCCAAAAAATCTTAAGTTTATTGTTTTCTCTTTCTTACATTATCAAAATGTAGACACTTCAAACAAATTTAAAGGAATTATTCCTCCCCTCTGCCCCAAATGAAGATAGGGTGTTTCTAATACTGCCAATACGAAAAAATAACACCTTAAGAGATAATTTTGTGCTACGTTATGTAAGTTATTATTGAATTGTAGAAGAAACATCAGTTCTTTTTTGTTTTTATCTTTCTGCTTTTCTTACGTAATTATATGCATGGTTGATATTATAGATGAGATTTTTCATATTATTAACTTTAAAACGTCTAAATGAAACCTCTGAATTGTGAAATTAGTGTAATTCCATTACACTAGGTTCAGTCAGGGGACTTTGCACCAGTCTTGAAGAGGAGTCATAAGCAACATAATGAATGAACCAAGATTTTGAAACACCAACTAAACACTGGCTTAGTCCAACTGTTTGAAGCACTAAAATTATATGTGCCAAGTTTTGTCTCTTAACAGCTATACCTTAGAGGGGAAGACTCACAGATAGCAATTAAGAATTTAGATGGTACAAATACTACTGAAATACAACTCGATATGTGTTAATTGGATAGTAATATTTGGAGTAATAAAAATTCTACACTGTCATGATTTTTAGTAAGCACAAGTGGACATTATGCAGTGGGGCACAACACACCAGTCAGAGGAAACTGATAAGAAAGCGTGGCAGTAAGTTGTATCTTTTTATAAAATAAAAACCATAGCTGTGTATTTCAGGATTTTGCTTTAAGAATGCTTGTTTAAAAATTTTTGTATTCTGCCTGATCTGTATTCTGGGTGGTTTTGTACTTATGTGCCTTTTTTTGGCTACTGCTACAAGGACTACGGGACTATTTTTGAGGAACATTGTTTAAATAAAAAGTTAATAATGTTTGATTCAGATTTTTACTTACCATATAATTAGATTTTTACATCAAGATCAACCGTACCTTTGCTTTTCTGCATCAGACAAGCATTTGTCTATGTTGCCTCCTTCAGTAAATAGTGACTGTCTCTGCACTGGCTTTAAAAACTCCTCTCCTGTGTAATTCAGATGAACCAGTTAATGTTGCATTGAAGCACCTTTCTTATTGTTTCTTGACTATTTGAAATAATTATCTGTGCTATGTAGGAGAAACTTTCATTCCAATGTGAAGAAGTATTCCTGTTTCACTGACATTTACATTTTTCTCTGTTAACTGTGAGTAAAAGCCTGTGAGAATCAAACACTTCCAAAGAGCAAAAATGTGGGGAAGGAAGCTGATTCCCATTTTACAGACTGGAACTCAAGTGCAAAACAACCTTCTCAAGACCCTCAGAGATAGGGAGAGATGAAAATTAAAACTTATCACTGTACTTGGGGCTTGTGAGCCATCTTGGTTTGATAATTGAAACTTGAATGATCAAGTAATCTCAAGCCTTTGATGTGTAAGCTGGAAACAAGTGAGGCACTTGGATTCCAGTGCAGCAGCGCAAATGGTTTTGGAATTCATGGTAGGTGCAAATCGCCAGTAGCATTGGGATACTAGGTTGCAGAATCTATATTCACTTGCATTTTGTTTGAGGTTTCGTGCAGATGGGAGGATTATTTTTGCACTTTTGAGGACTGTCAACAGTCTTTAGATACATGGTTTGTTTTGTGGTTTTTAATTTTGAGATTTTTGCTTTAAAATGGAGTGATTACACCTAAATTAGCAGGAAGCACGGTGAAATGTCTGGCAATGTCAAATCTGTGACTAAGCAGCTATTATGAAACGAAAGTTCCAGGGTGTTGCTAAGAGATGCTAGCATCCAATTCATTTGGCAAACACATATCCAGCATTTAAACATCGGCTAAACTGTCTTTGTCCGTTTTTGTTATTTGCAGGTGTTAAGAAAAGAATCATTTAGATCACATTAAAGCGGATAGCTTATGATTGATAGCAGTTGAAGTACTGTTATAATGTGTGTTTTACTGACAGTTTATATACATAGTCTCTGAGAAATTAAGATGCTTATGAGATGTAGTTGGTGAAGAGAATATGCTTAGAGTATGTTTGGCCCTCTTTGTTTTGACTTTTTTCTCAAATGTCTCTGTCATGGCAAGCAGATGAAGGGGAAGGATACCTCTGGGGAGAAAAGTTGGTTAGTGTTAGGGAGACAGCAGGTGATTCTGGTTAAACTTTTGACATTAAAAAAATCAGAACCCTGGCAAGGTGCTTAAGTTCTTGGTGCTCTAGGCTGGTAGATACATGAACAAGCCTGTTATAGTTGCCTGGTAGTTGTGTTTGGACAAAGCGGAACTTTCTTAGCCATTTTTTCGGATATGTGAGTGAGGCTAGGGTCTTGGTAAATAAATGAAAAGCTCTTCAGCAAGATACTGTGAGGTGAATCAAACGCACATAGGCCTTATTCTGAAGTTCTGCTTTTCTACTGAAAATAAATATCTGGATTCCTAATTTTTGTTCAACTAATTAGGTATTTTTCCCTGCCAAGTATTTGAAACAGAGTTTGAGCTACGGTGAAGCATATGGATAATAAATTGTAATAAAGATTAATGTTATTTTTTTCTCACTGAAGATTAGTATCTGGTAGTTGAGATGGAATGCATTTTAACTGTAAAAAGGTGCCCATTTATTGAAACTGTCCTGATGAAATTGGGTTTTTGCAATATGTGGGCACTGGGATGGACTGGAAAGGATTTATATTTGAAGGTATTCTGGCTTGAAGAAACATGTTTACAAAGACACCTGTTCTCCTTGAATATTTAAAAATAATTGATAGTTATTTATGTACGTTCGTTGTTTTCATAGGAAAACCCACAGATGCCTTTTCTGTTTATTATAGTAGTCATTATTTTTGGAAGGGAGATGAAATGCATAAGGAGAGTATTAAGAAAGAAAGAGAGATATGACTGAATAACTTTGATTTTTTTGTTTTCACTTTTGAAATACAATCCCAGTCACTGCACAAAATATTGCACTGTCTCCTTTCTGTCACTCCATTTGGACTTTATTATTTTAAACAGGGTTGTGGAGTGTTGGTATTCACTATCTTTGAAGCTGCTACCGCAGAAGTGTCTTGCATCTTAAGATGACCTGAGAAGTGTATATGAGCTGTAAGTGCTGCTTAATCAGAGGAAATATTTACAACTAACAGAAGGCATTTGTACATTAAGATGTTTCAGTGTCCTAATAAATGGAAGTGTCTGGATAACATTTCTTGTTGTGTTTTTGTGTTGCTTCGCAGTTTTCATGACAATAAGATAATAGGCTTACGCTGTCTTGCTGTTTGGATTTTTAGATTCTAGTTTCCTGTGCAGTGTGTGCTAGGTCATTGCAAAATATGCATAATAAGTCATATAAACTAATAAATCAGCTGAGCTGCAGATTGCCAGAAGTGTCTATCAGAGGAAGACAGTTCTTTACAGGACCTTCTTCTAATACTTAAGTAGCAGATACTTACGGAAAATGACTGTTGGAAACTAGACACTGGGCCAGATAGAGTTTTGCTGTGACTCAGAATGGAATTTCTGATCAATGAACAAACTCTTGAGTCCAGATGAAATATGCCCCATCTTTGAAAGACCTTTATGGAATAAAATACTGAAATGTTGCCTAACATGTTACGTGGTTAAGATTTCTCTCTTTACCCCTGCTATTAAGGATGTTACCACCTGACTGCATGCTCTTTGGATAACTGAGCTGCATTTTCCTACATGGGATCCAGGATTGGCAAAAAAAACTTTTAGTATTGGAGACAGAGGAAAAACTTTAGTAGAACTGGAAATGTATAATCCACTGGATAACTTATATTTGGTGCAGGCCAAAAATGAGAACATTCTGAGGCCTGATAGAGACATGATCACCCGCCTTCATATCCTAGGGCCATGGAATTTCCACCTTCGAGAGGGATAAAATAAGTAAGAACTGAGGCATTCCTCACAGAAAGACTCATCACAGCATTTCAGTTATGGGTCAATGTCTACTCTGCAAGAGTGTTTGGCAAGGGGCAGACAGGGTTCTCAAATCATGTCAGCATTGTCAAGCAGAGAATGAGATCTGCTCGCATGTCATTGGGTATTGTCCCACAGTGCAAGACACGGGGATTAAAAAACTTAGCAAACTTTGTGATTTATTGGTATAGGAAGCCAAAAAGAAGGAATGGATAGTAGTCCAAGAACCACTGCTGAAAGATGAATATAATGAACTGTATAACCTAGATGTGGTGTTTGACAAAACAGACCAGGCTATTGTCGTGGACTTAACAATTAGGTATGAGAGTAAAGTGACGTCTTTGGTGGATGCAGTGGCAGGAGAAAGTAAAGAAATACCAGCACTTTAAGGATGAGGTGCAAGAACTGACAAATGCTGCAACTATTAAATGTATGGTATTTCCTTTAGGAGCGTGTGGGAAGTGATAGCAAGGCTCTTAGAAACTGTTGACTGAATTGGGACTTCCCAGTTCCCAGCAGGAAGACGTTGCTTGTTGCTTTTCAAATCAGTCTTCAGTAAATATTTACTTCAGTAAATATTGTGTGTGTATTTGGTAGTCAAGCAGGATCATAATGCAGCAATGAATTTTAATTGTAAACTAATGAATAGTAAATTGGCTGATTCTTTCTGTTTATCTGAGGTGGGAGATGAACCCCCAGGAGTGGCACATGCCAAGGGCCAAAGACAAAAGCAGGCAGTGTCACAGGTATTTCATTCATACTGAAAATCCAGCAACAAGGTTACGTAGAGATGAGAAAGGGGCTCAGAGTCATGACGTGTCATCTATCCTGCCAAAAGACATCAATCAATGGTCTTTACCACCTTTGCTTAACCTGGAAAAGGAACATGTTTAATTTTATATATGTTTGATAAATAGTTGGTAGCAAGGAATACTCAATGGTAACAAAATTCTTATTTATGGCTGTTCACATAGGATATTTTATTGGGGAAAGACTAGAGATCTGATTTTTATCCATCTTTAGATGTCCATAGTCAAGCTACACACAAAGAATTGCTAGCAACCAGTAATCAGCATTTGTAATAATAAATTTCCCGAATAAGAACTACATGAAAGAAGTTAAGTCATAGGCATGATTGTGTATGGATTGTTTTACTGAAATATGCTAATTTTCAAACTTTGTTAATAAGCAAATCTTAAATACTTTTACTTGCTTAATTTCTAATTTAATTGCCTAAATTTCTATCTTGAGAATAAAATTTTTTAAATGTTTAAGGATTTTAAGAGATCAGACTTTTTAAATTTGTTGGTGTCTTGTTTCTGGAAGCTTTTGCTTTTCCTGCACCTTTGTTTTCCGGTCATCTTTCTGCTTTTTTTCTCCTTTGTTTTCCAGGAAAGTCCCCAAAACCAAAGGCATTGTTGCAAGCTTAAAAACTATTTAGGCAGTGAAAGTATTTGGTATGCAGTAGACTTTGTTTTAGTGATTATGTCCACATTTCCTAAATGCAGAGGCATGCTCCTGTTGTTCGACTGGTGGGAGGCAAGGGATGTGCAGAAAGTTGCATTGAACTGGGGATTTAATATGATGGTACAAATGAGTTGGATTTATTAGATGATATTTCCAGTGAAAATGTAGTGACTCAGTTTCAGTCTAGTTTCAGTGCTTATCTGTTCCTTGGTACATAATGCTGATGAATGCTGTGCAATTTACAGTACATGAATACCGAAGGTTTGAGGCATAAGTTGAAACCTGTAGAAATGCACAATGATTTATGCATCAGTGTTCACCTCTAAGTACAGGAGGCTGCTTTTGCCACTGTAGTGTATTTTTACTATTTGAAAGCATAGCATTAAGCATGCAGCTGCAGTATCAGATATGCTGGAGTTACAGGTCAAAAGTGGAAACACTTTTTGAATGCTATGAGTTTAGGACAGCAAGATAGTGATGTTTTTCATAAAGGTGCAATTTGGTAGTATTTGACAGGCCCTCAGTTTGAACATGAAATGTTAAGTGCTCATTAAGATTAATAAGACATAAGGATGCAAAATGTTGGAGTGGAGTTGCAGTGGAGAAAATGGACAGTAAGACTAGCTATCATTAGTAATGAGACTAGGTTACGGAAGTTAATTGTCACCAGAATTGTTGCTAAGCCATTGTTGATCTGCCCAAGTCTAGAGAGTAATTGCAAACTAGAGATTGGTAAGCTTGGTGTGAATACTGGAGATTTTTGTATGTCAGAAACTGTTTGTCTTTGCAAGAAAAAGTAGTGATAGTGACTGACCTTGCAGCAAGGTTACATGCAACTGTGAAATCACACAGCAATTAGCAGGTTAATAAAGTTATACATACCCGAGTTTGATGTGTGATAACAAAGGGAATTTATTATCTATCCACACATCTTTCTATAAGTGCATTTGCTATGCAGGGGTAAGGAAAGGGTTGAAAATATCTAGGTGAAAAAAAAACCAGCCTCATAACATTTTTGAGCAGAGCTAAGAGATGGTATTAAATTACAAGTTTTGAACAAATTTTGGCTACTTCAACTCTTAAAATTAAAAAATGGAAAAGTCAGCATATGTGTACTGCTTTGGCCACAGAAATTCTTTGTGCAGCCAGCAGGGCAGAAGAAAGGTGTAGCAAGCTAACTCTTGGTTGAAGGATTTCTTGTTGTCACTGTTGGAAAACTGGCAGCAGCATTTGCCTTTGGGGTAGCTTACTGTCAAACTCTTGATGGGCAGCATGAAACTTGCACAATGCCCAGTCTGTCTAGCTGAAGGTACTGATGCAGCTTTTTACTTCCATCACACAGGAGTAGCCTTAGAAAAGTGTTAGACTGCTAGTACACCCCTTTGTGTTTGTCTTCCTTTGAGGTAGTATTGATCAATTTGAGGAGACAAATGAAGGAAGAGCACCTCCCTGTGGAAGCAGACTGTCTTCTAGGTGCTATGTCTCTTTCAGTAGAACACAGCCCAAAATGCCATGGATTCATCCTGCTCTCTTCACAGATATCACAGTATTGCTTTTGCCAGGCATTAATGGCAAAAAGAGAGGTTTGAAACATCTTTGTTACCAGTAACATTGGAACAGCAGCTTCAAGACCAATGGATAACTTTTAAGTGCTCATGTTTACCCGAAGAACCTAGAGATGAGAGGAAGTTAATTTTTGAGTTTTCTTGGAAGATCCAAGTCTGGGCCTTGTCTTCTCGTTATCTCTTTTCTTGTGAAATCATCCAGTGCCTTGACATTATTAAATAATTCCTGATGTGCATGGAAAAGCAAACTAGGTTTCTCAGGTAGCATAGGAGCATCATACTGTGTTTCACAATAGTTTCAGGATGTATGACCTCCTTACTACTTGCAGTGCTCTGCCTATTTATTTTACTAAAATGTTTTCAATAAGGTTTTTTCCCAAGAACTATGTGAAACTGTGGCGTGTTCCTGAGCAGTAATAAAGGGACATAACATACCTGTGAAGACAGGCTACATAAATTCACATAGAAGTACTTAAATTAACAAACTTGTTTTCTTGGCTGCTGAATTCATGGTGTTTGCTACTAAGAGACTCTCAAAAGTCTAGGCAATATGCTCAGCAGCTAGTATAAATATTTTGGTATGGTCAGCTAAAATTACTCATTTTCATAAATCCTGCATCCACTTGAAATATCTCAACTATTCAGAGATGATTGGAATGGGAATATATGTTATTACACCGATGTACTGCTTGTTATCTTTCCCATACACTGGCTGTTAGGAAAAGCGCTCTTCAGCAGGGAGAACATGTTTCCCTTGTTAAAGGAAAATATTTCAACTGTTGCTGGTGAGTAAAAATAAATAGAGATACATTTGTGTGTGTAGAAATGAGAAAATAATGTCTTTTTTTTTTCTCACTTGTATTTCAAGTTTTTCTTATACCTGGAAACATATACAATACAAATGACCCCCTATGCAAATATATGTTTAACACTGAAGAAAGTGCAGTTAAAATTTTACTTGCCATTAATTACCAACTGCTTTCTGAAGGCATGTATATGTGTATTTTGTTTGAGGATCTGCAAAAAAGAGGCATGTACTCTTGCATGTTATCAGCAGCTGAAAGCTCTTATTTTGAAGCTCAGCCTTAGGTATGTAAGTCAGAGAAATCTTCAGCAAGTGATTGCAGAGATCTATCTCTCAGTTCAAGGAAAGACAAACTTCTAGAGATAGTAATGAGATCACATATTTTCTTCATATCTATGTTCACTTAAAATTTTAAGGTTTGTGTTTAAATTTTTTAAATAAACCAGTCTAACATTAGCTTTTAGTTTATGTTAGAGCTTATTTTGAAGTACTAATAAATAACAAGTTTTTCTTGTTATTTTCTTGTTATTATTTATTGTTATTATTTCTTGTATATTTTCTTGTTATTATTGTTATCTTAAGATGAGAGAATCCTTAAGACACAATACAAGTGAGCATTTTTGACATTTTGAAATAATTTGACTCTACTGTTCTTTTATGTACAAGCACATGAAATGTGATAATGGAAAACGTAATTGTCATTATCTTTAAAATTCAGATCCTGGACCACTATTTCTGTCTGGCATAGGAGTACTGCTATTCAGAGTTTGTGAAGAATAATAGGATGCTTTGAGGCAGAACTGCGTTCTAGGTAGAATCCCTATCTCATGGAGTCGTGAGTATGGGTTTACACTGAAGTCATGATTTCACTGATTTTGTTCATTTATTGCTGCTAATGCTTGCCCAATAAGAGAAAGAAACTAGTGACCTTGTGTGCATAAATTATTGGTTTTGTTCTGCTGGTACACTCTTACAGACGAGTAAATAATATACGGCCCTAATACTATAGGATTAAAGCATTTTGGTTGATATTCTGATCCTAATACAGACAACATAGCGAAGACCAATTGTGTTGAGTATTAATGTTGCTTTTTAACATCAGAATACAAATGTGTCTAATTCTGATTGGGAGACATGAGCCATCATGGCCAACTGACCAATGCTGAATATGTGAAATTCTACACAGCATACCTGTTTCCTTTTCCTTGTGTTTTGGCCTGTTGCCTGTTATCAGTCTGATTGAACAGCTTTTCACTCACATAAGCAAAAGTAGATTTATGAGATTTGTCAAAAGTTACTGAGAATCTTGAAGAATATGAGCAAATTGGTGTTTAATATTTTGGTGAATCCTGTTGGTATTAGCTGCTGCATTGGTTGGCTTGAGAACTGTAATATTGGAGGCAACTGTAGTATAACAGCTAGATCAAGAAAGCAATACTTTTACCCTCAGGCAGGTGGTTGTGGTTTTGACCTAATATAGCTTCTTTAATCATTTAGCTACACAGCAGATCTGAGAAGGCTCCAGATGGAGGCTGAACCTATGACCCCCTGACATAAAACCATCTATGATACCAATTACACCATCTGTTGGTCATAAAACCACATTCTCTATCTTTTCTTGGCTCTTCTGTTGTACAAAAGCTGAAGGGTGATATTTGGAGCTGTTCTAGTTTATCCATGCAATTTAATGCAGAACACATTTTCACAGAGAGGGAGAACAAAGCACAATAGCGCTAAAGTTCAATTTACATTCTCAGTCAGTGAAAACAAAAATGAAAATAAAAAGCAGTTGTCTGAATAATTTTTTATACCCAAACTATGGCTTCAATTGTAGTTTTTTCCCAGTGCTTGTGATTTAAAAATATTTAAAGAGCAAGTTCTCTCCCAGCTTCTGAGGGCCCTGAATTGAAAGAAGATCTGTAATGGTAAAAATGAAATTATGGCAGCTTTGAGATATACACAGATCACGTTAGTAGACAATGTGTGCCTAATACAAACTTCTACACTTAATTAGGGATTTGTATTTGGTGGTAGTGTTTGGGTACAGTACCTATCTGAGTGTGGAGTGCTGTTAAGCTGGATATTCAACCACTTCACTGCACATACGCTTAGAATCCCTCTGCATATAGGTCTCTCCTGTTTGACTCCCTGCTCAGGCTCATCAAAGTGACTTTCTGAAATACTTCAATAGACTTTGAAATTGGATCTCAAATTTTGTCCTCTTGTGGGTACAATGATTTTCCCTGGTGATTTATTGTGGTCATCAGAAATCACAGTGGAATACTGTGGGCTAGGATATAAGGAATGATGTACTGAAATATGAGGTGCCATGTATTAGGAATAAAATTCATGGCATAGATCTATCAAAGCAAGGAAATGGGAGGAAACGTGTTCTGGTGCAGAATGGGTAACTGAGATGACGTAAGTTGTACATCTTTTAAGAACATTCTCTTCATATAATAAAAGTTTTCCTTATCTGTAGTGTTTGACAGGTCTATAGTTCTAGATAGTAATGGATGCTTCTGGAGGATATATCATTAAATTCAGTGACTGCTTTTGCACATACCTTCTTACAACAAGAACAGTTTCGACACCTTTCTTATCATATGGCTGATCAGTAGTCAAACAGACTAGAAAGATACTGCCAGAAACATGCCATGACCTATGTATTCTGGTACTGTGTCTGATGGTTGTTTCTGTGTTTTGTGCTTAAAAAAGTCCCTTCAACATTGCTTTTTAAGAAACATTGTGCTCTAATACTGCCATTTATCTAACACACACGCACAAAAAAGTCTATGTTATGTAAGAGTTCTAGATAGACAGTAGGTGGAAAAAATATTCAAGGGAAACACCAAAACCCCCAGATCTTGCTGGTCCTTTTGTGTTTTGGAAGCTGGCAAGGAAGCATTGAATAAAGTACATTTGAATTTATTGTTAATACATTGTTGTTGTCTTCTTGTTCCTCCATCATTATCTTTTAATAAACTATCTTTTTCTTTCTTAAAAATAATAAATAATGCATACCTATGGAAGAGAAAGACTTGAAAACTGGAATTAAAAAGTTTCTGTAGACTATTTGCCATTGGTTAAACTGAAGAAAATATTTGAGTTTTCTGTTTCAATTTATTCTTTTTGTGCACATCTCCATCAGACTGTACTACAGACTTGGCAAGTAAAAGTGGCTATGTTGAATCCAAAAAGAAAAAAAAAATAAGTGACTGCATGCCAATCAGTAGGACAGATAAAGTGACAAAAGCACAATTCAGATATATTTTTCTTCTGCCAGCACAACTATTGAGCATACAGTCACCAGAACTTTTAACCTTGGTAAAAACTAACATATCCCTTAAAAAAAAGATATTTTCATGATCTGTGATGGAATCTGTACTTTTAAGAATAATACTGACTATAACAGCAAAATATTTATGTCTGCATTTTTAAGTATTCAGGTCTCAGTTTTGCTTGTATTTGAAATCAAATTTGGATACTTCCGTGGTTTTTCATGTCAGTGACAAGCACTCATCTGTCATGGTAGAATTTAAAATTTCATTGTGGTCACAGGGATTCTAGCACTTTATGTATTAACAATAGTACCCATCTTACTGTTTGTAAATAATTATCTTGGAAAAAGGATCGCAAAAGGCCCTGTAATCTTCTCCAAAGCAGAAACAAGTACATGGCAAAAATTATTGACAGTGTCTAGTCTTGCTGATACAGGAAAACTTCCATTGAACACAGTTAATGAAAGAATAATCATACTGACCTGTCTGCCCCAGAACTTGTTATCAGAATGCTTTTTACAGGAGAGTAGAGAACACCTTTAAGACTGCTTTACCTTGGTTAAGAGTACCCTTTCTTTTCCTTAAGATCTTGATGAACTTAAACATGCAAAAGGAGAAAACACCAGACAATTCTAATAATCAAATCCTATAGTGCTGTTCTCATTTCCTTTATTTAATGACACTATAAATAATAGAAAATGCATTTTACTATCTGAAATGTCATTCTTGTAGTCCTTTCCATGTTTTGTATGTTGTATATTAAGGCGTGCTGTTATGCTTCTACATCACTTTTTAGCTCTAAAGATCTTAGCAATAATATAAGTTTGGCAGAGGAGACTTTACTGCTTGAGTAGAGAAGGAAAGATATTTTTGTGTAGCTGAAGGCCAGTCTTCTGAAGAATGGACTTAAGTTGAAGTGGTACAAGTTTTCATATCCTGATCTGAGATGCAGGTTTTATTTCTCATACTGTCACCATTTCTATAAAAATTTGCCAATCTTCCCATGGTTTTAAATTATTTATCCCTAAAAAGTTGCTAGGATGGCATCTTTTAACTTTAGGTTGCATGTATCCATGTTTCCATAAGACTTTGAAAACCCCTGAACCAGTAAATTGTGCAGTACCAAGTATTTATTATGAGGTGAATCTCTGTTTTCAAGTCTTGTGCCTTCAGTCTCTGTGCTGTGTAACTTACATTAAAGCTTTAGATCTCTTCAGGGGAAAAAACTGTTTGATCTAAACTCCTTCATAACTTCTGACAGATCTGTCTAAATACCGAATTACAGCAACACTGATAGTCAAACTTTAAATGATTTACATATGGTAGCTGGTGAAGTTTATGGCTATCAGTGTATGTTTTGGACAGAAAAGTTTCTCCTAATGTTTAATAAGACCAAATAAAGCTAGATGGGATAAAACTGGTAGAATTACATTGTATAGATGCTAATGTAAATATAGTTTTCATAGTGGAAAAAAGTGAAAGATGACCTGATAAATAGAAATGTATTGGAAATTATTTTGCTAATTGGCTATGTAAGTTCAGTGCCATCAGATTGCATCAAGTATTCCTTAGTCCTAAAAAATGTTAACTGTAATGTTTAACCCCTTTGTTGGAAGGTATGTATGTTTTTGTTTATGTAGAAGTTAGCTATATTACTTTTGTTAGGTATGTCTGATTAAAATTTGCCAAGAAGGTTGTAGAATAGTTCCCATATGGATACTAAGTTTCTTTTTATAACATTTTAGATTTTATTGTTTCCATAAGTTTTCAAATTCATTCAGTCTTTTGTTTCAAGTCTTCCCAACAAATTTTAGTTATGATTGTTCAAATCTTCTTTGTAATACATTGCATCAGATTTTAAAGCAAATGCTGACAGCAGCAGTATTATACCATGCATACCAAGTGGATACCACATGGTTTGAATAACAGGCACCCCTGCTGAGTGTGGATCAAATCCAAATCCTCGCATAGTCATGTAAAATGCACTGATAGAAATCTGTCTTTAAATCTGCCTTTTTATTTAAAAATGGATTCTTTTAGGATTTATCCTGTCACTGATAGAGGTATGTGATTCCCACTAATGCTAATGAAAGTTGAAAAAACTATGGCTTCAAGTAGTCCTAGAAGTCACCTCGACCTTATATATTGCTAAATAAACAAAATGAACCCCATGGAGTTTATTGTAGGTAGTAGGTAGGCTAACCTTAAGGTTTTACACATCACAGTCTTTTGACGTTATTGTCATTGCTAAAGACATGATTTTTTTTTATTAAGCTTTGGCCTGGAATTCTTAACAGTTGCTTCTTTTCTGCTATTTAAAATGTTGAAGCTGTAAACTGAAAATAAACAGCAAAAGCTAAACTTCTAAAAGTAGCATTAGCAATAATCATGTTATGTATAAGGAATATATTTGTGTCTTGGATATTTTTTTTTTGATATTTTATTGCCTTAGCATACACTAACAGAGAATTTCAGGAAATTGCAAAGGTAAACAAGAAGTGGAAGTAGAATGAATATATGCAGAACTCTGTTTTACATTATCTTCTCCATATTGCACTGTTAATTCTCCCTTCTTCATCTTACTTAAATGGCATTGTTTCCGAAGAATTTAAAACAAAAAGGAAAAAAAATTGTGGGTTTCGGATACGCGTAGCTGCTTGCATTAGAATATCTTGTAAGGTTCTTCATTTCGGTAATATGCACATCGGTATAAAACCATGTCTGTGGTACACTATTAACAAAATATGCCTATATCCAGTATACAGTCTCTGTGTTCTAGGAACTCAAGCTCTTGTTCACAGAGAAACTTCCTCAGTGAGGTTAGCATCCATGGCAAGCTGTAGGTTTCACATTCAGCCCCACTGGCAACAGTTCTGCTAAAAAAGTATTACAATTTTTCCTCCCATTCTACAGTGGAAAAAATGATTTCTCATAGTTCCTTCCCCCCATGTGTATGTATTTAGCAGTTTTTATTTCCAGTGCCATGTGTGGCTCAGATGCAGTCTGTACCATTCAAGTTCATTTCAGTGTGAGTAGCGCTAGACTCTGTAAGTCAGTATATAACAAAGGTCTCCTGATTCCTTTCATACTCTTTCAAAAGTAGAGTTATTTATTTTCCCCCACCTTGTTGAATTAAAAATTCTGCAGGTGTAGAAATGCAGTTTAAATAGACCACACTCGTATGTTTTACATTACAGACTAAACAGCAGTTTTCTGCAAGTCCATGTCGTCTTGTCTAACTTAAGTGCTATCAAGTGTTGAATACTTCAGAAGCAACCACACAGAGAAATATTATTACATTCCATTGTCTCTGCGTTCCCTATTATCTACAACTTAAAGGCAAAAGAAAAAGTGCTGTTCAGACTTTCCCCATTTATCGCTGATGTTCCCAGAGGGCTTCAGCTCCGAGTTGGAAATGAGCTGTCCCATTTCTCCATTTCCTATTTTTCTTAGCTGGGTTGATTCCCATGCTCCTCAGTAGTTGCTGAGAACCTGACAGAGGACCAGCATTGCATAAGTCAGCTGTTGCACAAGGCAGCAATTGGCACATGCTGGGACCTTTCAGATGAACTCTTCTCCACAAAAATTACTCTGATGTCTCAGAGATATCATCAAGTCTATGCAATAGCTAAGAGCATCTGAGTCTAATTTAACTGTGCGATTCAATTTAATTACACATTATTTCTAAGAAGTTCACTGCTGCTGCTATGGTTAGCTATGAAAGAAAGATATCAAGAAGTGCTCATTTAAGAGGCTTTAACAGGAGTGAGGTAGACATTTGTGCAGTGCAGCAGCCGATGTTATGCAAGATACACCTCCATCAAAACCTGTGGCTCAGCAATTTCTGAACAACATAGGAACTAAGGTAAGTTTTCTCTCCTGTTTGATCTTGGTCAAATTACAGCTGTTATGGAACAATATTAGGGACTGATCTGATAATTCATCCTTGCCTGTTTGCTCAAGGTGATTAATGCTAGCTGATGCCAGAGAAGGGATGCTGATCCCTGTAAACAGAGGCTCAGATGAGGCAGAATTTGAAGTGCAAAAGTGGGACTCAAAGCAGGAAGTACCTTCTTGTAATTCCTAAAGGGAAACAGGACATGGTGCTACCAAAGCAACTGACAAGGTACAAAAACATCAAGGTAATAAAAAGTGAAACAACTTACTTGCCTTTGGTCCCTCTTTGTCTCCCTGTGCTGTGTATTGAACACAAGGCCTTTTCATTCACGAGAGTTATCTAATCTGCCCTTAGGTTGAAGCAATTACCTGCCTCCCTTGACAGATCAGAGTGAGCTTGCAATTTAAGCCTAAGATAAAACATGAATATTTTTTTCTTATTATTTTAGTCTCCAATCTTGTTGTGTCTCTTTTGTGAATAAAAGATGTATAATGTGAAATGGGTAATAATGAAATCTTGACAGGAAAAGTATATTTAGATAAGGTTCTTCTACTTGTAGAGTTTATAGATCATAACTGCACAGAAGAGATGGGATAATTAGGTAGTTAAAAATCAACTTCAGTAAAAAGTAAAGTTCTAGAAAAGAAGCAATAAGGTGAACACTCCCTTTTGTAGTTCTGTAGCAAATAATTGGTTCAGGTTATTCCAATTTCAGTAAAGGACTGAGAAGAGATAAAGAGCATCTTTAAGTGAACAGAAGTATCAAACTTCTTAATTTTTTTGTAAAGTATGTGTGCATGGGACTGGTACAGAGACAATGAGAAGGTGAAACAAAGAAGGAAAATAATATATAATAGATAGTAGTCTTGCAAGTTCAAAGCCATTTGATAACCAATTCAGACACAGTGCAACATTGTAGTTCTATTTAAAAAATAATCTGTTTAAAAATAATTTCACTTGTTAGCACTATGCTGCAATTAAGAGAAGAGAACATCAACAATCATGTGGGAGTTTGGAACCCTGCAGTTCTTTTTTTTCCAGCTGATTGGCTTTGCAAATCTCTCTGGGAAAAAACGTTTTATGTAGTCTTCAAAATATTTCGAAAGTAGCATCCAGCATAGTCGCATCTTCTTTGGAGTACTTCAGTGTGAAGTCTCTGTTATTCATGCTGTTGGCTAGTTTCATTTGTGTGTGTGTGTTAAGCAGTTCTATGCATGTCTGTATGTCTGTTTGAGTCCATATCACTTTCTCAGGTCCCCATTCTTTAAGCACAGGGATCTGTGAAGTCAATAGAACATATTATTAGCTTATGGTATCCCACATACTTTAATATTCATTCAATACACTGAATTTTATTTTCATGGATTTTTAAAGTCCAGGTTGTGAGTGAGAGAACAAAAAAATGTGGCAGACCCTAGGAAGACAGTATTGTAAGCCAAACCTAAAACAGTGGGGTATGTATCCTGAGAGCCAAGGGCAGTCATCTGCTCCATGCCACAGTAACCCAGCAACACCAAGTGGATTTCAGTTATATTTGTATTCCCATTACTGGGAATATGTTTTCTTTGAAGTTCATCCCATTGTTTTTCTTGCTCCCTTATGTGTGTATGCCATATGTACCCCTGAGTTTGGGAGGGAAGAGGATAAGAGAGGAATTTCATTTTACCACATGACTGATCCATATGCAGGATTGCAATTTGTTTAGCCTGCCTCTGCTAGACTGAATTTGGTGTCCATTTAGGGGCTGCTTTGTGACAGGGAGAGGAGTTGCGAGAAACTTTGGGCCTATAGGATAAGAAATAATTGCTTGTGCTGACTCTTTTTACTTTCCTCCTAGATTTTACCTCTTTCTCAATTACAACTTTTTTTTTTTTAAAATAAATCCTAGGCATTCTTTGATGTACTTTTGACAAACTTGTAGTGTGATGGCTCCCATCTGGAGTACTCTTAAATGTTCTTAAGAACCGGGCATGCAGCTTGTGATTTCTGTTTCTGACCCTGAGCTCCTGTGTGCTGCCATTGAAGACTGCCTGTTGTCTAGCTAAGGCTAGCTTTAAAAAACAAAACAACAAAAAACCCCACCAAAAGCCCCATCCAAATCAAAACAACAAATCCCAAATCACACCAAACCAAAAAAATCCTTACCTTCACTTCTTTCCTCTCTCCCAACCTCCCCTGCAACTGTTCTTTAGATACTGACATACACAGCAAGGCTCTTAAAGAGCATTATCCATAGTCAATACCCTTTGGGTGCTGGCTTTTAAACTCTTGGTTCAGTTTAGTGTTCATCTGATAACTTCATGTCCAGATGATGACCTTTCAAAATAAAACAATATGTAGTTTTGTGGTGACTTGCAAAGATCTGATGCATTTTGAAACTGAACTATATTTTCATACTGCATAGTGTACCCTTCTCTGTTATCTAGATCCACTGGTAGAGAGAAAGTCAGAAGGGCAAAAGCCCAACTAGAACTTAAATTGACCAATTTTGTGAAAGACAATAAAAAGTGTTTCTACAAATATTTTCATAACAAAAGGAGGGCCAAGGAGAATCTCCATCCTTTACTGGATACAGAGGGAACAATAGTGACAGAGGATGAGAATAAAGCTGAGGTATTTAATGCCTTCTTTGCCTCAGTCTTTAATAGTAAGTCAAGATGTTCTTTGGGTACTCAGCTTCCAGCCGAAAAAAGCTCCAATGTTCCAAGAGGAAATGGTTAGAGACTTGCTTGGCCAATTAGGCACTCACAAATCTATGGGGCTGGATGGGATCCACCCAAGGGTATTAAGGGAGCTAGCAGAGATACCCACCAAACCCATTTCCAGTAGTCCGGACTGACTGGGGAAGTTCCACTTGGCTGGAGATTATGTAAACATTAAACCCATTTACAGGATAGGTTGGAGGGAGGATCTAGGGAACTACAGGCCTGTCAGTCTGACCTCAGTGCTAGGGAAGGTCATGGAGCAGGTCATCTTGAGAGCTATCACAGAGCACACACAAGAGGTTGTGTGATCGGGCCCAGTTAACATGGATTTATGAAGGGCAAGTCCTGCCAAGCTACCCTGATCACTTTCTATGACAAGGTGACCCACTTAATGCACAAGGGAAAGGCTGTGGATACAGTGTACCTGTAGTTTACTAAAGACTTTGGCACCGTTTCTCACAATATTCTGCCTGAGAAACTGGCTGCCCCTGGCCTAGACAGGTGCACCCTCTGCTGAATAAAAACCAGCTGGATGGCCGAGCCCAAAGAGTCCTGGTAAATTGAGCTAAATCCAGTTGGAGGCTGGTTGCAAGTGGTGTTCCCCAGAGCTCAGTGCTGGATCCAGTACTGTTCAATGTCTTTATCAATGACCTGGGAAAAATTTCTTCCCTGAAAGGTTCATCAGGCACTGGCAGAGGCTGCCCGGGAAGGTGGTTGAGCCACCATCCCTGGAAATATTTAAAAGATGGGTAGCTGAGGAGCTCAAGGATATGATTGAGTAGTGGACAGGTACAGTGGGACTCAATGATCTCAAAGGTCTTTTCCAACCAAGTGATTCTATGATTTTATGTTAGGATGGACCAATACATAACACTGAGTACCCTCACCACAGACTCCTTCCAAGCTGTGCTTTTCAGAGGAGAGTGACTAAAATTGTTTGGGTGGCCAGAATCAGGCATGAGTTGTAAGAGCCCCAAGTATTGTACTGGGAAAGTTTCTGGCCCTCAGTAGAACTAGCCATCCAGTTGCTATGGCTGGGGTAGTTCTCGTGATGTATAACTGTCTGGGTGTTCAAGGAATGTTTACATCAATCAGGAGACAGCTAAAGAGACATTGAAGATTAAACATCTATATTTTGGGGTTACAAATCTGCACTTGGTTGTCTGAAGCCTGTCTGAATCCTATGTTAGATGTCTAAATCCTTCTATCAGTTTAGGCCCACAACAGAATTCTGTGGGACATACTTTACCATTGTAGAAAAAAGCCCAAGAGTTAATCCTGCAAACATGAAGCATGTAAGTAATGGTTGCAATAATGTTTTTTGTGCTGCTTTCATCATAGGGATGGAAAGATGAGGTGTGGAATGAATCTTTTGAATAATGATACCGTACCAATTAAGACTTATCTAAGCTTGTAGAATGATTACAGGAATACTAGGAACTTGAAGTCTGAACTACATCTGATCTTTAATTTTCTTTAAAGTTACTTTTGTTACATTTATTATGAAAGCAGACACACATGGCAAAGGTGATCTATCCAAATTCTGTGAAAGATTTCCAAGCAAATTCAGACTGAATTCCAGCTTTGCCATTGCTTTCAACTACTCCTATCAGGCACATAACATATGGTCACACAACCAAATACATGCACAGCTTTTTCTTTGTCAAACAGTGACAAAACTGTTTGGGACCATATGCTGCAGAAGATGAGTAAGCACTCTAATGGCTTACTTGAGCAGGGTGAACCAACTCAGAAGAAATGTGCACTGGTCCATGCTTCTTTTCTTGCTGTACACATTTTTCTGTAATACAGAGCAAGAGTTTGTACTGTAGGTTCTTCACTGTACCGACTTCACCTTATTCCTGCCAAGTGGTTCTCCCTGCAAATGTGAAATATCAAACAGCAGTGTTTGTGGTCAGTGACAAAATCAGTTGTGGATATGAATGAGACTTAAATTCTCAACAGTTAAATTTATCTAATCATTTAGCCTTTATAACATAACCAGCTTCCCCTGCTAAGTCAGAAAAATAATTCACCAGTGAATATTTAATATCAAATATTTGTTGATATAAAAATAAATATAAAATGCTAATTTATTCTCAAAGACAAAAATTATTGGGAGCCATATCCTAGTTATTTTGTAAGATTCTTTGAGAGCATCAGAAAAAAAAACCCTAAAACATGCAAAATATTATTTCTTGAGAGGACTGTGCAAAATTTATGCAAGTAGTTTTATCCCTTGTTACATTTCAAAGGTAAGAAACTCATCTGAATAATCATAAGCTCCAGAGGAACATAGATTCAGAGCTTGTCAGGTTTTAGGCAGGTAACTGCTACAGGATTTAACCAATCAAGCTTTGTCATAAAAGTCACAGCACTGTCTCTACTTTAGTTTCTAGGCCCCACTTGTTGGCAATGAGTTCATCTCTTGCCATGCAACAGAACTAATCCCACCACCTAACGAGAAGTGTGCTTATCATCACAACCAAACAGCAGATATTGCCAGAATTGTGGGATAAAATAAAAATGGAGGAAAGGAGAAGGAATACACTCAACTGCAGGCCTAGTTACCTTTCTGTTTTTCTTCTCTTTCCCCACTCCTCCCACGTAATCCGCTGAAGGAGGTGTAGTATTGTGTAACTGGGAAGTAACAAACACACTGTCTACTTAGAGCCAGTGGCAAGCAACAGCTTGGTTTTGGAGAGGAGCAGAGAAGTATATAGTTTTTTTGTTATCCTCAGCTTGTGTGCTGCATACGCTTCATGTATCATATTATGTGGCTATGTGATCTTGCCTATTTCGCCAGGGATCAAGGCTTTTTTTCAGCCCTGTAAATGACATTTATGAAGAGTAAGAAAAAAGCCATCCAGTTGCCTACAGATCTATTAGTTCCACCTCAGGAATCTACAAAGCTCTGGAACAGGGTTTGGAATTAAAAATAACATAATGGAAGTTAATAGAATAAAACTTCACTTATTGAAGGGGTACCTTGTCAGGTGACCTTGACAGCTTCTTTTCAGTGAATTTCAAAACAGAGGACATATTCGATCTCATTCATCCGGACTTGAGTTGAACATTTGATATACATACAGGAAGTTAGGAGTTGAGATGGAGTTTATGAGGATGCCTTGATAGACTGCAAGGTGGATGATAAACTGGCAGAAAAGACGAAAATGAGATATATTGAACTGCAAACTGTTAGATGGAGGGATGCTCTTCACTATTGATCCCTGATATTTAATACAGATACCATGCATTCGGAAAAGCTTTAGGACATGTTATCAATGTGTAGCCAACGTTTTTTTGCTGATGCAGATCAACAGGTATTTTTGATAAAAGATGGAGCAGGATGTCTTACACAAAGAACTGGTCTTGATAACTTGAGATAAAAAAAAAAGGTTTGGGAATTAGTGAGGCTGAACATGCAGAATTTTTATGCAATTCTCTGCTGATGGGTATATAGTGGAAATGACAAAGAAGGAGAGGATGTAGGTTTTCCAACCCATCATAAAATATCTATAACTGGAAAGTTGCTGTAATCATCACAATATATCAGTCTCTTCAGCACAGAAAAGAAATTACAAGACCTCTGATAGAGAAAGCAGTTGCACTACTATTCAGAGCTCAAGTCACCCATCTTCTGGAAGATTAAATCAGACTGCCAGAAATGTCGTGTGTGTGTGTGTGTGTGTGTGAGGAAAAATTGTTGGAGTGATCAGAGAATGCAGAACTGATCATTTCAGAGGAAATTTTAAAAGTTAGGCTTTTTTAGTGTAATCAAATAAAGGTTAAGGTGTGATTCTGTTAATTTTATATAATACCATAGAGAAGGGAAGTAAAGCTTTATGTGAAAGGATAGTACTGGCACAAAAGACAAGGAGTATATACTGGTCACAAAAATACAGGCTGGCTATTACAAGTAGGTTTCCAAGCATCTGTAGTAGCCTTTAATCTAAAGAGTGAAGCTTATAAAACAGATTCTCACTACTTTTACATTAGGTTTCATATGTTTATGAAAGGGACTATAAAATGTATTATTGTTATCGCAAGAGACTGATTTCAGACAGCCCCACATTCCTGCCAAAGAGGGAACAGGACCTTCTTTTGTCATCCTTAGGTGCCAGAAGTTTCAAGATGGAAAGGAGACCAGAGAGAAAAAATAATGGAGTACAAAAGCAGAAAGAAAGAATACGTTGTAGTATTTGTCTTTATTTGCAGTAAGAAGTAAATTTAATGGAAAATTAATTTCCCTGGAACAACTGTGAATTTAGAACTTGATTTGGGTAAGAACTTAAAAGGATTTGCAAGTATTCAGTACTACTGAGCATAAAATCTTCAGAAGTGAAGTCTAAAACAATAGGAATGTTGTATTTACAGAGAAGATATCTGATTAAATGTGTTATTAAATAATGACTTCTAAAATATGACAAATATTCAGTTGTTACTGTTCTTGGAGTTTTATGACATAGTCAGCAGATGCTTGCTCACAGTTCTGCTTTATCTCAGATAAAGCAGATTCCTTTGAACTGCAAAAAATACAAATTAAAAAAAAGGATTTTGAAAAGCGCATTTAAATTGTACTCAGAATGCCCTTATTTATGGTAATGAAAAACTTCTAAATGTTTCGAAGCTATACTGGGAGCAGAATGATTTTTCTGCCCGTTAAAGACATAAAGTGAAATTTACTTTCGCACCCCAACAAGAGCGGGGACCGTCAGAGCGCGTAGAAGCCCCCGGAGGCTGCGGTCCTTGCCTTTCGAAGCGTGTGCGGCGAGCCTGACGCCCCGGGACTTTTTGGGGCCGGAGCGAACTTCAGTCCCAATGTCCCCAAACGCTGCGTGGTCGCGAGAAGGCGTCGACTGTGCAGCGGGGAGGAAGGAGTCCCCCGCCCGCTTGTTTCTGGTTTATTTGCGATCTCTCCGAGGTGTTTTCAAGGCTCCCGCGGGGAGGACTCGCCCTTCAGAGGGGGCTGAAGTCCCGCCGCCTCCCGTGCGGAGGGGAGGGCGGCGGGGCTGCTCCCGGCAGAGGGTGCCGGAGCGCAGGGACCGTCCCGCTCCTGTCCGCCCCTCGGCGCCGCTCCCCCGCGTCGGATTTGTCCCGGGTGACGTTGGGATGCTGGGGAAAGAGGAGGGGTAGGAGGAGGAGGAGGAGGGGAGCGGCTTCCTCCGCCCCCAGTGCGGGACAGCCCGTTAGCGGAGCGCCGCGCCGAGCTCCCGCAGCAGCGCACCCCCGCGGGTCCGTGCCGGCCGGGCAGCAGCATGGTCCGGGGGGCGGCGGGACCCCTCCTGGCCCTGCTGGCCGCCGCATCGCTCCTCCGCGCCGCAGGTAAGGAGCGGGGCTCCGCCGGGGCGGCAGCATCCCGGGAGGGGACGGGGAAGCCTCTAGGAGAGGTGCGCCTATCCATCTGGGAGCAGCCAGCATCCCCACTTGGTGGCTGATGCTGGCTGCTTTTTCTTTCTTTCTTCTCTGCTTTCTTTCTCTTTTGTTTTTCTTTTTTGGGGGCCGCTTTTTTTTAATTTTTCTTCTTGGCAAAATGGAAACCTGATGTTACTTTTCTTTCCTTTTTTTTTTTTTTTTTTTTTTTTTTTTTTTTTTACGAGGGGCCTGGTGGGAGGGTAGCGGTGGCTGCGCTGGGAAGGGCTCCCTAAAACTTTTGACCCAAGAGCACCCTGGCGTTTCGTGTCTCCGCCGATTCAGCGCACGGACGGAGGCGAGCTGGTGGCGACTGGGGGGAGGGGGAGAGAAGGAGAAAACAAAGGAAAAGTCCGGAGTTTTGTTGTTGCCGTGGGTGGAAAGAAATAAGTGGAGCCTCCTCCTTCGCTCTGCCCGCCCTCCAGCCCTCCCCTCGGAGTGGTTATAATAAATTATTTGGACCGTTGAGAACCTACCTCAGCGGGAACCAGGAGGAAGGGAAAGGGGAGATGAAACACGAGGGGGAGAAGGGGCAGCCGCCCCCTTGCAGCTGGGGGTCTCTTTCTGTGTGTCCTTGAGCTTTAGAGAGTCTGATTTCCTCTGTGTACCTGACCGACCCTGGGGAGCTGAGAAGCGTCAGCCTCCGCTCTCGGGAAACACTCCCGAGACCAGAGTGTTCACCGAGCTCCGCGATACTTTCTGGGGCTGCGCAAGCTGCCCTTGTTAATCTCGCACCGCGGCAGCGCCCGTGGGGATGCTCAGCGGTTCCCGGCATCTCCGAGGAGAGCGCCGTGATTCACTGGGACCCTGGGGACCGAGTGGGGCTGGAGAACCGCGATGGTCTGAGAGTTACCCGTTCCCGTAAGAGAAGCCGCAGATCTGCAGCCCCCACGCTCCCCCCACCCCGCCTGGCACGTGTGGTGCTTTCACAGCAGAAAAGGGGAGGTTTAACTTTTTCGGTTTTCCCTGGGATACGAAATGCACGGGGGAGATAGGAGCTGCCGGATTCAGCTCTTTGATCGCTCGGGAAGACATTCTCTGGAAAATCGCCTTCTCCCCCCTTTTTGCAGCAGATAAAGGTTGCTCGCAAACTCCTTCCCGGGGCGCTCTGCCCGCGGACTGAGGGAGGAGGTGACAGGCGACACCGTTTCCTTGCCGTGTTTGTAACCCTTCCCGCGCTGTCCCCTCCGCGGCGGGCACCACCTTCCCACCGCCCTCCCGCCTTTAACTTAATTGCACCGAAGTGCCGGGGGAGGCCGATGATGTCTTTAAGGAAAAACAGCGATGCTGCAGATTAGAGGGGACTTGTTAATCAATTGCACGTTTGAAAGGGCTTTTCTTCCCTTTGTTGCTCTCGCTAATCCATTTACCTCTCCCTGGGAGGTGACAGATGCCTATATTTCCTGTTATTCAGCTCCAGGGTCCCGGGTCTTGCCATTTGTTGCATTAGCATGGAGGGTCAGCAGAAAGAGAGAGGTCTGGGGGTTTTCCGGGGTGGGGAAGAGCGTGTGACGGCTCTCGGGCTCGGGGTCAGTTCCCGTCGCGTTTATTTTTCCTGGTGCTTTTATTGCTCTCTTTGAAGGGGGTCCCGCCGACAAATTGCGCGGCCGCCCCCCCCGGCGGGTCCCGGGCCGGGAGCGGCGCCTCCCCCGGGGCCGCGGGGAGGAGGGAGATGCCCGAGTTTCTGTCACGGTCCCCGCTTTCTTCCCTTTTCCCCGAGCAGCTGGATCTCTTTTTTTTTTTTTTTTTCCGGGCAGGAAGGCGTGTAGGGTAGCCCTGGACCTTCTTTCCGACTTGCCCTTGCCCACCCCCGCGGCCTTGGAACCCCGAACCCTGAGCATCCTGCCCTCCTATAGGAATGGTGGAACTTGATGATCCAGTGGGTCCTTTCCAACCTAGCAATTCTGTGATTCTGTGATTCCCGGGGCGGAGGGCGCTCGGGGTGCGGGCGCGGCGGCGCATCCCCCGCTCCTTTTGCTGCTTGCTGCCTGCGTGTCATCGGCAGGCACTGCAGACCCGGGGAGAGCGTTTCAGGCTTCGTGGAGGCCGTAAAAATCACGAACTACCATTAAAAGAGCAGTTGGGGGGTTTATGTTGTTTTATTTTATTTAAATGCTACCCCTTGTGATAATTGTTTGCTTGTGATAATTGTCTCAGCCACCCGTGGGAAGTGTGGATTCGCTATAGGCATGAAGTTTGAGACTCCAGTTGTTTCACTGAGTGTGCAGCGCAGTGTTTGAGAGCGCCTAATCACAGCAGTAAATACTCGTAGACCCTCTTGATAGCGGGATTCTTATGATTAATTAGGTCTGCTTAATGGGACAAAAAAAAGTCTTTGTTAATCTACATTAATTTAAACGTTTCTTTTAGAAAATGTTGCTTGAGCCTTCTCAGTGTTCACTTTACACCGAGTGAGCGGCGATAGGAACTGGGATGGTCGTTTATTGGAAATACTGATGCATAATGTACTCGGTTTAAAGGCTTTTGCCTCCTTACCGTTAAATAGGAAAGAACATTTAATCAACTTGAAGTTAATACTCACGTGACTCGTGAAGTATGCAGAACATTGTGTTTAAGATATTTCTGTCAACAGAATGTGTGGGAATGGAAACAGAATGGTAAATCTGTGCTACGATTTTGCAAGCCCTGAAGTTTGTAAACTTCTACCTAATTTTGTAAAGAACCCCTCCCCCAATTTCTTGAAATACAACGTTACTGGAGGATTGAATTACGTGTAACTTCTCAATGCCTTTAACTTTCTAGCTACAAAACACTGAAATGTTTGAATCCTTAATGTTGCATGAGATTTAGCTACAGCTCCCTCCTGACTTTAATAAAAGAGATTCAGCTCTGGAAATTGTACATAGGTCACCTAGTAAAAGTTGATACAGCTTTGAATACACAAAGTCTTCGCATAGCTTTTAATAAATGGCATCGACTACATTAACTATTTTCAGGTCAAACCTCAATCGAACCTATTCTAGTGTTAATTAAATTGTTGTTTAGTAGTGAAGTTTATCCTTGGGTCAAGGGTTGCTACTGAATGTTTTTTTTTCCTCTTGAGTGTCTTGATTAGGTTAAGCATTTGTAATGGAATTACAGTTTTCTCCTTAATCTCTTTTATGCTGTAAACAGCTTAGAAATGCAAGATGCAGGAAGAAAAGGACTAGTTGACAGACGAAGCAAATTAATCGTATTTAGTGAGCTTCCAGTTTGCAGAAAAGCTGATCTTTTTTCCAAACTCACTGATCTCTGTGTAAGGTGTGAATAGCTTTCAGAATTGTCATTGGCATGGGAGTACATTTGACTGCTAATTAGGAAATAGACAGTCTTAGCTCACTAACTAATACAAATGAAATATAACAGGAAGGAATGGTAATAAATACCGTGTTTTGTTTGACAACTGTGAGATTCTTCTGTATAGAAGGCTTGTGGAGTCCTCTTCGTGGCTTATCTTCAGTCTTAAATTAACATTTTATGTTTAATAAAATTGTCAGCTAGAAGCAGTCAGCATCTGAAGATTTTAATCATAAGTTTAATTGAGAGAATTTATTTTAAAGAGCTTCTTTGTATTATTTTGAACATCACAGGCAAAGAAAAAATATTAAACAGACTTCCTTTGGCTTTTACACATAAATCTTTCTATAGACATTCTGTGTTGCATTGTGTGGGTGCTCAGAGGGAAGAAATGCTACTTGCAGTATCCCATCTAATTTATAGCATCTGTCCCTCTTCTCTGTGCAAAGGATGGCTTGCTATTTAAGTTTGTTTATTCATTGTGAGGCTGTTGCTTTGTAAAGGAAGTTGTCATTAGGCTCAGCAGGTCTGGAAAGTATGCAAGTCCTCAAGTCTTCTAATCTAGTGTCTACAAAGTAGTTAACGCTTCAAAGAAAAGGAACGACAGGATTTTGCTGAACTGAAAGAAGATTCATTGTTTGTTAGTCCTGTTTTTAATTGCTGCTCATACTGGAGACTGCTGCAGCATTGCTAGTAACCATTGGGACAAACAACAATTTAACTTAAAGATTGTCTTTCCTCTTGATTTAGTCTAAACGTGTGAGTAGTTCACCAGCTTTTTGTATTCACTACCCACCCCCCCCCCCCCCGGGCCTTTACCATGCACTGATATTCATTTGCAAATATCCTGATAGAAAGTTTTTCTGATGCTCTCCGCAGGCTTGACTCGAGCCAACCTTTTTCTCTTCGTATTCTTCAGCAAGTTTGGAAATGGATTTCCACTTTGTTTTTCAAGTGATGCTGGCCGGTGATCTTTCTTTTGAAATTAAAAAAGACTGTATCTGACTTTTCTGGTGGCAGTGTAAGAGGCTTTTCAAAAATCCAGGGTGATCTCTTAGCTGTAGAGCAGGACTTTTGTCTTTTAATTGGCAGTGGGTAAAAGCTTACATTAAAAAATACAAACAAATTGCATTGTAATTTCAGTGAAAACAAGAACTCACAGTAGAAATGCGTTTGACTTAAGATACACTGTTATTGAGATGAGGATAAGCAGATGTATTCCACCAACCTCAGGCTTAACTAGCTCACAGAGTCCTAGCACTGGTCTTGAGCAGTTTGCAAAGCCTGTTGAAGAGGGTTGTAGGTATCCTGTAGGCAGTTACATGATTCTGAATTCATTTTAAATTAACTTCTGTGTATCTGCATGAGCTTGTGAACATGTGTTTTATTGATAGCATGCACTGCTTCTTGAAACAAGGGGTCTGTGCAGCTGCCTGCTGATTGAATTAGTCTTCATTTACATTAATACTTCTGGTTTTGCTATATAAACCTTCCCAATGTGTGCTTGTTTGTGATGGTGAAGAAGTGTGGCGTAAAACAGCTGATGGAAGAGAAATGACATAATGGTATTACTGCTTCAGTAGTAGGTATTTCACGAGTGAATCTGAGCTTATGTATTTGTTTCCTCTGAGTCCAGAGCAGAGGTGGCTGACATCCTGTAAAATTTGTGTAGTTGTGAAAGTGCAGTTTCATAGACACTTGAAGCTCCTTTTTATTTAATTAAATCAGCAAGCTAACACTATTGGAAAGTAAACATAAGGAAAAAGAATTCTGCAGAAATGAAAGAGTAGGTGGGCAAAGATGAACCAAGAATTAGCATGATGAAAAGAGATGAGACCTTTTCTTTTTCTTCTACACTGATTTTGCTGGAGTGACAGGAATATGTTTTGTGAGGGTACTGCTTGCAGGAACAGCAAAATGAAATCAGTGGGGGACTATTCGGGACCCCTGTTTGACCAGTGTCTAGTTTTAAAGTGTGAATACTCTGATAAGGAGGTTAAGTTGGGTCTCCATAGGCACTGCGCTCTCCATTGATGTCACATGGGAGATGTGCGTCTAAGTACCTTTTAGACTTGATACTTATATTTAGGTGATATGAGCTTGTAAAGAGAAACAACAGACATGTGTTTCATATTCTTTTTTGAAAGAAAAATTGCTGAATGTATAGTGTCATATCTATGAAACCTCTACTGAACTTAGGTTTTTGTCTTCTAATTGCTTAGTTTGGACACTTCCTTTTATATGTGCAGCATAAACATTTAATTCTGTAACTCTGGGTTGTTGCTGCTTGTTCTCATCAACACTGCTCTAGGCGGTTCATCTGGTAAGCATTATTTCAAGATGAAGTGGCTTCTATATGTGATTTTCCATGCTTTTGGTAGTTTAATACCTTAACATTATTTTTTTCCATGGTGTTGTGTACATAACTAGAATGGCTTGACTCGTATATAGAGAGAACAAATTCTGTTAGAATTCTCCTAAAACTGTGAAGTCTTACCTTTCAAAACAACATACACAACTGTCTAATTGAATCGTAAATCAACCTATCAGAGGACTAATTCCTTATCAACGTAATAATGCAGTCACATATTCAATTATGAAGTAGATAGTAGGCAGATAAAATACAGCAAAAGACAGGAAGAATTTTATCCCTATTCTTTAGAAAAACATGTATGAAGACTATGATTGTAAATAATAAATTTGATTTATACTAGTCAGAAACACTCTATTCTTCTATATCACATGAACTGTAGAAAAAAAAAGTAAATTCATCATATGTAAGTCTAAAAGAGGAATCATAGAACTCCATTCAATGCAAACTAATGAGACTGGCAAGCTCCTGCACAAGTGGAGGAATTTTCCTCCCTGTCTAACAACTGAATAGATAGATTTCATACCTATAGCTTGAATATAAAGGAGACATGAAAGTTGGTGGGTTTTTTTAAGGGCAAATTTCAGAGTTAGAGATAACCAGCACAGAAGAGTCTTAGGAGCAAGTTAACTCAGAGCACAACTCAGGTATCTGAGCTGTGTTTCATTGTAAGATCTTAAAATTACTCCTTGTATACATCTCTATTTGTGAGACATTAATCTTTCACTTTTAAGGTCCTTAACAAGCTCTAACTGTTGTAGTTTTTTCAGGCACTTGGCCAGACATCATCCATAAGTAAAAGATAAAAGAAGTTACCTCATTCCTCCTCAGCTCCTCATCATTTCATTCCTGTGGGATGTAAACGCTTTCCAACTTCCCTGTCAGAGCAGTAGGTGAACTTTCAGCAACCTGTTTTGGGGAACATCAGCAAAATCCTGCAATTCACTCGTACTAAACTAATGGAGTTGATTTTGAGATCAGTGGATCAGAGGTCTCTCACATGTGCACCTCTGCCAATAGGCCAGAGGAGTCTATAACTTCGACAGTGCTGTTACTAAGCTGGGGTTCAGTAGGGAGGTTACCTTTTTCACTAGCTCACTCAGAGCTGGTAGGCCTTAGTAAGAGAATTTCGCTGAGCAGGTGGGAAGACGATGGAAATAGGAAATAGGAAATAGGAGCAGTGGTGGTATCTTCCAACAGCAGTGTTGATCTCCATGGTGCTCACAATATGTTACACTTTCCTATTTTCTTCCTTCATGCTTTATAGAAGCTTTCCATAACTACCTGCAAAATGAATCGTTATCCGTCCTTGTTGTGATGTCTCATGCGAAGGTTCAGCTAATTGTGTGCTTAATCATGCTGGTCACTGCTGTCTGTTTCTCTGTATATACCGTCTTAAATTTGTCTCATATTGCAAGCTATTTAATACAGTTGAATGCATCATTGACTAACCTTGGTCAGTGCCTGGATTTCAAGTGAAGTACAGATATATAAAGAAATAAACTGTTGCTGGTACAGTACGTCCATGTGAGAGCACTGTGATAAAACTAGTTGTGTGTGGGATCAACAGTGGTGGCAAAAAGGGCTGCACACTGAGGGACAGGATGTTTGAGTCACAGCAGTGCCCCCTTAGATGGCTGGTTTGTTCTTTTGGATGTAGAACAAACAAAAGTCTGATACTAGAAGGATGAAACATCTCTGAAAAGAAAAAGCCAATGACAGTTCTAGAAACAGTCATCAGATTTATCTGTATGAGAAGGTACTCGGGGTGTATAAAAATTCTGCTGAATAGAGAAAGATCAGAAAATGAGTGGGGAAAAAAAAAAGAGTTGAATTACTTGACAGCCCAGGATCATATCAGGTGAGTTACTTTAAAACAGGTAATGTGAATCTCTTTTATGGACTAATAGTGGACAAAACTGCTTGAAAACCGCGTGATTGATCATAATAAAGTTTTATTGAGAAATTATACAATGTAAAGGGGATGCTGAGATTTCTTAGTGCATAAAATGAAAGAGTGCATATTCTGGGAGCTAAGTTAACATAGTTCTACTGTAGTTGTTTCTAGTTTAGAAAATTGTGTTGCAGAAAAAACACAACAACTGTAGACATAATAATGTGGCAGTGGTGTTTCTGTACTTAGTAAGCTTTATATTTTCTTAAAAAGACAAATGAACGCTATGCCAATAGATTTTGGATAGATAATTCAAATACAGTATCGTATATTTGTTTATTTCAGGCAGTAAAAATTCTATTCTGACTCTAAATGTGTGTCGGTTTTCACATTTTGCTGGTATATTAGAAATGCATTTTTCTTTATGAAAAGTTGGCCTTGAGGTGTGCCTGCCCTGAGGGGTAAATGTCTAGTAAGGTGAAACTACCCAAACTGTGTATCAGAGAGCTGACTGGACAAAAGCTAACACTGCGAAATCCAACGCAGTGCTCACCAGGCTGCCTGAATTGGTTTATCTCCTGTCCCCAGTAGCAACAACACTGGCTCAGGGAAGAGGCCAGACTGGGTGGCTGTAGGGCTGGGAGGGAAAGCAACGTGGCAGCCCTAGCACAGAGTAGCTTAAATTGCCATGGGACTATACTCTTAGAGATAGAAAATGTGATATGCAGAAACATTAACATAATTGTGTGTGGTAGAAATTTTTAAATGCTTTCACAATGTTATTATAAATGATGTCTGTCTAAGATTTGGGTTCTGCAAAGCTGAGCCAAATCTGTGAACTTTAAATAAGAAAAAATTCACCTGCCTTGAAAGTGTAGTCTGCAAACAAGTGTTTGATCAGTTGTCAGGTAGTTGTCTCACCATAAATAATCTTTGTTGTTTCTCTTTTTGTCTGAGCAGTTGAAACTCTAGCACTTGTTGCTTAAGCTGAGTTTTAGGATTCCAGTTGAGTTTTGTATTGCAGTGTAATAGGCAAGAATGGATAATCTTTTGAAATTAATTGCGTTAATAAAACAAGGGAGATTTTTTGGCACAACAGACAATGAAATGGACAAAAGGAGAGTTCTACAAAGATTTTGAAGATGTAGCAAAACTTTGTATGTTATTTGAATATGCTAAGTTTAAAGTAACAAGAATATTTTAGCATCTAGCTGTAATTGCTTTTTAAATTTTATGACTTTCTATATAGAAATAGAAATTATACTTCCTTAGAAAAGACATGAAATATGTTTTTTTCATGAAATTGAAAAGAAAAAAGAGGAGTCTGTGACAGAAAAACCAGGGAATTATGTTCATGTAAGAAATTCCTTTACAGGGGAATGGGAAATAGAAATTGTTTGTGGTACCCTAGGAACTCAATAGCTGAAGGGTAAACTTAAACATTAAAATATATTTTGAAAATTGTGGTTGAAGTGGTGGTTTGTGATGACTCCTTTCATGACAGACCAGAACCCCTTACAAAGGGGAAAGTGAATGTAGATAAAATTACAAGCTTGAACAGGATCTGAATCAAACCTACATGAGGAACATATATCTGCTGTTGTTTTAATTTTAAAAATAACAGTGCTTCCTAGATCTGTCTGGAAGCAATTTAATGCAGCAAATTGATTTTTTTAAGAAGTATTTCCAGCCACACCAGAAGCAGCCATTAATAGATATCTTGAGAGGGTGAGTGTTTTTATGCTTGATTTGCAAATTCAGTGAATTTGGGTATTACTAGCTGAAACTGTAGACAGTAACTCAAATTGTTTTCCTAAAGCTGATCCCACATATATCTTCTTCTCTCTGTGTCAGTGTAGAAATAGGATTCAGAAATCTGTTCCCTGACAGGAAGAGGAGAATCTGTTATGAAGTTCATGATGCTGTTGTTTTCAAAGTAACAAGAAAAATATCCATCTCTCAAATTTTATCCCTGGAGAGCTTTTGAATAATATTGCACTTGAGAAAAGTATGCATATTTTTGTCAATGTGTTATTTAAGAACATCGTAAGTATAGTAATTTCTTGTAAGAGGATCATGCCGTTCAAAGATAAGACCATATAGAATTGGGAAAGGCTGATTTCAGAAGCTGTCCTGGTTTGTAATCCAAAGACCACACTTAAAGCCAGGAACAGTTTTGATAGTAGAACTTGGGGAGGGTGTGTTTACATAGGACTGCAAAAAGCAAAGGTGTTGATTTACAGCTCATTTTCAAAATTACATAAAGTGGAAAATGTAACCTTACATTTACTGAACACTTACCATACTGCAGAGGTAGTTATTAGAAAGTTCTAGTTTCGTGTGAAACAAGAGTAAACTAGATGTAGTAATTTTGTCCTGCAAACAAGTCTTTAGTGATCAGTGAAATACTTGAAATGTTGTCTTTGTTTCTGCTGGCTGTTAGTGTGTGATTTATTGTTTCTAGAAATAAACAGAGAAAAATCAAACCTCGTTAGTGGGATCTCAGGCCCTATAGGAATTCTCAAGTGTCTTTGTGTCTTTACGTTTCTTATATTTTCTAGGACACTCATGACCTTGTGTAACTACAGTATGGTTAGGGAAAAAGGCATCAGAAAGAACCTTGAGAGGTCAGATACTGTGTTCTTCAAGGCAGAATCACCTGTAGCTGGCTTGTAATTGTACTTTTTTTGTGTGTGTGACTTCTGAAACAGTTCCTATAAACTTTGAAACAAACTCTTCCAAAAAATTATCTTGTTTGCTTGTAGTCATCTCTCCTTGAACACCCCACCACTCCAGCCTGTTTTCACAGCTTTTCCTTTTACATTGTGTTTTCCGAATCTCATGATTATGCTCGTTTCTCCTCACTGGACTTTTTCCAAAATGACTTTCTAGAAGTGTGCTAACAAAACCAGTGTATTCCAGCTCAGGCTGCACCAGCAGCAGCTAAAGGAAGAGGGTTATTTCCTATATTTACCAGATGGTGTTGGTTTTTATTTCCCAGAGCAATATCTGACTTGTTTTTTGGCAGGATGGCATTGCTCAAGTTCTGATCTGTTCCATCTCTTTCATGCAGAATTGTTGCCAAGTCCCTGTTTGATACCAGTTCAATGGTTTAAGCACAAAACCTTCTGCCTGTCTTCGCGCAGTTGTGCATCTTTATTCCTACCTGCTCCATAGATTTTTTTTCTGATATTTTTTTCATCTGCCAAGATCAGACTATTCACAACACCTAACACCTTGGTGTTGCCTATGGAGTTTGGTAAGGGAGGTATCCATAGCACTGAAATTTGTGAAACTCCATAGTATCAGTTAACCACTGAGAGTTAACACTGTGATTTTTCCAATGAGTTGGCATATGCCTCTAGGTAATTTTTCTTCTTATTTATCTATGAGAATGTCATGTGAGACAATTCCCCTAAAACTAAGTATCACCTTCATTTCATGCTGGCACCTCAGTTTCATGCTGTCATTGAGTGCAGGATAGGAAATGTCACACTACAGTCCTTGGGAGCCAAACTTCCGTCAGCAGAAACTCTCTGCTTCTTTGGTTACTTCGTAGATAACTCATCTTTTTGTAACTTAGCTTACCATACCTCTGGTAAGGTATGTTGTCATAGTGTACCAGTGAGACTCATCATTTTGAAAGGCAGTTTTCAGACCCAGTTACTTTCAAAGATTCAGATTGATTTTTTTTTTGTGGTTTTTTTTTTTTTCTCAGACAAAGTTCATAGAAAACTTCTGGAAGTGAGTTTATCTCTTAATATCATGTCTATGTCAATTTAATTAATAAAAATTATATCCTTTGATCTCATACTGGTTAATATTTTCCTACTTCTTTTGCACTTAAAATTCCCATATTTTTTGAGTAGTTGCATGTTGCAAGACCAAAGCAATTAACTAACTACTTTACATTTGGGACCATATGATATAGCTTCGATTTTAAGTATTAACACTTATCTGGAATAAGTTATGCCTTTAGCATTATAGAAATAATGTAAGAATAAATATGTGCCCTTGTAATTGTCTTTGCTCTCCAAAGGGTTGACATTGCTTCCTGTGACTGCCATTATTCCATCCTCTTCCTTAATTTTATTTTTCTGTTCTATGATTTTTTTTTTTCCCCTGCAGCTTATTTTATTCTGATACTTTTTTTTCTTTACTTGCTTTCTTTCTGTGTCCCTCCACCCCTGACTAATTCTTTTTCAATTACCTAGCACTTTAAGTCTTAGGAATTCACAAATACAATGTGGTTGCTTGCCAATGGTAGGAAGTGCTTCACAGTGATCTACAGCAGATGTTTCTAGCTGTCTGGTAAAAAAAAAAAAGCCTAAGCAGCAGGTAGAAAAAATGCCTCCAGACTCTCAGACTTCTGTGACTAACTGAACCATTAGCATTCTCCTTCATAACTGATGTTGCACAAAAGACTGTTGGTATTGGGATCTGTGCTTTCTTTGCATGGGGTTGAAGAGTAAAGCCAGGAAAGGATGATATGGGGAGCACACCTCCAGTGAGGTGGGAGTGAGCTGGAGCAAATGGGCTTGTCTGAGCAGAGGAGTTGGACTGTGATCCAGTTGATGAGGAAAATAAAGTGGGGTGTGGAAATGGGGTTAGAGTTGTGACAATGTGTGATAACAAGTATAAGGGAGGCTAATGTGCTCACAAGAGCAAACTGGCAGAAAATTAGAAACTTCTACTGCTGCCCTGTCAGTGTGGCGGGTGGTACCTGTAATGAACATTTCACCCCACTGTCCTTGGGAAAAACCGTGTTAGTTTTTTTCATCTTCAGGACATGCAATGTAGTCAATGGCGATGTCTTTCACCATGGGTTATACAACAAGATTTACTTAAGGGAAAAATGAAGGGGAAGCTGTGTCTGTGGTGGTGCTTGGATATTTAAAATAGCTTGCCCAATTTATAACATTAAAAAGCAGATCAAGAATTCATTGCCAATTTCACCACTTGCAAGTCCTGTCACTTTGAGAGCCATGATAGCTTAGAAACAGCTTAGAAACAATATCTGAATCAGCTTGTTTAGGAAAATATACATGCTTTTTTCTTCAAGTCAAAGCAATAGTTATGAAATACTGAAAATCATGATCCTTGTGCATGTTTGATGTATGTAGCCCCGTTGGTGTTTTTTTCTCTATATTGGTTTTCCTAGGGTGCCTGTTCCTCCCCCTCCCCCCCCTCAAATTGATTAAACCATTCTTTCTGGTTATCAGAGTCAGTTAGGCGAGTCCTGGGCTCTTGTGTGCAGAAGCTGCCAAGTTTTTCTAAAATATATGGTAGTTTAGGGATTTGGGTGAATGTTCAAAAGGAACGAAGACTTGAGACTTCCAAATGTCTTTATTTAAAGCTGTAATTTGGAAAAGATCCTTCCTTAGTCCCAAGAGAAAAAAACCCCAATACATTCATTTATACTATTAGTCATCATTCTTTCCACCATCAGGGTTCACCTCCCTTCTGAAAAGGCGACAGTTTGTTTTGCTGCTCTAACAAAAAGGAGTTTAGTTGATTTAATGTTCTGTTTTGTGATGAAGTGTCTTGCCTAGGTCATAGTTTAGCTGTTAACAAGATATTTATGAAGTGGTAAGAATTCTTTGCTCTGCGGTGAATTCACTCTGTAGAGTGGGGGGAAAATTCTATTCAACTAGCAAATAAGATAGTTTAGCTTGAAATTATATGTCGAAGTTAAATGCCGCAATTTTAATGTTTCAGTAACCCATTGAAAAAGTAGGGTATCTGGAACTTCTCATGGCTTATGTAATTTGACCTTTAATATAGGAAAAGAATTTCAGATAGCTTAATATTGCAAGTAGCTATCTAAGTGAAGAAAAATTTAGGTTTAGAAACCAAGTTAAATCATACGTTTATTTGATGTGGAAACTGCAAAATATAACTTAAGTCTGAGAACCTATTCCTGAGCTCATTTTTTCAGTACTCAACTCACTTGACTGACTTGTCAAATACTGTGCTAAATCCTTGTAAGTGTTTGAAGATGCATTTGTGGTATTCTCTTGAGAATGTGTTGTCTGTCATATACAACAGTGTTATTAGCAGATGTTTCCCTAATTTTTGCATACTTTTTATTGGTGTTTAACATGACTATAGCTGCAGTAGTTAAGACTCAAGCAGCAGAAGCCTTCATGTTCTAGGAGTTCCTCAGACATGCAGTGCAAACACATGTTTTTTTAAAAGGAATTCTGTATGAAACACTGCTTCATCATCACAAGTTTTGAAAACATTGTTTGGATTTTCAGTTGCATCTATGAAGCAATAGGAGTCTCTCACATATACTAAAAAAATTGTATATAACCCCTTTTTCTCCCTATTTGTGTGTCAGCAGAGTTTAACAGGCTTAACGTTTTAACAGAGTTTAACGTTTATGATGTATTGAATTTTGTGACAAATAATAGACTTGCACTTACAGGATAAGTAGGTAATTAATTAGTGAGCTACACCACTAATTCATTTGCCGTGTTCAGTTAGCTCGAGTGCCAGCTCAGCTTTACAGAAGTAATTTTTGCTGGGTTTCCAGAGGCTTCATTTTACTTGAATTTCAGTTACCTGAACATCCATTTCTAAGGAGTCTTTATTTCTGTCTTTGTCCAGGCAGGCAGACCTTTGTGTAGCGTAGAATAGTTGCTTTGATGCCTATTCTTATTTTATATTTTCACTCTGTCTAAAAAGAAATTTCCAGGAAGGTTTATTTTACCGATTCTAATGTTTTTTTTTTTTGCATTAACATAGGTTCTGGTTCACTGTATGATTTTATTCACCTGGCAAACAGTATAAGTGAACCCTAACCATCTAAAGAGAAGCTTGCCTGTGTCTCCACAGGATTGGACAGTGAAGGAGCTACAAGAACCAGGAGTTATTCAGAAATAAAACCCTACAGAGAGATTTTTCTAAAAATCTGTAGCCTGTTCTCCCGTTTGCGCCCCAGCAGCCATCTGCTGGGATAGACTTTAAAAGACGTGGTTTCATAAACACATTTTGCGTTTTGTTCTGCTTCTAAACTTTAAGTTATCTTATGTGTTTAACACTCTCTTCTAAATGCATCTATCATAATTAGTGCCACAAATAAAACAGTTTTGCAAGTGGCTTGTAAAGTTCATGTACACATACAGATTGCATCGCAAATTAGAGGCCTCAGTCTGCATAGTGGTCTAGCTGCTACTAAAGCAATGTGGTCTAGGACTGGAATAGGTGTGGAAAGACATTCATCTGTCTCCGTTGTAATGGCATTCTGAATTGCATGAGGATGAGTGCTGTTCTGGAGGCATTTTGTTAGCTATTATACCTCTTTGATGGAGGTAATGGGTTTCTAACTTTGTTAGAAAACCAGATTCTTGGTGAAAATACAGTATTTTTTTTTTACCTCAATAGAAGGTTTATTTAAAATGAGAAGTCAGACCGATATGATTATAGTGTAGCTTATAAAACTGGAACTGAAAGGCATTTCATTTGCAGTGGTTGGTGTTTAACACTTAGAAATGAGCAGGGAGCTGCAGTTCACTTCTGCAGCTGTAGATGTTAGTGGTATCTTGTTTTGTGGAGTCAGTAACATGTCTTGAAACTCCTGTTACAAAGTGAAAGGACTTTATAAATGCTAATTAATTTTCAAATAAATGAGAAAATGAAATGGTCTTGTTTATCTCACAAATGAGGAACCTGAGGCAGAAGGAAAATCTGTGAAGTGTGCTGTGGGCAGAGAAGATTTTGTGTGAGCAAGAGTTTCTGTATGCTGTGTCCAAGAGCACATGGCATCAGGCATGACTGTGCATATACATAATATGCTATTTAATGCAGGATTTCTAAGAAGAAAAAATAACAGATCAAAATGCTAAAATAAAAATCCTGTATCAGAAATTCGTATTGTTTTGAATTCAAATGAAAGTAAAGCAGCTAGCTTGCTTGCATTTTTATCCTAGGAAGTAGGTAACTTAAGCTCTTCTTACTGCATTTAAATATCTTGGCACATATGTATACTGTACTGCAGTTAAGTAGCTTGGGCCTGCTCCTATGATTCATTCTTAATGATTACTGGTTAAAAAGAGGGAACAGACAGCAGAGCATAAATGGCAAAAACTTAGAGCATTTCTAGAGCTATGTCTTGAGCAAGTCAATACTGACCAGAATTGTAAAAAGAACTACAAAAGTTGGTTTGCAGGTTAAAACAGAAAGCACGGGAGAAAAATAGGCAGGTCATAACTAGAAGAAAACTTAACAATTGTTCTAGAATGACTGAGTCCAAGATCTCTTGTTAAAATGGATTTATTAGAAAATAGGAGAATGTACGTGTACAGTTGGAGAATAATTGAATCATGGAACATTGTAACAAACAATTGTAGTACACGTCCACAAAAAGAAACCCTGCAGAGGGCAGAAGCAAGGGCAGGTACCCTGGGAGTTATACGGAGAAATATTCCAAGCAGCAAGGGATTAGGTTAGGAAAGCTAGAGCCCTGAATACAATTAAATTTGGCCAACATTGTCAAGGGCAACAAGAAAAGCTTCTACAGGTAGGTCGGTGGTAAAAGCAAGGACAGGAAAGATGTGAGCCCTCTCCAGAAAGAGACTGTAGACCTGGTCTCCTAGCTAGCTGGGATATGGAGAAGGCTGAGATACTCAACAGCTTTTTTTGCCTCAGTCTTCATCAGGGCATCTTGTCTGCAACTGTTTTTTTTCTGCTCATCCTTTACTCCTGTTGTATGACTGCAGAGTATAGCGGCTGATACTGACTACAGGTTAATACTACAAAAAGCATAATGCCTGTATTCAGCTGTTGGAAATTGGCATGATTCTATTATAGTCAATGAAGTCACACTGAGGATGTTCATAAACATTCAAACAAAGATTAAATTTAGGGTCTCTTATATCTGACAGATGATGGTTTTGGTTCCTGAAGATGTTTTTGATTTGAAAGTCTGTGTTCAAGCCAACTGGCCTCCCTTTGAAGCAATATAGATGTTGTAAATAACAACATTCCTCTGGCCTTGAATCAAGAACTGATTTAATCTTGGATTTTTGTATGTCTTTGCAAATGCTTATTATTGGATCTCAGAGTAACTGGCTTTTGTCTTTTTATTAACGTTTAGTTAAGAGATGACTGAATGCTCTTGTTTGGATGACTTGATTACAGTTTATAATCATTCATCATTTGCTTTTCTTTTCCTAAATATAAATCAGAAAGGTGGGTTATTTTAGATCGCCAACAGGATAGAGATTCTTTTTTAAAGTAAATGCAAATTGGTTAAAATTAAAGATAATTTGAAGGTTTGACTTTATGCCTCTCATTCTTGCTGTACTGGTAGATATGGTAATGATGTGTAGATTTTCACAGGCGTAAAACAAAGAGCAGGTTACTCTGAAAGTTGATAGTTTTCATTTGCCTAAATGGCTATTTTTCTGGCTTACTTTAGTCCTATATCTCTTGCTCTCATGCTCATCGGTGTGAGGTTTGTGGAGACAATTTAAAGCTAGGTCTTGGTTTTGCTTTTTTTCTTACTGGAGCAAGTGTTGCAGGAAATTTCTGTCTTAAGTCTGCTCTAATTTACAGCAGTTTGCTTATGTTCAGGTTTATCTCTGTTTTTTTTTTTTCTGAGGGAAGTGTTTCTGAGAGTACTAGAGCACTGAATTGCGAAATCCAGCCAATGGCCATGTGTGGGGTGGTTCTTGATGGGATGGATTTACAGGGTGGTCAGCCTGAAGAGCCAGATGTTCAGCTGTGAGGTGAACTGATGATGAAATCTAATACTGAATGGAATGACAAAAAGTTAAAACAATAGAGCCTTAGTTAGGCTAGACACTGAATAGACACATGAGGTTGAAATACTTGCAAGCTGGGATATTTAGGGTTGACGGGACCTCAATTCCTCATTGGGTTCAGGCCCACTCAGAGAAGGCTAGAAATACATAGAATATCTTTTTGAGCTTTGTTTCAGTGATACCCTTTACTAGACACCCGTTTTTAGGAAGTACCTATCCATAGTTATGATTGACAGTAGAAATAACGTCTGATTTGCAGAAGCTTAAAGACAGTCTCCTAACCTCACAGCTTCTTGGATTGTTAGAAGTAAATACCTGAAATACAAAAAATATATGTTATTTCTCACTGTCTTTTGGTTTTAGGACCCTGGATATTACAACTTCTCAGTCTTGGAGATCTTCCACTGTGTCTACGCTGACTTTTAAGTTGAAGACATTTCATTAAAGCGTTGTTCATTTCTTTTGGCACTTCTGCTTTACAGCGTCTTTAATCTTTCCTTTTTTCTGACCTTTCTAGAGTCATAATTTTGAATTTAAAGAAGTATGAGTCAACCTTCTGCCTGTAATGCTTGATTTCATGTGGACTGACTTGACAACCTGAGGTTGCCATAACACTTTAGTTTCTCTCTATGCGTAATAGGAATGATACTTTGAGTCAGTGGAGAGTTGAGCTTCCTCATTGTTTAACGCTTTGAAGATGAGGTTGTATGTCTATACTTACTGGTAATACCTGTAATACCTAAGGTATTACCTTAGGTAATACCTAAGCCCTTTAACAGGCAATGTATCGTTTTGTCAGTTCTTTTACTTGCATTGTAGACTTCAACTACATTTCAGGAACAGTTGTTACAATGTTGTCCAGCCCCAAGAACTCTTGTTCTGTTTGACAAACTCTTCTTCCTAATTGCCCTAGACCTTCAGGATCTGAGCTGCTATTATATTTCCCTAATATAATTTAGGTGAATGTTCTTCTAGCCCATATGTTTTTTTGAAAGGCTGACAAATTTGATAATGGTTTCAGGAGTCCTCAACCTTTCATAAGAGGTTTTCTTTCTTCCCTTTTGTTGTGTATAAGGTCATGCAGTTCAGAATGTGAAAGCAAAGGAGAAAAACTATTTTTTACATTCCAGTAAATAAATACTATAGTAAGTCATGTTGCATTTTGCAAATCTGGGAAACATTTACGCTGGTATGTTGTGCACTTTGGCCAGAGCTTTCTAACTTGCATGTTTAAAATTTTTAAATATAAGTGACTATATTTTCACAATTACAGAGTATCTGCTGCTTTTATTGAAAAAAAATAATTTGACGTCATGTGCAAGAATAATATTTTTTGGTAGAAGAGTCTATTCTGCATAAAAATCAGCATTCAGATTTTCCTGTGGGTAAGATGTCTCGGTTCCAATACACCGCTGTAACTGCAGCAAGCACATAAATTAAACAGTAAATAAATTATCTTTTTTACTTCTTTTTCCTGGTATGTTTACAGTGTCACTCTTTTGATATTGATCTTGCAGCTAGTTTTAGGCACAGGATTTTAGTCTGAGTGTTCAGACTCACTTGGAAACCTGTCCTGCTGATTCTTGGGCAGTTAAGAGTTTCAAGTGGATGCAATTTAATAACTCTTGTGCTGTTTTGATTTGCCTCCCACACCATCTGGTCTATGTCTCTCTTCTACTCTTTTTTTTTTCCTAAAGGATGGTATTTTTTCAATAATTGAAACTTTCAAGCATGTCATCTGAAAGTGTAGCTTGCTCTGAAATTTCCCTGAGCAATATGTCTTTGAGAAAGAAGGCTTTCTGTATACAGAGGAAAAAGAAAATGAACAGGAACCTGTGGACAGGTTGGAATGACAGGAATGTAATGCACAGTAAAGATGTCTGTTTCTTCACACTGAAATATTATTTAGGCACATTTCAAAAGTAAAATTATTTCATGGCTCTGAGGTCTCCTGGCTGGCTGGCTGTGTTTCTCTGCTGGCCTCTACAACACATGAAGTTATTGGAGAGTAGCAAGAGATATTTCAGAAATTCAGATCTGCTCAGCATTTGCCCAGATGGAAGTTAAGTGCTTGTGGTCTGCTAACTGGCCTTACTTATACTTTATTGATGATAACCTAGAGTAATGTTTGAGTTTAGCTATGTTTGTAATGATGTTTGGAGAATACTGGGTAAAAAAAGTGTTCATTTTGTGAAGGCACAAATTCTTGACAGTATTTTAAGTTTTGGAGTGTTGTTTGTCTGCATAACCTGGATATTTGTCCTTTAGTCTTTCTGTGTTTTACATGCTTCAGCTGACTATCAGGTTATTTGTAATTATTTGCCTCCTTCTTGCTCAACTGATGTCTGTGTTACGTGAACTAAAATGGTTAAAGAGGTAGGTTGTGAGATGATTTTGTTCTGCCCCATTCTGTGGATGAGGCTTGGGAGTAGCTGCTGGGGAAGCAGCTGGCGAATTGCCCCTACCGTGGTAGCAGGTGGCCCTGCACCAACACCAGCGAGCTGCCATGCAGAGGGCAAAGCAAACCATCCCTGTTTTGGCTGTGTTTGGCTTTCTGTCCTCAGCAATCGCTTGACACCTTCAGTACAAATTGTACCTTTCCTTGAAAAGGTGATGGTAGCCTGGATTATGAGAGGTGCGAAGAGCCCTATGACTGACTGTGCCTGCTTGATCTCTGCTTGGGTGGGTGACTAATTCCCGTGGTGGGAGAAGTGAGCCATGGTGGGTCCTGGTGGCATGTGGGGCACTGGCTTCTGCTGCCTCAAGGATTTCACTGCCCTGTTGGCCTGATTGTCCTAGAGGATGCCTTCTGGTCATCCCTTACCTCATCTTCAGGTCTGTGTTTCAACACTGTGTTACAAAAGTCTTATTTTGTACTTGCAAGCCTTGCTCCTCTCCTGTTGGAGGAAGAGCTAGCTGTTTTGCAGTAAGATGCTCTCCCTTCCTATTAGATATCCTGATATTTATGAGCTAAACTCTCAAGCATGGTTTAGTATTTTCTTCCCTGATAACAATTCTTGATGCTGTATATGTTTTAGATTTGGAATAGGGAGATGTGTTTCCTTGCCCCTCTGCTGTCCTTGTGATGACAGATAGGTGGTTTTAAGGCAGAAAGTCAATGTATATGTAGTTTCCATTTTGCCTAGCAAAATTGGTTAGTTGGATGATTTTGATGTAGTCCTGCCTACTTTCTACCCCTCCCCCTCCTCCAACAGCCTGGTTTCCCTCATCATAAGCCAACTTAAGTTTGCCAGACTCCTGCCTCCTTAATCAGCTTGTGCAAGATAAAGGTTAGGCTTTCAGTTCTGCTTCACTGATAGTGAAGTTAGTTTATCCCAAAACACAGACCTGTAGATGCCAAACCCTGTGCCATTTATGTAGATTTCACTGTGACTTAGTACAAATTATTTTACCATTTTAATAAGGAAATACTTTACTTATATTTGTTATAAGTCATGAGTTTTTGGCATTTAGTAACATTAAAAAGAATTAACCACACATGCTTTCCCACAAATTTATCCTGCATTTTTCTGAATTCTGTTTTATGTGCACCCTCTATTAGTTTTTTTTCTGCAAGAAAAAACCCAATCCTACATAACTAATGGAATTTTTAAAATACTATTTGTACTACATATTATTTCCTGCCATTTTCTGTACTGGGTGTGATAATTTCAGCCTGGTTGGAAAAAATTCCTAGTAAATATTTCCAAAATGGAGTTTTCAAGTTGATTGCTCTTGATAGCTTTCAAAGACCTTTTCTTCTTTAAGAATAGGAATGTTTTTTTTTGTTTTGTTTTGCTTTATTTAGAAAAGTTAGGATTTCGCTCTTTTCTCTCTTGTAGTGATTTTTATGCTTTTGCTTTTCAGAGCATTTGATTAACTTTTACTCCATATATGTGACCTTCGTAGAGAATCGAAGAGATTCTTTTTTTCTGGTTTTATTAGTGTTTTGTTTCTCTTTAAGTGTCTAATAGATGTTTAACTTGAAATATAGTGGCAGAGTGTGCCTCTGTAAATGCCATTTCAGGAGAGTCTCTGTTCCGAAAGGCTTTGTAGCTTCACCTTAAATTAAATTTGACTTCCTAGTTTCTGACTGTAGCCTAGTTAAGGTTATCTGAATTTTCAGCAGTGTCAATTACTTTGATGCCTTTTTCTTTCACGTGGATGTTTTTGATGGTGACCTGTTGTACATTGCATTTCAAAATATGCCTGCTCGTTCTGGTCTCCCAGTGTGCACCCCAGGCTCTTTTTGACTCCACGCTAGGATGAGGTTGGGTATGTACTACATATTTTCTTTCCTTAAGGAAAGATATGCAATACATATTTTCTTTCCTTTGGAAAGATATGCAATACATATTTTCTTTCCATTTGTAAAGATACTTAAGCTCTTGGGCAGGGAATAAATGAAATACATCAAGATCAGTCCTCTGGAGACTCAGGGTGTTCCACAGAGCGTTCATTCCCCATGATGCAGGTGAGAGATCACATCTGCCTCCTGTGAATCATCTTCTTTACTGGGGCTAGGGCATTTGTTTCCACTGGGAGCCACATAAACATTTTGGGATCTGGCTAAAATAAAGGACTGGTTAAAATAAAGGCATATGGGATGTCCATGTTTGAGAGTGGCACTGTGTTTATTGTGATATGTGTGGATGGTCTTGCAGCAGTGGTCATCTTCAAGGTTGGGAAGGTAAGCAAGTGAGTGAGTGAAAGGAATTCCTGACATTGTAATCTGATTTGGAAACAGCTATTTTTTCTTCTTCCAGGAAAGTCTATTAGAAAAAGCTTTATTGACCATTTACTAATGTTTCATCTTCCACCACCTTCCCCATTCCAATTTTTATGAAGGAATCAACACTTAAATATATTTAGCAGCAGAGTTACTGGTGAAGTTTTTATCACCTTGATAATCAGGTTGCTCCACTCCGAATGAACTCCCAGTTACAATTTATGATTTTGGTGAGGTTCATTACTTAGCAATAGATCAAGTTTCCTTAAAGGGAAAGTTTTGAAGAGAAAACCACTTAGTGAATTCTGAATAAATTTGTTTGCTGAAGAATGTAGTACTGCACAGAAAATCAAGTATGTCTGTGTCATTTTTCTGTGTTGAAGCACTGATTCTGCTGTCCAGAGACTGTCAGGCCCTCCTGTTAGTAGTGAAGGAGGTAGAAGAGTGCCCTTCTCGCTTGTTTGACAGGCCATCATTTGGGGCTGGGAGTTTTGCCAGCTAGTGACCTAGTATATCCAGTTTCTAATTTGGGGGAAATGTTATTGAGAAGGTGGTGGCCTGACAACTCTGGCATTTCCAGGAGTTCTTGGATTACTGTTAAACCATCTGATTGGTTTTTCAGGCTGAGTTTCACATAGATTGAACTTGCTGAGTTACTTGCTCTGCTGTGAGATCTAGATCAACTTGTAATCTGTAGACTGATTTTTAGATTTTTTTTTAATTGTTATTGATCAGTTATTAGTTTTGTTGTTTAAGTTTTAGGAACATGGGGGTGTTCAGGTGTAGATGTGACAGCTCAGTATCTTATCTTCTAAAGAAAGTCTCGGGGGAAAACGTTTAGCACTTCTGCCTTCTGGGAGCTCAGCTGCTAAAATTTTATCAGACTTTTCTTTTACTGTTTCCATTAGTATTATTTTGGTTTGAGTATACTGAGTTAGGTGCTGTTGAAGCATGAGATTCCTCCAACATCTATTGGTTAGAATGTTGTTGATGAGGCAGCACATGTGCTGATATGGTCATGAGGGAGTGAAATGGATTAGTGTTTCTTTAAGATTACGTTTTACTGAACCCTGTTTTGTTTTTTTTTTCCTGGGGGTAAACTGGAAATGGAAAAAGATAATGTAGGTGGCCATTTGTCAAGTAATCTAATGTATGGAGGTGTCATGGGACTCCTGGGGTCTCCTGAAGGTCTGCTTAAACCTTCAGATGATGAGCATCACCTTGCTTTCAAAACCGTCACACTTGAAGCTGAGCACCTCATGGGTGGCCTCTGCAGTTTCTTATAGTGGTACAGTTGCATACTGTCTTATGTACCACAGTATCTGAGCGTTACGGCAGTGGCTATGCCCATCTAGGAGGGAAATCTCTCAACCCAAAGGCTATGTGTGGCAGCAGCCACATGGGGATTTCCTGTGTTACTAATAACACCGAAGTCCATCATAACACCTGGCCTGTGGGAGCTGTTTGAAAGGCATATTCAGCCTTCACCATTCTGCTATGGAAGTATAAATGAACCTAGGGTTAAAACACAAAACATTTGACAGATTTGTTGTGACAACTGTGTATTTGTGGAAGTGATGGACTACTCACAGTTTGTGAGCTTGCTAGCCATCTCCAGTTTCAAAGACAGCCCAATACATTTTGCTGGCGCTTTGACAATAAATTTGACACTTCATATTCTAAAATGCTTATTTAAATAAAGCCAATCCCAAAAGTGTTACTTGGCAGTTTTTGAAAATTACGCTGCAATATGAATATTTTTCCCTCATAGGAGGAAAGGAAGTGATGTACTGAGCAAAATCTTTGTGGCAGTCTTTGCACCGTTCCATTTAGAATAATTAGCCTTGTCATTAATTTATCAGGTTCATCCTCATTTAAAGCACAGTTTGACCTTGTTCCAATCTAATTTTTTATTCAGTTGTGGTGGCTACAAAACAAGGGAAAAGCTTGATAACAAAGTGTGGAAGCAAAGTTTTATTTTAAAGAGAGATATTTGGAGTCAGTCACGATTCACACTGGTTGCCAGAGGCCAGACTCGCCTCCTGGGATTTAAATACATTACAAAGAAGACCTGCTTTCATGCATAACATGCTAATTGCATTACTGACTGCACTGCAAAAGAACAGCAGAACTTAATTTTTAACTTAGTGTAGGTAGCTTTTCTGTGGTTTTATCCATGATAAGAATCTGCCGTATTGTAAACTCAAGTTTCTTTATACTATACATTTTGATGCATTAAAAGTTTCCTTGTTCTGCTTTGAGAGTGTTTTAATCAGATTTTTAGTGAGTTTCTTGTACTTCAGAGCAAATACAGTGGAGCTTTTATTTTTGCCTTTATTAATGTTTGCTTTCATATAAACCCTGTATCAAAAATTAACATATATTCAAAAAAAGAAAATGGGACAAGAAAATTATATTTCTGAGTCCTTTGACTGATCCTACTGATTAAGGTCAGACATCAGGCTTGGAATTTTGATAATTTATGTGAACAAGAGCCATAAGGTTTATCTTTAACCTGAGTGGAAAGTTGTTATCTCTAACAACAAAGCAAACAAAGTACTAAAGATTTGCCTAAACAAAAGAATTTGAATGTGCCTTCATCTGTTTAAAATAATTGAATGAAACAAAATTAGTAACTTTTTTCATAGGTTTCTAACTATCTAGAGTTGTTGAACGATATTGATAAGGTTGTGTTTGCCTTGAGAAGTCAACAAAAAGCACTTACTCTTTTCATTTTCTTAACAAGAACCCATAAAGTGTCAGTTACTGGTGGAAAGTCTATGATCAAAAGAGATTTCCACGAAGCAGGAGGATAAGGTTTGGCTTGACAAATATCAAAATTACTTTAGCTTGGAAAAGTAATTCTGCCCTTGTAAAGAGTAGTGAGCCCTGTTTTCCATTCTTGTGCAAATCTGACTTGGTCAAAAAACAGGCTCGAGGTAATGAATGTGTCTTATTCTGACCAGGCTGTCCGACCTGCTGACTCAACATTGCTTTGTCTGTTCAGCCAGCTACTGTGTCTAACGTGCAAACAAAGTACCAACTTTCCATGACTGTGTATAGCTGCCAGCGTATCTCCAGGAAAATGAAGTCCTACCAAAAGGATATGTGCAGCTTGGAAAGAGGAGTACCTTGTTTCAGTCCCTGTTGCCTGGAGGGGGTTTCTACGTCACCTTTCAAGAGCTTTTGTCAGTTTTACCTGTCTGTCTGTTGCATTATTCATAAAATGTTCATGCTTGTCCCTGTGGCTAAGCGTATTACCTTTTGCTGCACTAACAGCATACAGCCTTAAGCATATTTACCACGTGCTTTAAGGACTTGGGATTCTGTAGCCTTGGAAAGAGCATTGAATTTTCTCTTGTGATTCACGTATTTTTGGTTGGAAAAACACAACTCAAAATATGGTTGTATAGGAGATATCTAATTTAATAATGTCTATAATTTCTTAAGGGAATTACTCAGTTTCTTCCCCGAGCTCTGCATTTTAGGTGGAAAGTGTTGTAGAATTTTTATCATGAATAAACTCTTTGATGCTCCTTTTTTTTGTGAACAGAATACTTCATAAGTATTGCTTCCCAGATGGATTAAGATCTCAGTAATATTTAAAATCTAATCTATATATTTTAAATTATTGTTATGCAGAAATAGAATTATGGGTGCATTGTTTGTAAAAATCAGAACTCCTGGGTAAATGTGATGCCCATAAAGAGATTCTGGAGTAGAAAAAGGAAGGATTAATAGCACATTTTGTAATCACATCTGGGGGCATCCATTGCATTTTAAATGCTCTGTGTAACTCTTCAGTCCCAAGCAACCCCGCAACTGTTTCTTTTCTTCTACAGCTGCCAGTGTGTGACCTGCTGAAGACATGGGTTGTTTATGTATGTGCTCCAAATTGGAGTGCTTTTGTGGATTAACACCCAGGATCATGTTGTATTCCGTTCCTATACAAGTTCATAAAGAAGTTATAAGTTTAACTCCTTTGTGGTTGCTTTCATTGCAGGGTGGTGGTTGTTTTTCTTTCTTTCCTGCTGCCAGCACAGTTGTCTCAGGTTGTTCTGTCTTCAATCAGATATTTCCAAGATCTCTTATTTCACAGCTTCCTCTGAATTTTCTAGTTGCTGTGAAGTATGCTTACCAACATGATTGTCTCTAAACTAAATATGAAATGGCACAATATGATTAAACTAGATCTAATGGACGCTGCCTTTCCTGCAGTGGAACAGCCTTCCAGAAAGACAGGAGAAGATGGCTGGAGGAGACATTTCTGTTATTTGTGAGAACTCGGTATACAGAACAGATATATAGTCAATGTTCTCATCAAGAAGAGAGAGCAGTAACTCGAAGTTTAAGTTTTTCTTTAGGCTTTCAGCATGGTGAATGAAAAACAGACTCCCAGAATTGCACATAATTTCGTATGTTGCTGATGATACTGGCAAGAGGAAGAATAACTCTTTTTAATGGAGTTGAGATCAAAGCCATTGGCCTAGGAAAACTATATATAGTTTTAAGTATTCCTGTTTTCTGAAATAGGGGTGTTTTGGTTTTTTTTAGTGGCAGAAGTAATGCTCTCTGAAAAGATATGCCTCTGCACACCATTATTAGAAAAATATATGTGTATCTTCCTTTGCCAGGGGTGTGGTACTGGAAAACTATCTCTGTTCTCTGCCATCATACTTGTGGTGCTGGGCTGAGTTCCCAAATGGTGATAGTTGTAGCAGAAGTAATATTTAGACTTGATGTTTTACCAATTTAATAATTTCTGTTAAATCACAGAAGAGCTGATAAACCTGAAGAATCATTGATCCTGAAACATACTCATACCCTTTTGAGAAACAATGAAGATTTCAGTCATGGTCTATGGCAATTGATTAGGAAGACTGAAGTGTAGTTTTGCAGCTGGTTTGGCCACAATTCGGATCCAATGAAAGTAGTATTTCTAAGCTAAACTAGAATTCTGCTTGTGCATCAATTATTCAAGCTCAAAGTTAACCCTTTCAGAAGCCTGGAGTCTTGCTTTTTAGCGGAAGGTATGTTCTGAAATGAAGTATGTTACCCAGAGGAAAAGAGAGGTTATGGAGAGAAATGATGTGTAGTAGAGCACAACTGTGTGTGCTGGGGCTGGGCCAAGTGAAAAGTAGATGCATGTCAGGACTAATGAAAGAATTCTCTGTTTTAAGAGTACAGTATTTTAGGATGATGATGGAAGAAAGGTAAAACTATGAAAAGAATGCAGGTTTGGACAGAGCATTATTTTGTTTTAATTAATTCTAAGTCTAAAGAAAAATAGGACTGCAGAGGGATTAAAATAATATATTTTTTTAAAGAGAGATATGCTTTCAAACTAGTATAATTTAGACTTAAACTATCTTAAAATAATATGGTGTAGTATTTCTTTGCCTCTTACATAAAATAACATAGTAGTGGAGATGACTGGGTTGGGTGGGGGACATCTGGGGACCATCTGAAAGTGTTAAATTTTTTGTAATTATACATTCTCAGTAATAATCATAGACTTCAATATTTCTGTATGTAAAATGAAAGCAGCTTTCAAGAATAGATCTCTTATTTAAAAGTAATTATTAGTAGCATTATCCAAAACATACTTTTCACAGGAAAATTTAGAGAACTAGCACTGACCTGTGATTACAATGCAGGTGTTACCTATGATTTGACATCTGCATTCAATTCCTTAGCCATCCTTGAGCTTTTTTTCTAGAATATTTGTCCTTTTAAAATTTGTTCCTTAAATACAGGTAATGGCTAACTTAAAAACATCAAAACAAACCACAAAAGCCTACAAAAAATGAAGTATTTTTATTCCCTACGAAAAGGCCACATTTGGTGGCAGTCAATAAGAAGCACTACAGTAAAACTCCACCCGACGTCCAGAGTCAGATCCTTAACCCTCTGCAGGTCTTCATTGTCAAACAGGGAAGCATAGTTAAAAGTCCTATGAAAAGTATGTACTTCCGAGGAAATAAGTATGCTATAGAAAACTGTAAAACAGAAAAAAAATATCAGTAGTTCTTAGATGTGTTTTGAACATTTTCTTAGTGACTAATATAGCCAGTATACTCAGCTCAATCAAGTTTGGTGCTTGCAGAAGTTAGTTGTATGTTCGTGTAAGCCATGTCATTTTTCCTTCTGTTTTCGTGTACTTTGAAGAATATTTGCTCTTTATCTGTGCCGTTGTAGCAGAAAAGCTTCTTGCATTCACTGATTTTATGTATTCCAGTTTTTCCTTCCAGAAATTGCTCGGTGAACCCAAGATCTGAATGCAACTTTCTGTTCACAATCACTTGGAAAACAAAGCTAATACAACCCATGTATGTTACTTTTCCCTGCAAGTCTGCAGGTTACAGAAGGAAATGGTATTGATAGAGCAATAGATAAGATAGGTTTTTACTTTCATAGTTGTATAAATGAACATTTATTCATTTAATGAGAGGCACCCCACAGGATCGAAGTGTCAGTCCTTTTGAGCTCTGCATCTGTGTTGCTAGATTGAGAGAAGATGCTGTCAGTTTCAGAAGCTGTTGCTGACAGCTGTGCATCAGGCATGGTTACTGCTCATTGGTGCTGTGTAGCCTAAAATTTTGTTATGTTTTTGTGTATAGCGATGACAGCATTTCCAGGAATGACAACTGTTGTTGGAGGGGAACTGCTAGCACATTCTTCCTGCAAATGCCTTGTAGATTCCTCAGATACCTTTTTCAGAATTTTCGTTGGCAATGCTACCAAAACACAAGAGTTTTAACTTGTTCCCTGAGTCACTTATTTAATGGACCAAATGAACAGGGCACACTGACACACTGTTGCTTCAGTTTGCTGCGGGAAGTGAGTTACAGGACCAGCCAGAAGGTGCAGCTTGTGAGGGTGCTGGGTGCTGGACCTGGAGGAGGCCACTTGATGCCCTACTCCTGCTCAGGTCAGTGGTGGAGCTCTCCGTTGGCTCCGCTGAGGACTGAGTTAGGTCCCCTTTGGAAGAAAAGGCTTGAACTCTCCCTGAATCTGAAGACTGCAGCGAGCGGTATTTAAAGTGCTTTTCTTCAAAACCTGTTTTACTCCAAATGTTAGAGGGAGCAAAATGATGGGAAGACAAGCAATTCCAGAAACAGTTGTACTTTATTTCAATAACAACCTTTTATGTAAAATTAAAAACAACTCTGCGAGGTCTGCAACACTCTTAGCATTATTTCTTAGACCCGCTTGAATGTAATAGTCCATGTTTCTTCAATAAACAATTTCACATCATGTTTCTAAATTACTGTGTCTACTTTTGTCATTTTGGAAGCATGCAACAAGCTTTCCATCATACTCTTACATCCTGTGTTTCGCTTTGAAATGTTCCTTTGGCAGGACTCTAAATACAACAGGAAATGGAGTTAGAAGGTGCATTCCTGGAAAATTCTTATTACAGTTTGCAGGCTGTTTCAGAAAGTTAACTGGATCTGGGAAAATGGATTTATAAACCTCCTGCAGCTTGCATGCAACTACCAATATCAACTGAAAAGTGAACAACGCTGCTCACCAACAGGAGTTTGAGTATGGTCTGTAGACTTAATAGCATAAAAGTGTTTGTAATGTTGTGTCTGTTTTAAATACTGTCTGAGATGGAGGTAAAAATGTATGTATGATTTTCCATACATACAATATTTAAAAAAAATCTTGAAAGTATTTCTTTAAACTGAGATTCTATGAATTCACAAAAATCATATTTAAAAAGCTTTTAAAATATTTTAAAATAAATCTACAGGCACGATTTTGAACATATTTCAGGAGAACAATGTGTAATTTTTTTTGTACTGTCTGCTTGCACAGGATTTTTATTTTTTGTGGTTTGAGACTAGATAGATATGTTGATTTTAAGTACTTGACAAAATTTGCTTAATTTTGTGAAGTTCTAATTTTTTTTCTTAAAAATAGAAATTCTGTTATTTTGAAAATTTCATTCGGATTTTGCACAGAGGCGGTATTTGTAATTTTGGAGTATTTTTTCCTTCACTTAGCAGATTCTAGTTTTCAGACTATCAAACTGTTTTCTTCTAACCATACATATTGACTGCATTTTTCCATGTACAAATGGAAGGTCATAAGCACATTTTACCTCGACAGTGTTCATATTTAGGAAGACGTACCAACATTATACAAATATAGTGTGGTATATAATAAAATGCTTCTAATCATATTGAACTGAACATAAAAAGAAATAAAATAAAATTAAAAAAAAATTTAAGGTGTTTACAAGACCAAAATATCATGTGGTAAAGGTAGATACTCCCAGAAAAATAAAATACGTAGAAATGTAAAAAAAAAAAAATGCCATCACAAGGGTATGGTAGACAAATACAATGCCATTAAAGAAAAAGAGAAAAATTAAACTCAGTTAGTGGGACACCTACACACAGAGAAACTTAAATTGTTAATAAAGATTCAAGGACTAGCCTTAACTCTGAATATGTATATGCTCAGACTGACTTATGCATATGCTCTGACTACTTAAGTCAGTCTAATGGAGGCCAAGCAGAAAGAGCAGAGAAGAAATTAACAGAACAATGATTTAGAAATGATTGCATGGAGTCACTTGAAGGAAAAATAAGACCCTTGTGATTCTATTGCTTTTAAGTAACATCTTGATCATAAGTTTAAAAGGTGCTTTATACTAAACCTGTCTTTTCTCCTCAATTTTTTGTTTTGTTTACTTGATGTATATTCTGATTAAGCCTGACAAATTTACGGTACATGGGATCTGCTTTCACAATAGAGGATGAAGCTGGGTGTATGTTCACTTGTGAAGATATTTATGTGATGATTTTGCTATAAAGGAGCTGATAAATCTACACCTCAGTATGAATTAATGACTTTTTGAAGATAACACTAGACTTGATTAGTTTGCTTCTAGTTCTTTCATTAGGATGTCTTATTTCTTTCATTTCCCACCCTATCACCGCACCTCCCTTCTTTTCACATAAACACTTCTTTCTGAACATCTCTGGACTATGGACTGTAAATAGCGAAAGCTTGTTTGTCTGATTTGATTGCCATACAGTTGATTGTTCCTGCTTCTAGTGAGAAAGATATAATGGAGGTTTTTTCCTTTGTGGTGTGTGGATTATGGGTATTGGCTTTTATCGGGGATGTGTGTGGAATTTTTTGGTTATCTGGATTTTTTTGATGTTGCTCTTTTTTGGTTTTGTTTGTTTCTCCCTCCCCTTGAACAGCAGCTCAGTCTTGAATTACTTAGGAGTCCAGCAAGCTGGAACTTAGAGTGTGTATTTCAAACTCTTTTTCTTTATATGCAGTTCAAGAGAAAACATGAATTGTAGTTGTGAAAAGCTGAGTTGAGTCTGATAAGGAATTGCCCTTATGTTTCTGAAAGGATGGGAAACATTTTTGGAGGCTGGTTGTGAGAAATGGTGCCTTTCTCCACCTCTTTCCTTTCAGCCCGATCATTTTCTATTCTCTGAGTGTGGATACTTGTGCTGAATGTTGGGTTCCTAGCAAAATTGTAAAGGCTACTTCTGGCTGCAGTTTTTGGGGTATAAACTGTGTATTCATCTGGCTGAGTGGGAAGTTGTAGGGCTCCCCATATGTAGCTGGCTCATGTAGGATATTGATGAGATCAGAGAAAAAAAGCCTTGCTACTTGCCTTGTATCCTTTGGGTGTTTCTTCGATAACTCGAGCTCTTAATTTCACACTCCTTTGCAGCTCTGGGAAATAGACTTTCTTCCTGGTAGATTTACTGTTTGTGGGGTTGCAGAGAGCAGTTATAAAATTACTCAGAGTTCTAATGCTTTATTATCCCAGTTGTGAATTTGGGATGAAAACATTACTTTTTTTTTTTTTTTTAAATATTATCCTTGCAACTGTACGGGTGTAATTTGCAAGCAAAAGATCCACATTTTCCATGCTTAGATGGGATATTGGTAAGTCTTCATTTTTTAATTGATGTACAGAATTTCCAGCACAGAAGATAAATATGATTCACTGTTTTAAGACAGTGGGGCCTGGTTTCTTTTTTGGTTGCTTTTTTTAGTGATGGTTTTATGTTTTCCATTATTGCACTAGAAGTAACTTTTTTGGTCCAACCACAAATTTCTGAGTGTGTTCCTCACTGCCAACAATCAAGACTTCTTTCTTCTGCCAAATGGGTTGGTAAGACACTTTAAAAAAAAAAAAAGAAGAAGAAGAAAAAAGAAAGCTCTGCTTGCTTCTAATCAAACAATTTCTCAACAAGCAAGGGTAATACCAGATTTAAGTGTTATTGTAATCTTTACCTCTTCCACAGTTAAGCAAGGAATTGAAAAGACAGCAGGGATTTGTACTGAAAAATAACTACAGAGCCTGTAAATATTGGACATTTCTTAGCTGATCTTTCAGAAACAGTCACAGTAATATATATGCAGTAGGGTGAGATAATTAAAAACATATTGGAATGTCCAACAGCATTTCCTTCTTGACTATTCTTGAGAATACATCCTCATCAAGTACTGATTCAGACTTAGCGGTTTATCTGTTTCTCCTTTTTGCTTTAAATCCAGTATTTCCTCTGTCTATTTTAAACAATGTTTCATTGTTTCAATGTTTCAAATGCCTGATACCTTGATAAATCTGATCACTGATAGGTCTCAAAGTGGCTGAATAAACTTGTGGGCTGTTATGCCACAGACTTAGCTGCCAATTTGGTGTCAGGCCCTTAAGCAGAATTGAGAGGCAGTGTGGTAAAGAAGCGAAGATCCTGGTCACTCTCACTTTGCAGTTCTAGTTCTTTTTGCGGTGTTTCTGATAAATGTTTTATACAACATTCCCATAAAAGGCATAATCATATCATATGGTTGCAATAGGTTCTGCTCCATGGGTGGTGGTAAGAGACAGTGGTATCTGAGTTTTCCAGGTCTCTGCTGTGTTAGTCTGCTAATACTTTTTTAGCCTAGTGAGTTATCAAAGATTGTTCACTGACATCTCCTTCTCACTTCTTCCAACTTTGAGCTTTGGAATTATGTAAGTATCCAGTATATTTATTTATTATTTTTTTCCTGCTGACAGACTCTTGTTATATCTAAAAGCTTGTGCTTTGTATTTTGTCCTAAGCAGAGTCTGTTCTATCACATAGTAAACAAAGAAAAAGACCCAAGGAATCCTGCTCAGCAGTAAAAGGAATTATGTTATCTACATTCTGGTATTTGGAAAATCAAGTGTGGGAACAACCACTAACGTTTCTTTTGTCTATCAGATTTTACTTAATCTGCTACACTTGTGATCTGGTAATGCAAATTCACTAAACAGAGGTGTAAAAGCCACTTTTGTTTCCAACTGTGATGTCTACTCCTGCATCACTTGCATCTTGAAAAATGTTAGTTGGTGAGACATCATCAAATAAAGTGACCTTAAAAAGATAAACCAAGATTTATTGTTCCTCTCAGCTTAGTTTGGTCTTCTGAAACCAGCTGTGGCTTTACATAATTGAATAAAATACTTCGTGATGCATTGGTCTGAAAAGATTTTTGTAAATTTAATAGTACTTAGACATTTTCATAAACTAAAACTGGTATTTGTGAGAAATGTGCTTGTTTAGAATTTTATATTCTCATTATTAAGACTGTAGAAGATTGCAAAAAGATTTTAAGTAATAAAATTCTAAAGTTTTTTCATTCCTAACATTACACATTCTGAAAAATTGTATTCCCATTAAAATGGTGTCAGAACAGACCTACTCCTACATCGCATTTCCAGAGAAAGAATTAGGATTTTAATTATTGAATTTTCATTCTACACCTTTAGCATAATTTTCATGGGATTTTGTGGTGGTTTTCACAGCAAAATTGTCATTAGCCCAGCTTTCCAAATGGCCATTGTAATTTTCTTCTGCTTCAGCTTGAGTTACCTCTGGATGTAAAATAAAATTATAGGTTAGAGGATGGCTTCTGTTCTAGGTTTGGTGTAGTCCAGGCAATGTGGTCACTGAGGGACAAGAAATAATTTCTTTAATATACTTTTAAGTGGCATCTCTCGTCATCCTACATCAGAAGACAAAATGGAAGTCAATTGGTCAGAGGCAATTTGTAGTCTGAGCTCTTGTCAAGAAGTGATTACTCCATGCAGTGTGTGGCTAAGGAACAGGGCAGCAATGCTGATGTGCTGAGGATGCTTTTTGACATTGCTTGAGGCAGCTGTACTCCTGTGTGAAAACTGCAGTTCCATTAACGTTAGCATTTACACTTGTTGAGAAGGAATACTTTTAGTTGGTTAGGAAAAAATATCTGTGTGAAAATTTTGTAGATGCTGTTTAGCATTCAGAGAGCATTTCTTCAGTAAACTCTTTACAGACTTAGTATCTTACTACTTCAGCAGATTTTAATTATCTCAGGTTTAGGAAGATACCTAAATGCACGTCTGTAACAGAGACGTTATTTAGGAGAGTTCTTTTACAGAGAGAGCGCTTTTAGCATGTTGGGGGAGGAACAACGTAAATTGTAATTTAGCTCTAGATGAATTTGAAGTGGTTGTCATATTTTGTCTTATTCCAGGAAAGAACAATATATAGTGATCTACACTTTAAGTGATTTAGGTTTAGTTAATTAAAACTTTCCCAATGTCTCAAATAATCTACTATCCTGATGCAGGAGCACAGTAATATGAATAGAGAGATGTCGGGACTGGATGGCAGTAGAGGAATGTATGTTTGTTTATATAATAAGCTTTCCATGTAAAGGAAGAAGGAATGTTGGTACTTTGAAATGTCTTCTTTCCTGATAAGGAAGCATTGCTGTTCCACCCTTGATTCTGTACAGCATCACACACCCTAAAATCTAACATTTGGATGTTGAATTACTGCAAAGCTGGTATGGCATATTATGTTTGCTTGTTTTGGAAAAAACATTAATGTGCAGGACTGAGTCTGTATGTGACTTTTTAAAAGGGCAGATTTACATTCAAGATATTAAAACCCTAAGTATATGTTTACATTTTAGAGTTATGAAACGTCTAATTGGGGAAAACAAGTTACAAGCATGATGCATTTGAACCTGAATTGTCATTCTAAAAATCATAATGAAAATACGTACTTCGAGAGTAACTGTGTAGCAAATTTGACTATGTTGTATGAATATTCTAGTTTCTAATTCAATATGTTGTTTCTTTTGCTAAGTTTTGTTCATAAATTTTAAAGATTTGAAACTGGATTAAATACAATTAAGTGTTTGCTGGTACTTCCAAAGATTCCATTGAACATAATGCCGGTGAGGCCTCAACGTGTTTGGTGGCCACAGATGTGGCTGTTGCTTGGATAAGTATTTTCCCCAGGTGCACAAAATATTATGCAGAGCAACACCAGTTTTCATTTAAAGTCTGCTCTGTAACTGTAGCCAGAGGCAGTTCCACTCTGCCTGAAATAATGCACTCCAGACTGGCCAAAAAAACCCCAAGCCCCAAGGGAGTTCTCTCCTTTTGACGTCTGTAGTTTGAACAGTCAACTTTTTATTCAGCTTTAAGAGATATATATAACTTAAGCAACTTAAAGATATGTCTTTAACCAATTAACCAAATCTATCTTTTGTTCATATAGGGACGTTGTAGTCTTAAGAACTGCAATCTTGGTGCTTGTTATGCAGAGAAGGTATTAGCTATAAACCATGGCTAAGGAAACTCAGTGGGAAAGCTCGCTGTGGTACATGGTTGACCTTGTCATTGGTAGTGGCAATTACTTATATTTATGGGAGAAGTGGAGCACTTGGATACTTTGCAAAGTCTGCGAACCCATCCTTGTTACATAAACCTATGCAAATCACCTATCCTGCCCACCAACATCTTTGTGTGTGATCCGTCTATTTCTCTGTATTTAGAGAACTCCCTGTGACTTCCCTAGGTTGTCTTTAATGGTGAACTTCTGTCTCCATTGCCTATCCCCAGTGTCCCCCATCTTTTCTCTCCAGTAGCCTGGGTTATGTCTTCTCTATAAACAAAAGAGGATCTAGGTTGAAGCTTGGATGCCAGCCTGCAGTTGGCTGTGGTTTATTTAGGAACATGCTCTCTGCCATAGTTTTAGCCTGTAGGTCTAACTCTGGCGGTGTTGAGTATAATGTGGTGGGATAGCATGTGGCAAGGCACGTTCCCAGGGTTAGCCTTGATGTGGCCAGCCTTTCTGGGAGTGAGAGGAGAGATTGCTAGCATGTGGGTGTTACCCATACTGTTTCACTTGTGTTTAGGGCCAACAAAACGCCTCTGACCTTTTCTGCTCAGTAAGATTCAATGCCTGTTCAGTTAGAATACATTCTGCACATCTATCTATGTTTCCAGTAACATCCGAGTTTTGGCCCTCAAATTTCTTTCCCTTGCTGTCTCTCTGCCATGTCTAACAACACCTCATGCCTCCATCCTAAAGATATCTTAACTCCCTAACCTGTCATACTGGGATCTCTCCATGTCCTTCTCCTGTTTCCTGCTCAGCTGCCACTACTTCTAGGCTCCTTCACACACTAGTCTGGTGGTGCATCCTCTCACTTTTCTCTGCTGAGAACATGTTCTTCCTTTACTCCCATCATTTCCAGTTTTCTAAGAGGTGAGTCATTTGGTATATTCTTTTACTCAGCTCCTTGAGAAGGTGGGTGGAGGTGGTGTTCTGCTTGAACATTCCTCTTTAGAGTGGGTTAATACAGGCAGCCTATTCACAGCTTTGAAAGTAACTGATGGTTGTTTCTGTGTGAATCATGGTAAGTTCTACTGCAGTTTAGCTGGCCAAGGTGACTTTTGGTTCCAATAACTAACTGTTTAATCATTGCAATCTTATATGCCACTTTTGGGACTTTGCAATGAGTATTTGTACTATGAGAATGCTGATCCTAGTCTTCATTTAGGACTTGCCTGTATTACATGTGTCATCTAGCCCAGCTATGAAGGTAGTATCTTTCCCTCCTGGTATCAGTCCCAACTTCGTATTTTTTTCCCAGCTTACTTGGCAACTTGAGGTGTTGGTCTCCAGAGTTTCTGAAATAAATAGCATATTGCAAAGAAAATGTTTTTCTCTGGCAACAGCTATGCGTATATACGGCTATGCTATTGGAGTAAAAGTCGAGATAATTTTATAACTCAATAGTTACATTCTAGGCAAAGCATGTTAATAAAAATAAAATTGCAAGTTTGTTTAATTAATTTTTCTAATGATACTAGTGGAAATCTGAGGAATTAATTTTTCACTTGTCAGTGCTTTAGAGGTGTATTATCTACAGTTGTAACTGTGAGGTCATGTCTAAATTTTGGCCTTCAAAGTTAATCCCCTTATTTTCTTATATTTGCTTGAACAGTATTTATACCTGATTAAGTTACTGTCTTTTATCATAATTAAAGAAAAATGTTATGGAGGGAGAACTAAAAAATCTGTTCAAATGTAAACCAGATTTTTGTGCCTGAAACAAAAGGGACTCTGTCACACAGAATGTCTTCCCCTCCCCACCCCATCAGAATAATCAGCAGTCAGAAAGACTTACCTGCTGCGAGAATGATTCAGCTGTTCAAAGCTAAGGGTGTATGGGGGAAGTCCGCGTATTTAATTTGCTCAGAAAGGAAGCAACATCCTTCAGAATTTGCCTGAGATCCCTGGTGTGGCAGCTCTAATAACAGTGCTTATAACCTGTATTAGTAAACTGTCTTGCCTGTTTGCACTTCATGCCAAAAATGGATTAGTAGATTTTATATCTCTTTTCAGCACTGTAAGTGAATTACTATACACAGTATGCCCTTGATTTATAGATAGTTCCTTCTTCTGGTGCCTTAGAGTCTCATTTAAAATAGCGTAGCAATAACAATTTGAGGGTTTTTTTTAATGTGTACTTTTGGTAGAGAGAATGCCACTGTTGCTGTCAGGCTTCACCTGTTAGAAGTAATTTCAGCTGGTAACACACCAGATATAGAAACTTATAAGATAACATTAAAATCCCTGTTGGAGTATTTAGTCTTTCTGGTAAAGTAGTATATTTGCTTTTAATCTTATGAACTGTAATAGAACTTTTGTGGCTGATCGTAATTTGCTATGGCAACAAAAAAATTTTGTGTCCTGCTGTTTTTCAAGTTTGGAGTAAGTTTTTAGTTCCAGTACCAACTGTTTCCAAGTATCAAATCAAGAGAAGATACAAATAAATTACAGTTTCTAAAGTCTTTTTGAAAGTAGCTTTGGCTACATTCTTTGTACTTACAGTACATCGAAATATAAACACAAATAAATACATTTGATGTGGATTTTCTCTCTTTATATATGTTTACATCCTGTGTTAGAGAGAGAAGCATTCTGGCTCAGGCAATAGAGGTTTGTTAGTGTATATAGGGCTTCATCATGACAATTAAACAATGTTTCTTAACATAATATGAGCTAATTTCTCATTAGGAATTGCAGATTGAGTCTGAGAGTGTATTGCGCACATTACCTTAAAATTACTCTCTGAAGTAATAAGCTATGTTTCTACTTATGAATGTACCACTCTGGACTTTGATGTGGGCTTTCATTTTTAAGCGTTTGAAGTACAAGTAGTATGAGTCTAATTGTGAGGACCACTGTTCGCTCTTCTCATGCCTGTTGCCCTTTGTACTTTGTCGTGTTTCGTGTATCTGTAACAGAGGGACATTCTGGTTCATTATTCATGACCAGATCAGAAAAGTTTGTCCAAAAATCATAGGTGAGATGCTTTATATTATAGTTGTATCTTCACCTTAGGAAGAAAGACTCCTGGTACTTCTGGTCTTTTATTCTTGTAACCATAGTACTAAATAATTACTATTTTAAATTCAAGTTGTTCCTTAGAAGTTACATATCTTGAGTCTTGTTTGGAGGTAAGATGGACTGGTCTGGTGGTACATGTGAGGATTTAACTGCTGTTGCACAACTACCATATAATCTCTTGGAAATCTTAACATCAGAGATGCTTGAGGGGGAAACAAACATCTCTTCTGACCATGTAAGTGCACAGTCTCACCTTCTTGTCTTTCATGTGTTAGGAAAACTGTTTAACCATGTTTTAAGCAGAGAACTCTTTATTTAGCCATCTAGTTAGCTAGGTAGCTAGAGAAAAAAGGAGGTGCAATATTGACCACTGCTAGCATACTGTTTTTAGATTGGCAAAAGCCTGCTGGCTTAAGTAATATATTATATTTAATAATTTTTCTTGTTCTTACTAATATAGAAATGATATCAGGGCAGGAAAATTATAATTGTAAAACAGCACAGGTTTAGGGGTTTCTTTAACAATTGGCCCAGTTTATCTGGTATTTATGCTAACTGCAAGTGGATGTTGCACATCTCTTTTCAAGCCATCATCCTAGAATAGTATAAAATGTGGAAATTTTACAGGTGTCAAGGTGTATTTTTTAAAAAAAATTGTATATGGCAGCAAAAGAGGTGGAAATTTTCTTTGTTAAGCACAGTTTTTGCTTATATTTCACATTAAGAATGAATTAATATATTATACCATATCTGTACCATGTACTAAATCTGCAGCCACTTTCTGCCAGATAAATTCAGGGAACTGGACATGTCTATATTGCCTACCTATTTTGTTTGAAGTCAGCCAGTTCAACATATATCGCTGGTGAAATCAGTTTAGGCAAACTTGTCTGGTTTTCCACAGTGTCCTGCATATAACCGTATCAGTGGCTCCAGGTAAGCTATGAAATAAGAAACTTACATGGTGAGCTTTAGTGAAGAGCTGGATAGAAGTGCAGAAATTTCAGTTAAAACTAGAAGACACCTGTCACACTAATAAATACACAACTAGAACGATAACGTGCTGAACTTGAAATTGTGGCATCCACCTGAGGTAATTTTATCTTCCTTCCTTATGGTTTGTCTCTCACCTGGTTTACTGATAAGGCAGCAATGCAATCTCTGCTATGCTGATGGAGATGACAGATTTTCTGAAGTGTCACATGTGGCAGAATTTTGCTTATCTTTGTTCTTGATTTTTATACAAAGAGGAAGTATCTCAGCTTGGTAACTGGGTTCCTGGTCAAATTTACCAAACTGGAGTGTAAACTGAGCACATTGCTTTGGAAATCTTTGAGGCAATAACCTTGGAATGCAGTGATGATTCTTATGAAGCTGCTCAGAGTGAAACCATGATTAGTATAAAAATTAAAAGGCTTAATAATACTTTTTTTTTAAATTTAACTTTTTAATTTGGTCCATTTATTTGATATTGTTCTTGTTAGCTTGCCCTTTCAAAATTTACAGATCAGAAGTGTAATTAGATTTTTCTTAGGAGTTTATCATTAAAGAGTACTTTCTTTACTTTGGTGGGTTTTTTTCCTCCCAGCAAATGCACGATTTTAATATCCATACTTAGGTATCATTAGTGTAAAGTGGCAGGTGATAAATCAAGATTAGTTCCCAATTTGACTGAAAGATTCCGTGATATAAATAACTTTCTTTTAAATCTCTTCTGTTCCGCATTTAGCAGAGAATTTATTGTGAGATTTTAGCATGGCACTTGCAGTGGAAATACGTGTGCTTCCCTTCTTTTGAATCAATTGAAAAGCAGGTTTCCGTCAACATCAAAGGAACTCTGACTCGCACAACGGGTCTACTATATACTGGTATATAGCTGGTAGCAGTTCTTCAGAAACAAAATATAGTAACCTGCTGGTGATGTTTATCTTTTTTTTATCTTAATGTGTTTTCTCAGCCATTTGCATGATCAGGTACAATAGAATAAGTCATTTTGAGGATAAAAAACCCCAACCTTCTCTTGCTTATCTTTGAATCATCTCTCTGTGTAAAAAAAGAAAAAAAGTGAAAGAAAGACGGAAGGAACTTGATTCTGTTCTGGGATTGGTAGGAAGGTAACTGGCTTCTTTCTCCTGCAGTTCAGGATTATTTGTCATGGAAATGAAGACAAAATTAGTAATGAGAAATACCATTTTGCCTTCTCATAATATGCATGAAAAAAATTTTCCTCTTCCCGTCTCCATTGTTCATTAGCTCCCATCCCCAAGTATACTGATGCCCTTGGAAGTGAAGGGGAAGGAGTTGTCTTCTTCCCTTAGATGTTCTGCTAGGGTGTTTGGGGTGTGCTTTCTTTCCCATGGGCTGTAAGATTCCACAGTTCAACATAAACTCGTAGTCCAGCATAAACCCATATTTCACCTGTTCACTACCAGGAATGGAAAACCTGTCCAATGTCTTCTTCACTTCTCTGGCTCTTTGCTGCAGAAAGAGGGATAAGTTCTGGTGGGACATAAATGGCTTCAGTCCTTACTTGTCTGGGAAGTGATAGAGAATACAAAGCAAGACAAGCCTGAGCAGTAGATGTGAGGCACCATTTTAGCACTGATGACGGTGCGCAGCACCACTGCTACTTAACAACAGCCATAACATAACTGTACATGGTTTTAGGATTAGATAGAGTTTAGCTGGGGAATGTGGAGCCTTAAGGTTGAATTGCTTGTTTATGTTCTTACATTGATATAATTCTTTTTATAGCATAACTATAGTGGTGGAAATGCTTAGTGACCTTTTTAATCTTCATAATATAGAAGCTGAGAAAGCTAAGAATGTATAAGTAGTAAATGTAGAGATGTTCTGCATAAGAGTAAATGTTCTGCATTTTTCACACTGCATAACCATTCTGCAGAGTTAATATTGAGAAGGAGATTACTCACACGCTGTCTAGCAGAGACTCTGTAGTTTGGAGCTGGAACTGTATGACACTATCAGCTGCAAGTATTCAAAATGATCAGGTAAGTAGTGAGTTTGTCTTGGGAGGAGGAAGAGAGTGTGTCGTCATTTCAGGATTACCCACATTGCAGAAAGTAATTCTTCTAACGCTTTTTAAGTGCCCATAGCAGTGAGATAGCTACCCACTTTGACAAATCAGGTGGGGAGAAAACTTGGGCTAAAAGCCAGTAACTTGAAACAAAACAAAAAATAAGGTTTATTTCCATGTAACACACATGCATATGCACACTCCCAACACCCCACCTCCAAGACTCCCTTGTTGAATAGGTACCATTTTCCTGATGAACCTTTTCTTCGTGATACAGAGATCTGTACTGAAATTCTCCTACTGGCATTGAATTTAAAGTGAATGAAGGGTGAGTAGCTTTTTTTAGGGATGAAAAACCTTTCTTATCCTCATATTCATGCAAAGTTTGTATTTCAATCTGCATTTCTTAGAAATAGATACACTTCTGTGAAGTGTTTTCAGACTGTGATCTGTACCCTTTTCAAAAAGATCGTTTCCAACGAAAACTATTGGAAAACATTTCAAGAGGTATGTCAGTAAATGACAACTGTATTAAAAATAGTGAATGGTAGGTCAGCTTGTGTCCTTCCTGTTCTGCCTGTCCACCTTACAGTCAGTTGTGGAATATGCTGCCATGTAGCTGGACCACCCAATGGTCGATTAAATATGCAGAATGAATGCTTTAAGAGCACAAGGCATGTGTGATTTTTTTTTGTTTGTATCATTTAGGAGAAGCTTCCTAAGGTTAAGTAGCAACATAGCAAATTTTTAGCAGAGGCTTAAATGAGTTTAATAATTTTAGATGAAAATCACCTAAAGCTAGTTTCAGTGCAGAAACACTGAAATGAATTTATTTACTTCCTGGGGCTTTTTTGGCTATTGGTGCTGTATTTTGTTGTTAGTATGGAAAACAACAAAGTATTAAGCTAGCTTGTGGAGGAACCTGATCTACAAAACATAGTTTTGATAGAATAGTATTGCTGAAAGAGTTAATTTTTTTAACCAGGATGATAGGACAGAATTGAAACAAATTCAGGTCTAACTTTTTTTTTTTTTGGGAAGAATGTCTGTGTAATGGCCACAGAATTTTTGCTATAGTCAAAGTTAATTCATTCAAGTTATTTAACATTTTTTGGGGAAGGAACAAAACCACCAGCATGACTCTAATTAATGAAAGTGCAGGTTAAGTATCTGTAGATGTTAATATTTGGCTATTTAATTATATAACTCGATGTTGCAAGTTTATAATCACTTATATAGAAGAAAATCACTCTTCCTGGTTTACTGCTGTTAGTTGCATTATATTCTTCAATCATTTGTATTTTTTAGTGGAAAAATTCTTCTGCAAAATATTAGAGATACTAATATTCTACCTCTGAACTTTCTGATAAGACAAGACTTAGTGGTGTTTTCACTTTTCTCTGGTATATGCAGACCTGCAGTTTGAGACAATGCTTTGTCTGAAAGTTGGCTCATGTGCATAAACCTATTTTTCAGTATATTCACCCATCTTTAAAAGATTTCCAGCTTCATTTATTTTCCAATGCAAAGATGAATGAAAAAGACTAAGTTCAGGAATTAACACGCCCAGTTATCTCCTCTTCCTTCTCCCAGATGAAATCAGCCTCTGGACTGTGATCAGAATTTACTTTAATCTCCTGCCAGTATGACTTCAGGCCTAATCTAGGCTCTTTTGGTGTCTAGAGGCGGCGATTGTGTATGAGTTTTTGCCCTTTTAGGTAGGGAGAGGGAGTAGAAGATACAATAGAGTATTGCTTATTGGAAAAGACATATCTTGACAGCACCTCTCTGATAGCTATGAAAGCCAAATTCAAGCATGTTGAGTCAGGAAGGGCTTTAGATGGTTATTGGCTTCAAACATGAAAAGGACTAATGCTAGGTTCTTCTTACTTGTTCTGTTGTTTTAAAGTGCTTCATGTCTGCTTAGGCCACGCAAAGACGTTTTTACTCATTCCTTTGCTTGTGTCCTTTGAATGAAAGCTTAATCCATTTTAGTACTTTCCTGCGTGACCTGGGGAATGATACCTCAGAACTGCCAGTACTACAGGTTCTGCAGTAGCAATAGCTCACCCCTGATCGGTCTCTTATCTTCATTTTGCTTTTTCCTTTTGCCAGAGAGATGGCTACTTTGCATCCAGCAAGTTTTTTGTCTTCCACCAATTTCAGGAGAAATGTTGATAGCTCTTTCATGTGTTTGAAGCTTGTATCTGAGAAGAGGAAGTTGGTGTAATAATTATCTAGGAATTTCCTAGGAAGTACCTTCTAAAAATATTGGGAGCTTAAACACTTGCTTTTAAAATAAAAAAAAGAAATATCAGTTCCTTGCAGATATTTCAGCTGTAGGACAAAAGCCGCAATGAAGTGATGAAAGATTTTGGGAAAAATTTAAGTTTAAAACAAACATGTGATGCTGTTTAAGCTCATGCTCTAAAGCAGGTTATGTGGACTTCAAACGAGCCCCAACAGATGTTTATCCTCTCCTTAAAATCTCCAGTGAATATATTGCTTGTTTCTTTGCTTACCTATCCTCAAAATAAGAAATGCTTTCCTGGTTCCTAGCTCAAATCCTATGGGCTGCAAATTAGGCTTATTCGTCCTGCTTATTCACATAGTAGAAATTAAAAGAGATTCTGTCATGTTAAACAAACTTTTATACATTGGACAAATGCTCACCTGTGTCTTTTTATACTTAAACTGGGTTGCACAATTTTTCTTTGACTCACGTTTCCTGTTGCTTTTGGAGCTGTCTGTTGATCACATTTTTTTCAATGGTGCCCAGAGTTTGACAAGGACCTTGGCACTTAATCAGAAGAATAATTATTTCCAGTCCTCAGCAACATCTATTCGACTGTAATAATCCTCTCTGGTGTCTCAGTCTGATAGGTCCAGTAACATTTCCTTGGCTTTTAAATCTTAAGCATCCATAGTCTACTTTTTTATTATCTGCAGCAGCTACAAGTGGTTTTGCACTATTGCAAACAGAGTAGTTTTCCTCATTTTGTACAGCTGTATTTTTTAGATGTTACTAAATTTTGCATATACAAACATTTTTAAAGTTCATCTTTTCAGCTGTAAGGCAGTCACTCACAGGTTTGATACTCTCCCTTTCAGGTTCCTAATTAAAGTATTTTGTAGAATACAATCCAAGACAGTAGACCTGTGAAATCCTAGTGGAATAGGATTCTCTTCTGTTTTGAAGGTGGAGAATTACTCTGCAGGCAGAGAGTTTTTCAGTTAATTGTGAGCATACCTAACTGGTCTTTTTACCTGTGTTCCCGTTTATTGTTTTGAAGAGATGGTCGGAAGCTGTAGTTGGTCAAGGTATATTGCATGACTGCCATTCAGACATGCCTACCCAATTCTAACAGTTGCACAGCCCTATAGACTTGCAGCTACTGGTCATCTAACCTTGCATGCATGCACTTAGTCCTTCCTTGAGATGAGATTTTCACCGGATGAGGCGAGAACTTGAGGACACTGCTCACATCTGATGAACCCTTGAGAAAAGGTCTCACAGGAAGAATTTGGTGGGAAAAAGGATGACAGATAGACCCTGATGATGACCTGGATAACTGCAATTTATATAGTATTTGATTGTGCTGCCTCTCTTCAAGCCTGTGATCATATTCGTTTGTTAAAAAACCAAGTCACAATCAGTTTTTAAAAACAACTTTAAGAAAACCACTTCTACTTCTTTCTTATTTTGTTCGTTTGCTTCCCCAGTTAAGTATGGCTCTTACTTTCAATATTTTCTTTATACATACCGTTTATAAGGAACATGTTTTTATTGTCTTTTGTATCCGTGACGACTATAACTCATTGCATGCTTTGGCCTTTCTGATTTTACCCATATGTGTTCCTGTAATTCCTCTATGTTGTAACTGATTGTTCATTACGGGTCTTCATTTCTAGATTTTTTAAAAAAAATTCCCTTTATGTTTTCTGATTGTAATGAGGCCCTTACACAACTGCATTTGTTACTTGCTGTGCTTCTTGTTTCTTCTGTGGTGGGGCAAATTCTCTCTTCACTTGTTTTTACTCAAGATTTTCATCCCCAGGCACTCTGCTTACCAGTAGCTTTAGCATGTTATTGTATCCATTTCTGAATACAACATTCTTTAGTGTATCAGGCTGGGGGTTTTTTAATTTGTCAATCTTGTTTCTTTTTTTTTTCCACAGAGTAAAGAATTTGTCATTTTTTACCACTAATTTATCTTCTGTTTCTTGACTCATCTCTTATACTTAGAGATAAGTGTAAATCAACCTCACCTACGAAATCTAAAAAAAAAATCTTGTTGGAGTGCCTGTATATTCCTTTTCTCCTCCTTGCACATGGATTTCCTGGTTAAGTCCCCATTCTTTTATTGTGGATGCCTCCACTGGTTGCTTAAAGGAAAAACATCGTGCATATCTCCCTCTGAACAAGTGATCTATAGCAGGTCTGCAACAAGACATGATTGCCCTCACTCTTTTCACATTTTGTATTTGCACAGAGGTATCTCAAACTCTGCTTCTCAACTCCTCCTGAACTTCAAAGTGAGTGTATATGTTCTTGACTTAAAGTGTAAGAGCTTCTTTCTCTTTTTTCATCCTCCTCTGCTTCATCAGCAAGTTCTTTGCACCCCTCCACACCAATCACAGCCCTGTGATTTATCCCTAGTCTTTGTGATGTGAATTCAGCCACACTTTTGGTTGTTTCTAAGGACTTGAAAGTTCTTCCTGTTTATTCTCCTTATTTCTGACATTCCATATAGACATTTCAGATATTTGGCCTGTTGTCTCTCCTGTGACCCTCAGAAAAGTTTCTGACCGAAAAACTTTATTTTCGATACTCAGCTAGGATTGTTTCAAAGGAAACCAGGAAACCAATTTAATGAAGTTGCTGTGTGGTATCTGCCAAAGCTTAGACCTCCTTAAAATGTGTCCCATTGATTATTCAAAAGTGGGCGTGCACAATACCTTAGTTTTGAAATTACCACCTGCAAATCTAAAGTGAACTTCAGTCAGTTTTTTAGTGCTATCTTAGTTTCCTGCAAACCAATTATGGTGTAAGAAATCCAGCAGCGTAGTTTAGTAGAAGTCAGCATGGAGGCAAAAGATAGAAGTTTAATAGTAATTTATTTTGGTGATTATTGGCTTTTGAATATCTGCTGTGGGTCAGTTTCAATAATTAGTGTTTTCTGACAAGTTTTCAATAACCATATTCTAATTAACAGCTTTCTGGGGTATGATTTAAAATGTTCCCATCAAATGTATATGGTGACTTGCCAGTCAAGGAGAATCACCAAAGCCAGAGCAGAGTGAGTGCAACTCCAGTGGGTGTCCTAGCTTCCCTTCTGGGCAGAAGATGGAACATTCCTAGGGTATAAACAGTAATTCGCCTACTGTTTTCTGCTGACTCAAAGTCCTTTTGTGGCTTGTTTGTTATAAAGCGTTGGAAAGCAGAATTGATTACTCTTCCCTCCCTGCCCTCTTCCCCCCCCCAATGTACTTTTGGCAGCAAAAGTTAAGGTCTGGTATGTCTGCAAGTATGGAAAGGTGGAAGAATGAAAGCCAGCAAGGGAAGTGGTAGAAATCCAAAAATCTTAACAACACAAAAATAACACTTCTGCCAAAGGGCAGTTATATCCTTTCTGCTCATAACAGCAGACTTTAAGTCTTACTTGTGGGGATGGGTCTGTATGGAACCTGGAAGTGATTACTTAAATGGGAACATAAAAGGACTGTATTTGTGCTTAAAGAGAAAGAAATGGAAACTTTGCGATATTTAAAGTAGCTCATGCCAAATGGGCTTGTCATCAGCCTAAGCTTTTTTTAAATTTTTCTTTTTTCAATTTTTTTACTAGAGAAGAGCTACAAAAATAGGGAGTTGAGGATAAATACCTGTATGGAATAGCTGTTTGAACACAGTCATACACAGTCTTCTGTGTAGTCTTTATATTTCTTTTTGTTAAATCTAAGTTCTAAGATGATGCCTCTTCATTTTTGAAACGGTGGCAGCTATTTTTCAATGTGTTACTTATGTGTCTTTGTGTCAGATTCCAGAGATACATCTTCATAGCTACCAAAGAAACTCAGGATGTCTCACTGGATTTTCAAACCTGCGAGGGTTATTGGAATTTGGTTGTATACGATTTCCCTGTTCCTGCTAAATTTGCATGAGGATCTTGCATAACTTTATTTCTGTGCTTAGAATTACCTTTTAAAACATGACTATGGATGCCTTCTCTCAAACACCATTCTGTACCATTTTGGAACAAATTTTAGCATATAAGAGTCCAGAATTGATTCTGCTGCCAGGGCCTGTACAGCAGTCAGTGATACATTGCTTTCTTCTCTGTTCTTTACTTCTCTAGTGAAAAATGGCCTCATTTCTCTTCCTTGATCTCCAAGCTGGATCATTTTACTTCTTTTTAAGGCAGTTTTTATGAGCAGTTTAGGAGATTTTACAAAAAGGACATTAATGCAGAGTAATGTAAGCAATTTAACAATAGTAAATAAAATAAAAATGTGAATGTGCAGCTTTATTCAATGCACATAGCTGCAATGTGAAGATGTGGATTAAGGCCTCACAGAAAAGGTTCTTGGCTCTTGAAGCACAATATGGAAATAGTGCTGTAAATATGCTGTGCTTGTGGTTCCTTGCTCAACCAGTGGCGCCAGGAATCAGTCCAAAAGGGAGGGGAGTTCTGTTTCTTTTTCTTCCCCTAAAAATTACTTGATATTTTATTACATTTAGTTTTTAAGTACTGTTGTTCCATATTTGAACTGTGGTGGGCTTTGAGGTATGCCTTGCTCTTGAGAAGCATGGATATCATCAGGATCCTGTGCAGTGTGTGTTTTCTGTATGTGTATTTTAATTTATTTTTTGTCTCTCTGCCCAGGATTTAGTTATTAGATTTTCGTCTCTGCTGAGACAGGGGTTAATCTATTTTTCACTTCAGAGCACACAGACACCTCGATTTCTTTCTAGGTTTAGTGGAGTGCTGTTATAGATCATGTAGCAGAAGTAACATGGTCTTGTTTGATAACATGATTTTTCTGAATATTTTATTTGCGAAAACAATCTGTGGATATCGATTCTGTAATTATGGTATCAAAATAACATTGACCACACATCCACTTGATTAATTTTCATTTTTCTGCCTGAAAGATACTCTTCATGACCACATTTCATTTTTTAAAGAAATGTGAAATATCACAGTTCACCCCAGGCTTAGAGTACCTAGGAGACACCAAATAAAGCTGTTAAGTACCATCTCTTACCAAGTAGGAGGTGACTCTTCATGCATCTTGTAAAAGAGGTTTGGAACTAATTACCAAAGGACGCTGGAGATGTTGGTTACCAAAATGTAGTTTCGAGGGGAGCTTAGGTCAAGGTCATGGAAGAGAAATCTCTTGAGGGTTACTAAGCATACATCCATCTGAAAAAACAGTTCAAACCTGGAAGACCATGAAGCAGAATTGTCATATATAAATCTGGTTTTGGCTGTTCTTAGAGACAGGGCGCTGGGCTAAATTATCCTTTGATCTGATGCAATATGGCATCTGTATTCATGTCTTTATTACCAATTTTCTTTCAAAGATGTTAAGTGGGGTAAGATGTACATTTTGTTCCAGGTGTGCATATTAAGGGGTCATTAGAATTTCCATGAGCTACTAAATACCAAGAAACCATGTTTAGCTCAGGAAGCCCTTTAGCCGCAGGCAGCTAAAAGATTTGAGAATCTATGGGAAGTACGAATACAAACTCCACTTTAATTTTTTATAACTTTTTTTTATAACTGCCGTAGAATGCTGTGGCAGACTGGGTAGCTGGGGAGGTGGATACTTGATTTGTAACAGCCTGGCCTTTCCTATTAGACTGTACTTGAGCAGTGCCTCAGTGGTGGTGATTGCATGGATTTTGTCTGGGTTTAGCCCTAAGTCTTAGTTAGCACAAGAATTTGTAATTTTCCTTTGTGAGTAGAGAAGCATCTAATGTGATTTAGATTCTTCCACAACGAAGATGGAGTGTGTCAGAAGCTGCATGTTGTGTTGTGTACCAGAGTGATTAAAAGAAAAAATTCATAACTGTTTCTGGATGTAAAATTTGGTAGAATAAGTGCCTTCAGAAATATGGAAGATTGTGTTGTGTTGCATGTCTAACTTGACCCTTAATTTAACTTTCTGATGAGAGAAAAGTCTCTGGGTATGGAATTACTGCCTGCCTTCCATGTGAGAGAAGCTGCAGCATTATCTTGTGATGTTTTTTCTGTAGTGGTAAATCTGTTACTCTTGACTGTAAATAATTCATTTGTTAATCCTGATCATAACTGTTCATTTATGGGCTGAGGAAGAAGAACATTCTTGCAAGAATAAAGCATGGTTCTTTATATTCCTGTAGTTGTTGCCCCTTCTTTCCCCTGAAACTTAGGGACCCACCTCATAAACAGTGGTTGTCTAGGGAAATGTGGCATTTCATAGAAGGAGAAGTAAGGCTTTTCTGTCCTTTCCTTTATTACTGATTAAGAAGGTCTGGAATGTTCTTATCTTCTTACCCATCTGTCTTGGGGATTTTTGACTTATTTTACTAAAACTGCACTATGGCTGCTTATCCTTAACATAAGGCAAAGTGTAATATGTGAACAATATTTAATTTGCAATACTTGTTACTGCTCAATAGAAAATCAGCAGCATGGGAAGAGAAGACTGGCTAGTTACTTTTTCTTGGGTTTCAATGGTTTCAGTGGGGAAAGAGTGTCCCGTTCCTGTGTCCTTATTAGAGAGTTTTTGGAGCTTGTATAGTGTGGAGGTTTCACAGCTTGGTACTTCTGGCACAGTAGATCTTTTTGCATCTGGAGCTCCTTGAGGTAATGCTATAAAGTAACCCTAGCTGAAGTGGCTACAGATGCTCTGTGGTAAACATCCCATCCTTGTCCTTATTGCTTAACAGCAACTGCATGACAACTGAAAACATTTAGAGGCATAAACCAAGACAGAGTAAATTTGCAGCCTTGTCCCTGAAGTCAATGATTCCTTGTGCTATTTGATTAAGATATATCTATGTTTTGATAGCTGCCAAAGCAATCCAAGGGTAACTAGCTGTTGGGAGTTCCAGCATAGTCCTATGCTCACGTCTTAACATGTGGAAGGTTTTACAGCCATATTTTAAGAAGTAGACCTCTAGTTTCAGATACTCTGATTTAATTCTCCTTAAAAAATATTGGCTTTGGGAGCAGTGCTGTCTTTGATATTGTCTGTGTCTTTCTCTTTGCGTACCCAGATAACCTCTCTTGCTGTTAGGTCCTGCTTCCACACTCCTATTTCTCTTCTCTACTAAAATATTGTAGCTTGTCCCCAAACAGACATAACTTTGGAGGGGTGGAGTTTTTTAATACGATATGTTTAAAGCCTAGAAATTAGTTTAATTGTAACATGAAGTGAATTTAAATCCAGACATTTATTTTACTATATATTGAAGAAAATACTTATGAAAACTTCAGCTTAATTTAATGTGTTTTATGGTAAGGTCTCAGTTACATGATAAATGGCAGTCTAATAAATCAAACCAGAAGGCACAACGTTATATCTTCTCAGAAGACACTTCTCCCTTGAACATGGTAATATATTATAAAATGGTGAGTTATAAAATGACATTAGTGCTGGAAAATGTAGAGGGTTCCCTTTCTGGATAAATCCAACACTAATGCAAAACTGGCTGCTCACAGTTTCCTTGTGAAATTAAATAATTCAATGTCAATGGATAATCTGTGAATACTCGGCCTGTATACTCATTGCTTCTCCAAATGCATGTTTAATTCTTCAGAGTGCAGTAAAGTAAATGTCACAGAAATCACAGCAAACTCACTCTAAGTATGAGTCAGTATTAAGTTCTGTCAAAAGTACTCATTTAAAAATGGACTGATGTATTGAAAATCTATTAAATATTATGTTACATGTGCTTGAATTATGTTGCTTGGGTGCACACACACACTGCCACATGCACACACCCCTGCAGTCTTACCTACAGACACCCGTCAGTACAAACAAATCTCTGCACAAAGACATGTATATTTCTCCACCTATACACACAACTTTACACCTCCCTGTGATACCCCATACCTGTAAACATCCATGTATTTCCTGCTTACTGTACTACATGTCCCTAGTCAGAGCCAGAATCACAGATGCGTGCATACACACTCCCTACAAACTCTGCACACGTTTACCTGTACCTACTCCTATGCACATGTGCATATCTGTACACAAACACCATCACACATTTGTACACACAGCTTTCACACATATGCATCTACACACACATGTACCTGCACAGTTACAGATACATACCTCTATACCCATGCACCCCTTTATCCACACATATTGCACACACATATCTGCAAATACCCACTCATCTCTGCCCCCATGCACATACCCTCCTACGCACCCCCCCCCTACATATGCACCTACATCCACTCAGAAACACAGCTCCTAAAACATGTTCGTGGCCCACCATGCATGCATGTGCACGTGCATGCAGAGACACAAGCATCTATTAGCTCTGTAAGTTAGGACTAGATTTAGATAAACCATAGGCTTAAATTTCAGGTGCTGTTGAGAATGATGTATTATGCTACAACTGCTATGTGTATAATGCCACTGCCTTTAAGGTTTGACCCAGCTTTTACTGATTATGAGGTAGTCATTAAATGTTTGGTTATCATTAAGGAATAAAATCCATCTTCTCGGTTGGCTTTTTGGGGATAGCTTGAGCACAGAACAAGAGTTTTTATGTTCTTCACTAGTGTAAGGAGAAAAGTCTGTGATTACTTTGCTGCAAAGCGCAACTTCCCACAGTGCTGTACAGAAAGACCCCAGGCAGCCCTGGTGTCCGTGGGCAGTGGAAATATTTCAGGTGCTTTCCTCACCACCAGCATAAGCAATTCTGTGCTGGCTTGTGGGATTTTTATACTGATCACTGTGCTGTATTGTTTCATAGGCATGTCTTTAAGCACCCTAAGAACTAGACCATTGAATTAAGGTGTCCACTGAGCTGTAGGGACAGAAGCGCTTTTCTGTTAAGAACTAGAATAGGGCTATACTTAAATCCTTTCTGATGACAGACTGTAATCAAGAGTGTTCATCACCATATAGAAAGATTCACATGACAGTTTATATTTGAAAAAAAAGAACAGAGCACAGTGGAATTAGCTACATCAGCCAAGGGTTTCCACTGTAAGAGTTTAACTTTTGCAATTAAATAACTTAATTTTTCTTGTGCTACAGAAAGATTTCCAGAAGTCTGTGCAATTTAAAAGTTAAATATCTGTATCTTGAATGCAAGTCCAAAAATGTTTCCTGCTTCTTCACAGGTGCAAATGAAGAGAACAGTAAGCCTTAACTGTTCCTACCTTCTTTGCAAGCTAAGCAGAAGAATATGTCTCTCTAACCTGACGATCCTGAATGCTGTTGCTTTGTTCCCCAATTCTGTGTAATGCAGCAATCTATTTTAGATGAGAAAGAGCAATTAGAATGTTTATTCAGTTCTTTGAGGTAATTTACAGCTGATAATTGCGTCTCAAAGGAGGTAAGCCTGTAGCTGGTGATAAGAGGACAAGAGAAATGAGGCAGCATCTTCCATTTTGGGTATTGTTATTTGCCTACTTCAATTAGTATGAAGAGGCAGAATGAAGAGGTGCTTTAAAAAGTATCCAAGGTGTGCTCATGTAATAAGCATCCATGGGAGGTAGATGAAGGAGATTTTCTATTAAGAATTCTACATTTTTCCTGAAGCAAAAAGCAGTTTCTTAAAAAACAGATTTAATTTAAAACGCTATCCTTCTTGAATTCTTTTTGCTCTTTTATGGCTGGCTTGAACACTTTTGCCAGAGACACAGTTATTTTGTTCTGAATTGCTTATGTTTTTAATTTTCACTATTACAGCTGGAAGTTATCAATATATAGTTAAATTTAGCAGCTATTTTTATACTCTACAGAAATGACCATTTTGTGTGCATTCTGCTCTTTTACTATTGTTTTTTTCTTACTACTAGGTTCTGAGAACCTTTATGGTATAAAGATGTAAAAATGAATGCAACTAACAGTACAAGAAATTATTGGAACAATTTACATCTGACTCTGGCAGACAATTGCTTTTGCTAGATTTGCATTGTGAACAGATACTGCAGGAGAAATGCTTCAATATGAAGGATGACCTGGAAGTTATAATAAGCTATTTTAATAGTAAGTCAAATATTAAAAATTATTCTCACCTTCAGTTCCTGTCACCTCAGCACAACAAAAAGTCGCAGAATCACTAGGTTGGAAAAGACCAACAGGATCATCTAGTCCAACCATTCCTATCAAACACTAAACCATGCCTCTCAGCACCTTATCCACCCGTCTTTTAAACACCTCCAGGGAAGGTGACTCAACCACCTCCCTGGGCAGCCTGTTCCAGTGCACAATGACCCTTTCTGTAAAAAATTTTTTTCTGATGTCAAGCCTGAACATCTCCTGGTAGAGCTTGAGGCCATTCCCTCTTGCCCTGTCACCTGCCACTTGGGAGAAGAGGCCAGCTCCCTCCTCTCCACAACCTCCTTTCAGGTAGTGGTAGGGTTTTTTTTAAAAAAATGTGATATGACTGAAATTTTTATGAGTCTTACACTTTTATTTCAACAGATAATTTTCTTGGTCCCAGATTATGGTGGTTTTGAATGAAAGCAAAAAATAGGAAGTAGAAGTAGGAAAAAAGTAGTTCTGTTCTTTTCCACTCTAGTTTGTTTGAAGCTAAGAGTATAATTGCAGGGACTTTTTGCTAAAATTTTGGGGTTGATTGTGTACCTTGATACTGTAAAAATGCTGTTTAAAGACACAGAAATTCTTAAAAACATAGAGTCATTTAGGCTGGAAAAAACCTTAAAGATCATTTCTTCCAAGCCTTAACTGAACACTGCCAAATTCACCACTAAACCACGTCCCTAAACAAAACATCTACATGGTTTTTGAACACCTCCATGAATGGTGAGTTAGCTACTTGCCTGAGCAACCTGTTCATTCCAATGCTTAGCAACCCTTTCAGTGAAAAATTTTCCCCTAATATCCAGTCTAAACCTCTCCTGGAGCAATTTGAGGCCATATCCTCTCAATCCCATGACTTGTTACTTGGGAGAAAAGACCAACACCGCCTCTCCTCAGCCTCCTTTTAGGAACTTGTAAAGTGTTACAAGGTCTCCCCTCTTCCTTTTTTTTCTTCAGACTGCACGGCCCAAGATTCCTCAGCTGCTCCTCCTAAGATTTGTTCTCACGACCCTTCACCAGCTTTGTTGCTTTTCTTTGGACACATTCCAGGACCTGTTAAATGCACAAGAAATACCTTAGCAAATGTATTGGATATTTTTTTCCAAGCAGATTTTTTTCTGCTTTCCTTCTTGGGCTTTGAGGAGCTGCTCTTGGGCTAATGTTTCATTGCCTTTCTCATGTAGACTGTTGGTTTATAACATATACTAGGTTGGTGGCTGAAATATAGATCTGAGTATTATCAGGATATTGCTTGTACCAAGGAAAAATTCTTACCTGGGAAATACTTCTATACTCATTAATCAGAGAAATGATAATCTGCTTTCAGAGAATGATACACCTTAGGAAGCTGAGCATCCTTCAATTGTGAGGAATACGTGAATGTGGTAACTCCCATGTGCTATGCAGGGATTAATGCAGTTTGTATATACATATATATACACACATATGCTCTTCCAAGAGTTAATTTTCCAAGAGAAATTATTGTTCCATCGACATTTAAGAAGTCTTTTAGGTGTTCTGGCACCAAAATTCATATATGGTTGCTAGCTGCAGAAATCACAGCTGTGTAGATGGGCATGCAGTGCTTGACAGCAACAGCCAGCAGGCTCTAACAATGTATCAGAAGTTCAGATGAAAATAAATATAGGATGTCTGTAACCACAGGCTTTTGTACTGATTCTGACTTTCCTGAAGTGACTCAAGTGAGTAGATCTGGAGCAATAATGTCCACTTTTTCAACAGCTAACCTAGTCAGATTAACATAAATAGCTTTTAAAAAAAATTAAACATAAAATCCTCATGTCTTCCAGGGCTTTGTAAAAATACTCTTGATCTTCTTTCACTTATTTTTTTTGTTTAAGAAATGTTCCTGTTTTCTCAGTATTTCTCTTTGCTAGTTTTGTTAGTATGGTCATCAGATCAGATGGCTTTTTTTTCGAGAACAGATTTTCTGACATCTTCTTTGCCTACCCTGCTGCCCTTTTCAACTGTCTAAAATATGGCTTCATTTTTCCTTCTTACGTACTTGTGATTTCTCTTCATAGCCCTTTTTCTTTTCCCCCTTCTCTTACCCCTGTCTTCAATTTTGGCTTTAAACCTTTCTTGGTCCTCCTCTGCGTCACATTCCTGAGATATTGCTACATTCTGTGTTTTATAAGATGTTGAATTTTGAGATTATGTAATTTCCAGCTTTTCCTACGTCCATTAAGGGGCTTTTTAAAAATAACTTGCACTGAATAGTCTGTTTACCTTCAAAGCCCTTCATACACCAGGATATTATTTCTCCTGCCTTTGTCTTCATGTCTCTAAGATGTCAGTATTATATTACTTCTGTGCTATTTTTCTTTCTCTCACAATATCGCTTTTTGCTATATTTTTGTCCTCGTACTTCAGAGAGTCTTATTTAATTTTTCTCTTTTTTTTTTCTGTATTTGAACCCATCTATAAAAATAGAGTTGATTTATCAATTCCTCAGACAGTTGTGCTTCCTTTAGGTCCCTAAAGGAGCCTAAGATTTGTAGATACTTGTGCAGCCTGCCTTTGTCTAGTATTAAATCCTGAGCAACTTGGTTTAAGACTGTAATATTTCTTCATTCTACGTATAGTCTTTACACCCACAGTTAATTTTTCCTTGTTCTTCTTGTGCAATAGAAAGCTTTATGTTGCAAACAACTAAAAATTCTAGTGATAACTGAGATAAGATATTGGCAAAGTGTGTTCAAGAAGAGCTTGATTTAAAAAAGTTCTTCTCTTAAGCTTATATGAGGGTGGCTGCCCAGAAGTAGTTGACATTACCAAGTTGAGTAATGCAGAAGGACTTGAAAGTAAACTATTTATGCTAAGTGAAGGTCTCCAAGTATCAGTTTAAGAAGGCCGGTGTCTGTCTGAGATGTGTGCTAGACAATCATTTCCCGAAAATCTGCCACGTTCTTTGTGTTAAAACTTCAAGAATCAAAGGTTTTGGTTTGGTTTGGTTTTTTTTTCTGATGCTGTGTCATGGTAAACAGAGTTGTTATAAACCAGGTCAGTTCTGTAACTTGATACAGTTTTGGTATAATGGTATTCTGATTGTTTTTTGATTTAGTACAACTCTGGCCTACTTCTAACAGTGTTCACAGTTCTGGATAAGTTGTTAATGAGGCATGTCTGCAGCTGTACTAAGTTGTATTGTAGGAAGCGTTTCTTTCCAGGGATAGACTTGCATATCTACTTCATCTGTGAGTAGTAAAAGAACAATCTGAAGAGCTAGGGAGATAGAAATTTCACTCTGTTCTGCTTACCCCATCCCTGCTGGAAGCTGTTGAAAGGTCTCCAGATGTTTTGCTCAGGCTGTGAAGGTAACTTGCTACCATGAGATTATTTTAAAAACTGAGGCTTGTATATGAGAGGTTGAATGATAAAATTGTTTTTCTAATAGCCTAGTAACAGAAGCATTTCAATTAAATGTTCACGTTTTGCTTTTCTTTGTGGGAGTTTGTCTAAGCTGTTTTCCCCTCCTCTGCCCTTCTTGCTTAGACATTACCCATCTTAAGTTTTCTGTAGCTGCATGGGTGATGACTATTTCTTTAATTTACTACTGTTCTTGCAATTGTTCTATATGATTCTATGATTTCCTTCTGAAATGATTGAGCTCTGAAAGGTCTTCAGTGAAAATATGTCCAGACTGTTACAATGTTAACTCCTGTAAAGTAAAGATTTTTTTTGGAGAGGTGGGGGTAGTAGGTTGAACAAGCTTGTTATAGACTCTAAGTAGGAGGGGTGCAGGACCACTCTTGGAGGGCCCATGAGTGGAACACACTGGAATGGGACACCCCTAAAAGGCCCCAGCCAATAGGCAGTCCAAGCCAGGCCAGGAACAGAAAGCCAGGGCAGCAGCCCACAGGTATCCCATGCTGGGACAGGGGTGCCAGGGGACAGAAGGGCAGAAAACCTATGAAGCTAACCTCCAACCTCCTGTATTTCCTGTTTGTCATGTGAATGGATTGAGTTTAATCTGATGAAAATCAGGTAAATGGAGATGGGGAAAGAGGAAGATTATTTCTTTATTTAAGTGTTTGATTTTTAGTTTATGTTCTTTTTCTCAATGTTCTAGTCAGTGATTATTTTGTGTTAAATAAATTAAGTAAAATTCCCCAGCTCCAGGTAGTGTTGCCAGCGATAGGATTTTCTTCTGAAAAAAAAAAAATATTTATCTCCAAGAGCAGAACTTGATGTACCATACAACCAGTAAATAGAATGTGACTATGTGATTCAATTAACTTTACATTCTAGGGTGTTTCATGATTACAGAAAGTCTCAAGCAGTGAATTGTAGTTCTTTTAACACTCTAACCTATACTAGATTTTCTTCATCATGAGAAATTCCTATGAATGTGTTTACAGTATGTAGCTTAATGTTGAGGTGATTTACTTCTGGGTGCAGGATGAGAGGATAGTCTAATTTTAGTTTTCACTCTCTGCGTTAGAGATACAGGGAATACTTGGCAGCATGTTCCGTCACAAGTCTCCCTGGCAAGAGAGCTGATGGTGTCCTGCAGCAGAACCTCTTAAGTAACCTGAATGCCTTTCTCTTTTAGGAGGAATCAATTTCCTTCTCTTCATTAAAGGGTAGTGCTGTGGGACATTGCAAGATATTTACCAATTATAGTGCTCGTTTTGTACTCCATTTATCAGGAATGGTCTTCACTAAGTTGCAGGGATTTTTCTTGAAAGACATCTCTGAGGGTACAATGATAGTGTTGACATGATATAGGAAGTTAAATTAATCTTACCTGCTACTGTTTTCATTATTGTGGACCTGATTTTGATTTGAATGGAGATTCAGTGAACAAGTGTAAGGGCAAGAAATACAGAACCTTAGTAAGCCATGTAATATGTTACAATACTCTCCTTGTTTGTCTGCTCGTTCTCATAAACCAGTATGATAGATATGGTAAAATCTAGCACCAAATCTTAATCCTAGCACCATTAGCTGAGGCCTAAATTTAGCCTCTGAATCCTCCTTTTTTAGCTCAACCATAAACAGAGATGTTGTTACCAGCAGACATAAGGCAGAGCAACATTCTTGGGTTGAACTGGAAAAGCAATCATTTCCTGGCAGAGAACACACTTGGTCAAGTTATAAAGTGGTTTCACTTGAACACAGCCCATGCTATCAACTTTTATTAGGGTACTGTTTATCTTGGGCCTTGTGGGAGTAAAGAGAAATGGAAATTTAGGTAAACCGTTGTACTGCATCTAAAGGTCTGTGCCTTTATGAAGTATGAGACTCAGAGAAATGTTTTATTTAATTTTGAAATCACTTCCTTTTTTATTCAGAAATAACCTCTTGTCAAAACAATGTGTTAAAAATGTAGAAAAAAGAAGAGAAATTCCATTTCAGAAGCCCACCACTGCTTTGGTAGATGGTCTTAAGAGTTGTGATGCATGTGTCTGAAAGGTAAGCTACGTGTTTTTAGAAAGAAAAAAGGGGCTGTATACAGCTTTTATTACAGCACTAAAAGCTACGATCTATGTACTTTAGAGCAGTGGTTTCATGTTGCAGTGGCCTAGCTGAGAAAAATAAGTGGTCGAAATTTGCAGTGCGTAGCTCTTCATCTGTAGCCTCTTCACCCCATGCCAAAATTCGTCACACCCAACCAAGGATTTTCATCTTCAGATGTGTCATCACTGGAGCTAAATCTGCACCAGGAGTGCTGGGATCAGCTAATAAACTCAGCTGGGCTGAGATGTGACTTTTCAGAGCAGTGTTTCGATGCCTCTAGATAACACTCGCTGGAGCTCCAGTGCTAGATGCACTAAGCAAAGCCACCCAAGCTGATATTGCACTGAATTAGCCAACATTCAGCACGTTTAGATTTGATGTTGCAGTTTAGCTAATGATTCTATGATTCATTCTATGTAATGTTGCTGTTGCTGAATGGGGCTCCCCTCTGTCCCCAGCTGATTTCCACTTGTGCTCTATTTGGAGCAGCCTGTTTTCCAGAGTCTTATGTGAAACTTAGTCAAACCAGATCTCTGTGGCTGGGGTGACATGCCTGTCACCTTCTTTGTCAGGCAAAACCCATCTGGGTTTATCCTGTTTGGGTCAGTCCACAGCTGCAGGATGAAGTGTGAAGCACATTGCTGGCTTCTTATTTCCTCCTCATTCTAGCGTTAATCACTGTGGCTCTTGGTGGTCATACTCTGTGCTGTCTCAGGGACTCCTTTTTCACAGCCAATAAGTTCTAATAGGGATCAGTTGGAAGGGAAAGAGTGGCAGTCCAAATTCTTTATGAGCTGCTGAACCCAAAGGGAAAAAAAGCAGATTTCCTATGGCTGTAAGGAACCTCCTCTACCATTGAGCAGTTTTCTGGTGTTGAGGGCACTGTGCCATATAGTCCCTTTCTTAGACTTATCGAAGTCTGTATAGAAAACAGTAACTGTTTCTTGCCCCCGTGTCTCTCACTGGAAAGGCTGTTCCAGGACTTGATTGCTTTAACAGGTAGAATTCTTCAGTTTTGAACATAAGTTTATGCACTGCTCATTTATATCTATTTATTTTTGTCCAAACAGTTATTTTTCATCCTGGGCTTACTTTCCTTGAACTTTCCATAGAGAGCAGATGTGAATTGTCTTTGATTTCATTATGCTATGGGAAACAAGAAAATCTTGTGTCTATGTAGTCTGCAGTTACTGTCTCTCAATTCTTTCTGTCTTTAATTCTATTTGCTGTTTCATTCTTTAACGCATGCAATATTAATTCAAGGTTCTATATAAGACACATAACAGTGCTAGTTCTGCAGTATTGCAGTGACTCACTTGTATGTTTAAGGATTTTCCTGTTTCACGTTTGTGTTTTACTAGTGTACTCAGACCCATCTTCACCTCGTTTAAGTGATGAGCTCTAGCCTACTATAGAATTTTATGTTAGTCCCTGACCCCAAGATGTCATGACTTTGATGTTGATTGGTTCCCTTTTTCTGATCCAAACTCCAAGGTCATTCTTCTTGGGCATTTTACAGCGCCATCACTATGCATTGTGGTTAAGTGATTTCAGCATCAAACTTACGACATTTGTTCTGGCATTGTCAATGAAAATACTAAGCAGGACTGGACACAGCATCAGGATGTTTGGGATGTCTTCAGCGACCTCCTGCCAATCTTAAAATAATTTTGCTAATACTTATTACCATCTCTTTTTTTTGGCTTGTTCTTGTAATATGTTCATCTAACACTGCATATGCTTTACTTAAACTAAGCTAGAAGACATTATCTATAAAATCACTGCAGTTTTAAGGGAAGGATATATCATTATTAGAGAAGAATATCAGGTAACACTGATAGATTATTATAGATCCTATGTTATAATTAGTTTTGTTTGCAATTTATTATTCTTTCCTTGAATATCTGTTCTGAAACCCTTGTCCCTTAATTAAGTCCTGGCCTGAAAATGCCTGGATCATATTTTGGTTGCTTCTGATTGCTTGCACTAAGTCCTGGATGTATAAGGCAGGGTCCTATCACTTACTTCTTTTGCATACCTAGTTGAATTTCTCCTTCATATTAGGTGAAATTATTTTCTCTTACTCTCTATCCCGTGCTTACTAATTTTACTTACCTGTTACTGTGCTCTTATCTGCCTGATTTACATTCTCTTGTGTTTTAGGTGTGGAAATTATGGGTATATCTCAACATTTTTCACATTCCTCATTGTAAGACTCCTCTTGTCAATCATATCAGCCTTACCCAGAGAAAACTGTTTCCACTCATTTTCAAGTGAAGCTGGGACTCTTGTTCTGCTTATCTGTACATTGCAGCTAGCTTTCTTGGTGAGCTTGCTTTAAACACAAAGGCAAATCCAAATAATGGAAGAAATATAACTTCCCTTCCTATATTATTGAAGTATAGGGTAATTGCAAGTGAATTTTCACTTACTGTGTAAGGCAAATATTACTGTAAAGGAGGCAGAAGTGTGATGCATAGATAAGGAGCCACATACAATGAGATCCTGAAGGTTTTCTGAAGAATGTTGTCAAAACATGAACAAGGAGCATGAAAGAAGGTGATGAAATTACCTGCCAAGGGCTTTTGTAGCCTTTTTTTATCCAAAGTTGTAAGCAGTATGATATCCTAGAGCTGTGGTGGATGATTCATCTGCACAGCATTATGTTCTTAGTGTTCACCTTCCATATAATAGAGAAAAGGTTTTCCAGCAAGCACAGGTATATTTTTATGGCATAGTCTCCTTTGCACTCAATAATCATAAAACTCTCCTCATAACATTCCCTTATCTTTGGATGGATGAGGATGTATTTTGTGCTTTTATTGCCTGGTGAGTAAGTTATTGCTGTGTGCTGTGCTTGGATCAAAACTAAGATTGTCCCTGTTGGTACAAAATATAGCTTTTGACTTTATAGACTTTTAACCAATCTTTTGTATGTATTTCATCAAATTGTTAATTGATTTTTTGTACAAGCTGCCAGTTCATATAGTGTTGTCATTTGCATTTGAATGTTTTATCTCTGCTTTAGACATTACTGGATTTGATGTCTAACCAAAGCAAGGCTTTTGATCTTCCTACAAGATTTAGAATCAGTATTTGTTCAAAATTTCTCTTAATCACCTACTTTGGGATTACTTGAAGTTCTTCTCCTGAGTAGTATATATTTTCAAAGATCCTGTTAAGGAGGTTAGGTCTTCTCATGTGAGTATGTATTAAGTTCCCTGAATATCAGTGGTAGTGAAAGGATGTTCACTAATAAAATTCTTCAAAAAATAATTGTTAACTTATATGTTATGGAGTAAAAAAACTCAGCTTTTTACGTAAAGATGGTACTTAGTATTTTGGTTCTCTTTTCTGGGGAGAAGTGTGAAGGACAGTCAGTGTTCAGATACCATGTGCATTAAGGTGCTGAAGTAGCCTCTGAGCATTGACCTTCATTCCCAGTTAACATAAATTTATACCTATTTTAAATAATATATGGCAGATGTTTTTGGGTTTTTTTCAAGGTTTTTTTCTGTTTTGAAGATCATAATTATTAAAACATGAGATTTTCCATTTAAGAACCTCTGTTCTAAAGTCTGGGACATTTCTAAGCCATTGTAGTAGTGATCCTACTTGCACGAGCACAGTGACAGAAAAATGTTGTGTGGAGAGGAAGGGTAAAAGTCCTCGCACTACTTTGACCAGTGGTGACAATATACTGGCTTGTTCTTTTAAAGATATACATTACTTTATTTGGAGTACAGAGTAAAAATAGGCCCTCTCACCTGATTTCGCCTGTATGTCACTTACACCAATGAGTGTTTCTTTGCACTTCATCACAGCACAGGGCTCTCTGGGCAGGCGATAAAGTGCAGTTCCAGGCACTCTCTGGCAAGATGTTCTTCACAGGATGGCTGTAGAGTTTCATGGCTGTATCCTTTTCTGGCAGTACAATTCTGCAGTGCAGCTTTTGCTTTCTGCTGCTTACTGCAATCACCAGAGATGCCATTGATCAACTGTTACAACAGAGTGTAGTAAACTGGATTGGAAAACTGATTTGTATTAAAAATGAACTTATCTTTTTCGCTTTTGACGGGTTATTTTTAGCCTGGTTTGTTGTTTGTTCCAAATCACAGAATGGCTGAATAAACAGATACACTGCTACCACAGACACACTGAGGAAAAGGAGTCAGGACTGGAGAAGTAAAATCTCTTCAAGGCAGCATGGCTTCTGAAGGAAAGGTCTTTGAACATGCTTGAGAAGGGCTGGGCTGGCAAGCAGACTGCATACCAGCAGTTTTGTGTTAAACAGCCTTTTCTGTGAGGCAGGAAAATATTTTGCTAGGTTGTTGCAGATGTGAGTTTGTGATCAATAGAGAGATATTAATGAATTGAAAGGGCCTCAGAGAAAAGCAACAAAAATTATCACATCTTGTGTATATGTGTACAAATACATGAAAAGGATTGCATTTTGGGGAAGTGATAGTGCCATAGGAATGCACAAGCACTGAAATACTTACGTGGTGTAAGTAAGGGATATAGTAAAATAATGAAGAATAAGAGTAAACTTAAGCCAGAAATGAATGTAATGCATTATTCCATCAGAACATTCCTGTCAATGTCAGGAATAGTTTCTCAAGGGAGGTTCCATTTCTTGGAAATCATAAAACTGAGCTGGATTAATACTAGAAAACATGGTGTATGCAGTAATTCTCCGTTGGCAGAGAGATGAATGACCAATCTGTTACATGTTTACATCTCTTAGCAACTGTGAATTGTAGGTGGCAAATGTTGAAGACCACAACTGAATTTCAGATGGGAAATTCAAAATAAATGCAGAGTATGCTGTGTAATCATGTTATTGGCCATGCATGCTACTCTTTATCTGCTCGCTTATTCCTTCATACTGCAAGCATTCCCTCACTACTATCAGCTGGGAATGAGCTACTGTGCTGGATTCCAGTGAGGCTTGAGTCTTGTGAACTCTGGAATACAACTGACATTATAATAACGTTAAGCTATGCTATCTCCTTAAGAAGGTATAGACAGAGAGGCTAGCGACTGGAAAATATTGAGACAGGAATTTTCAACAATTTTCCTGGAAAAAGGTGAAATTACTTACAGCCTTTCCGTTGTTCATAATTGAGTAGACGTAGGAAAGTATTACCCAGTACTGAATCACCAATACAGATTTTCACTCCTCAGTAGAGTATAGATACTTGTCAGTCTTGGTATTCTAAGTCTGTAACTGCTAGACTTTGACTGTTTTTTTCAAGCAGTGAACATGAGGATCTCCTTTTGGTTCTTGTTTATTTGTTTGTTTTCCTCAATTATGTAATTGAAGGATTTATTTTGTTTTTCATTTGCAGCAGTAAATGCTGTTAAAATGTACAGTTTCATCTAATGTCCTTATGTTTCTATTCTGGACTTTTCCTTTCTTGTATTTGATAGTACAAATATTGGAGATGAACTTGGAGGGCAAATCTGAATGAAATTTCACCTGAAATTTGGGCTCATGCCTCTATTTTGGATCTGGTTCTTGGCTTGAGTTGTGATGAATTTCTGGAAGCTACTATCAGACCTTTTCATTCCTACATGGTAAAAGTATTATGAAATCAAATTACCTTGTAAGGTTATGTCTGTATTTGACAGTACTGTAAAAATTAAATGGCTTTTTTTTTTTTCTTTTAATGAAACTCTCATTTCCTTCTAGATACTGAAGAGGACTAGATGTTAGGCTTGCTTCTTACTCCATATCTATTAAATATAATATGGAGATATGGCTTTAATGTAATTGGTTATGGTTTATGTGTTACTGTGGAACCTGAGAATCATCTAATAATTTTTATCTAAACATACTTTTTAACCTACATGCCTTCCTTAAAGACTACATAACTTTAGATTCCTTACTTTCATCCAGCCCTTTTCTCATCTTTCTCTCGTGTTAGCTAATCCTGACGTTTAAAGCCTAATTCATAACATGAGTTGCATTTAGTCACGTGGATAATCCTACTGACTGTAACTCACTGTGAAAGCCCTTTTCAGAGTCAAGTCTTTTGTCTATATTCTCTCCTGATCTTTTTTAAAGTGTGTATGTTTGCTGTATGGTGCTCTACTAGAACAAGCCATTTTATCCTCTTTGTGATGACCTGTTGCTTGTAGCAAAAAAAAAAATTGCATGAATTAACTGCTGTTACTATTGACTGTGCATTTGATGCTCAGAATTGACTCGGTAGCCTTTCTCTGAAATGCAGTGAACAGGCAGACCATAACAAAGGGATGACTTGGGCAGGAAACAATGGCTTTATGTCAGCAGTAGAAGTTAAGATTCTTCTTGTTCTTTTCAGATGCTCTTGGCCATCACAGGACAGTACTGTGAGGATATCAGAGTCACCTGGTCAGATTAGATTGCAGAACACACATTTAATCCTACAGCTTCAGGGTTTACTTTACCTTAAGTTCATGAGCCACACAAACTGTAGAGGGTGGTTTGGTTAGTGAATTAACAGTCTCATAAAGCCTTTCTCTTAGGGTCTAATACTTTACTCTGCACTTGGTTTATTTTTACATTTTGTGTCCAAGGATTTTAAAGTAAGCACTTGCAATTTTAACCTCACAGAGCATTAGAGACAGCCTACTGAAATGCAAACATTGTTTATGAAGTTACTTAATCATGTTATATTTCCTTAGTCCTGCATACAGGACATTCCCCATTATAGTGGTATATTATGAATAATCCTTAATGCTTTATCTGGTTGAGTATATTTACTATGTAAAATGATTACACTATTGTTCCTAAGACTAGGTACTTGTAATTATGAGATCTAGGCAGTTTGGTTGATACATAAGTTACCATCTGGGGTAAAAGAACAAACAGAAATCTGGTACATTGAAGTACATGTGGTATGTCACACCATGTGTTCTGGAAGGCCATGATGATTTATTCTGTCATTGCACACCTTATCGTGCACAAGTGAATGTAATTCTTGAGATATAACTCATTAATTGGACAAATACTTACAGAACTTGGAGGGGAATACCTAGCTAACTTAATTTCTTAATGAAACTATTAGTACAATGAAATTTCAGATCAGCAGGGGTTGAATTCTTCCTCAAAACACAACAGCAGCTTAAAACAGATTTCAGAAATTTTCTGTGCTTTACGAGGCATCTGTTGCTTGTCATAGGTTGCTGAAAGCTATACAATTGCGTTCTGCAGTGCTCTACATCTGAAGCATCTCCAATTTTTTGCAAAGGAAGGCAGATAAACTCTTCCATTTAAGGTCTTTTTTGATGGGAGCCTACTGTTCGGCTGTGTTGTTACTAAACATGCTAAGATTGAGACTTAGTTGTGCAGAGGGGAAAAAAAAACCAAACCAAACCCGTGTCCTACATCTGGAAAACAGCCTTCAATAACCTTTACTGCCAGAATAGTTAGCCCACTAACTAATTGCAAACACATGGGAATATTTATAAAGAGCAGGGCATGGGCTCAGAAAGTGACTGATCTCCTGCTCTGGTGCAGCATATATGAATGACAACCCTTAGTAACCCTGTTCCCTGTCAAAGCAGGTCTGCTTCATCAAACTGTGACAACGTACAGCTGCTCTGCAGGCATTGGGCACCCCAAATATTTCAATGAAAACAGCTTATGCTAAAGGGAACAAATTTTGAAAAAAAACCAGTTACCTTCCTGAGATTTAAAAATAACAGTTTACTTTTAGTTTCTATCATCTGTTCAGTGCATTGTCTGTGGTTGGAAACTTGAGGAGAATTTGAAAATCTGTATTGCTGTTATCTTACCAGTGTTACTTCATGCTTAGCAAATGTTGGCCTCTGCACAGCAGGGCCCTGACATCATACCCTTAAAGCATTGAGCACAGTTCATTTTCTCTTCCCCTGTGAACTGTTCCCCTCTGGAAGTGTCGTGTTTAGTATAAATAGAACATGGAAAGAAGAAGAAGAAAAATGAAAAAAGATTGTCAAATTTCTACTTATTTTCATGTAAATAATAGTTTATTCGCTGTGCAAGGGCTATTGGTTTTTGTTGTTGTTGGGGTATTTTTTTAAATATGGAGAGTGCAATAAAGATGTATAATTACAATTCCTTTGCAACATCACCGTTGAAAAGTGAATGCAACTTCCACTCTTAGTGATGTTCAGTATGTTCTGGGGACTACTTTAATTCATTTTTGAGACAATATCACAGACTATTAGCAGTGAGTTTTTTTTCTATCTTTGTGCCCAGAATTGGGGGTGCTGTCACAAGCAGCACTCCAGCTTCATAAAGTCTGTTGCTGCCTATAGAACTACTTCTGAAATCTCAGGAGGATTAGAGATTTTGAAACAACTCGTAATGGTATTTGGCACTTGTTCAGCTACCTCTGTCATCACCAGAAAGTACAAAGTTACTTTCAAGTACTGAGCAGGGTTTGGAGAGAGAGATTCAAGCTGTTGTTTTAGTGAAGGCCATTTTTTTTTTAATCCTTGCTGAAATACTTGGACTATTTGGGCTATTACTGAATTTCATTATAGTTAAAAGGCAAGTAGTACGTATCCTGTTTTGCTAAAGATGTAACTGTATGCTTTCAATCAGAAATATGAGTAATCAGCTTGTGTTTTGTTTCTTTGTTTTCTTCTTGCTGTTATTTTTCATCATGTGTGTGATGCACATGATGCAGGGGAGGCCACATTTCCTGTAGGTCTGAGGTACTGAAAGAAAAGTGGCATGCAAGAGCTTGAGAAGAAGGGGCATAACTGTCCGCAGCCCTTATGATAATGCACGGAAGTTCTGGTTTTGTACTGCCAGCTTTCCTAAGAACTGGACATAAAAGTTTCCCTGTTGTGTGTCTTGGCTGAGTACTGTCGTGACTTAAGGCTTGATAATTCTACTACAGTCAAATAGTATCTGTTTGCAGAGTATGCTCTGAGTTATTACCTAGATTTCAAGAGCTCTGGGAAGTACATCTTTTTCATGCAAATAAATACCTGAGATTGAGAACTTAATTTATTCAGTGTATGACTGATTTGTGTGTTGTACTTATTTTTCTTATATTGTTTGAAGTAGCACTATAGTATCAGGAGGTTTAGTGTCCCTAGTTAGTAGTGGTTATTTTAATTTATTTTATTATTGTTGTTGTTAATTGTTAATACTATTACTGGAAATCATCTAATGCTACTTTAATTTTGGTAGTTTTGAACTACTAAGGTTGTCTTTTTCTTTGGGTTATTTAAGTGATTTAGCTGTTTGGTTTTTTTTCTTCCACATTGTAGTCCAGTTGTCTACAATTGTTGGTTTACTCAAGGTTGTCTCTGCAGTAAACACTGTCAACACACACATAAACTCACCCAGGGAGGCCCTACCCAGCAAGATTTTTTTTATCATGTCATGCATAATTTATCAGTGTTCTTCTGTTCTTTTTCCCGGTGCCTTCCTTTTTGCTTGTTAAAGCTGGTTCAGGTTTTTCAATATTATTTTTGTCAAAAGTAAGAGGCATGAAATTGGAGATGAGAAAGCAGAGTGAGAAAATTGCTATCAATGTGTAATGTACATATGCAGAACACAGAAAAAATCAGAAATAAACTAGTCCGGGCTTTTAGAAACAGAAACAGTTTTTACAATTTTTGTGAAATGAATTTTTCTTTTTCCTTCTAACATTTGTAGTTCTTATATTTCCAAAGTCATATAACTCTTACTGCAACAGATGAGAAATTTCTCCCTTTCTTACAGCACTGTCATTTGGGAAGCAACAACATTAAGGTTTTTTTTAACATTTTTAACATCTTTGTGTTTTAAAAAACATTTTTAACACATTCTGATTTTTTTTAAAATACTTTAGAGCTCCTCAGGAGTGAAAGAAACATTTTCTAGGGGAGTCCGTGTTCCTGAATAATTTATGCTTCTGTTCAGGACTTCACGTAAGTGAAGAGTAAGGTGTATCAAACATATGCAGAGTCAGAAAATTGGATTGTTCTTTGGAAACATGACCAACTTTAAATTATTAATTAAGAAAAACACTCCCAAATACAGTTTCAGCAAGTATTTTATAAAGTTTTATAATATTATTCTATACTGCTAAGCAGTCTTTGAATTTCAGGGTCAACAGCTGTATCACCATTACCTGATATTACTGTTGGCAAGGTGAAAAAAAACCAAAAGGGATTAAAAAATCAGCCAACGGGGGGGAAAAAAAAAGAATAAAGAATACAGAAACACCGTTACAGGAAAAAATGAGTGGTTGCTTCCCAGTTATTAAGTGAAATGGTTGTATTTAGATCTGAAGTTTTGAGATCTATAACAGTCTAATGCTAACTTACTGTTGTTGCACACATTGGAATTCATTGTAAAGGGAGAAATTAATATACATTTTTGTTGACATCCTTGGAAAAAAGTCAGACTTCAAGTATGATTAGCAAAATATTTTTTTTTAAAAAAAACTCCAGGTTTTTAAAGACTGGATTCATTTAGTTTGGCAAAAGCTACAAAATGAATAGGTATTTAAAAAAGCTTAAATGATCACAGCTTTTGGCTCTTAGGTAGAAGGAAATGCCTTTAAAAATTCCATATTGCTCTGAAGTTCATTCTCTGCTTCCTGCCTCTGAAGGAGTGAAACATAGATGCAATAGGTAACTGCCCTGTCACTTAACTTCTTAATTTTGGTGTTCTAAAAGAACTTCTCTGCATCTCTGAGTGGCATTTTGTGAAGCGATGCCTCATGCCTGCATTACAAATATGTTCTGAATTTCAATAATGGTGTAAGGGTAGAGACACTTGAAAGAGGATAGAAAAAATAAGACTGCAACTTTGTATATAGACATATTTTAAGATCTGAGCACATTTGTTGGATAAGCATTAGTCATCCCTGCAACCTAGCAGCTGGGGATTCACAAATAAGAGAGGTCATTTTCTGACTCTTCAGTCTTTACCTATGTTTTCCTAAGTCCATTGTCTTCAGATCCCTTGCACAAGTGCCTCCACTAACATGATGCTCTTTAAGTGTGGTTCTTTGTCCAAGAGCTGGGTCTTGTGTCGCTTATTTCTGATGCCTGTGACCTGGCTACTTTTTGCCAGGAGTCCATATTTATGTCTTCTGGTAATGCTAAGAAGGAGGTAAGCCTGAGCTGGCCATGGATTATTTTTTTGTTTCTCCCAACAAATGCTGGCAGCTGCATGCTACTTTTCTCTCCATTGCAGGAGCTGAGCTTGTCTTATTAAATATCCCTAACCTGAATGTGGGGGAACAGTAGGTGTCTCTGGAGTGCCTGGGTCACCAGCTGAGCTAATAGCTCCTCTGTCCCAGGAGTTTTTCTAAAAGCACTCTCTCTTTACTCGCTTGACTCAGCTAAAGTCCTCACCTACTCACTGTGTAGTGCCCTATGTTTTGTTTGTTTCTGGAGACGTGTTCCATTAATTTTTTTCTTTAATTCAAGGTCCCTTTTCCATCCAAGTCCATAACTTGTTGATGGGCACTGCAAATGTAATTAAATTGCTCTTTCTGTTACAGAACTAATGATATAAGGAGAAAGAGCTAGATTAATGGCATGACAAGTCTGTCTTTTCTCACATGACTCTAGGGACCTTCCTTTGGCCTCTGAAGATCATTGCTAATATATGTTTGAAAGGAGTTCTCTGGAAATGTTTGCTTAGGAGCACAAGAGTTAGCGGATTTGTTTGCCTTCAGCTCATAGAGGTAGTGTAAGTGCAAGATCCATAATGTTTTGGTAGGTCTTTAGAGAACAGATGAGCAAAAATGTGCTGAAAACTCTCATTAAAAATATAAAATATGAGAATAAACATTTAATAATTACGTTCTTATTTAGCTAGGTTGGTACTTTTTAGGATATATATTAAACTATGAGATCTTTTCAAAAGATCACTAATAAATCTTCTAAAATTGTTGAATATCAGTAAAAACACATTTTAACCAAGACTCTTTTCTCAACTGATGGAGACTTCTTGCACTAATAAGTGTTAAAGGTTACAAAGTGTAACTACTGGATAAGCTGTGCTAGAGAGACTTCAATAATTTCGACAAGGCTTTGTTCAAATCACAGAAACATGAATCAATAGTATAAATGAGAGAGAAACCAGTGGCACTGCTGAATATAAAACCTCTAAGAAACTTGTTATTGCTTCAATCTGAGCCTGTAAATCCATATCACACAACATCATTATATCCTCTAGCCCTCATAAATGAAGCACTTGCGGAGGCTGCTTGTGAAATGAGTTCTTAACGTTGACTATAACTTGCTTCTCTCCAGTGGATGTCAGACCTAGGCTGTATAAAATTTGTATTTGTTTTAGAAAATTAATTATTTTACAGTAAGTTCGTTATATGTAGGTACTTTGAACTTAAATTGTGTCCTTAGTAAATAGTCTCTTATAGGAATTTGATTGAACTAATTCCCTAAAGTTTTTCCTTCGCTTTTATAATTGTTGCATTGTACAAACACACGCATATATATAATTGTGCAATTGGAAATAAAGGCCTTATGGTAAGATTACCCTCTGAGAAAGAGTGTTTATCTTTTGAAAATCCGGCCTTTAGCCTTTGCAGTGTTTACCAAGGGCCAGGATTTTATTTTTGTGTTTTAAGAGTATTCTTTTTTTTATATATATAGAAAGAGAAGATATTTCTGCTCAACCAGATACTCTGGAAGGCATATTAAATATGTAGAACTGAGGGTATTTAAAACCAGCTCTAGTGAGGTCTTGTGGACTGGTATTGCGTGTTCTGCTTGAGTGAAAGAAGATAGTAGATACTGCGTGTTGGACTTAGGTTTCCAAATCCTGCATTTACTATTTTCTTTCTTACTCAAGTTTCTTTGCCATTCTTTTTCTTCCTCAGAACTGTCCCTGTTTGGTCAACACACATGTGATTATATTGTTGCTACTGCACAATTATGATGCTGCAGGGTTTGTATGCTTAATAATTTCATGCTTGGGAAAACACAGAAAGCTGAGGTGTGATGGTTCACTGATTGTAGGACTAGCATGACATCAGTTGTAGACACTGTCAGTAACTGTCAATTTAAGCCACATGTAATGATGACACTACGAGAAAGTAACACGTTTTAAAAAAGTTATGATACACCCATTAATTGGTAGAATATGTCACAGATGTGTTTATTTCAGCTCAATAGCAGCCTGATTTGTTTTATTTGGGGATGGTGGAAGATTGTGGTTGGACTTGATGATCCGGTGGGTCTTTTTCAACCTGGTGATTCTACGATTCTATGATTGCCTCTAATGCAGGCCATGCAGCCACCAGAAGCTGGCTTTAGTTGCTTTCTCTGAACTATACAGGTTCCGGGACAGGATCAAGTCAATATTGCTGTTACTTCTACTTTGTGTTTAACGCATATCTAGCTGTATTTCTAAACTGAGTGTGTGGAGCTCATTTCGTTTGTACCCAGACGGAGGTGGCTTTTCTTTCAGATGCTGTAGGACCCATGTTACTTCTGTTCCTTGTCTCCTTTTTATAGGCTAACTGAAGCCCATGTCTTTTGTTCTCTCCTGGATACTGGAGAAAAAGAATATTACTCTGGGTATGCAGAAAGAAAACTTCTGTTGTTTGTTCACTTGCACGAGCCACGTTCATATAATTTTAGGTCATGTGTCATCTCACTTACCAGGAGAGACTGGACTACTCCTCCGTCAACAACATGACTAGGTTTCTGACTCACTCTAACACATTCCTGCCAATATCTTAAACCCCATGGTGCAGGTAGCCACTTTGCACGGTTCTGAAGATGAATGGGAGATTGAGGCTCTTATATTGCCTAAAGTTCTTGATGTATGAGCTCTAGTAAGCCAGACTTAGGTGTTCCAGCCTTGAGCCCATGGAGGTCAAAGCAAAGACCATCAGGTTCATGTAGAGGAAGATGAAGGGAAAGATGGTTCTGAGTGGAAAGCAAGCTCAGGGTGGGGAGGGAAGCAGGCAGAGTCACTAGAGAGCATCACTCAGGTCTTTACTATGCTCTGTTCCTTCATCCTATGCATCAAGGGCAAGTTCTACCACTGAGCCATTTCCTGTCATTGTGGAGGTTAATACCTGATGTGTGCAGTGCCTGCAGTGCCTGCAGAATGCATGATGTGGGGAGCTCTCAGAGCTGCTTTGAGGATGTACTTATGGTTGTGCTGGGAGGAAATAAATTTCTTGGAAAGCTGAAACTGCTTTAAATAATGAATGTCAACTGCTGTCATTCTGCATTAGTCTTGAATATAATGTCTGTCCTCAGTTTCCTCTTCTGCTGAGTGTGTGACCAAATAGCTGGAGGACAGGGATGACTGCCCACTGACATTCAGAGCAGCTATTGGGCTACCTGTCCTTGAGGAGGTCATGAATACAAACATCTTTAAAATAGTACAGTTTTATCCATATTATAGTATTATTACTGCCTAAACTGGAATCAAAGCTTGGGTAACTTAAGAGTTACATCAGCATAGCTGAACTGCATCAACTTCATACCTTTCAGTGAATTCATTCTGGTTTTATAAGATACTTGCTTTTCTCTGGTAAATAGAAGAGTTCTTAAAACTTACACATATTTCATTGTCATAAGCAATTATAAATTATATATATCTATATGTGTGGCTCACTAACATAAATAAACGGTGCATCTGCAATAAAAATCTTAGTATTTATTTTTCTGCATTACCAGGTAGCTGTCTGAATATATTCTCTTCATTTAAATAGCAATAACTTTACCTTAAAAAGATAGTGAAGATGTTAATTGGAACTAGTGAGACATAAATAAACTATATAATATCACATGCTGTTTGCAGTGCCAAGGTCAAAAGTGTGAGAAAAAAACCTCATTAAATAAATGCCAATAAGCTACCACAGAAAAATACATTTTAATTTAATGCCAAGCAATATTAGCAAGGAAGTCAGTCTTGGGGAAGGAAAACTTGATTAAACTGGCAACGTTTTGGGGGGGGGCGGGAAACATAGTGCCATAGTACTGTGGTTTTGCTGCAGAACACCTGAGTTGTATCATGACCTGCTATTGCTATTCTTAAACAATTCATATTTTGCTTAAGTGATGAAACTCCCTGGTTGAAATACAGACCTTCAGAGTAGGATTAGGGGTGCATTGAATTGACGGAGCCAGTGGTACAAGTTTTTAGGTAGTTAGAAAGCTGGCTAAGCTTGTCCTGCATGTGCTGGAAAACACAACTGTAACAGTTTGCTAGGTGTTCAAATGGCCAAATTTAAAAAAAAAATTCATTAGTTTATGGCTTTATTTGGCATGAAATTGTGCTTATCAAAACTGTTTAATATTGAACTGTGAATCTGAGTGCCAGCTGTACTATGCACCTAGTCCACACTGGGGACTTCAAGTGGTCTGACTTAATCTGTGCAACTTGACTACTGCAGACAGCAGTAGTCTTGTAGTTCTTCTCCTTGTCTTTAGCCCTTGTAGCCTAAACGGGCCCTTTCAACTCCTTGCTCATTTCTGTCTGACCGGAAACTGGAAATAAATTCATAACATCAGGTGACTTAATTGAAAGCAACTTGATGAAATCTATTGACTGTACAGTCTCGATAATTATGGTGGTGTGGTATCAACATGGGTATTATACTCCCACCCTGAGACTTCACAGCAATGGCATTCTGTGGCCTCCGATGAGGTAGGGTAGTGACACTTTTGCCCTTTTTACTGGTGTATTTTAATTTTGGAGGAGTTCCTTCTATCCTCATCACAGAGACCACACCTTGCTGTTTAAAGGCAGAGAGAAAATACTACCCCTATGCCATGAGAAAGTGAGGAAATTTGTCTTGAAACAGAAATGAGCTCTTTTAAATCCCTTTTTGCAGTTCAGGTAATGGGAAGAGGTAGTGCTAGCCAGCAAATCCCGCTGTCGGCTCCATACCCCCATAATTTTAGAGCTTGTATTTTCAGCACTGTGATTTTATCAAAAGAAGAAAATGAAATTTTATACTCCTTATCAACAGAAATAATCTCAGCTCTGTATCAGGACTCTTCCTTGCTACAATGAAAGAAACCTGAAATACATTTAGCAGAGGGGTTAAGTTATTTCCAAGGACTGTAACTGATGTCTCTTTCCCTCCATGTTCTGGGCAAAAAGAGCAGGGTAGGAAAATTTAAAGTCACTTATGTGCTTCCTACTATACTTTCTAATTGAAAAATAGGAAAACTTATTGCTTTCAATGTTTTGGTTTGGTTTGGTTTGGTTTGGTTAGGGAATGGTTGATTATCTTTGATAGTTAAAACATCTTAGAGGTACATAAGTATGTGATTTATGTACCCATTCCTTTTCGCTAAAGAGTGATGCACTTTAGCAGTACTGTAGATTCATATACATATATTATCTTCTCTCATTTTCACAAAATTAGCAACATGAGTGCAAATGTTTATTACCTATGGATGTGCTGTTTGTTTATGCATGAAACAAATCTTGGAAAAAACCAATAAAATTAAATCTCTTTAGTGTGTAGGGAAGAGAAAATAGCATTCCAAGGAGATCATTTTAATTTGAAACATATTGACATAGCAAATACAATTTTATCCGTAGTAGTGAATTGAATAGATTGTTTCTCGTTACCATGGGCTTCGAGATTTTAAAACTGGATCTCAACTTCTCACCTCATTTTTATTCAAGGATTGTAAGAGGAAAATAAGGTTTACTGGCTTTTAAAATCCCAGTTGATTTTTCAGCTTTGAATGAAGTAGTTGAAATTTGGAATGAAACAAATATTCACTGTGCACCTGTGGAATAGACTTTTTCTCTCAAAAGATAGTTTAACATTTCAGATTATTCTAGCTTCGGTTGCTTTGGTTTTGGCTTCTGCTTCTTCAGAGGTCTGATTTTTCTTAAACACTTTAAATATTACTGAACATTTTTGTAGCTTAAATTAGTTGTGTTTACTAGATTACTACTTTGCTCAGGATATAATAATTTAATATTTAAATATAAATGGGGAATTTGAATACAAAGATGTCTCTAAATAAAAAAAATCCAAAAGCCTGCTATTTTAAGAAAGTCTGTCACTTTTATCCACCCTGCCTACATCCCTGTGGAGATCTGAGAAGATGGCTCTCTGAAGAAATTGTATTTGATAGAAAGGGTTGATACATTTTCCCACTTCAATAAGCATAGCTTGGCTCATCACCTTAAAAGCAGACAGATGGGGGTCATGTAATTTCATTCTGTTACTCTGCTATTTATACAGGTTAATTGTTTTGTCCAAGAGTTAGAATAGGGATTTTAGTAGAAATTATTCTGTGAATTAATTCTGCCGTGGCAAACTTATACTTTAAAGCACAGAGTGGTACATGCACCTCATTTTTGCCCCATTAGATTGTTTGTTACTGACATGTTCATCAGGAAGCATGAGATCTCTCCCTTTTTCACAAATAACGTTTTGCCACATAGTGCAATCAGATAGGGAGCTTACCATTGCAAGGCAAGGCTTGTTCCAAATACCACATAGAATCCAACCTCTTACAGGTGACAAACCAACTTTAATTAGTTAGGCATCTTTACAGTCTTTTAGAGAGGGATGACATGCTTCATTTTTTTTGCAAAATAATTCAAGCTCATGTAATCCTTCTTCCTTCTTTCACAGTATATTTTTGAAAGTATTTTTTGCCTTTCATCCAGAGCATAGAAAACTCTTTCAAGATCTGCATTGCTAGGTAGGATTTTTGTATGTTTATGACTTCTGTCACATAATTTTTCTTCAAACTGTGTGCTAATATAGAGGCAAACTGGAAAACTGAGTGTTTCTAGAAGGCTGCCTGACAATCAAGGTAATGTCATATTTTCCAGCAAGAATACCAGATCTGTGTCATGTGTGATTTAACCAGTGGTTTCTGTGTGAAGAACAGTGTTCACTTTGTTACTGGAGGATTACTGAAAATCCTATCATTAATCGCTAGTCTGTCAGAAGCAAGTTTTGGTTGATTTAGTGCCTCATTCAGAACTGAAACATACATATTTTACCTTAAATGTTGAGTGTTCTGTTTCAGGTCCTACATTCTGGCTTTGTGTAGAATACAAATAGCCTTAGTATATATTTTGGTAAAATGACAAACCATATTAACGGAAGAAGATGCTTTGAGTCATGTTGCTATGAGATAAGAATATACTGCTCAATTATTATAAAGCTGGTTTTCATAAGGAAATAACTGTTCAGGCTGTATCATTATTATAACAAATGATGAGGGTCTATAGTACTTTTTCACACATAAACTAGCATGTGTAGCATTAGAGAACTGGACAAGTCGGTTTAAGAAGAATAAATGTCTGTACTTAATATCCTGTTTCTTACATCAGTCACAACTCTTGCATGTACTTGATATCTCACCATGTTAAGTGTAAGTGTAGGCTACTAAGAATTGAAGACGTTTAACACTTCTGCTTCCTTAATATCCTTTTGGCTCTCCTTGCTTTTTGCTAGCACTTCGGTCATGTGGTATCAGCAAGACAATAAAACAGTCACAACTACCTGTATGGCTGTTTTATTCAAAGTTATATTTCAATTTTCTGTAACAGAAGCTCTATTACTGTGTTTGTGGAACAACTGGGTTGCGTAGGTCTTATGAAGTTGTAGATTACAGCTAAAACCCTGCTTGAAGCTGAGGCAGAAACCTACATAAACTCTTTGAATGGAACATAATTTGTTATATGTGCAGATTACATTTCCCTATGACAAAGGCTAAGAGGTCAGATATAAACGTTATGCACTTTTCCCTTTCCTGTTTTTGGTTCTGCTGCTGTCAGTCTCCTGTCAGAATCAGTGACTGGGGAAGCTTTGTGTTGGCTTATGTTTCTTCGTATGTGCTACCAGGAGACTGAGTTACTTTAGATAAATAAATAAATAAAAGTGCATACTTTTATTAGATAGCAAGCTGTTATTTCAGAAACAGTAGTTAATGAAGTGTCTTAGTCTGGCACTTTACAGCATTTTACAGCTGCAACAAATGAGCTGTAGCTAATAGCTTTTCCCAGAAATTAATTAAGAAATTGAAAAGCTCCAGGAAGAGTATTAGCCATCCAACATTTAATTATTTTTGTAGTTTAAAGGTGTTTTACCCAATCATCTCTCATTCTTGCCCATAGATTAAGCTCTTAGTGTATTATAAAAATAGCCTCAATGCTAGATAGTGCTCATGTAGATTAAATCTTCAGTGTGAGATTAAAAATAAAACAATGTACTACTTCAGGTTATGGATATCCTTGAGTAAAGTAGTGCACACTTGACAATGTATATCTTATCCATCGAGGGCCTTCTAATTTGAACCACCAAATTATATTTCAAATGTCATGGATTATTTTCCTCTTCCAGTCTTTTTTTCACAGACCACTAAAGACATTTCCAAGACTTAGCTTACTTTTAACCTTCACTTCTCTGATCTGTGAGAATGGGGCTAGAGTAGTTGAGGCTAAGCAAGCCAAAACTGTATGCTTAGGTGGTATGGTTAGAGAAGGTTATGGTTATACTAGGCAAGTGGGGAGGTGTTCTGCTGAGAACTTCATTTACTATCTGGCTTCCTGTTTTTCCCCAGTGAGACCTCTTTTCACTTTACACATACACCAGTAAACCTAAGCTTTTTTTCCTAGAGTTCTGTGGTGCCTACAGGTACAACCTCACCATCCCCTTCCAAAGACTTATCCAGATTTTCTTAGTTCCCCTGCCTCCCCTTTGCCTTCCTGCCTTTATTCTTATTTATCTCTATATGGAAGTTCTTGTCTTCTTTGTTCAGAGTGAACTTGCAGCACATGCTGCTTGCCAAGGGATGCGGCTGACCAGCCAGATGTGGACTTTACAGCTGGCAAATGTTTCCTTCCTCACTCACCATCCAATCTCTGCTCTCCATCAGTAGACTTGTATGCTTTGAGAACCTTGGGCTAAACTTCACAGGCTCCCTTCTCAGTTGTGATAAAGCAGAGTTATGACTTTGTGGCCCAGATGTCTTGTAGGTCTGAGATGCATCTATTTCCCTAAGTACAAAACAGTGAATAACAGAAGTAAACAAGATGCCTTTAAATACGGTGTATCATTTCTGGTATAGTTTGGCACATTGTTTTTACTGCCTTTGCCAGTATTAAACATTATGACATGGATGCTGGAGTAACACATGCTTCTGCCATCCCATCAAAGTAAAAATCCAAGTGGCTCTGCAAAAACCACTGTGCTCTGTGAACAAAAGCCATTGTTCTGGAGACTGCAAACAGGAAATCAGTATTTTATGGTGACTAGGGCTGTTGACGGACTCAGTCTTTGGAAGAAAAATGCACACAGTGCTACCCAGAGATGCCACCCAGAGTCACCAGTGACTTCCAATGCAAAATTTCACAGCTGTGCTTTCTTCTCTTCCTTTCTGGCTCAAATAGCACCCAGAGCACAGTTACCACCGTTTTCTTGATGTAGTCATGCAGGTCTTTTGCCAAGTCCCCACCCCCATTTACACCACCCCACCCTAGTCTTCCACCTGCCATCCCCCTGCCCTTCTCCACACCTACTTGCCTTCTGCAGAAACAGGCGTATTGTCCCAGGGGCTGGTTCTGTGTAAGCATTAGTAAACAGCGTGGGTTTGATGTCTTGGCTCATTAAAAGAAATGGAAATCCCATCTCACTGAGGTCATAAACACTCACCTTTGTACTGGGTACATGGTCACTACCTCTGTTTTAGCACAAAGTCCTTAATTTCTTTCTTAAACGCCTTTTAAGTCTGAAATGTGGCATCCAGAATGCTCTTTAAGTTACTTAACTAGTTTTCAGAAAATTACTTGAATTTCTACACCATTGAATAGTTCTTAAAAAGGTGCATACTTAGAAGATGCTAGAGGAATGGGAGTGGAGAGAGAAAAAAAATCAAAATTAATATTTACTGTATGCATACTCCTAACTATGTTAACGCTCTCTTTTCAGTATAATACAGGCTACCTGACATGCATGCACAGTCCAGGTTTCCAATTGCCTGCAAATAATGATCAATTCTGTTGATGCAGTCAACTTTGAAGGGAAACGTACATTCAAAATGCTGGAGATATGAGATGCAAGAGTTACTGCTGTTTGCGTGGACACCGTGAATCTGCAAAATCAGAAAGTTCCCTGTTTGAAAAGATTGACCCATTTAGATTTTTGAAGGTCTGCAGAGCACTAATATGGGTTTTACATTCCATTAGGAAGTTGTTTAGTATGTAGGTAATAACTCTTCCATAACACATCTCTCCAGAGCTGCTGTTTACAAATGCGCAAATTTATACATTTTTAAAACTGAAAGGAGACTTGAAAATGCAGCAATGTCTGTTTATGGATTTAACAGTATTAAATCCTAACGGTCAATCAGTGTGAGTAGTAAATGTGGGAAGTAACTTAATCTACATTGTTTACTTGCAAAAAATATTTCAAAAGATGTTAGGGAAAAATATTTTACTCTTATGATTGTACAAATGTAAGTCAACTTTCTTTGGTTGATGAGTCTTGATTTTCTTAAGATACATAAACTGCACGGCCCATCTCTGCACAAATGCACAATTCCTAAAACAATCCAGTTACTGTTTAAACGGCTAGTATAAATAATGAACCACTCCATTACCAAGAATATAAATAAATGTAGACAAGTAAGGGTTCTCTAGAGCTGAAAGTTTAGGTTATGCAAAAATTTCGACAGCTGTAATTTGTAGGTCCTTGTAGACTGAGGGGTGTGAGTGATGTAAACTCTGGAAAGCCGACATTTAATGTATGTCTGTTTTGTCATTTTGCCAAAAGGCAGGACTTCTCTGTTATGTTTCTTTTGCTGTACAAACTTTGAATAGGGCAATATCTGGCAGAAAAAAGCAGTGACATATCTCACAGCAAACATCTGTGCTGTTTCTGAATAGACTGTCCACCCATGTTTGTTGGGGTAAAGATTGCCACCTAAACATTAACTCTTCTAGAAAGAGAAGAGCTAAGTGGAAAAATGCAAGTGGGAAGGAGACAGTAGGTTTTTTTGTGGCTTTATTAATTCTAGTGGTATCAGGAATCACTTCTGAATGGTAAGTAGCAACTTCACAGTTGCTGCTGAATGTAGTGGTGATTCTTCATTTCCAACAGCAGCAAGGCTTAAGCTACACACAAAAGACACAAAGCTCGCTAATAACAATTTGTCTCCCTTACATCTGCCTTTGGAAAGCTTTCCACAGGCTGCCTGGGGGAATTACAGCTCCAGGCAGCATGTGTAGAGGTGCCAAAAAGGTACATCCGCAGTGTTGCTACCTGGCTGCAGTTCATGCAGGAAAGGGTGGCAGCTCTGTCGCTTCAGGCTTTCTTCTCCACTGTCCTTGGGCTTCGGGCCATGCTTAAAACTCAAATTGGAAAGATTGTGGATTTTCTTTCATCATATATCATGGCTTATACACTCCCCAGGCTTACTCAAAAATGTTACCCAATGTGTGTTTGCATGGCACTGTCTAAGGATCTGATCTAGGGAAATCCTTTTATTATCAGAATTTCTTAATTATTTCTGTGCATTAAAAAAAAAATGTCTTGTGACCTCAACAATAGCTAGGGGACTAAAGATACAAAGACGAGGTAATGCATTTTTGTCTCTGTTTATCTGGATTGAAACCAAGACTTAAAGGTGTGAAAGAATGGCAGAGGCAAAGATTACTACATGAGATTTTCTGACAGGCTGCAGCTTGAGGTGAATGTATGGACTCTAATTTGTGCTCCTAGTCTCCCCTGAAGAATTGGAAAAAGGAAAAGAAAGGCATTTACTAACAAAAACCTGAACGCTCTGTTAGGTTTAGTATCTGCTTTCAGTTAATCTAATACAAAACACATTTTCAACTGCTTGAGATATGTACACATTTATATCTTAATCACTTCTGGCCTACAGTATTTGAGAGACTGTAAATACAAATGCTTTTCTTAAATTGTCTTATTTTTGAAAACGTTGAAAGAAGAAAGAAACTGTTCTTTTTTTTTTTCTTTTCCTAATACATCTTTTTCTAGGTAGATGTGAACTTTTCAAACTACTTTGAATTTCAAAGGGCTTCTCACTTTCACAGCTGACAGCAACATGGTGTTCTCTCATTGTAAAGACGTGCTCCTGTAGGCCCATTACACAGGGCATAGCAAAGAATTAACACATGATTTTTTTGGCACAAGCCTATTTGTTTCTAACATTGAGTCCTGGAATCATCTTCAAAACAGTTATGCATAACTTTTACCCTTAAAAATGTTTTCCACAACTAAAATATCAGAAACTGAGAAAATTGCAGTGTTTGATACTATGGAAGAGGCTGAGGTGGTGCTCAATTGAATAGTTTCAGTCCTACTGATACTGAATGACAATTTAGTCTTCAGACATCCTCCAAGCAAGACTAAATTTTGATCAGCCTTTTTTATATTCTAGTTGACTGAAGTGGAACGGGCAGTAATTACAGCCTTTGCTCTCACTGCTTTCTGTCAACGTGCGCTCAGTTTCACTGAGCTCTTTCTCTCATAAACTTTAGCTAGAAAGTCTGTGGAGGAAGGTGTCAACTTACCATAAAGGCTTCACCTTACTTTATTATTCCATGTTAAGCATTACTGCACCTATGCAGCTTCTTTTGAATGCTTAGGATTGTGCGAAAACTAAAGAAATTCCGCCACACTTGTATCATGTAATAAGTGATTTTGCCTAACATATCTCATTAGGCATAATTTTGAAGTGAACTGACATAATTGTATCTTATACTAACATAGCTGATAAAAGAATTGCGGTTGATATGCTAGCACTTTGAGATTGGTGTGGAATGTTAGATTCTTTATTTGAAAAACAAAAATGCATATGCAAGAGCCCGGTTATTGGCTTGCTTGTTGTCACTGTACTGGGGCTCTGGTAATAGCATTGTTATAAATCTCTTTAAAAAGTATAGCAATCAGAATGCAATAAATCAGGATGTGATATAGCCCTTTATATTAACTAAAGCATCAAGGGGCTGTTGCTCAAGTCAAATTCTACCATAAATTTCAAGTCCGCTAAGAATTACCGTTTTATGACTCAGGAACATAAGGTCACTTCAGATCTGCTTAAAAACCTTGTTACAGTAACATAATACAGTATATATGTTCCCTCTTTGTTTATAAAGTAGTTTCACAAAGCCCTGCCAAACCAAGCAACTCAAAGTTTGCAGTAGCCTTTATTTCATGGAAAGTGATAGGTAGAAGTGTGGGTTATGGTAAAGAATTCAGTCCTTCTATGACTACTAAAAGTTGAGTTGCTGTGCGGTAGCAGGGGTATGTGGTCCTCAGTGCTGACTTTTGCAGTCTATGAATCTCTTTCTTTGTCATTATAATTTAACTTTATTTTTTCCGTTTTGTGGAAAGGTGTGCATTTTCCTGGAAAGATGTCCATGCTTATTAAGGACTTCATCTGTTACTGTTCTTGTCTCAAATTTGTGTTAGCAGTTGTAAGCATGTAAGAACTGCAGTGCTAGGTAGTCAGTTATGATTTACCATCCAATTTCTGCATGAGTGGTAGGATTCACATTCTTTTGCAGGATTTAGGGGGAGGGCTTGGATTTTTTTGTATACATATTTATGTGCAGAAAAGGAGAAAAATGGGAGAGAAAAATCTGTATATGTAGTGCAGCCTGTTTTGTTTGCTCTATATGCACAATAAATTTTTTTCTGTTGCATTTAGATTGATGACATGTTTGTGTGTTCAAGTTGCTAGTGCTTTTCTCTGTTACAAATACTGGTATATGTTGGTGTTAGTGTGGCATATACAAGGAGAAAATGGAGTTCATTTACCTTGTGTTTACTGTATTAGCAGTTTAACTGAATTTTGGTTTTATTGGAGATAGGTGTTTTTATAAATGTACAGAGAATTTCCTTTTTTGAGGAATAAAGAATTTATTTTTGTTTTTTTTATGAGTAGGGGAAAATGCATATAATATATAATTTCATTTTATAAAAAAAACAATGAAAATACATATTCCTAGAGTATGTTTCCAATGTGATTTCTGTTATCATAGAAGGTGTCTTAGTAGGTTTTTATAATTATATTTTTCTTCTGAAAAGTCACACTAGTGAAACTAGTGTAGTGCGTGGTCAGGAGATGCTCACAGACATCCAAGCAGATGAGCAGAACCTATTATCAGTGCTTACTTTATCAAATGAGAGAGGTTAGTTATTTCAGATTAATATATACAAGACAGAATATATAGGCAGAGCAGAGAAAAACAAACTAGGTGAGAATGACAAGGTCGAGGGCAATATATCAATTGACTGGCTTTCTGGGTCATAGTAGTTTTAAATATTTGAGAAGCCATTCCAGGAGTTTTTCATTTTGTTTTAGATCTTTGACCAGATCTTATCTGCATTCGTAGAGCTGGACTGTAAATTACAAAGTCTCTTTCGTGTTGGTTGCTTTGTAGAGAATCTTAAGAGGCAGTAAGCAGCAGACATAGTGGAAAATCCAAAGATGCTTTCTCCCATTGTAACCTTAATTTCATGTCCAGTGGTAGAAAATGCAGTGTGTGCAAATAACCACTCCTGTCATTTCAAAAATGCATGTCTTAAATGCCACAGCAAACAGCTAATGGTTAGGCTTGGTTACTGTCTAACTTTGTGCTTTGAACAGAATTCCCTAAGGATTTTACGCATGGGAACATGCATAAATACCAGGAAAAATTATATCCCATACCTTTAGTAGCACAGTAACTGTTATTGATGTAAGTACTCTGCCAAGATATAAAAATTTGACTGTAGTTGAATTTTGTTACAGGAAAAAATTGATTCTCTCATGCCCTGAAAAATATGAGGAAGAGACAGCTAGATGCTCCTACAAAAAAAGTTGTAAATAACAAACATTTTATAAAAGTAAGTTTTGAGAAATTAATGCCTGGGAGTAGTATATAGCTCTGTTTTCAAACTGTTGGCAGATATAATAAACTTTCCCGGTCTACAGTACCATGATAGATTGCTTCTGACCATTTTAATGATGGCATCTCTGTGGCTGCTAGCAAAGATATCTTTGGGCTGCTAATTTTTATGGTAGTCTTTTGTCCTGTAAATGGTATTTACTATCAATTAGGCTGACTCCCCTAGACAGCCATCAGATAACTAGTTTATATTGCTGTGAAGCCTTGTCAGGTTAAACTGGAGCACCTGGGTTTATTTCATAACAAGTTGTCTATGTTTTTTATGGGAATCAAACTGTTGGCCTCTTACTGATACTGACTAGTGTGTGACAAGAAATGCACCTGGCTTTGAAGTCATCATGCTGGCTAGTTGGCTTGTACTATTGTGAGTTTCTCTCTTCCATTCTGCTTCACTGGCCATGCTGCTGTCATTCCTACGGTTTGGGTTCTTTCAGTGTTGAGTGAGCTCCTGATCTGTGTGTGCTGAGCTTAAACTGCTGTCTTCTCCATTTCTGACAGTTCCCTTTCTGAGTCAGCTGTTATGCCAAACACCACAGATCACAGCCTGTGCAGTAGCACAGAACATGCTGGTAATTATCTGGCGGGATCTGTACCAGCCAGACCCAGGAAATTCACATAGCGCACGGAAAGTGGTTTGACTACACGTGCAAGCAGGAATGGAAAGATTTGTTTCTACTTCTGTTGTAGTACCAGAGGAAACCAAGTTAGTATTGTAGAATATACCCTGTATTGAGAATAAACAAGAGCATTTGCAGTTACGAAGTTCCCCATTAAGCTCAGCAGTTTTCTATGTCTCTATTGACAGCAAGTGCCAACTGTGTGCATACATTGCTTCCACATAGAGCACACAACATGGGACACTTCCACTGAAGCTTCATAATCAACAGAGGTGTTGGATTCCTACAAGTACTTAAAATCTTAAAATCATGTAATTTCTTATGTTATTCTCTTCTATAATGGCTGCTTTGATTGCTGTGTATATAGATGTATTCTGTTCTAGCATCCTTTTCCACTTATAAGAGTTAGCAGTCTCCTGTAATTTGCAGCTACTGCAGTTTTACAGCTGTCCATTGCTAACATGAGGGAAGGCAGCTGCTTATACACTTGAAACAATTTATTTGGCAATTGCTCACACTTGTTACAAAAGGTTCATATGTGAGGACATTTAGATTGGCAGGATTGATGTTTGCTTGCAAAACTTTATGGTAATGTGTAATACAAGTAAGTAATAGTTGTGCAAATATTTGCCTAAGGATAATGAAAACCACAGTTGTCCACTTTAATTAAGTAAGCAATGGTTGCAAGGGAATATATCAAAAGTAACATATGGGTCTGAGCAGAATACCTGCGATGTATATTTTCAGATGTTGAAACATAATAAAATGCATGAAAACAGAGTACAAGTATATCCAAGTTTAATTCTCACTATTCTCACCCTCTTCCTTAAAACACAACCTTTTTCAATCCCAAAGGTAAGGGATCTGCATTATGACTTAGGAATGAAGACCAGCGTGTTTGGCAGTTGCTTGGAATAGCTGTCAGTTTTGGTGTGCTTCACACTTCAGTGGTGGAACCAACCAATTTTCCAGCAGTAAATGTTGCTGGCTCCACACAGCTTGTTCCACTCCCATCTATGATTACGATTGCAATAGTTTACTTACAGTTGTGAGCTGGTTTTATTTTTTTTTGCATTTGTTAAAAGTATAAGAGGCTATGCTTCAAGTGAGTGGTTTTCTGAAAACATGCCTATGAAATCTCAGATTGTGTATGTTGTTTCTCACTCACATGTCATGAAAACAGGTGTTTTACAAACTCAGCATTTTTTATGATGTGGAAGAAAAACTGACCCATGTGATAAAAAACTAAGTCCTTCTGTCAGAGTAACAAAAAGGTGAGAAAGCTTGTAGTTTGCAAAACAGGAGTTTACATGTCCAAGATTCAGAGCTGTTTGGTGTCAAGATGCAACTTTGAAAGTGCACTGCACTTTACACAAGTGTTGCTTTCGGGGCCCATTAAAACTACAGTGTGGTGGGCTTGAATATTGCTGCTGAAAATAAATTGTAATTAAATGGTTTTAAGGCTGATCTTTAAGGTTAGCATCAGTTACGATCATTAAGCTGGGTAATAAGAAATGATAGTGAGGGCTAAAGGAAATCACTGCCTGGCTTGGGGAAATGTGTAGTAGTTGGGTGGAGACTGCCAAGTGCTTGGAGCAGGCTAGTCAACACATGGCTGGCTGTCCTTTGCACGTGTGGCTTAGAGAAGCTGCTCCTTGCTTTGTGTCTAGGTGGATATGGCAGAGGAGGGACTCCTATACCTCATTATATCATTTGGAAATGGCCATGTTGGGTACTATCAGTGGGACTGCGTTTTCATTTAGTTTCCTCTGTGTTCACTCAATAGGGAAGTCGATCTTTACGTCACTGAAAATGGCATGTATCCATATCTGGAAACATTCTGCTCACTCTGTTTTCCACCTCAGGGCTCTACTCTTTCTTATTACTGTTTTTGAGAAAAGAATAAGCAAATAATATCCCCTCTCTTTTCACACAGAAGAACGTTGCTTGTCTTTGTTAATTAAAGACAAGCAACAGAGAGGAACTGTATCAAAGTCCATTTATGCACCTGAGCTTTTTTTTTTCCTCTATAGCAGTGAAGGTAGTTTAAACAGCAGGATAATCTGAAATGGGAGTTGTTTTTAAGAGCAGACAAATATTATGACTTTGCTGTATACATTCAGTTGCAATGCAAGAAGTCAAACAGATTCTGCAGTAGGAAGAAAAAGATTTTTCCTGTCTAGGCTGGAAAAGCAGGTCATTAGCCAAAATAAGGTGTGGTTTAGATATTTACCCTCAAATAAAGAAATGTAGATATTATATAAATTTTGGTATTATTGTTGTAGAAAACCCTACTAAAACAAATCAATACAATATGCTTTAAACTTACTGTTAGAATAACTGGTTTGCATTTTTCAGTGGCTAAAATATTGATCAGGTGTTAATTTCCTTTATATCCTGGCATCCTTACACACACCCACCCACCCACACACATACACGTATGTTTAGCCACCAACAGTATTTGGTCTGGTCACAAGTGCTGATAGTGCTCGCTTGTGTCTTAACCTGTACACTGAGTTGCTCCCTCAGTATTTCTTCATGGCTGTCAGTACAAGCTGTTCTGTTAGTGGTAGAGAGGAATTACTCTTGGTTTTTTTTTTACATACACCATTCCACATTATAAAGAGGACTTTCAGCAGAAAATTAAGAATTTTAAGCACTTGATCTAGAAACCAGCATACTTTGCATTAAAAAGGTATTTGCCTTCTCTAAGAATACAGTCTAGTGTATTTAACTTTATGCCAACCGGTCATGAGAAAAACCTATGGTAAGAAATAATTTTGACTAATAAGCAGTTACTTCTCTTTAAGCACAGTATTTGGTGTTACATATTCACAGCCTAGCTTTGTAAAATCATGTAAAATATGACTCAATGGAGACAAATCCCAAGTAGGTAGAGCTCCATACAGACAAAAGCACACTCCTCTAACTGCTTGGGTCTGTTAAAAATTGTGATACTTGATGATAAGAAAGAGCATGAGCATCTGTTTAATGATTTTATTTAGTGATGAATATTGCCCTATCATTTGTTCATTTGCCAGCCTTAGTTTCTTAGAATATTGATAAGCCAGGCCTGCCTGGGTGCCCAGTTTTCTCAAATTAGTGTTTAGCATCAGGCACTGGGGTTGAGAATTAATTATTCATTGGTCTCCACTGTATCCTTTTGGTCAGGAAGAAGGTTTTAATACTTACCCACAAATACTTCTATAATTCAGAAACTACTCTGGTAGAAACATGCTATTTACTGTCACTGTTTTCTGGAGAGCAGAGTGGCTGGCTGTAACTGCACTACCTTCTAAGATGGTGCTGCAATTCCTGCTTCAGAAGTACAATGAGAGGTTAAAACTAAACAAACTGTAGTAAGGTGGGGTTTTTTTTCACTTACAGTAGTTCCATTGGTTGTAGTTGTCAACACAGTCAGAATAACCATTAGGACAGGTAATAGCAGTTCTTACTAAATTCTGTTATGCTCATTTGTGCTCTAAGCTATTTTTATATTAGCACCTAGGCTGAGGGAGATTAATATTGTTTTTTGTTTCAAATATAAGAAAACATTTAAGAGTGTGCTTATAAATAAGTCCATTTTCAAGTGTCTGAGTAGGAGTGTTTTTCTTAATAGGAGTCTTAAAGATTTCAGCCTAAGGCTGTGAACTGGACTGGCATTTTTGGATTCTAAATTATTCTTCAGAAAAACAGAGCACTGTGAAAATTGTTGTTTGTCCCTGTTGATGGAGTGTTATACTCAGAAATCACAACTATTTTTAACCTTTTCATTGAGATTATTTTGTTTTCACAGCCAGAAGCAGTAAAATAATCAATCATGTAACAATGCTGTGGATAATTATCATGTTTCTTGGTGTTCTTTGAGCTACTGCAGGTGTGTTCAGAGGCACTATTGGTTGTGTTTAAACTGCAGTTTTACTGCTGAGGTAGTGAAGAGTTTTGGAATGTACCCATAATTGCTTTACTTTTTTTTTTTTTTTTTACTTTTTTTTTCCGAACATAATACATTACCCACAATGACTATTTGTTATGAAGTCCAGAATGACTTATGTTTTTTCCATGCTTTGAGGCTTATTGATGCTCCTTGGTATACTGACTTGGACTGTTAAATATGTACAGAAAAGCTATGTTTGTGATGGCTAGTAGACTTTGTTCCTTTGTGTACATTGCAGTGAGTTTTAGGTTTTAAAAACCTGAAGTATTTTATGCTGTAAACACCATGGAGTTCATTCTTATTTACTGAACCATTCAGAACAATTCTATATGCTGATTGATGAGAAGCTTGACATGAGCCGGCAGTGTGTGCTTGCAACACAGAGGTCAACCATACCCTGGCTGCATCAAAAGAAGCGTGGCCAGCAGGTCAAGGGAGGTGACTCTGCCTCTCTGCTGCGCTCTTGTGAGACTTCACCTGGAGTATTGTGTCCAGTTCTGGAATCTCCAACATAAGAAGGATATGGAACTGTTGGAATAGGTCCAGAGGAGGGCTACAAAGATTATCAGAGGGCTGGAGCGCCTCTGCTATGAGGACAAGCTGAGAGAGTTGAGGTTGTTCAGCGCTGAGAAGAGAAGGCACCGGGGACACCTTACAGTGGCCTTCCAGTACCTGAAGGGTGCTACAAGGAAGCTGGGAGGGACTTTTTATAAAAGCATTTAGTGATAGGACAGGGGTGAACAGCTATACATTGGAGAGAGGAAGATTTAGACTAGACATTAGGAAGAAATTCTTCACAATGAGGGTGGTGTGGCACAGGAACACATTGCCCAGGGAAGCTGTGGATGCCCCATCCTTGGAAGAGTTTTAGGCCAGGTTGGATGAGACCTTGAGGAGCCTGATCTAGTGGGATGTCCCTGCCCAAGGCAGGGGAGTTGGAATTAGATGATCTTTAAGGATGCTTCAAACTCAAGCCATTCTATGGTTGCCATAATTACATCTTAATTTTCTTCCAAACAGAATGGTGGAATGATAGAGTTATTAAGGCCAGGAGCAAAGCTAGCACTCTGCAATGGCTCTAAGGTTTCTCTACCACAGTGTACAGGAATAAAGTTTAAGTCTGGAAATCTGTGATCATTTGAAAGTGGCGTGAATCACTACAGTCATCTAAAAACTGCATATACACACACCTTTTCTCTGCCTCTGCTTCTTTCTTCCATGCCACTCCTTTCCTTGTGCTGACTCCAGCAGTCACACAGCTGCACTGGCAACCAAATCAAGGAGCTAACCTTTCCCCCTCTCTGCCCCTGGGCAACTGAGGTACAAAAGATTAACAGATACTTACTGCAGCCATGAGAACTGGGCGTTTATATGCTTTTGAAAACCCTGGTAGACATCTGTCTGCATCTTTTGGCATGAAATTCTTTTAGCAAGCAGGCCCAAAGTGCTTTGGCTAGGACTTCGCAAGAAGTCCCAAGAATTGCAAACAGAATTTGGACATTCCTTCTTGCAGGGTGGGTTCCTGTTTAATGTTCTCCACTCTGTTGTAAAACAAGAGGGGCTGAACTTAATTGTAACTTTATGAAAAGAGTGGTTTGGGTGTGAATTAATAGAATAATTGTAATCCAAAGCTTGTCATCTTCAGAACTACCTTCTCATTCCATGGATGCTGTTCATTTTACTATAGTGTTGAGACAGCTATTGGTGCGGATTCCTCTGTGAATGAAATCTGAATAAATATTTATTGTTGTTTTGTCTCATTAACATATCTGAACTTGCACTTTAAGTAGCAAATATGAGTTGCAAGAGGAAGAATCTAAGTTATTCAATAGATAGACTCAGTGATGAGGGTAGTATAATCTAAGTGTAAAGATTGACAGTGTAGTTGAAAATGTAGCTGTGTGGTTAATGTACAATGTGCATTAACAATCTGAAGCATTGAAATAATTCAAAGTGTTCAAAGTCTCTGTTTGAATTCCTGGTAATAGTATTTTAAATGGCTTATCTGATTTTGTTCTTTTCACATTGACTTCATAGCACTTGGTGAGGTGCCTGGCTCATGACTGAGAAGGTAAACTGCATCTTCAGTATACTTTTGTCTATTTTGGAGGCTCATTCTCTGTGTGGAAATGAAGACTCGTTCTTTCTCTGCAGTTCTGTGCTGATGGCCAGCTGGTTTCTTTTGCTGTGTTTTGTTTTGATGGTAGGTTAATAAGGGTTGTCTTATTAAATAAGTTCCTGCAGGAACCTTGTGAAATTTGTAAAGCAACTTTTTCATCATGCACTCCATTACCAGTTTTCAAAAAAAAAAGACAATTAGTCTATCTTGGATTTGTCTGTTAACAGAAACATTCACAGTAACAGATTAATGCAATACGCAGATCTCCTCTTTATGCATTTTTAAAAAAAAAAGACGTCGAAGTATAGGATTTTGAATCTCTGTTAAGATGCCTTCGAGAAACGAGATCTCACTATGCACTATGAAGATCACCTAGCATTTGTCTTTTATTTTAAATCAGTGATACATTTTCTGTCCAAAATAAATAATGCAACCTTTTTCATTGCTACAGACCACAAATATCAGATCTGCCTTTGTCCACTAATGTCGTTCCTTCATTTTGCAATAGAGTGTTTTTCCTGATACTTACTGAATGACAACATTTCAAACATACTACTAGGTTTAAAAAAAATAATCTAAAGAGTGGAAAAATTCACATTAGTGGAACAAGAGATTTGTTTCAATCAGAAATGCTTATAAATTATGGAAACTTATTCTGTAGAACTCAGCTCTCTCTCTTGTAAAAGGTTTCTTGTCTGTGTTGTCCACCAGCTTTCTGAAGGTTCTCTGACTTGCAGGCTAGTGTTGGATTTACTTTAAATATACTTATTTTTGATGTTATAACTGATGATGTTAAGGCTTACAAAAACTTACTCCCTTTCTAATGCTCTCGTAGTCAGAGCTTTTTATTACTACGAATTTAGCAAAGAGTAATTTTAAAGAGTTTTGGATGGCTAAATTTAAATTAACAACTTACTATCGTGTGAACAATATGCTTTTTAAGCTGATAGCAAGCTAAGAAATGCCGGATTTTCAAACTTCAAAGGTGTCTGATTAAAGCAACTGCAACAAAAAAATACAGGTTATTTTCCTCACCTTCAGCTATTTTTATGTGAAGCTGTAGCAGTTAGGCAACATATGCTGTGGAGGTTCTAATCTGCCATCACTATGAAAGAGGTGTACTGATTTTATGCTACAAACTGCATCTTTTGTAGACTATTCACCACCCTTTACAGGTCTGCCATGCCCACTCTGCAATTGGTTGCCAGGGGCTGCAGATGTTGGAAAAGAGAAATTTCAATGAAAGGCCCTGATTCAGCAACCCAAGCAGCCTGCCTCCCCCCAGCCAAAGTAATCAGATTGGCAGCTGAATCAAAGGATACAGTGGGCCCTTTGTTTGGGAGCTCCAGAGGTTAGTAACTGACAGAAGGTCAACAAAGTTTTATGAAGAGAAGAACAGAATATTAGAGGGTATTAGGCTGAAGAGAGGGAGTTTGGGAGTTTTATGTTATTGGAAGAAAGTTAGAACCTGAGTCAAAGGTTGCAGCAGCAGGAAGCAAAGGTTGTATGTTGCTATTTAAATATGAAAATAGTTTCAGCTCCAGAAGCAGGATTATTGATGAGTGGAAGGAAAGACTGAGCAAAAATCTGCAGTTTTCCTAATTGTAGCTATGTGCAATTGTTAGTGTTGAAAGATTTATTTGTAAGCTTTGGGATATAACATACAATGGCAGGAGGATGGTTGTTTTCATCATAGAATAATGAGGCTAGAAAAGCCCTTTAGAGGTTCTGTTTCACCCTGGGATAAGAAGCATTAGCTGTATCTGTGCAGTATCATATGCAGTAGGTGCTTGCCTAGTCTTCCACCCTGGAAAATTTCATTCACTGAAACCTGTGTGTTGGAAGAATGCTATCTCTCAGTACATGCCTGCTCTCCTTCAGACAAATCAGGCATATCAGTCATTAATTTTTTCTTTCTGTTGGTCGTATTTTGTAGACCATCATCGTAGCAGAAGTTGTATATCAATTTGACACCCATCCATCTTGAAATGGGAATACAGAAAGCTGGAGAAGGCACTCCAGAGCCTTATCAGCATTAAGTAGACTGTAAGAATTACTGCCATGTATGTGTCCCAGTATGATGTTTGCCTTGTTTTCAATAGCTTGAGAGTGTTGACTTACATTTAGTTCTAATCCATGTAAGCCACTTCAATGTTAGCATTTATGTTGGTTATTACTCATCGTCTGCTTTATTGTAAATACTTAAAAATAACCTCCTTGTTCCATAATTTTTCTAGGACTTGAAGTTAATTTGATGGGTTTGTAATTCTCTGGCACTTGTTTTTACCCTTTTTTAATAAATAATAGGAGCTATTTGTGCAATTTCGCATCTTTTAAGATCTCACCTATGCTGTGCAAAAACTGAAACATTGCACTGAATTCTTAACAATTCATGGCATTGCATCAGCCAGCTCTTAACTGCTCTAAATTAATCAGGCCCACTCTGGCTGAAAATGCTTTACTTCATTATTCTCTTCCTATGTTAGGCTGAGGCCATGGTTTGTCCCTGGTATCAATTATGATAAGTGCCTCCTTGTGACATTTTGATGAAGATTAATGTATAGTTTTGATGTGTGCTGATGGTCATGAGCATTCTGAAACCTATTTATTACAGTTCCCTCTCAGGTAATGAATGATCTGTGAACTCATAACCATTTTGGAGGGAAAAATTTAGCTCTTTTATGATCTATGCCATATGCCCTGTGAGTTGGCATTGCAATCAACTGGGTATAAATTTTGTGAAAGGGCATTCTTGTCTCAATAATACAGCATGCTTGCCTGTGTATTTTGTTGGTCATTGGTGGCTAAACTGGAGCAGTGGGGCTACTTGCACTGGACTGTGTCAGGAAGCAAACTTTCTCATAACATCAGAAGGGAATTTACAAAAGAAGCAGTAATTATTTATATTCAGCTTGGAAAAGGATTTTCTATACTTCTTGTTTTCTTGCTGTGGTTTACTATAGCAAGTCAAAGGAACAGAATGTAATTTAAACATTAGAAACGGAACACTGGCTTTAAATATGATTTCTCTTTTGGAGTTGGGATTTTCCTTAAATAGATATAGCTTCTTTTATTGCCCTGAAAAGTTAAGAAATCCTTTTTGTAGGGGTGAGCCGTTTAAAAGAGGTGCTATTTACAGAATCGGTGTTTCACTTAGAGTCATAGAATCATGGAATAGTTTGGGTTGGAAGGGACCTGAAAGATCTATTTCCAACCTCCCCCCTGCCATGGGCCAGGACACCTCGCACTAGACCACACTGCTCAAGGCCTCATCCAACCTGGCCTTGAACACTTCAGTGGAGGGATGGGGCAGCCACAGCTTCCCTGGGCAATCCTCATTGTGAAGAATTTCTTCCTAATGTCTAGTCTAAATCTTCCTCTCTCCAATGTATAGCTGTTCACCCCTGTCCTATCACTAAATGCTTTTATAAAAAGTCCCTCCCAGCTTCCTTGTAGCACCCTTCAGGTACTGGAAGGCCACTGTAAGGTGTCCCCGGTGCCTTCTCTTCTCAGCGGTGAACAACCTCAACTCTCTCAGCTTGTCCTCATAGCAGAGGTGCTCCAGCCCTCTGATAATCTTTGTAGCTCTCTGATAATCTTTGTAGCCCTCCTCTGGATCCATTCCAACAGTTCCATATCCTTCTTATGTTGGAGATTCCAGAACTGGATGCAATACTCCAGGTGAAGTCTCACAAGAGCACAGCAGAGGAGCGGAGTTACCTCCCTTGACCTGCTGGTCACGTTTCTTTTGATGCAGCCAGGATATGGTTGACCTTCTGGGTTGCAAGCGCACACTGCCGGCTCATGTCGAGCTTTGAATCAATCAGCACCCTCAAGTCCTTCTCTGCAGGGTAGCTCTCAATCACATCATCCGCCATCCTGTATTGAAATTGAGGATTGCCCTGACCCAAGTATAGGACCTTGCACTTGGCCTTGTTGAACCCCATGAGGTTCACACAGGCTCACTCCTTCAGCCTGTCCAGGTCCCTCTGGATGACATCCCGTCCTTCCAGTGTGACAACTACACCACTCAGTTTTGTGTCATCTGCAAACTTGCTGAAGGTGCACTTAATTTCACTGCCTATATAATTGATGAAGATATTAAACAGCCCTGGTCCCAGTAAGTATCACTGAGAGACACCATTTGTCACGTATCTCCATCTGGACATTGAGCCATTGACCACTACTCTTAATGCGACTAACCAACCAGTCTCTTCAGATCACACCTATTGGTTTTCCTGTGTCCACTGCTGTGGTTACCTCCTCATAGAAAGCTACACGGTTGGTCAAGCAGGACTTGCCCCTGCTGAAGCCAGGAACCACACTGTGTGGTCGCTGAAAAGAGGAGTATTCCTAGGGATCTGCTTCACTTTATTTAGTAGTCTTGAATTAGAGTTTGACAGCCTGTATACCTTTTATCCAGTTTTTTATTTTGTCCTTCCTGTTCAGGGAACATCTGGGCCATGCAAAGTCCTCTGCCAGGAGCTCTTTCAGGCTTGGACTATACAAGCCTGTGCAGCTGCTTTCTGTACACACCTGCACAGTTGTCCAGCCTGCTGTGGGGGTTGCTTGTGCACCAATGTCCATGCTTTCCAGGCACCATGGTGATCGATTTTTCTTCAGCTAGCTACACAGTTACGTAGTAGCATGCTAATTAGCATCATCTGTGCCAGTGGGTGTTGGTAGTAGCACATGTAAGGTTCAGATATTGAGCATTTATCTTCTTATCAGTTTTTAATAGCAACTACTGTGGGTTGCCATTGTTGTTTTGTCAGTTTTATGGTTTGCAAGCCTGCTTTTTTTCTGAGCATTGTATGACAATGCTGTGTTTGTAGTAGATACAGAAATCTAATATCTATGTTACATTTAAAATCAGTTTAATGAATAATTATATCTCTTCTAGCAGTAGGTGCTTACTGATAAGACTGAGGAAAAGTTGGACACCCACTTTGTGTGTTTTCCTCCACTTCAGGCAGTGGAACGACACATAAAAGTAGCTGCCAAGAGAAGATTTAGGAAGTAGGAAGAAGAAAAGCGTATTGGGTACTCTTACTGAAATGTTGAGTAAACAAAATAGGAAAAGGGACATAGGTTGAAAATCATATGTGGACAGGAGCACAGTTGTCTAGGAGTTTTCAAACAAGAGTAAGACTGTAGAGAGTTGGTAATTGCACATGATCAGGGGTGCATCTACACTACAGTAAACAGAAGTAAAGAAAAAATGTCAACAAAAATTATTATCTATTGAGGAAAACATTAATTTCATAGAATCAGAATCACCATGATGGAAAAGATCCACCAGATCATCGAGTCTAACCATAAATTTACCCCTAGCAGGAAAAATATACTAAGTTTATGAATGCAAAATCAGAAAGCAGTGAGAATAATGTTCAACAGGAATACACAGCTTTTTCCTTGAAGTTCTTGACTGCAGGATATTTTGGATTGTGTTTAATTCAAGAGCAAGTAGTGGTTTGTTGGTCATCTTAGCCAGAAGAGTTTATGGTGTAAAAAACCTTAATGTTTCATACAAATTATAACTTTTTGATGTTTTAAGTTGTGGTACAGAAAATTTAGGATTAAAGCTTTGGATTCATAATAAATGCGATTGAAGTGGAATTTTGCAGGTAACTGAAAATATAAATTTTTCTTTCATAAAAGCAAGTTTAAGTGACAAAACTGGTTTTTATTTTTAATTTACAAAATACACAAAGGATTTCCAATTTTAACTCTGCTTAATTGTGGTAACTTTGCTAGTAGGTGGTTTCTATGGTTTGTAATTGTTCCCTGGCAAAGGATGTATGGTGATTAATGTTTTTTTTCCAGATGTAAACATATCAAGCACAAGAATGAATCATACAAAACTATTATTGAAACATTTTCAAATCAGCAAATGCTTTTGTTACTTGTTACTCTTTGTTTTCAAAAGGTTCAAAAAATTAAACTATGTGAGTCTGGGCAGGAGGGGAGAGGGAGGAAGACATTTATAAGCTCATTTATCTGTCCCTCCAATGTTTTTTTCCTGTTGTGAATCCCACTAAATGACCGAAGAGATGGAAACAACTATTTTAAACTAGAACATGTGGTATTAAACCAAAAATGCTCCTCAGTTCTTGGTCAGTTCGGGATCTAGAAATGTGAGTGTTAAGCAACTGAATGTCCTTGAAAATGGGCTTCTATAAATAATATTTCATCCTGTGAATACTGGTGGATTATGATCATCAGAACAAGCCAGGTACAGGTGCTTGTGGACTAAAGAACAGTTGCTTCTTCCTACTCTTCTTTTTACTCCAGTGTCTCATGTTGGATTTATTTGCCCTGTAGCCAGTGAATGCCCTTGTATGACATAGTGGAGGTCAAGCAGAAGCCAGGGAATAGACATGAACTTGCCTTGCTGCCCCTTGGGAAAATTGATGTTACATATCTCTGCTGAAATTTGGTGGAAATATCCCTATCATACACTCATCATTTCACACTGGTCAACAAAACTACTGTACAGTAAAAAGTTAGACACTGAGTGTGCACTGTGCCAGTGTGAAGTCAGACTGGAGCAGGATTCATAAGGGCAATTTAAGATGCCACCACGTTGACTACCTATTTCCATTTCCCCTTCCACTCTGCAAATGAAAACTATCATTTCCGTTGGCCAGTGCTGGGAGTGACAGAAGCTGCTGTCTGTCCAAGCCTTACCTGGTGCAATTTGAAAGAGAGTGCCTTACCAGGAGTACAGCACTACCTTCACCATCACTCTGGTTGGAGTGTCTGGGAATGAGCACACAACTCAACTGAAATCAGTAGTAGTGCCAGGCAAGGAACTTCAAGCAGTAGAAGATAAAGGAAGAGGTGAAGTAGTGACAAAGTGGCAGTGCTGTGATAAAATAAATACTTTCAGTCTGAGATAGAGGAAGCCTCCAATTTTTTCTGTTTCACCCTGTAAACTTAAGGCAAGTTAGCTAAATCTTTTGTTCTCAATTAATGGATAAAAGCATGAAAGAAAAATAAAGAATAATCACAATCTTAATACTTTTCTTCTTTTATAATATGGTGGAAGATAGGGATGGGATTACTTGTGTTTCATCACTGTTATCTGCAGTCAGAGTGTTGCTGTAGAGTTTACTCTGAAAGAAACGGAATGGAGACAAAAGGAAGAGGGATAGCCATTTCCCTAGCTTCATTTTGCCCAAAACATTACCATGTACACCCCTAACACATCTAAAACAAAACCTAGACCTTTCACTTTGGATCCTGATGACCTTAGATTTGCATGCTGTCTTGGTGATATGCCAAAGTGATAAAGAATTTGGGTAACCAAATGTAAAAGAAGAAATACAAAAATATAGAGGATGAAATTTGAGAAATTGTTTCAGTAAAAGCAACCCTATAGCTTTATCTAAGTTCAACTCTGTTACTGACAGCATCATAATTTAAAAAAGAAGAGTGAATAGATGAACCCTCATTTTATAATGATCAGGGTTTTGCAAGACCTGTAAAAACAAAGGAACATGGAAGTATGTCCACTGTCTTTAGCAGCTGCTGGATAAACGTTGTTTGTAGCTTATTTTGATCTATGTTAAACACAAACATGGAGCACACACAGAAAGATTTCCTTCCATTTCACCACCCTTTGGAATACTTGACTAATGATTACTGTATTTACATTTACTACATGATATCTTTTAGGGATGTGGTTGAGAATAGGATAAGAAAATAAACAGAGGTGTTGAATCTGACCTCCAGAAATAGAATCTGAATTACTATAATGTAACTACAAAATAGAATTTATGCTATTTTGGAACTGAGATTATCAGTAAAACTCAGGTACTGCTTAGTTTGCGGGCCTAGCACTGCTTTCAGGAAGTGTTTGCATTCTTTATAAAACTGTTTGAATTTTATTCTGGTAAGAACTGGAAAGTATTTTTCAATGTTGCCTGTATTTGCTGAGCACAAGGTAAGTCCACAAGGTAAATTATTGCTAAGTTTTCTAATCTGCAGTGGATAAATACTGACCTTGTTGGTAGGTGTTTCCTATGTGCTACTTTGGAATCACAATCTGGACTGAACAAGTTTGCTGAACTCACTGTCATAATGCTGTTTAAGAGAAAGATTAACTCAGGCCTCATTACAACAAAATCTCTTTTTTTCCCTAGGTGAAATGGAAATTCCGGATTCAAATAACCCCTTAGGTCATGCAGATGGACTTGAGAGACCAATTCCAACACCTAAAGGTAGAATTAATTGTAGTTACTTTTTCTTACCTACCTACCCCTTCCCCCCAAACATAAGCATAACTTAGAAAGGACCAGCAAAATCTTGTTATTATATGTTCACTTGATTTACCTGTGAATACAAGTCTGTAAGAAAGGCAGCCTTGTGTGACTTAATACTTCTGATTCTAAGCAGGGATAGCAAGGTTATAGGAGTCTATAAAAATTAATTTTTAAGCATATTCAGTCCCCCCACACAGAGGAATTAGATGTTTGACGCAAACACAGAGGGTTATTATTACCTTCCTCACATATTTTCTGTCGCATTGGCACCATGAAAATTATTTAATTTTCTACAGTGCCTCATTTGGCATCTAAAGATAAATGTGAAATATTGGTGTGTCTAAGAGTATTTTGTTTGAAATAATTAAAGCCAGGCAATGGCAACACAAGAATAATTACTTTTCACGTAGCTCTGAGCATTAGTGATTTTTTTTCTTAAACTTACTGTAATGGCAGAATTTCTATAAGTTTGTTGACTAGCATAATTTTTTATAATACTTTATCACTTAAACTATTGATCACAATGCTGTTCTTGGATCTGGAAACGCACATATTTACTGCAGATTGTGACTCCAATTACAATTTGGTGCAACTTCTTAAGGCATTTTTGGTGTTCTGCTTGAGGAAGCTAGTTTTCTCACTTGTAATACAGATCTCTTTTTTTTCATTGTATGGATGTACTGCTGTAGAAAGGCAACCCCTATCCCTAGACATAATGTCAGATAATTTTGTTAGCATGAAGAGCTCAGCCTGCTTTCTGCCTTACCGTTAGCATTCTCAGAAAGATGAGCTTGTGCTGAAGCCTACAAACCTCTGAGTTGCCGGTCAGATACAACATTGGAAGCTTCTCTTCCAGAAGAACATAAATTTCAAGGGTACCTTGGAATACAGTCTCTGTTCTCATAGAAATCCAATGTTATATAATCATTATTGTACTTTACCTGAACACTAGTTAGATTTCTTACATTGACTGTGCTTACTAAGAGGGTTTATTTTCAGATCTTTCATTAATCTATCATGAAGCACGTGCAAGAGAACCGGATGATCAGGCCCAGTCAACACGGGTTCACAAAAGGCAGGTCTTGCCAAACTAACCTGATCGCCTTCTATGACAAAGTGACTCGGCTGCTGGATGAGGGAAAGGCTGTGGATGTATCTTCCTGGACTTGAGTAAAGCCTTTGACAGAGTTTCTCACAGCATTCTGCTTGAGAAACTGTCAGCCTCTGGCCTGGGCAGGCGCACACTCTCCTGGGTGGAAAACTGGTTGGATGGCCGGGCCCAGAGAGTGGTGGTAAAGGGTGTGAAATCCAGCTGGAGGCCAGTGACAAGTGGGGTTCCCCAGGGCTCAGTGCTGGGTCCAGCCCTGTTCAATGTCTTTATCAATGACCTGGATGAAGGCATTGAGTGCACCCTTAGCAAGTTTGCAGACGACACTAAGCTGGGTGGAAGTGTTGATCTGCCGGAGGGTCGAGAGGCTCTGCAAAGGGATCTGAACAGGCTGGACCGCTGGGCTGAGTCCAATGGGATGAGGTTTAACAAGGCCAAGTGCCGGGTCTTGCACTTGGGGCACAGCAACCCTGTGCAGTGCTACAGACTAGGAGAAGTCTGTCTAGAAAGCTGCCTGGAGGAGAGGGACCTGGGTGTGTTGGTTGACAGCCGACTGAATATGAGCCAGCAGTGTGCCCAGGTGGCCAAGAAGGCCAATGGCATCTTGGCTTGTATCAGAAACGGCGTGACCAGCAGGTCCAGGGAGGTTATTCTCCCTCTGTACTCGGCACTGGTGAGACCGCTCCTTGAATACTGTGTTCAGTTTTGGGCCCTTCCCCACAAGAAGGATGTTGAGGCTCTGGAGAGAGTCCAGAGGAGAGCAACAAAGCTGGTGAGGGGGCTGGAGAACAAGTCTTACGAGGAGTGGCTGAGAGAGCTGGGGTTGTTCAGCCTGGAGAAGAGGAGGCTGAGGGGAGACTTCATTGCCCTCTATAACTACCTGAAAGGAGGTTGTAGAGAGGAGGGTGCTGGCCTCTTCTCCCAAGTGACGCGGGACTGGACAAGAGGGAATGGCCTCAAGCTCCGCCAGGGGAGATTTAGGCTGGACATTAGGAAAAAATTTTTCACAGAAGTGGTCATTGGGCACTGGAACAGGCTGCCCAGGGAGGTGGTTGAGTCACCTTTCCCTGTAGGTGTTTAAGGCACGGGTGGACGAGGTGCTAAGGGGCATGGTTTAGTGTTTGATAGGAATGGTTGGACTCAATGATCCGGTGGGTCTCTTCCAACCTGGTTATTCTATGATTCTATGAATTTCTATCCTTAACTGGATAAAAGAAGTGTTTATGTTTGCATATCTCTAACCATGTTCTCACTGATCATCAGTAAGTGGCTGTGTCCTTCCCATCTCGGAGGAAGACTTGGTATACTCCTCAACCCATTTCCACTTCCTGAAAATCCCAAATTATTTTACAGGATTTTAGAAGTAAATTTCAGTAGTAGGCATTCCTGCCAGCAGTACTGTATACTGTGCTTGTTTTAGCCACTCCACATTCACATACCCACTGCTTTTGGTGGGAAAAGTTCCATGTTTAATCTTCCACAGCATCTGACAGGCTCGTTTACTTGGCAAGCTGGTCCCACTTTACTTTTTTGTTATGTCTGAGCTTTTAAGGGTACAGACATGAAAGAAAATGTTATTTCATGTGACATTACTTGGGTAAATTCTTGCTGAGAAAGGTGTTGTAGTTATTTCCTTTTTTTTTTTTGCAGGGCCACAGGCAATACCTGTCTAAGGAAGTGATTAATCACATCTCAAACATTTCTACATCATAAGGATTTTGTTTTTCCGTCAGAAAAAAAGAGACCCTTATTCTTACATGACTCATTGGTATAGGATCTGTTGTTAGTTTCCAGCACGCCTGGTCTGGAAGTGGCCTCTTTTTGCTCCCCTGTTATTTTTGTGGCAACAAAATACTCCAAATAAGCAAAAAATCTTCTGGCTGAAATTTTTTGTTTCTTTGCTTGGAATGTTAACCAATGTATTTCTGTATCATAGCAAGGCAGCAATTTTTGTTTCAAAAAATCGGATAGTTCTGCTTCAGAGTTTGTACTTACCATTGAGGCTGTTAGAAGGAGTCCTTTAGCTTCTTCCATCACATTGACCTTATTTCCTTCCCTGAGAACTGTTTAGTATCTGACCTTTGTTTTTCTTCTGATTGTAGAATAGCCCCCAAACAGGCATGAAATAATAGTTAATAGGCTTTAATAGTGCCCAATGTTAAAGCCACTTTAGAATTACTAATGGTTATAGGTCACTCTCTCTTCTAAATTCTCTAGAAGTCCTGAAAAATGATTCTGTCTCCAAAGATGTAAAAAGGTTAAGCAAAGTATTATTAATAATGTACACTTAAAAAAGTTGCAAATCTCTTTCTACAACTGAAGCCAGTCTTCTGAGAGTTGGCATAATACCACAACTCAGATAAAGGCTTTGAGGATGACTTATCTTCCTGTTTCCTTTAAGTGAGCACCTGAACCACCAAAAGGAACACTACTTCTGAGCAATGTTTTGCTGAAAAATAGAACAGAACAGTGGTCGTTTGCTGCATAATAATTTAGGTCTTAGAGTAATAATATAAGGATTTGAACACCAGTCTCCTCCCAGTCCATGGAATCTTTGCAAAGATGATCCTTTCCCCAACCTCAGTTTCAATTTAACATCTTTTGGTGGCTTTCTGCTTTGCAGCGAACACTTTAACAAACTAAACTCTCCCTAGTTTCTAAAAAGTCTTTTCCCTGCTCAGGTGCCAGAAATCATGTCAGCTCCGTGCTCCCTAAACACCCAGACTTGCTTCCTGCTGAGCCTTGAGCTGCTTTCTGTCTGCTTTCCTGCTCTTGGGCAGCTTCTCCTGCCAGTGATGCTGGGGAAGGGGTGAAATCACCTCTCTCCTGGCAGGAAGGTGTTGGCCAGGATAAGGCCAACAGGAAGCTTTCCTGTCTGAAGCCTAGAGAAGAAAAAGAACGTATCTATTAATGAGAAATAGTTACAAGAGTTATGGCGCAAGCTAAAACCAAGTGTGTAATAATGAGCACTGTTAGTGCATCATCATGGAGGAGCTTACTGCTCGCAATCTCATACTCTCTCATACTCTTGAAATAAGGCTGAGGGAGATATTAGAGAGTAAAATACAGACTCTTCATGTATAGCTGAGATGCCAGTCAAATCTTACATCATAAATAATGTCTGGTGGTGGTATTCTTACAGCAATATGCTTTGATAGTTGAAGAAATGCATGAGTAAGAGCAGCCTGCAATAGCTGAGACATTGAGTAACTTGGGTTGTTCCAAGAGATATGGTCCTCAAGCCCCTAACCTTAACTGTGGTTTCTGCCTGGAAACTCGTTCTGATGCAAAAGGTTATCTGTGTAATAAATTCAAGTTATGACTGGGTGCTTTGACTTGATATAAGGTAAGCTGTCGGGAATCATTCCTATGTATCCTAAAAGTGGTGGCTTTCTATCTACGTGACTGGTGACCCAAAGAACAGTCCACATCCTACCTGCATTGTTGTGCCTCCCAAAGATGTACTTATAAATGGTCAGTAGCCTAGGATAGGTGGTACCTGCCTCTTCATGGTCTCATCTGGGAGTTCTGAAAACAAGAAAACAAAACCATTCCACCCTTTAGAACCGGATTCCAGGGCTAGTTAAGATCTTCAGTCCTTCCAGGATGAGAAAATACTGCCTAAAAATAGGTTTAATTCTGCTAAGACAGTGTAAAACCATCAGTTTCTTTGCGGGGTACAATGTGCACATTGTGGCAGTATTTCAGTGCTGATTCGGGGAGACCTCATTGCTCTCTATAACTACCTGAAAGGAGGTTGTAGAGAGGAGGGTGCTGGCCTCTTCTCCCAAGTGACGTGGGACAGGACAAGAGGGAATGGCCTCAAGCTCTGCCAGGGGAGATTTAGGCTGGACATCAGAAAAAAATTTTTCACAGAAGTGGTCATTGGGCACTGGAACAGGCTGCCCAGGGAGGTGGTTGAGTCACCTTTCCCTGTAGGTGTTTAAGGCATGGGTGGACGAGGTGCTAAGGGGCATGGTTTAGTGTTTGATAGGAATGGTTGGACTCGATGAACCCGTGGGTCTCTTCCAACCTGGTTATTCTATGATTCTATGATTCTATGATTCAACTTCATTCCTGACTTGACTATAATTTGTTCCAAAGTAATGCATGTGATCCAAATCACTTCATTTTACATGCTGTTGTCTGCCGTTTTACACATTGAGTTCACAAGTGGTATGGAAGATATCAGGCAAGTAATGGGATTAAATTAGGCTATATATGTATCGATTCATCTGGGAACATTGTGTGGCAGTGTGTAACAATGCGGTGTCCTAAACTGCTGGTGTGTGTTTCGGGAGAGCTGCAAATACCCCTTCCATTTCCTAACCTGACTCTAGCACGTTGCAGATCACTCATCTTCGTATTGTGGTTAAATAAAGCAAAAGGATAAAGAATTGGGAAGACTGCTTTGTATTTAGGAAAATACCTTGTGCGGGAAATCATGGGTCTTAGACTTCTCTCACCCCTCCTTGTTGGTTCTCAGTGTATTTCCTGTTTTGATTTACTTGTGGGAAGAGTCACTTTACTGGACTCCTACCAAAGCTGAGGTGTGATGGTGTGATCCATGCCCCCCGAACTCTTACAGCAGTATTGCTATAGACACCTCTAGAATGAAATGCTTTGAATTTCAGTACCTTTCATGTTTGTTTTCTCTTAATGATAGCGTGCAGCTCTTTTATAATCCCAGAACACTCTGTAACTCTTACTTATAGGTAAATAGTTGTACATTTATGTTTTTAGCTTAGTATCTGGATTTTCTGGGTTTGGGGTTTTTTGGGTTTTCTTTTTGTTTTGGTTTGGTTTTTTCAGTATCTTGACAATGATTTGACACATGCAGGGGAAGTTTATCTTCACATTCTTGTCAAAATGCACAAAATAATCCTGTCATCTTAATTTTGATTTTCTGTGGGATTCTGTTTTATATACTTCTATCAAATGTATTCCACTTAGGTTGCCAGTATTTTGTATTTCTAATGAAGGCATTTCACAGTATGAAAGAGTTTTGCCAGGATTCATGTCAATCGTTTCCCTAAGCTGCTTTATTCATAGGGTAAATAGAATACGAAAGTATAGGATAATGTATAGCTTAAGTTGTATTATCTTCTCATAGCGTGTTGACTGAACCATTTCTACTCTGTTCAAGCAAAAAAAAAAAAGTAGTATTAGTTCTACACTGCGTTATAAACCATAATAAAAGAGAAATTTAATTTAGAGTATCTTTGCCTACAGCAAATGCAGAAATGTCCATCAGATAGCTTTTCCCTTTGAAGTACTTCAAGCCAAGGCAAAGATCACTGAAGGCAAAGGAAGTGTATTCTTTCATTTCAGTGACCCTTGGAATCAAGCTGGGGTATAGCAAATAGTCTGCAGCAATAGTATTCTGTAGCACAGAAAATTGCTGTCCGTTACACTCAGATTTTTAAAACATTCTATTTGATGTGTACCAAATGAAATATTTTTATTTATAATATAACATTTACAAGTTTTTAAATGCTGTTTATAAATAACAAGCCCAAAACATTTTCTTTGTATATTCTTTCTTTCAAAGGTATGTCAGTATTAAAACAGATTAATAAACTGTTCAAGTTTAAAAAAAATGAAATTCACTGATGCATAACACAAAATATAGGGCACAAGTTAAATACAAGTTCTAGCACCTTCACATTTCATTTTCCTCCATACCTGTCCAAGTGAATATTTGTTAGGAGAGAAAAAGAACAACATTGCTTTACACATTGATGAGGTCCTTATTCATCTTGGGAAACTGTTTTTTTCCCCTAAACCATTGCATCAAACTTGCATCCACACAGTATTTATGGTGTGACGTACATAACAAAAAGTAACTACTGATTATCACCACAGAAACTAAATAAGGAAAACATTCTTAAGAACATGGTTGGTTAAATTTTCCACTTTGTTTGAAAGATTTGCAATTGCGGGTTATCTGAAGTGGGCACCAAATAACAGAGCAGCACAACAGAGCTGTGCACTTTGTCATACATTTTTTTCAGATTCACTAAGTATATAAACACCAGACTTCAGCATCATCTCTTAAAGTGGAAATGAAACTACTAAGTAGAGAGTATGCATTTCAGGCTACAGAGAGAGTGAATAGGCAGTGAATAGCTCTACTGCTCCTAAGCTGCTCTGCAGAACTTTGAAAACACAAGTGCTTCAAAGTTCAATGAGTTAAAATATTTATTACTTGATTTGTAATAACAGAGTAATATAAGATCCTGCAGAAAATAACTGTAAAATTGGCATGATAAATAAAGAACTAAAGCCAAATTCTGACCTGCAGGAAGTGGGTTCAGTTATGCTGACTTCAGGGGAAGTGTATCTAATCACACTGGGTCTGAATTCATCCATAAATCTCTGGCATTCTATTTGGTTGTAATAGTTCTGTCCTAGTTATTAATAGGATCATATTCATAAACTCATATGACATATTTTGGATTGCTTAAAAACTAAGGACTGAATTCCTTCCTACAGTAATTCTGGTTTAATTTTTGAAACAGAAATGTCTAACATTAGTTTATCTCAAGTTAATAACATCTCTTGGAAAACTTACTATCTATTTTAATCCAGATTTATTTGAATGTAATATCCATGTCTAACCTGAAGTGCAGACTCAAACCAGCTCTATTTAAACTAAGAAAAGTGAAATAGTGGTAAGAGTTTGAGCAAAGTGTAAGCTGAGCAATGGCACAAAAGCTGACCAACGGCAGAAGAACAATGTAGATGCTTTATATACTTCTGTGTTAAGGAAAAAAAGTATATTGAAAAGGTAGAAGAACCACGCTCCCTGGCTATCAAATTACAGTGCTTGAATTTATCCCACCTGTACAGAAAACATCTTCGCTGCCTCTTTTGCTTATTAGGAATCAGGAACACCTCTGAGCCACATGATTGTACTTCTGTGCTGGCTCCATACTGGAAGTGGCCTAATTCTTCTCAAAAAGACCTTAAATCATCTCATTTGCCTGCCTTGTGTGAGCACAATCAGGCCAACCCTAGGACTGCTGAATCATAGACTCATAGAACCACCGAATAGCCCAGGTTGAGGGGGAACCCAGAAGATCATATGGTCCAGCCTTTTTTTTGGAAGAGGAGCCTAGACAAGATCATCTAGCACGTTGTCCAATTGCATGTTGAAAACATCTACTGATACAGGCTCTACCACATCTCCGGAGAGGTGGTTTTCCAGTGAATGATTGTTCTCACTGCAAAATATTTATTTATTCTGTTGAGATGAAATCTCTTTTGATGCAACTTGCACCTATTGCCCCTTGTGTTCTCCATAGGGCTTCTCATGAAAAGAACATCGCCATCCCCTTTGTAGACACCTTTTAAGTACTGGGAAACTGAGATGAGGTTCCCTGCTGAGCCTTCTCTTTTCCAGAGAGAAGAGACCTGACTCCTTTAAGTCTTTCTCTATATGGCATATTCTCCAACCCATTGAAGAGAGAAGGCCTTGTGGGGGATGTGGCAGTAGGTGGACGCCTAGGACAAAGCAATCATGAGATGATAGGGTTTTCTGTTCTAGGTGAAGTGCTACTCTAGGTGAAGTGAAGAGGATGGTTAGCAGGACAGTAGCATTAAATTTCCAGAGGGCAGACTTTGAACTCTTCAGAAAGCTGGTTGCCAAAGTCTCATGGTAAACAATACTTAAGGGCAAGGGAGCCCATGAGGGCTGGGAGCTCTTCAAAAAGGAAATCCTAGCAGCTCAGGAGAAAGCCATCCCCATGTTCCAGAAAAAAAGCCGGCAGGGGAAAAACCAGCTTGGTTGAACAGAGAGATCTTGAGTGATATCAAGAAGAAGAGAAACGTTGATGGGCTCCGGAAGAAGGGACAGGCCTCTTGGGTGGACTACGGGAGGGAAGTGAGATTGTGTAGGGAAAAAATCAGAAGGGCTAAGGCTCAACTAGAAATCAGATTGGCAAAGTCTGTGAAAGATAACAAAAAATCCTTCTATAAATATATAAATAATGAAAGGAGGACTAGGGAGACCATACAGTCCCTATTGGACGCAGAAGGAACAACAGTGACAGGGGATGAGGAAAAGGCTGAGGTACTTAATGCCTTCTTTGCCTCAATCTTTAAGTGTAAAGAAAGTTGTTCCATCCGTGTACAAACCCAGGAGCTAGAGGAGCAGAATGAGGCTCCCATGATCCAAGAGGAGGTGGTCAGAGCCTTGGCAGCCCGACTAGACACCCACAAGTCTATGGGGCCGGATGGGATTCATCCAAGGGTATTGAAGGAGCTGGCAGATGTGCTGGCCAAACCCCTTCCCATCATCTTCCAACAGTCCTGGAAGACTGGGGAAGTTCCACTGGACTGGAGGCTGGCTGATGTTGTGCCCATCTACAAGAAGGGTCGCAGGGAGGATCTAGGGAACTACAGGCCTGTCAGTCTGACCTCAGTGCCAGGGAAAGTCATAAAGCAGGTGATCTTGAGTGCTATCATGAAGCACATGCAAGAGAACCGGGTGCTCAGGCCCAGTCAACACGGGTTCGCAAAAGGCAGGTCTTGCCAAACTAACCTGATCGCCTTCTATGACAAAGTGACTCGGCTGCTGGATGAGGGAAAGGCTGTGGATGTATCTTCCTGGACTTGAGTAAAGCCTTTGACAGAGTTTCTCACAGCATTCTGCTTAGGAAACTGCCAGCCTCTGGCCCGGCCAGGCGCACACTCTCCTGGGTGGAAAACTGGTTGGATGGCCGGGCCCAGAGAGTGGTGGTAAAGGGTGTGAAATCCAGCTGGAGGCCAGTGACAAGTGGGGTTCCCCAGGGCTCAGTGCTGGGTCCAGCCCTGTTCAATGTCTTTATCAATGACCTGGATGAAGGCATTGAGTGCACCCTTAGCAAGTTTGCAGACGACACTAAGCTGGGTGGAAGCGTCGATCTGCTGGAGGGTAGGGAGGCTCTGCAAAGGGATCTGAACAGGCTGGACTGCTGGGCTGAGTCCAATGGGATGAGGTTTAACAAGGCCAAGTGCCGGGTCTTGCACTTGGGGCACAGCAACCCCGTGCAGTGCTACAGACTAGGAGAAATCTGGCTGGAAAGCTGCCTGAAGGAGAGGGACCTGGGGGTGTTGGTTGACAGCCAACTGAACATGAGCCAGGGGTGTGCCCAGGTGGCCAAGAAGGCCAATGGCATCTTGGCTTGTATCAGAAACGGCGTGACCAGCAGATCCAGGGAGGTTATTCTCCCTCTGTACTCGGCACTGGTGAGACCGCTCCTTGAATCCTGTGTTCAGTTCTGGGCTCCTCACCACAAGAAGGATGTTGAGGCTCTGGAGCGAGTCCAGAGAAGAGCAACAAAGCTGGTGAAGGGGTTGGAGAACAGGCCTTATGAGGAACGGCTGAGAGAGCTGGGGTTGTTCAGCCTGGAGAAGAGGAGGCTGAGGGGAGACTTCATTGCTCTCTATAACTACCTGAAAGGAGGTTGTAGAGAGGAGGGTGCTGGCCTCTTCTCCCAAGTGACGCGGGACAGGACAAGAGGGAATGGCCTCAAGCTCTGCCAGGGGAGATTTAGGCTGGACATTAGGAAAAAATTTTTCACAGAAAGGGTCATTGGGCACTGGAACAGGCTACCCAGGGAGGTGGTTGAGTCACCTTCCCTGGAGGTGTTTAAGGCACAGGTGGACGAGGTGCTAAGGGGCATGGTTTAGTGTTTGATAGGAATGGTTGGACTCGATGAACCGGTGGGTCTCTTCCAACCTGGTTATTATGTGGTTCTACAATTCTATGATTGTCTGCATGGCCCTCCTTTGGACTCTCCCCTGTCTTTCTGTACCTTTTTTTAAATTTTGTGAACAAGAGCTGGACACAGTACACCACGTGTGGCCTGACAAAAAACTCTGCAGGTTGGGATGATCACCTTTCTACCTCTCTACATAGTAATGCCCCTGTCAATGCAGCCCAGGATCGAATTTGTCTTTGTTGCTGCAGCAGCAGTCTGCTGATACATGTTCAGTTTGTTGTCCACCAGGACCCCCAAGCCCTTTCAGCAAGACTACTTCTCAAGCTACACAGTGGTTAGCTTGAACTGGGCTCTTCGATTATGCTGGATCGTGCTTTCCTTCTTGCTGCTAGAAATGCTAAAATGTTTGCTTAAGTAATAGCTTTAATCAATGTCTTGTATTCAGTATTTCAGCAAGATAGCCTGCTGTTTTTTCTTCCCTGGCAGAATGTCATCCTAATAATTCTAATTCTGCAGCTATGAAATGTAACTGGAAACAATGAATGATGTTGTCATATGACATTGCAGAAAATATTCATGTTTTTCTCCCCTTTTTATCAGGTGTTTGAAAAGAAATATTTTTTGTGTTTTGTCAAAGTGCTTTAAAGTCTAGTATATATTTGTAATCTTATAATAGGGAGAACTAATGTAAAGTTGCATACAGAATTATTTATTGTTTTATGAGGAAAAAAGGTGACAAAATACTTTTCTTATAAGTTTGCAATATCATGTGGAGATTATATATATTTGATTTTATTTCATTTTCTACAAACTAAAGTGATAAACTAAATTCCTCTTTGCCTACATTGTATTTTCATATTATTCATTAATGCAGGGTTTCTTTTGAAAGGCCAGTGATAGACAACAACGTAGTACTTGAGAAAACCCATTTTTCCAGCAAAATCTGGCTTTGCAAATTCATTATATTCTGATGTTTCTACTGCTTCCCTCTCCAGTGCTGTACCTAGCCACTAAAGAGGAACTGATTGGCATGATTATGTCAAACGTAAATCAGAGCAGAACAACAATTTTCTTAAGGTATTTCAGCAATTAAGACTGTGAATGTTGACCACTGTATTGCTGGTGTTACATTCCTGCACAGTAATGCTATTTTTTATCAACTACAGAATAATTTAACTGACAGGAAATGGCACATGTGGACCTCCATCAAAGCGATTTCATATTTGGATTCAGATGACATAGAAGCATAATGTAATATGAGATATTCCTAGTGCTGTATGTCTAGGTGGTATAAATTCATAAAGACAAACATATGAGCACGACAGCTAGATACTTCTCTTAATGTTTTTGACAATCTTTTTGACAATCGCATTATTATTTCAGTGGAATTACATGCTTTCAAGCTTTAAATCTGTGATGTGTGTCAGTTGCAGTGCTCCTAGCACCAAATTAAACTGAATGATAGTAACATACAGAAGCTTTGATTGTCCAGTTTTAGAGTGTTCTTCAATCAATCATATCTTTTTTTTATCTCTTGAGGTCACCAGTACAACATATGTGCTTTTTGATGAGCACTTTGCTTTCAACAAACCACAAAGTAGAGTTTTTAGTTTCCCTTTATAAGACTAAACCTGTGGAACCTGATTACTCAATATCTATACAGACCTTTCTTTGATTTAGCACTATTTTAGGACTTGATGTAAAAAACAGCAGCCTTTAAATTGAATGTGAACTTAAAATCTTTAAAATTCAGTTGTAAGATAAACCTACCGAAATCAAGCTCATCTTAAGATTTTCTTGTCAGGTGAGTATCTGGCACATGAATTTAATATCTATTTCTAGTTTTAATTATTTTCAAGACAAATACATGACTATGTAAGATCATTAAGTAGTAAATTTATAATATATTCTAATATGATTGCAACTGGGATTACTGTTGTATGGAGTAAGGCTATATTTTTCTGTTACAGCAGTACCTGTTTCCCAAGAGGCATAGAAACTGACAAGTAAAAGTCATTAATGCTTCAGAATAAGTGTCCACAAAGGGAGTTAGGATTATAATGGCAGTAATTCATGCTTTACTTCCTAATCTGCCTACCTGTCTGCAAACAAACACGAAGTCAGTCATGAAAGACAAATTGTAGTGATGATATGATGTCCCTAGGACAGTGAATTGCTTTTTTTTTTTTTTTTTTTAATGTATCCTTGAAAGAAATCTAAAACCATTTCCAAGATCCTCTCTTAAAAATGTGCCTTTGGGCAGTCTTCTATTGCAACCAAAGTGAAGTTTGATCTTTTCTGACCTTATACCCTCTTAGGTTACTTCCTGAACTTTTTGGAACCGGTAAACAATATCACTGTAGTCCAAGGGCAAACAGCAATTCTCCACTGCAAGGTGGAAGGAAATCCATCTCCAAATGTCAGATGGCTAAAAAATGATGCGCCGGTGGTTCAGGAGCCAAGACGGATCATCATCAGAAAAACAGAATATGGGTCGCGTCTGAGAATCCAGGATCTGGATACTACAGACACGGGATACTATCAGTGCGTGGCTTCTAATGGGATGAAGACGATAACTGCAACAGGAGTGTTGTTTGTAAGGCTTGGTGAGTTCCTGGTTTTTATAATTACTCAGATTGCTTTATAGTCTGGGTATTAGTTTTCACAATAGCATAATGAGAAATGAATTTGATATTTTAAGAAAAATTCTTATGAAAAGAAATAAATAAAGCTATTGCCTGGGGCCTCTCCTCCAGTGCAGAACTTCTCAATTTAACTCGATACTCATTTACTCATAATAAAAGAAAGTAAATACAGATGGAATGATCTGTAAATATGTACTGAAGAAAAAAAATTAAACAAATACCAGTATAAAGTACAAAAAAATAACATTGCATTGCCTGGAGTTTTCACTGTACTGCTGAAATCAGTCTGTTTTAAAAAAAAAACTGCAGAGAAGAATGAGAAGCAATTTTCTATACGAGGTTCATAGTGATGGCCGATCCTTGTGAAATATCATGTCTTTACTGCTACATGAAGCATGACCTCAAATACTACCTTTCAACAGCTGAAAGTACAGCACACCTTTTAAAAAGTACACACGTTGCACTTAATCATCCAGCCTGGAAGGCAAGCTTTTATTTAGTTTGCTTCTGAAGCAATGGGAAAGAAAAAATTCTGAAGACATTTTCCTAAAATTTCTTCTGATTTTGTAGTGAAAACAGCGAACTCTGCAGTCTAGTTTGTAGTGGTTCATTACTTGCTGGATATTTGATCTTGTTCCTTCTGTGACTAAAGTTAAGACCATGTCCTTGTCATACCATAAACTCTGATAGCTAGGCTTTAGTGGGGCTTATTAAGAGGTAAGTGATGTGTCAAGATAACACATTGTCTTTTTAACAGCCTGTGTTTTTATGGTGAGAGATATTTTCTAAAAAAATGGGATCCACTCGTGTTGCTGCCCAAGTAAGCAGAATATTCATGTGATTTTTATTTGTGGCTTTGAAAACAGCAATATATAATAATATGCAAGAACACAGAAGGTTTTGTTTGAATCTTGAGACAAACCACCCTTAAAAAGACAGTGTCTTGAGTGTCTTGGATTGCTCTTGGCTTTTTTATGTTGTTGTTCTTAATCCAGACTTGTCAGCAATGTTTGTTTTGTTTTTACAGGTCCGACAAACAGCCCAAATCACAATCTTCAGTAAGTACTTTTTGGAAGATTACTTAATACACTCTGACCAATTTTGTTTTGTAAGAATTTATTTCATAAGCTCAGCAAACACTGTCTGCAACCACAGTGTGCTTGCTAAAAATACATTATTTGATTTAAAACTCTCAGAATGGAAGAAGCTTTTACAGACAGAGGTAGCATTATGTTACAGTGGGGTTTGGTTTGATTGAATTTTCTTGCACAACTTCTGCTTGCTTATTTTCTATATTGGACAAGCAAAATACCACAAAGTCATGATGTTTGAACAGTAATTGTTCATAGGGCAAGTATGGCCTGGAAGAGTGCTTAAAAATGAATGGGTAAAATGCTTAGGTTCTTGTGTTTGTACATTTACCCATGTTCTGTTATTGTAACTTCTAAAGTCACATGAAACAAGACTAGAATTCTGTGTTTGAGTAGCTGGCTAGAACCTCTGTTTGTTAGTGGCATTTTGACTTTGGTGATTTTTGTTAGCTGCCTGGGCTCACTTCCTGATCCAGTTCACAAAATATATTGTTTCCGTTTCATCATTGGTATTTTACATGTTAGTTTAAATTTAACTACTTCATATTTTAATGTATCTCACAGTATTCTACTTGAAAAACTGGCTGACACTGGTCTGGACAGGTACACCTTTTGCTGGATGGCTGGGCACAAAGAGTTGCGGTAAATGGAGTTAAATGCAGTTGGAGGTTGGTCACGAGTGGTGTTCCCCAGGGCTCATTGCTAGGTCCAGTCCTCTTCAATATCTTTGTTAATGTTCTGGATGAGGGGATTGAATACGCCCTTAGGAAGTTTGTGGATGACACTAAACTGGGAGAAAGTGTCTGAGGGTAGGGAGGCTCTACAGAGAGATTTGAACAGGTGGGATCCATGGGCTGAGGCCAATGAGGTGAGGTTCAAGTGCTGAGCCCTGCACTTGGGACACAAAAACCCTGTGCAGTGCCACAGGCTTGGGGAAGAGTGGCTGGAAAGCTGCCTGGCAGAGGAAGATATCAGGGTGTTGGTCGAAAGCTGGCTTAACAAGCAGTGTGTCCAGATGGCCAAGAAAGCCAAAAGCGTCTTGGCTTGTATCAGAAACAACGTGGCCAGCAGGACCAGGGAAGGGTTTCTGCGCCTGGACTTTGCATTGGTGAGGCTGTTCAGTTTTGGGCCCTTTACTATAGGAAGGACATTGAGGTCCTGGAGCGTGTCCGGAGAAGAGTGATAAAGCTGGTGAAGGGGCTGGAGAACAAGTCTTATGAGGAACGACTGGGGGAGCTGGGGTTGTTTAGCCTTGGGATGAGGAGGCTGAGGGGAGTCCTTATTGCTCTCTACAACTACCTAAAAGGAGGTTGTAGAGGGGAGGGTGTTGGTCTCTTCTCCCAAGACGCAGGTGATAAGACAAGAGGGAATGGTGTCAAGCTGCATCAGGGGAAATTTAGAGTGGACATGAGGAAAAAATTATTCACAGAAAGGGTTATCAAGCACCGGAACAGGCTGCCGAGGGAGATGGTTGTCACCATCCTTGGAGGTGTTTAAAAGGTGGATGGATGAGGTGCTTGGGGACATGATTTAGTAGTAGACAGCTGCAGTTGGAGTTGATGATCTTTAAGGTCTTTTCCAACCTAATGATTCTATTATTCTGTGATTGTATAATTTTTGAAGTAGATTCTGCAGTTGATCAAGTAATGAAGTGAGGAATGCAGTCTGATGCCTTTTATATATTAATGGCATAAAATTAGTTTTGTGATAGACTAGTTAAAAATAAGAGTAAAAGAAAATTTGTAAAGACACATGGATGCTTTTCACAAGTATGTTATTTATCTGGTGGCTTAAGTGGAAAAACTTTAAATAACTGCAGTAGGCTACTGGACTACCACTCCATTCATCTTACCCGTATGTCACTCAGTTGTCTTATGTATATAAAAATAATATCATATGCTACACATTCTTGCATTTTATATGCACAGAAACTGTAAGTTAATTTAAAGGAATCCTCCTTGAATACTGTGTTCAGTTCTGGGCCCCTCACCACAAGAAGGATGTTGAGGCTCTGGAGCGAGTCCAGAGAAGAGCAACAAAGCTGGTGAAGGGGCTGGAGAACAGGCCTTATGAGGAACGGCTGAGAGAGCTGGGGTTGTTCAGCCTGGAGAAGAGGAGGCTGAGGGGAGACCTCATTGCTCTCTATAACTACCTGAAAGGAGGTTGTAGAGAGGAGGGTGCTGGCCTCTTCTCCCAAGTGACAGGGGACAGGACAAGAGGGAATGGCCTCAAGCTCTGCCAGGGGAGATTTAGGCTGGACATTAGGAAAAAATTTTTCACAGAAAGGGTCATTGGGCACTGGAACAGGCTGCCCAGGGAGGTGGTTGATTCACCTTCCCTGGAGGTGTTTAAGGCATGGGTGGACGAGGTGCTAAGGGGCATGGTTTAGTGTTTGATAGTAATGGTTGGACTCGATGATCCAGTGGGTCTTTTCCAACCTGGTGGTTCTGTGATTCTATGATATAGGGATTTAACAAGTTTTTTGTATTTTTCTTAAAAGTGATTGCTAACTATTGAAGATTAAAAACAGCTGTTCATGACAGAGTAACCACTGAAATCCTTCAGATCTTACAGCACTTTAGGAAAGTGTTATTCACTTGTTCTACAAAGGAGAAAAATTGTGAGATACCAGGAAGCTGTCTGACCTGTGAGATCAGAAGGCAAGAGACAGCAAACTGAAGGCTGCGTAGCAAAGCACTGCACTAAAGTTCAAGGAACAGTTCTCTAATGCAACTGAAGAGTGGCAAGCTCTGGGTACAAGATGAGAAGTTGGGAATCACGTCTTGCATTGATTTACTTTTTGTTATTGAGCAAATAATTAATCTTATAGCTTTTGCTTTCCTTAGTGTTTCTTAAGCTTTTCTCCATTATAAGCATTAACTTATTAATATTTTACAAATATCAATATAGATAAAAAATTCCAACTGACAGAGTGAAAAAAATTTGTTGATTATGAACTCTTAAGTTAAAATGAAGAAATAACAATTTTTAAAAGTCTTTTTGTTATGACACCTCTAAATTGGTCTTCTTACAATGATATCAGTGGAGAACGTGGAAGCAGTAGTCGTGCCATCATTGTTTCGGACTTGCCATTGAAAGATGAAGTAAAGAGTATGCTGCTGGTAGATTTTATTTATTTATTTATTTATTTTTAATATCCATTAGATTTAAGAGAAAGTTGAAACTTAAGAAAAACAATCTCAGGCCAAAGGTCTAGTGAGAAGTTGTGAGGGAATTATCACATGAGATCGAGGAGTTTTTAGGGATTACAGATCTTTGCCTCATTGCATACCTGCTCATGTTTCAATTTTCTTTCACTTTGTTACTTAACCAGGTTTTCCTCACCTCTTCAAAGTTCCTTTCTTTCCTTTTGATACTTCCTTTTTTCTTCCCTATTCTTATGCCTTGCAATTGTTCCCATGTTCCACTTCTCCATGCCTCCTACTTAGTTCTTCAACTAAAATGCCATAATTAGGCAGTATTTTTTTTCTTTATAAAAACTGGTTATGATTTTTTTTACTGAATGTTTTGTTTAAAATTGTGCAGGTCAATTTGAAAGCCAGAAAGGAGGGAAGGGGCGAAAACGCAAGAGAAATACCTAACTGCTTGGAAGGAGCCCACATGGAACAAAGGGCTCTTTCTGTTTACTGGCTGCACAGCAGTCTTGTGTTGAGCCACCTGAGAGCTGTTTCTTCTGGCATTAATGCTTCCAAAAAAACGTGCTTGAGTGGAAACACTGAAACCTAAAACCATTGTAACTTGGTTTAAAACTATGTCTAATGAATTATTAAGGAATAAAAAACATTAACTGTGGAGATAGCATCTAGCAAGGCGTTTTTGTGCAGTCCGTGTGTTCTCCTGTGGCTTTCT